>NC_082684.1:88943049-90143049 GCF_949987515.2 Delphinus delphis
CCTGGCTTCTTCAGGGGTGGATTCATGGGTGTTCAACCTGTGCAGTTGCAGGGTCCCCTTGCTCAGAAGGGTTTTGCACTTGGCTTAATGCTCAGCTGTCCCATGTTGAAGTTCTTAATAATTTTTGAACAAGGGACCTCACACTTAAAAATTTTCACTGGCCCCCACAAATTATGTGGCCATTACTGAGCTGTTTCTTTTGCCCTAACCTTGAGGTCACTGGCCTTTCTTGATAGTCAGCTTTCTTTCTATCCCCAGAGCCCTAGCGAACTCAATTTCTGTGGTCTTTGGGAATGTGGGACATAGCTATTTGCTTCACTTCACCTCAGGAAAAAACCAATTTCTCCTGGTCCTTTGAACCATCAGCCCAACTGGTGACCACAGAACTCTGAAGTCTTACTTAGTGAATTCCATCGTCAATGTCTCTTGGTCCCCTGTGGTCCTCTCTGAGCTCAGGTGGCACTTCATTTAGCCAAATCCTGATTCTCCTCATTTCTTCCTTCCTCTGTTTCTTTCTTGGACCACAGAGCATCCAAAACCTGTTATTATTATTATTTTTTCCTCCAGGGACTACCACACCTTTCTTCACTTTCTGGGAAACACTTTTCCAAGCTTCTGAATCAGATTATTCATTGATAACATTAGCATTTAACTTAATTAGAATTAAGTATTGCTTTTATCCAGGTTGGACACATTCCATAATCCATAACAATTCTCCTTGGGAGAAGAGACTTCTGTTTCTGTGGCCTAGAGATTCACTCTTTTTGAGAATGTCCAAAGCTTCCCTAAAATGTCAACAAACAGGCTGGCTCCTGAAAATGATATTGTTTTTAGCTCCCGAGGAGCTGCTCCTTTGAGGAATAGCTCTCAAGCAGAAACTTATAGTGTGACTGTCTTCCTCACTCTGGCCTTAGCATTGTAGAATTCCTATACACGCTCGGAAACACTGAAAGCATCATAAAGTCAGGGCTTAGGCTGTTATTTTATCTTCAGCATTTTTTAAAAAATACTATGACAAATGTAATTTAACCTGCAAAATGGCAACTTGGGAGCTATTTGACATTCAGAGCCTGATTGGAGAATTTATGCCATGACTTAGTTTTTTGGTTGACCCAACTGTAAGCCATTTGACTTCCTCTTCAGAGCAAGCTAGTTAGAAAATAGGATGGAGTTTTAAAGGTGTGAGTGCTGTTTAAACTTGCCTCTCTCTCTAAGGTTTTCCCAATCTCCTCTGACATGGAGATGTTAAGAAGACATCTGGGTACACACTAGGAAAAAAACTCAGAGGAACTTTGAGGCTTTGGAGATGAGAGAGGGTTGAGGGCCTCATTAAGCCAGGTAGAATTTGTCCAAATGTCCACTGGGGGCAGTCTGGCCTTAATTAGGTCAATATTTATTCAGGCCCACATATAGGGCAAAGACTTTTTAATTTTAGCTATCTTAGTGGCAGACCCAGAGATGCATTGTTCTGTTCAGACCCCCCTTCAAAGAAGGACTTGTTACTAAGTTGTAAGGAATGTGGTTCACTGGCAGTCTCCTGCTATTTACGTCTTCAGATCCACCTCGGCCTTAGGGGAGCCAGACTCCCCTAATGGATGACTTTGCTTCAAAGGGTCTCACTGGGCGGGCAGAGATGTTTGTTGTCCAATATGCATGATGGTCTGCCATCTCTCCCTGCCCAATCCCACCTCCTTCCTTTTCTTTTCACAGTTATTACTATTCAATCTACATTCTTAAATCTGTCCCAGCATCTATCTGCTTCCCAGAGGACCCAACTGACACAGTGGTTCCAGAAGTGTTTAAAGAAAACAGGTGGTAAGATGAGGTTTTGGACCTAGATCACTCACTGCCTGGTTGGCAAGGAGAACCCTATCCCAGGTGCTGTGTGGGGGCACAGATAGTCTCTGACACAAGATGTTGGCCCAATTACAAAAACTTTCCCTGGTGAATTGAGAGGTGTTCCAATGTACTGGTTTAGGCATTTGAAAAATACAGGGGGAAAACATCCATACAAGGGAAATGGAACTGCCTGATTGTTATTAAGTTGCATTGAGGCTTATTAGAGGGATAATGAAAAGCTGAAGGCAGTTAAAAATTGATAGCTAAGGAGGTCAGAAGCCCTTTTGGTAGCTTACAAAGAGGTCTGTATCTTCAGAATGGGGAAAGAAGAAAAAGACCAAAATCAAGATTAAATAGATTCCTGAGCTTCAAAGACAATTGATTATACAGCTGAGGCAGGTCTGTTATGCCAAAGTCAGGCCCCTGGTTGAGAAAATTGTCCCTATCCTGACGCATGGGATGGGGACACTTTGTTGCTTGTCTCCCATATGTTGACTCTTCAAACTCCTCTGAATTCTCAGAGCTTGCAGAGGTGGTCCCTTTCCCTAGTAAGAGCTAATATATACCTCTTTCATGAGAGAAGCCACTGTAGACCATTCTCCTGCAAGGTAACGGGCTTCACCCTGCCCCCATCAAGATAAGGCCCTACCTCTTCTCTTGGCTGCTATTCCTATAACTGGGATTAAGTCATAGCATGTCCCAGTTAGGGATGTCCTGGGTCTAATAAGGGAGGAATGGTATTATACTCTCAGGGAGTTATAAGACCTAGCCAGCAGGTACTGACAGGAGCTAGTGGAGTGCCCATGGTACTGGATTTTGAGGGTTCTTGAGGGGCCAGAACATAAGATTGGGTAAAGAAGAGATTAATGGCTTGGAGGTACTTTCTTAGGACACAGATTTACTATCTTGGCAAAGACTCCAGGGCATAGCACAAACTCACTGCTTGAGTGGCTTCTAGAAGCAAGAGGAAATGATAGCCCATGCTGAGCGAAGTAGAAATGCCAGCATTATCATTGCCGATACCAGAGGAAGGAAACAAAAATCTCAGGGAAGTGGGCATGCTGGAGTGGAGATATGTGAGGCCAGAAGATCCACCAGAGCATTATGTTCTATGGGCAAAGGACACAAACTTACTAAGGCCACCAAGAGGGTGCACTTGTAAAAGGTGCCCCAGCATCATTAGGCATGTCAGTGTTGGCTCTCCTTTGCAGAGCATGCCTGATAGTAGGAGAAGTTGCACAGAACTTAACTAGCTGATAGCAATGGGGTTTCGAAGGTACCACATTCCAAATTTAAGAGTGGTGCTTGGGCCCATATACTTGGTGACATAAGAGACCGCCATCTTTGAATGGGCTCCAAAACAAGAAGGGCATCGTAGCGCGTCCAGGGTGCAGTACAAGCAGATCTGTTGCTTGGGCTAGTTGATCTGACAAACCCTATCGGTGTGAGAATAAAAGTGCAGACCCCTGAAATTCTGGAGTAAGGCCATATTGCCTTTCGAAAAGCAGCCTAACGGTACCTTGTAAAGACAGGCTACTTGTTGATGAGGGCACACGTAACCATGAGTTCAGAACTTCCTGTCATTTGCAAGGTCTTGCTGAACCTCCGAGCCATAAAAGCAGGTGTACCCAGCAGCAGTCCATTGTAGATTGGCAGCGGTACATCTGGGATCTAGAACAAGCAGGATATATGAGTGAGTAGCCCAGAGCCCCACGGTATTGACCGGAGTTGCACCAGCAGCCCTTTGCTTCCCACATACTTAGGGCATTTAACATATTGCACCACCCAGAAACAGTGGCCCAGTAGAGTGTTGGAACAGTCTGCTGAAGGTGCACCTGGAACACTCTGACGACATGGGCCCATCCTTCAGGATGCTGTACACATTAACAGAGCCCTCTATGTGGGACTACGTCCCCCAAAGAGAGACAGAATACATGGGTCCAGGAAGCAATTTAAGAAGATGGATTGAAATGCATTTTGATAATGATTTATTTAAAAGAGGGAGGCTTATTAAGCAAATTAATGGTTAAAAAGGAAATGTTTATTTAATGACAATGGAGGACGTTTCCCTGATACTTTATTACCTAGAGTGCTACGTTAACATGTATGCTTTACGTCCCCAGATTATTTACATTCTGAGTTTACTTATAAGAATGTTGAATGTACCAAAAGTAATGGAAAAGGGCTTAACGTATAATCTCTGAAAGAAATAACATTTACTTCTCAAAGTCTGTTGTAGAAGTGAACTTTTACTGATACAAAAACTATATTCCTGTGCAATCCCTGAATTAGATGGAAAATGACGACTTTGGTGAAGTGAATACATCATTTCTGGGGCTCCTTTTAGGCCTTTGGGAAACATTAGGTAACTGGTACACATGGGAAGGCTAAATGTTAGCAGAACTACGAAGAACCAGAAGGCATAAAGATATCAAAGTAGTTTGATTGGCTCAGGGTTACATGTAAACTCCTATTTAAACTTATACGGAATCTTCTTTTCTCATGTAATAAAAGGTTAACCTTTGAGTTTTTCTTTTCAGAATCTTCTAGTGCCTAAGCATGTTCCTTGGGAAATAAGTGATCATCCACAATCTCAAATCTTGGTGGGACAAGTTGCTATATAAGTAGATACAGTAAGGAGTAAAATTATAATACAGAATTAAAGGGCATAGAAGGCACATGGAGATTTGGTCAAGTATACATTGCCTCAAGAACAACCCGTTTTTTTGGTTGTTGTCATAACTAGGTTCTTGAGGCAATCAATAAGTTAATATTTATTGAGTGCCACGGTGCAAGTCTTCCCCTGTGTCAGGGGCTATGGAGAACACAGAACTCTAAAAAATGGCCTCTGCCTGCAAGTAGCTTATACATTGTACTCGCTCAGAGTAAAACATATGAATACACAAAAACATTAGTGAACAACCTAACATTTTACATGATTAAGTGCTACATTCTATTTAAGAGAAGGTAAGGGCTTGGGGTACCCAAGTCAGCCATCGTGGCTGCTACACTCAGATTCCCTCCTAGGTGCAATGCTCGGGACCATATGATGGGCTTTGTGTGGTGTGACTGTTGATTGGATTAGAGGTGGTCACATGGCCCCAAGGCAGCCAGTCTGTAGGTCAGCCAGCTACCTATAATATGGCCTGATGCAAACCACAAAACAACAACAAGTCAAAGGAGCTGGGTCTGATTCTTCTGGAAGTTTGCACCAGGAACTAGTGAGAGACTGAACATTGCGAACTGAGAGCTGAGTCTCATGTTCTTTCCTTCCTTCTACCCTGGGGAGACAGGAACAAATGAGTGAAGAAATTCTAAGTCAGCAAAGGCTTTAACGTTGGGTAGAGATAGATGGGGAGCAGAGGGTGAGGAGGCCGGTTGGTAGAGAGACATGGACACATGGAAAGTTGATGTTGATGGCAGGTCACTTTACATGCCTTAATGAAGATCCATGAAATTCTGCCTTGAGTTACCTTGGACCCATAATCACCTGCAGGGAGGTCTGGATTTTGTTTTTCCTGGGACTCCTGTGCTCGCACCTCCTTTCAGTGAGCCCAGTGTCACTTGAAGTAATTTGAATGAGTTTCAATTTCTTGCAACCAGATAAACTTAACTAGAGCAGTGCTATAGGAGATTGGAGGGAAAGTGAAGGCTATAGGTAGAGAAAGAGGTGTTTGATTTGTGTGGAGAGTCTAGGTGTTTCTCTGTGATTTTCTTCTTTCTTCAGAAAAAGTTTATGGGCTCCAAAAATTCTGGTGCATTTTGAGGTCCAATGAATCCAGAGTTTACTGCCATTCATTCACCAGTGACAATGCACTGATTGTTCTCATGTACAAAAAAGGTAGGCTTGTTAGGTTTGAGCCCAAAGTCAGAACTTTCTTCCATTAGGTATGGAATGTTATTGTACATTGTGCCTTTAGCCCTTAATAGTACAGCTCTAATTGTATCTATTATTAAAGTATCAAAACAGTATTTATGAAAATTACCATTTTTAAAAGCAGTAGAGGTGAAGGTCTTAAAATTTTTTACTACAGATTAAAAATAACTGAGATTTAAAGAAATCCATGAGAGTGATTATTTTTTTATACGTCAATGAGGATAAAACCTTCCATAGGTGGGGAATCCTTCATCTAAGTGTAAGGGAGCCGCAAAGTTAACAAAGTTAGCAAGAAACTCTGCAGCACTGCTGAGTCCTGTGGGTCTCATTTTGCCTGGGTTTGATATATGTAATACAAAGGAAGCCCCATTAACAACTGCTCTCCCCTCTGGTTGACGAAGATGAAAAGCTTAGCGATCCTGAGCGTGGAGAAAGCAGGCTTTTTTCTCTCTTGACAGATTATATTCCAAGCAATCTGCTGAGAAGGGGAGGAAGGCAGGTCTGGAATAAAAATAGAGCCACTTTAATTTTGAAAATGGTAAGAGAAAATTAAAATAGCAAGAGCAAGAGCCAGTCCCGGAGGCAGACAGTTGTGACCCAAGCACTGATGAAATAGACAAGGAAAAATGATTACAGGAAAATGTGAGGGTGATGTGGAAGGAACTCTCCTACTACCCCACATCATTTACTTGTCAAATCTCTACAGTCAGCCCAGGCACAAGGTGTGGACCATAGGAAGTCTGGGATCGGATATACACGGGGGAATATTTGTCATCTTTCTCAACTGTGAAAGATTCTCTTCCCTGATCCTACACCGCCACACAAATTCCTCCCAAGGTGTTCGAGGCGGGGCTCTAATGGTGAGGGTAGGGTACTCAGGCTAGCTAAAGTCACCAGGATGGCTGTAGGGTGGAGTAGAGTATTCCATGAAGGCTTCCGAGCTCCTGGGAGTCTTTTTGTACTTTTTCCACAAAATGGTAGATTTCTCTGCCTAGGAAAAGTCTTATTTAATTAGAGGAGAAGCAGCCATGGAATTGTGGAAAAGAAATGCTAGAGACAAGTAGCTCTTGCTTTGGTGTGTACCTAGACAGGTGAGGTGAACAACTGAAAGTACCAAGAACAGCAAGAAGAAATCTAGTTCAGCCTGCCTAGCCGTGAAGCAAACTTTTCCTCAAACAGCAGAATCAGCTCAGCCTGAATTAAGACCCCAGGAGGGGTATTCAAGTAGATCCTTCAGTCTAGATAGGGAGACAGAACATCTTTGTATATGTGCATATGTGTACACATATGTGTGTAGAAATAAATTAAATATTGTAGAACACCATAAAATCAAAAGTAACCTTGCTTGTTTAGACAATTAGTGATGCTTGAGTTCTGAAGGGGAAGATATTAGCAAGGTTTAGAATAGTCTGAAGGTTTGGGGGATTACCTCAGCATGAGCCCCAGCTCCCTTCTCTTGCCACATTTGCATTCTGTCTCTACCTGTCCCTCCACCTCAGTGCAAGAATGAGCACCTTTGGAACATATGGACAAGTTCAATTTTATAGAATATAAAGTTTGAGGGGAACAGAGGCTGGGGTGGTGCTTGTGGCTGGGAAGGTAACAGTAATGGTAATGGTAAGGTTGATGATGATAGCTAATGTTTAGGCAGTGCTTCTAAGCACTTTAAATGCCTTAATAATTATAATCTTTTAAACAAATCATGAGGTGATAAGAACAACAATAAAATCAACAGTAATAACTATCTTAGCTGTTCATAGTTCCCAAGAAAACTGAAGCTTAGGCAGAAGCCTTCTATGCTAATTTTTCTTTTTTTTTTGGCCACGCCACCACATGGCATGTGGGATCTTAGTTCCCCGACCAGGGATCGAACCCATGCCCCCCTGCAGTGGAAGTGCAGAGTCTTAACCACTGGACCGCCAGGGAAGTCCCCTCTATGCTATTATTTTATTAGGCAATGCAATCTCAGGTGTCATAGGTGAAAGATCAGGGTGAGTAATGCAGGCAAGGAGGGAGAGGCCATATGAAGATGCTAGCCATCTGGCCACCAGTATAACTAATTGCTCAAACCATGGGACCACATATCTGAGAAGTTACATAAATTCTGTCTCAGAACTATCCCTGGGTGGGAAAGAAAGGCTAGGGGAACAATTTATATACTGACCCTTGCCTCCCATTGTCCAGGGTGTTAACTTCCCTGCCTTTCCTCATGGTATATTTGAGCCTGTGGGTACCAATTATGATCGTGCAGTAGCTTCAGCAGGGCAGCACTTGAGTGAGAAGAAAGGAAAGAAGCAAGGCACGGGTAGGAAGTGAGGCACTCTCAAGATGCTACTGCTTAAATTAGATAAGAAAGCATGAGAGCTGGAAGACACAGAAGGTAGAAGGAACTGCACTGATACATAAGCAGTGTCTGATATTGTCCCCCACTTGTGTCATGCAGATTATATCCTCCATGATATCCAGCTCCCAGCTTACTAAAGAGATAAAGGGAACAATTTTTCTTTACTTTTTTTTTTTTTTTTGGTGAGAACACTATTCCATCCATTCTTTCTTGTGAGAGAAATTTTATCTAACCAGTCACAAAGTTTTTCATGGTGGTGGCTAGCTGCAATCTCTGAGTGACCTAAGGCAAGAGAGTTAGTGAAACAGGTACAGTTTCCTTGATAGTAACTGTATTGAAGCCTTAGTTGATATTTAAAATCTACCTTTTCTATCACCAGTCTCCCTCAGCCTCAGTCAGCCCTTTACCTGGTCTGGGTTGGCTGGCCTGTGAGATGGTGTGGACCTTCATCCCCTAGAGTTCTAAGCCCTTAGTTTCTTTGCCCTCATTTGACTGTGGCTGCTACAGTTTCCCCTTTATATTATAGTTGGTGGGTTTCTAAGCCATTCATGGCTAAGATCATGGGGTAGGAAGCACAATTCCTCAATGGGTTCTTGGGGAGGGGTAATCAGAGGGACCATTCTGATCTCTACCCCTTGATTCTCAGACTCATGTATTCTAGCTATTAGGGGCAAAACACCATAAATATATGTGTATTTTCTCATGTATATCCCTCTATTTTCTCATGTATCCCTAACAGCTAGGAAAAATGAAGTTGTGTATCATTTCACAAGGTGTTATTCTTCAACTGGTGTCTTATCTGAATGTTGCATGTTGGGTTCCCTGGGTAGCTGACTCTGGGACAGAGATTAGTGTGTAGGAGGTTTATTAGGCAGTGCTTTGGGCTCACTGTCTTTAGAAGGGAAGGAATGTAAAGGAACAAGGATTGAGCAGAGAGAGCTGTTGGGCTGTGATTCAGTTCTGAGTTGGGGGGAGAAGGCCGAGTCTTTATACCTCTGTGCCAATCAGTCTTGGCTGCCCTGGGGAAGATTCATGCCCTTGGGTGAGTGGATCCCTTTAGTGGGTACAGTTCCTAAGAAGGGCTGACAGCTGAGGCCTATCTGTTGTCAGCAGTCCCAGCACGTGGGGGAATATGTCCTTCTTTCCTGAAGAGGGACTTTGGTAGAGTATCATGGCATCCACCTCACTGAGCCTTTTCAAGGACATGTCACTAGTCTATTAGATTGGCCTCTTCTGGGGGTAGATGGTAAGATCACTGTCATATGCCTATCATTACACCTCCTTGGCTGTAGGGTCAGTCTCTCAGTTTGAGACACAGTCGTTTGGGGTCCCAGGTCAATAGATTAGACATTCAGTAAGCACTTAGATGATGGGGCTGGAGGGGATACTGAGGATAAGGAAGGTCAACTCATATCTGGAGAGTGCGTCTATTCCAGTAAGGATGATCTGTTACTTCTTCCAGGATGTAAGGTGGCTGAGGTAATCGGTCTTCCACAAAATGGTTGGTTCTTCTCCTGGAGGAACTGTTCCATATCAAAGGCTAGAGATTTAGATCTGTAGTACTGGCAGAGGGTAGGTAAGCCTTGGTGAGAGGGAGGCCATACTATTGAGCCCTTGCATAGTCTCCACTCTTGTCATCATGACTACTCCATTCATGGGCCCGTTGTGCAAACACTGATGGGCATTAGCAGAAGAAGCAAAGTGTCCACTGCCAGAAACATACATCTCTTCCCCAGAATTCCTTCTGCAGTCTTCCACTCTTGTTACTTCTGGGACCTTAACCAGCCAAGCCATTTTCTGCCACCCGGGAGTCTGTGGATATCTTTTTCTTCTAGCCACTTTTCTCTCCACACAAATTGGACCATCAAGTATACTGATTACGGATCTGCTCACTAGGAGGATTTGCTTTTTCCTCTCTCCTTTAGGGCCACTCTGGGTTTTTTTGTTTGTTTGTTTGTTTGTTTTGATGTCCAGAATTTTTATTGGAGCTATTTTTAAAAAATATTTTTATCAGCAGGGATTTTAATTTATTTATTTATTTTTGCTGTGTTGGGTCTTCATTTCTGTGCAAGGGCTTTCTCTAGTTGTGGCAAGTGGGGGCCACTCTTCATCATGGTGCACGGACCTCTCACTATCACGGCCTCTCTTGTTGCGGAGCACAGGCTCCAGACGCGCAGGCTCAGTAGTTGTGGCTCACAGGCCCAGTTGTTCCGTGGCATGTGGGATCCTCCCAGACCAGGGCTCAAACCCGTGTCCCCTGCATTAGCAGGCAGATTCTCAATCACTGCACCACCAGGGAAGCCCTGGAGCTTTTTTTTTAGAAAATATAGTTGATTTACAATATTATGTTAGTTTCAGCAAAGTGATTCAGTCATGCATATTTATCATCTATCTATCTATCTGTTCTTTCCATTACAGATTATTACAAGATATTGAATATAATTCCCTGTGCTATACCGTAGGTCC
The DNA here is from genome assembly GCF_949987515.2 of Delphinus delphis. Lineage (NCBI taxonomy): Eukaryota > Metazoa > Chordata > Mammalia > Artiodactyla > Delphinidae > Delphinus > Delphinus delphis. The sequence continues at coordinate 88,953,576 of NC_082684.1, forward strand.
TTGTTGTTTATCTATTTTATATATAGTAGTGTGTTGTCTGTTAATCCCAAATTCCTAATTTATCCCTCCCCCTCCCCCGTACCCTTTCCCCATTGGTAACCATAAGTTTGTTTTCTTTTTTCTGTTTGTTTTTGTATTCTTTTTTTTTAATATCCTTATTGGAGTGTAATTGCTTTACAATGGTGTGTTAGTTTCTGCTTTATAACAAAGTGAATCAGGTATACATATACATATGTTCCCACATCTCTTCCCTCTTGCGTCTCCTTCCCTCCCACACTCCCTATCCCACCCCTCTAGGTGGTCACAAACCACCAAGCTGATCTCCCTGTGCTATGCGGCTGCTTCCCACTAGCTATTTTACATTTGGTAGTGTACATATGTCCATGCCACTCTCTCACTTTGTCACAGCTTACCCTTCCCCTTCCCCATATCCTCAAGTCCATTCTCTAGTAGGTCTGTGTCTTTATTCCCATCTTACCCCTAGGCTCTTCATGACCTTTTTTTTTCTTCTTAGATTCCATATATATGTGTTAGCATATGGTATTTGTTTTTCTCTTTCTGACTTACTTCACTCTGTATGACAGACTCTAGGTCCATCCACCTCACTACAAATAGCTCAATTTCGTTTCTTTTTATGGCGGAGTAGTATTCCATTGTATATATGTGCCACATCTTCTTTATCCATTCATCTGTTGATGGACACTTAGGTTGCTTCCATGTCCTGGCTATTGTAAATAGGGCCACTCTTGAGGGGGACTGTCCTATGAGAGCCAGGCACTTTTTGTTAGCACCAACATATTTCCCAGTCCATCTGTGAACCAAGCCTGATTTTTTCCTCCCTTAGTTTGTCCTAGAGATGGAGTTTTTCATGAGCTGAAGGAGAGGCGTCAGTGCAGTAGAGGTCAAGGACATGGAGTCTAGGCTCTGTTCAAATAGTTTAATCATGGCTTCTGGACCTGCTCTATCTCTACTAAGGTATGGTTACACACCAGAAGCTACTTTTCAAATGGTGAGTAGTTCTCTGATGCAGTAGTCTTGGCTGTGCTCCAGACTACTAGCGCTGTGTACTGTACCCCTCCTATTTGGGCTTGCTAAGGATTTTACACATCTGTGATAACTGCTGTGCATACCATCAGCAACAGTGGATCTTCTGGGCCATACAACCTGAGTGGTAAGGAAACTTGCGCCACAGCAAAGCTGTCAGTCTCCTAAGTCACCTGGTCCATGGGTTAGGTGTGATGTATACTAATATTTTGAAGTGTAACATATGCTACCTCCAAAATCCAAAGAAGTAATCAAACAGCATAGGAGATTAGGAATGAAACAATGTGTCTTTTACTTTAGAGGGGGTGTAATGACATGCCCCAGGCCACTGCATTCCTTAAAATCTCACAGATGTGGCAGGCTCCTGTATCTTCATAGGATTTTTCTTGCATCTTCTAGCATAATGTGTCTTCCCAGAGCATCCATAGTGTTTGCCACATTGTGAATAGTATGACGTCATCAATATACAGGAACACTAATATGTTCTTTGTAATGTCAAGGTGATCAAGGTTCCTGTGGATTATATTTTGACAGAGAATGAGTGAATTAGCTTGGCCCTTGGCAGGATTGTTAAAGTATAATTCTGTCCCTGTCTCCCATTAGATCTCTTTATCCTCTCTCGATGGAGATAGAGAAGAATACATCCCCTAGATAAATAGCTGCAGAACAAGCGCCTGAAGCCATTTTGTTTTGCTCCAAAAGAGATGCCACATCTGGGAATAACATCTGCCCTTGAGGCGCCCGCCTTTAAGCTTATGGTAGTCTACTGTCCTCTGCCACACTCCATCTGGTTTTCTCGGGTGTCAAAATGCTGAAGGGGGAAGTGATGGAGAGTACCACCCTTGTTTTCTTGCAGCCTTGGAGGGTTGTGCTAATCTCTGAAATTCCTCTTGGGATACAGTATTGCTTGTGACTTGCTATTTCAGCCAACACTGAGGCAGTTTTAGAGGCTTCCACTTGAACCTTCTTACCATAATGGCTCTTATTCTATAAGTTAGACAACAAATGTGAGGCTGCTTCTAGGAGTTAAATATATCTCTCCAGTTATACACTTGGGAACTAGGAAATGAGCAGGTCTGCAGTTGTATTGGACTCACTCTAGAATGGTATACTACTCCATTTATCACCTGACCTCCACAGGCATTCACCATAACCAGAGAATTATTATGGAATTTTGGGTTTCCTACTATTAGTGGCAGCTCAGATCCTGTATCTCAAAATCCTCAAAATTTTTGGATATTCTGGACATTCCTTTTCCTGGTGTACAGTTAGCCTGGAAAATGGCTTCACATCTTTTTGGGGGAAGAACTGGGGAAGTACTCATTGTATAAACCTGTGGTGAGTTACATGTTTCTCAGTAGGATCTGTAGTCCTCTTTAATCAGTGGTTTCTGAATCTAAGAGCAAAAGAAGAACAAGAAAATTAAAATGTCATGGAAACCAAGGAACTAGAAAATTTCAAGGGGACTACTATATATTTACCTAAACCAATGTCCTTCACTTCTGGGAAACATAACTAAATGACTTCTGTGGCAGTTATCTGAGGCCACGTGACTGAGTTCTGACCAGTAGAATGCAGGCAGTGTAATGTACACAACTTGGAAGTGGGATGATCGTTCCATAGAAATCTCCCACATAATTTTCCATCTTCTCATTTCACTCATCACAGGGAGCAGAACAGAAGGATATGGGGCACCAAAGACACATTTTGCCTGATTCCTGGTTTCCCCTTTGTCTTCTCTCAGGTATCTAGTAATTCATACTATTTAGATGAAAGAGGTTTGGAGCTGGAGTTAGGAGCCCTGGGTCTGCTTCCTGGTTCCATCATCTATCAGCTCAGGTGAAGCATGTAATCTTGACCGTCTAGTTACTTCATCTATAAGATGAAGCATTGGATAAGGTGATCTCTCAGCCTCTTCTTGTCCCTAAATTTGTATGAATATGAAATATAATCTGAAATTGATTCACAGTAAGGAGCCAATGACTGATTTGGGGGGTTATCCACTTCAGGGGTCTTTGTTTTAGCAGATGTGAAAGCTACTTCCTGGTTTGGCTTGTTTTGCTGGGGAATTAGAGCGGTCTCCGTTCTGACTAATAAATCCCATTTCTTTTTCACTTTAAATTCTACTGCAGATCAATGCTGGTCCTGAAGATTAGTTTGGGGCCTTGGTGTCGCAGGGGGATTGCAGCAATGCAACATGCTAGGATGTGCTTAATCTGTGTAAGAGTGCACAGCAGGCCCTGTATACTTAAATCCTCCAGAGAACATGATTGAATATTCAAGTAAGTTTCCATCAATGGAACTTTTAATGCTTAAATCTTCTACCAAAATAGCATTTTCTTTTCTGATCTTAAAGAGATCCTCTGGAGAACAAATAAAATGTTCACACCAAGGAAGAACACTCTATAATCATAATTATGTTACTCTAAAAGGCTATAATAAGCTTTAAGCAAGGGCTTCCTATTTTATTCTCACTGCAAACAATTTATAAGCAGAACTGTCCTCTTGATGTGATAATGAAAGAGCAGTCACACGTGTCAGCTGGGGCAATTATGTTCTTCAGATGTCTGCCATAAGTATTGTATGATTCCTTCCTGCTGACACCTTATCAACTGTGACATATTAAAAAGAACACCCAAGACAGCTAACTTCAAAACCTTGAGTACTTCCAAGAAGTTCCACTTGTATCAAAAAGCCTCGTACCTTATCTTCCAAGATAGTCTTCTTTGCTACATGAGTTTTGGATCTCAGATGGAAAAGAAAGAACAACAACAAAAGCACACAGAAATCTGCATTTTGATAGTACACAGTCGCCTAGTGAGTCAGAGCCTTAAAAATTTACCTGGTTTATTATATCAGTGAATAAAAAATCCACAGTCAGACAGATATGGGTTCAAATTTCAGCTCTGTCATTTCCTAGCTTTTTGACTTTGGTCAAGGGACACATTTTTTGAGCTTCACATATAAAAAGGTAAAGGTGCGGACCACATTGCCCTGGCTGCTGGGAGGTCGAAGGAGAGACCAAGTGGTGGAGCACTATGCTTTGGTCTATCGCAGGAACCCTGACGTGTTAGTCCCCTCCTTCTTGTACGTTTTTAGCAGGACCTAGAGGGTGCCTGCTCTGGGTATGCTTTGGATGTTACCCGGAGAGTCCCTGAGTCCCATGGCCTTTCTGTTGAGGAGGAGGAATGGGGGCTTAGAGGGACCAGAGAGCACTTGCAGCTCAGTCTAGCTCCAAAACTCTGTGTGTGCAGATTAAACATTTTTTCTCAGCTCTTCCTTTCCCATCTCTCCTTTCCCAAGATGAAGTCATCTGGCCCAGTTCCTCAAAGCTTTCCCAGCCATCGTCAGTGCCGACTGCCCAGAGGCCTCCCAAGGCGTGGGTTCCGCCATCAGTCACTGGGCTCCTGCCAGGGTGCTGCGCTGACTCTCAGTGTTACTCTTCAGGCACCTGCCTCGTCAGGGACCCAGGACACTGAGTGGCCCGGCACCTCTCTGCTCCTCTCCTCACCCAGCACAGCCGTCTTCTATTTTAAGCAGGTACAAGCATTTCTGAGTGAAGACTATTCCAGGGCTCCTCCACAGGCCTTTCCAGAGCATTGTTATCTGGGCAGTCCAGACACCTTCTTTGTTATGAATAACCTAAATCTCTTTTTGACATCTCCAATCTCGTCCCTCTCATTCAGTTCACTTTCGGCACCAAATTCCGTCACGTACTCAAGCCAGCACTTTCTAGCCATGATGCATTAAGGAAGGCAAGTAATTGTTAATTGTCTTTGTTCCTCTATTCGGATTCTCTCCAGCTTAACCATCACTTTTTTAAAGTTTGCAGAACAAACGGCACAATCTTCTATGAGGGGTTTCACTGTGTAAAGGAAAAATGGTATCTGGGCTCTTGGGCATCATACTACTTTTGTTATGCCCTGGAATCTGTTACCTTATTTTTTCATTCACAGCACTGTGGTATTGCCGACAGATAATAAAAATCTCTTGCTGTAGTTGGTTAATATATGCTAGTCTTATTAGTAACTGTTCATTAGTAGTAACTAGTCATTTTTATTTATGGGGGTGTTTGTGTGTGTATGTGTATGAGAGATAGAGATAGAGGGAGAGAGGAGATTTTGAACCATGTATTCGTTCATTCATTCACTCTAAAGGCACTTTCTTGTCCCTTAACTGTGGTGAAAGAGCTCTGAGATACCAGATCAGGAATACTAGGTTCTTGTGCTGACTAAAATCAGCTTACTCTGTGATCTTGGGCAAGTGGCGACCTAACCTCCTTGGATCTTAGACTGTCCAGCTGTGAAATGGAAAGGGAGGACTAGACCTATAAGCACCTTCTCACGTCACTATTCCAGGAGCATATTCTGTTTTGCATTTTATGCTTGTCTTTCTTTAAATTAATCATTGCCCTAGTACACCATCACCAGAAGTTAGAGCTGAGTGCTTGATAATATCCTTCCTTCCATATAGATTGCATGTTTCTTCTTTAAATGTCTTCCTTTTTTAAGATTATCTGTGACTATCATCATAACCAAATTTCTATAGCCTGAGGTATGAGAAAAATAAGTGGATTATTTTGATTCACCTTTCCAGGAAGGAGCTTATGATTACTTGTTATAACTGGTGGTTGTTTTTTTTTTAACATCTTTATTGGGGTATAATTGCTTTACAATGGTGTGTTAGTTTCTGCTTTATAACAAAGTGAATCAGTTATACATATACATATGTTCCCATATCTCTTCCCTCTTGCGTCTCCCTCCCTCCCACCCTCCCTATCCCACCCCTCTATGCGGTCACAAAGCACCGAGCTGATCTCCCTGTGCTATGCGGCTGCTTCCCACTAGCTATCTACCTTACGTTTGGTAGTGTATATATGTCCATGCCTCTCTCTCGCTTTGTCACAGCTCACCCTTCCCCCTCCCCATATCCTCAAGTCCGTTCTCTAGTAGGTCTGTGTCTTTATTCCTGTCTTACCCCTAGGTTCTTCATGACATTTTTTTTCTTAAATTCCATATATATGTGTTAGCATACGGTATTTGTCTTTCTCTTTCTGACTTCCTTCACTCTGTATGACAGACTCTAGGTCTATCCACCTCATTACAAATAGCTCAATTTTGTTTCTTTTTATGGCTGAGTAATATTCCATTGTATATATGTGCCACATCTTCTTTATCCATTCATCCGATGATGGACACTTAGGTTGTTTCCATCTCCGGGCTATTGTAAATAGAGCTGTAATGAACATTTTGGTACATGACTCTTTTTGAATTATGGTTTTCTCAGGGTATATGCCCAATAGTGGGATTGCTGGGTCATATGGTAGTTCTATTTGTAGTTTTTTAAGGAACCTCCATACTGTTCTCCATAGTGGCTGTACCAATTCACATTCCCACCAGCAGTGCAGGAGTGTTCCCTTTTCTCCACACCCTCTCCACCATCACCTTGATACCAAAACCAGACAAGGATGTCACAAAGAAAGAAAACTACAGGCCAATATCACTGATGAACATAGATGCAAAAATCCTCAACAAAATACTAGCAAACAGAATCCAACAGCACATTAAAAGGATCATACACCATGATCAAGTGGAGTTTATTCCAGGAATGCAAGGATTCTTCAATATACGCAAATCAATCAATATGATAAACCATATTAACACATTGAAGGAGAAAAACCATATGATCATCTCAATAGATGCAGAGAAAGCTTTTGACAAAATTCAACACCGATTTATGATAAAACCCTGCAGAAAGTAGGCATAGAGGGAACTTTCCTCAACAGAATAAAGGCTATATATGACAAACCCACAGCCGCATCATCCTCAATGGTGAAAAACTGAAAGCATTTCCACTAAGATCAGGAAAAAGACAAGGTTGCCCACTCTCACCACTCTTATTCAACATAGTTTTGGAAGTTTTAGCCACAGCAATCAGAGAAGAAAAGGAAATAAAAGGAATCCAAATCGGAAAAGAAGAAGTAACTCGTGGTTTTGACAATTCACATTGGCCCAGATTCTGCAGACACAGATTTGAGTGGGAAGCTTAGCTCTAACACTTACCAGATGTATCGCTTTGGACAACTCAGATTTATGTTCTCCCATTTGAAAGCCAAGAAAATAACTACTTTGCAGTGTTGTTGAAGAAGTAGGGAAGGAGAAAGATTTTAGGTAATGTGTGTGTAATTCCTAGCACATATTGGTTACTCTGTGACTCTTATTCCTGTGTTCAAGTATATCTGTAAAGGATGGAAATAGGCTGTATGTCTTTTTCTGGAAACAGTCACCCAAGTAAGTCACGCTGAGTTAAGGGCAAGCAAATCCCCTGCAAGTTCTGTGCTCTAGACCAAGTTCTAATTTGCCTCTGAAAATCTCCTTAGGTTGAGACTCAGAATTTGCGCCGAGTTCAGGAAAGACTTATCTCTGCCTCTCCCATCCCTCCTGCCCTTGTTTAGATAACCTGCCCTTCTGTTAAATTAAGGTGCTATGATTGGTAGCTCCCAAAGCTACTTGATTGCACTTGTTGGCTCTGCATTTTTTGAGTGATTATAGGTCGATCTTTTGATGATCTGTTCTAGTATCACCCAGAGTTTGTGACATTCAGCTGACTCATCTGTCATTTTCAAGATCATCCTTCTTTTCTCCTTTCTAAATTGGTCCTGACATTTTCTCTTTTCCAAAACGTGGGGAATTCTCTAATGGAATTTACTTTAAAAAATCCCACAGGCCACATGATGTGGCCAAAAAAAAAACAACTAAGTAGCAGCTTGACAGTGATGTCTACCCATTGATTAAAATCTGCCATAATCACCAGCCCTTGTCCTAGAGGGACCTGGCACGTAAGAGGAGCCCCTCTTCTTGCCAGTTTGGAGGTCTGTGGCAGGAGGTCTTTAACGCTTATTCTCACTATCTGCTTTCAGACCTTCAAACATGTACAAGACAGTATAAATCCATACGGTTTTTAACTGAGAAGACTCAATTAACTTCACGCAGGTGGGACTTGCAGTTAGTTACTAAGGTGCATTTCCTGTCCCTGCCACCTAAAAGGAAGGGCTGCTGTTGCTCTAGTGGAATAATGTGATGTGGCAGCTGCCTCGTTGCAGTGAATAGTCATTGAGATCAAGCTGGGGAGAAACTCAAGCATCTCTTGTTAATACAGTAATGGCCAACATTTATTGAGTGCTTCCTATAGGCCAGGCACTGTGCTACACACTTTATATGGATTACCTCATTTAGTGCTGAAAGTATTCTTAAGAATTATATTCTATTACGATCCTTATTTTACTGATGAGCCTGGGTTTAGCTCCAGACTCCACCGTCATAGCAGGGTGAATTTGGCCAAGTACTGAGTAGAGCTTCCAGCCTACACCTAGACAATATGGCCTTTCTGTAATACTACCAGGTGTTACAAACCTCAGAAATGGTCTGAAAAAACATGAACAGAGTCAGAGAATCTAGGTCTTAGCAATTGAAGTCATCTCTAGAGATCACTTATCTAGTCCTTGGTTTTTTTAATTTATTTTTAATCTGTTTTTTAAAAATTTATTTTATTTTTTGGCTGCATTAGGTCTTCATTGCTGCTGCATGCGGGCTTTCTCTAGTTGCGGAGAGCGGGGGCTACTCTTCGTTGTAGTGCATGGAGTTCTCATTGTGGTGGCCTCTCTTGTTGCGGAGCATGGGCTCTAGGCGTGTGGCTTCAGTAGTTGTGGCTTGAGGACTCTAGAGTACAGGTTCGGTAGTTGTTGCACATGGGCTTCGTTGCTCCACGGCATGTGAGATCTTCCCGGACCAGGGCTCGAACCCATGTCCCCTGCATTGGCAGGCAGATTCTTAACCACTGTGCCACCAGGGAAGCCCTAGTCCCTGTTTTAAGACAAGTTTTGACATCATTGACCTGTTGCAAGCTTCCACATCCTCATTTGTAGAAGCCCTATTGTTGTTAGTCATGGATAAAGGCAGGACCTGCAGCCCAGCAAGAGAGAGAAGATGGAGTAGTTCCAAGTCTTGCATAGCCTTTTTTCACTGATAAAAACCATCTGTTCGACGTTACTTTGTGCCTACTTTGTGCTGACTCTCTATAAAGTCCATGGTGTATCATGGGCAAGCAGGTGGGTTGGCACATAAGTGAACATAAAAAGTGTCTTAACAGGGTGTAGGGTTGGGGGAGTGGTGTATGGAGACCTAGTTAATGTATGAATCTAAAATAGAATTTAAATGTAGGGAAATGGAAGAGCGCATAAGGCAAATTTGGTAGGAACAACTCTTTCTCAGCATTTTTAAGTCAGACTAGTTCAACATGTTTATTTTTTAAAAAACAGATGTCAGTCACTAACATAAAACATCTGCAGTATACTGATAGCACATAATACTCAAATACAACAAATGTGTATAAATAAACATTTTAAATCCCCCTACATAGTAAGAGGACTGGTATTCTTAGTAGATGTTTTTCCTAAGTCACCACACAGCTTCTTCTCCTTTCCCCTGGAACTGTTTCTAAGTGACATTTCTAAATGGTAAGTCCAGTGGTTTCTTTTCTCCTGGAGTTTCTCCAGCTACATAATACGCAAACTAATAAATGCTAACGTTACTTTATCTTCCCTAGTTTCATTTCAGTTCGTGGGTATAAAGGGTAGAGAACGTTTGATGTTACAGGATTGGAGCTAATTAATTCCTCAGGATCTCTTCTTATAAATTTTAGGTCACGTAAACTTAATTCTTTCTAACAGTAAAAGAAGCAGGTATGTGGGTGATAAGGAGAGACAAGCCAGTTGTGGAAGTTTTTATGGGTAATATTTCTGTTTTGTGAGGAATTATAGGTAGTATATTAATACATTAGTTTAAATAATTTAAATGCTAATTCCTATAGGTTACACTGAAAATTAAATTATATAACTAATGGAGAATGGTGGTGAAGTTCTAGAATGCCAAACCCAGCGAGTTCAGAACCTAGAACTCCTTTACATTTTATACAAAAGAGCACCAGGAGGTATATCAGTATTCGGGTCTACAAGTTCAGTCTTTTTCCCCTGGTTCAGGGAAGACTAGAATCTGGGAACAGTGGCAGAGATGAATAGGGGACTTCAGTTAATCTTGGAGTGTCTATGTGAGTCAAGAGTTTAGGGATATTGTCTGTATAGATAACTCTTTTTCTAAAGTATCTAAAATTAATGACTTAATTTAGACTCATTGACAGAAGTGGAATCCACACTGTCTAACAAACAAGTTTTTTTCATGGTTTTATACTCTCACATGTACTTGGACCCAAATCCATGTCTTTGACCAGAAATGAGAGGGAAGACAAACGAAACCTATGGAGGAGGGTGAGAAAGCTCATTTGCAGCAAATCTCAAATATTCCTTTCCTTTCTACTCCCTTTACCACAACTCCAGTTCAGGATCTTATGTTATATGTAGTGTTGCCTAATGATCAAAATAATAATACGATAATGAAGATGATAATAATACAAGCTAACATTTATTGTGTTTACTATGTGTCACATATGAAGTGCTTTGCGTTCGTGAACTCATTTAATCCTCACAACCAATTTCTGAAGTAGGTAATATTTCTATGCCCACTTTACACGTGTGGAAATGGGTTTGGGGCGGTGGAGTAACTTGCCTACATTCACACAGTTAGTGCCAGAGCAGGAATTCCATATCAGGCAGTTGGGCTCCAGAGCCTAAGACTGTAAGCACTAATGCTTGTTGTCTTGCCTATTGGCTAGCCTGATGCTGCTGTTAGATTTAATGTTCTTAAGCTGTGACAAAGTGAGAGAGTGGCATGGACATATATACACTACCAAATGTAAAATAGATAGCTAGTGGGAAGCAGCCGCATAGCACAGGGAGATCAGCTCGGTGCTTTGGGACCACCTAGAGGGGTGGGGTAGGGAAGGTGGGAGGGAGACACAAGAGGGAGGCGATATGGGGATATATGTATATGTATAGCTGATTCACTTTGTTATAAAGCAGAAACTAAGACACCATTGTAAAGCAATTATACTCCAATAAATATGTTAAAAAAAAATACTGCTTCAAACATTTTCTTCCTGTGTTTGAAAGCCTTCTTGGCTTCTTCCCAAACACAGAGTAAAGTCTACACTCTTCAGCCGGGCGGTATGCTGTCTGGCTGCAGCCTAGCTTGCCTGCACCTCCTCTATTGCTCCCAGCGACCTTCTACTCGCGGCAGGCTGGCCTGCTCACTGCCTGTCTAACCCCACTCTACTCTGCTCTGAACTTACCTAATACTTTTCCTCTTTGTGAATCTTTGATTTTGCCATTTCCTCTGCCAAGGACTTTCCCCCCACTCTTCTATTCAAACTCAGCGCAAGACTTGCATTCGGCAGGGAGTGACCAGGATGTGATGGGATTTTAAGCCATGCCCCCAAACCAGGGAATGTTAAGCCTGGAGGAGAGACGACTCAGAGGAACAAAACCAACCATCTTTAATTAAAAGGCTTCCATGTGGAAGGGGTTTAGAGTAGTTTTGTTCAGTTCATCATCTTCCTAATGGCTCCAAAACAGATCCAAAATTCAAATCCCTCCTTTACATGGCATCCACCCAGAGGGCACAATTCCATTGGATTTTATTTTTGTTTGCCACAGAAGGTGTCTGAATTCAGTCTTATTAAATTTGGTACTCATATACTAAAATATGTGCTCTTACCAGCTTCCTGAGGAGTAATAATTTAACAAATGTTGTCCAGTAATTGACAGCACGGCAACCACTATTGTGCACACTTTTAGATAAAAGTTAGGAACTCTTCAGGAAAGTCCCAGACACATTGCTTCATGATTAATTCTGTTTAAACTGTGATAAAAATAACATTAATGATGCATTTATAGCAACGTTTTTTGAATTAAAATTATTAGTTTATTGTTATTATCTACTTAGTTAATTGTGTGAATTGTTGCATTAACACTATAGTAGGATCTGTTTGCTTCAAGAGCATTTTGGTCGGGGAACTAAGATCCCACATGCCTCATGGCCAAAAGACCAAAACATAAAAAACAGCAGCAGTATTGTAACAAATTCAATAAAGACTTTAAAAAAAAAAAAAAGAGCATTTTGTACCCATGATTTTCCATTAACTAAAGTTTAAAACCATGTATTTAGCTCAAATATGAGTTATCCTTACCTCTATTGGCATATCTCCAAGTATATAAATCCAGACCCTGCTCTCCCACTTCCAAATTGCTTTGCTTATTCAATGGTTTCATTATTATTATCACCAAGTACCACTCCATTCCCAAAAGAAGATAGGCCCTGGGGTCTTTTGCATCTCCCAAGTACGCTCTGACAAAAATGTCTACTTGATTTTTCTTTTGCAGAGAGGATTCAAAAATCCATCCAAAAATGGATGATTCAATGAAATAACCTTTGTGCTTTCTTCTGATTTTGATATTTTATGCTCTTCAGACTTTCTTCTGCAGTGAAACCTGGTGATCATTCACTCTTCTTAACTCATAGGCTACATCACATATTTTAGCATTCCCACAGTTTTCTTTCCACCAATAGAAGTTACAGTGTAATTGGGAAGTGCACTGGGTAGGGTTTTTTTTTACTACCACCTTGCTATGAAGGGCTTCCCTTGCATCCAAAGCATTGGAAATATGGTTTCAAAAGAAGAGGAGAAGGAGGTGTGTACCTCTTCTATACAAATCGATTTATTGGATAATTTCTGTTGCTATTGAGCAGCCTTTTAGAAACAGGCCTTTAATTTTTAAGGTCAGCTTGTGTTTTGACTGAATAGTTTGAAAAAGGAATGATTATTCATGCAGATAGCAGCCAGGTACTCCAATAGGGCTTCATTTCATACTATTATAGGCTTTTTCTAAAAGAAACAGTAATATTTGTGGTGAGCATGGAGAACTATTTCTTCAGTACAAATCCAATTTATTTTGGCCAGTTGATTGGTGCTTGAAGCCAGATCAATGGACATGATCTTAATTATTCATTACAGTACTTAGAAGGATAAATTTTTCATTCTCATGCAGTCAAAATTGATGAGGTTTTGCATTTGTACCATAGGAATAGCTTCCAACTCAATGCTAAAACTCAATATAATCTTAATAAAAATTTTGAAAAAGGTACCAATAATTTGAACTTTCTCATATCCACAGAACTTTTTTTATTGGACCCTTTATTAAAGTGTATTAAAAGTGTGTTGAAAATATTCTTTTTATATCTAATCATATGGATATGGCTTTGAAAAAAATCTCAAGAACATTTCAAATGAAAGGTCATAATCACTGTAATAGAGCTTAAAAATGGTGATTTGGAGAACAAAATCGCAACTCATATCTTTATAAAAGACATTTATTGTAGCACATCTTTAGTGTTTTCATTCTCAGTTAAGAAAATATTGGGGCTGTAATGATTTTCATAGACAGGTAAATAGTATTCCTGTAGATTAGAAAAATCAAGCACAAAACAGACTTGTCTTACATCAAGAATATGTTTGGAGATATTGCATAAAGCCAGGCCCTTTAGGTCACATATAACAGGCTTCATCTGAGATTCTGACTTGTGCCTATAGCCACAGATAGGTCTACAGAGGGCAGTCCCCTCCATTTACCTCACACTCTCAAGGGTGTGTGGAATGCTGTTATAGCACCTGGCTGGAGGGGAGCCAGGGCAGCTGTGTCTGACGTTTTGTGTACCTGCCTCAGGAGGTAGAATTGGCCAGGGGTACTGATTCATGTTTTTCTGTATCATGTTCTGAACTCTGTAAAAAAAAATTTCGGTTCCAAAGGCTTCACATATTTTTGGAAAGAGATACTTCTAGGAGGAAGGGTGTGTTTGTGTGTGTGTGTAAAGTGTATTGGTTAGGTTGCCTCTGGCCAAAAGTAACAAAGTCTAGACTCCTGAAGACTTAAAAAATGAGACAATTCTCAGATATGTCTGGGAGCCCAGAGGCAAAGCAGGTTCCAGGCATGGTGATCAGAGGTTCAGTGATGGCATCAAGGACCCTGGTTCTTTCCGTTTCTCTGCTCTGCTACTTTCTAGGGCTATTTCCCTTATGGTTGCAAAATGATCACCAATGGCAATCAGGGTACATGCTTCCTTATTCACAAACAGCAGGAGAAAGGATAAGAAAAGTCTCCTTCAAGCACAGAATATACACTCTTCCCTTTGCTACAATTGGCCCATCCTAAGTCACATGCCCATATCAGGACCAGTAATCATTGTCAGGAAAGTGCTGTACAGCTTGGGTTTCATTGATCAGGATTTCAGGAAATGGGGTGGATGCCTGGACAACATTGGGATTCTGCCAGAAAGAATAAAGAGGAGAGATGGAACTGGGTAAAAAACCAAACTGTCTCCTACCAGAGAAGAAGAGCAGCACTCTTCTTTACCTAGAGAAAGGCTGTATCTGGGGCCCCATTCATCCAGATTCTTATGTTAGGAGTCTGCCTTCCTATCTCTGTTCCTCTTTTCTTGCTCTCAAACTTTAATAAACGCCTACAGGATACACTGGTATTGCTATGATGGCTCGGTAATGATCTGTTTTTGTGTGTTCTATGTTTTACTAACCTCTTCAGATGTATTTATCTCCTCTAAGTTTGAGGTAATGGAGAAAGCACTTTTGATACATATTGCCCCACATTCCTCTAGAAAAGTGTTACTAATATTTGGTTGTCCACTTGAATGTCCAATTTCCATTCCTTGGATAGCACCAAGCCAGAAAATAGATTAAGAAATAACTATGTTTTCTTGTTTTAAAAATTATATTTGGAGGTCTTATCAAATTAGAATAGATTCTAAAACATTATTTTTCATATTATTTCTTAAAAATTACATTTCTTTATTCTAAGTGATTAAGATTTCATATTTTAATTTTCCCTTTGTACATCATTTTGTAATTACCTGAGCCTTTTGCCCATTTATCAGTTTGGGATGAGATGATTTTCTTGATAGATGAATGATATTGTGAGAGATTGGTTACATTAATGGTCTCAAATTTTCACTTTTCCCTGTATCCATTATACCCTTTGTCCTATGACTTTGGAATTCCTCCTATAAAAGCAGAGTCTATTTCCCATCCCAAGGAACTTCTTTCATCAGTAGAATGATGCAGAAGTGATTGCGAGTCACTTTTGAGCCTAGGCCCCCAACAGCTTTGCAAATTTCTGATTTCCCCCCTTTACCCCTGCTTAAGTACATGCTGGGGCTGACTTGCCGGAGATGAGAGACATGTAGAAAGATGCAGAGGCCATTGTAAATCTGCTGACATTAGCTGACTCCCAGACATGGGAGTGAATACAGTCAAGATCAGGAAAGCCACCTGGCTGACTCCTAGTTGACCCCAGACTGAGCAATAAATGATTACTGTTGTATTCCTCTGAGGCTTTGGTTGTTTGTTAGGCAGGCTTGTTATGATAATAGATAACTAATACAACTATTATCCTCTTTCATCCATTAAGTTACAAATACATCCCAGATCTTGCCCTTTAATTTTGTTTATGATGTTTTGCCTTGTAGAAGCTTAAGAGGTTTATAAAACCAAATCTGTTTTTTCCCTTTGTGACTTCTTCCATCGTTTTAACATGTAGAAAATCCTTTACTGAGAAATCAAACATGTATATATATATAATATTTTCTTTTATCTTGTGGTTTCAATTTTAATCTAATTTTTACACAAATTTGGGTCATTTGGTTATATGGTATGATCTAAGGATCTAGAATTTTTTTTTCCAAAAATGATTTTTCCAACTAGTATTGAAATAATCCCCTCCCAATTCAATTAATGAAACCAGTTCCATATATTTGGCTCTTAGATGTATATCAACATTTACTTTAAAAACATTTAAAAAACAGTATTTATGTATTATGGTTTTATAATATGTTCTAATATTTGTGAGGATTGGATCGTCCCCATTTGTGAAACAACAGAAACAAAGTTGAGAAAAAGAATATATTTACAAATAAACTTTAGAACCACTTTGGCAATCTCCTAATTCTGTTGCAATTTTGAGAGACATTTTATTAAATCTATAAATTATGTTGGAAAGACCTGTAATCTTTATAAAAGTTAACCATCCGTTAATAATTGTGCCAAAAGTTGCCATTGAAGTCATTTATATATATTAGCCAGTTTCATATGTCTTGCACACTTAAAATTTTTTCTCTAATTTTTTAGCCATTATTTTTATTGGTATTTTCCCCGTATTTTTTAGAGTACTGTGAAGTTAGATTTTTCTTTTTGTCTTTTTATCACAAATCGAACTATATTTTCAGAATTATTAATTTGAAGAGTCAGTTGATTTTATGATTTAATTTCAAAGGAAACTATTTTTTACCTTTGAGTAAGTAAGATGAACAAAGATGGAACCAAACCAGAGAACTCAGTTCCCCTTCCTTTGGAGGAATAGTACTGAAGGGTAAGAGTGGTGGTCGCTGTCATCTCAGATGCCAGATGAGCAGAAAAGGCCTGCATCATGGTAGGTAAGAGGAATGGGGGCTCCTTCTTGGCCAGTTGGTGGTAGCAGAGGACTCAGGTCATCTTCCTCTCTGGGGACACAGGACAGGGAATTGTGCTCCAGTGCCATTTTCTAAGAACCACAGCACTCATAAGTGTGGTGATATAATTCCTAGGACTGTTCTGTTTTGTGCCTGTTGTTCTAGTATAGTTGTTAATAGTTCCCTCTTTCACTGTCAGAAGTGTTCTGGTCTGGATGATGTCCCGCTACTCATACTGCACCATGAAGCAGTGGCTGCAGTTACACTGACCACTGCACCCTTAGACTGAGAACTGAGATGGGGAGAACAGGTGCTCAGCACTCGATGGACATTTTTTTTTTTTTTTTTTTTTTGCGGGCCTCTCACTGTTGTGGCTTCTCCCGTTGCGGACCACAGGCTCCGGACACGCAGGCTCAGCAGCCATGGCTCACGGGCCTAGCCGCTCTGCGGCATGTGGGATCTTCCCAGACCGGGGCACGAACCCGTGTCCCCTGCACTGGCAGGTGGACTCCCAGCCACTGCACCATCAGGGAAGCCCTCAATGGACCTTTCGTTATCACAGGTACAAGACTCAGACTGCCAATTAGAAGTGGAAAAGGTCACCTTTGTGAGCACAAACTCCCTCCTTCTGTTTACAGAGCTGTGTGTTTTCATGGAGAGAGAAGTGGCAGAGGAGGACGCTTTTATCAGCTTTTGGACCAATCTCTGCACCAAGTAGCAAAGGCTTCTTTTTAGAGCCCTGGGGTATTACGTTTGCTTAAATGGAATAGAATAGTGTTTGGTGTATCCTGGAGCAGCAACTGGATGAATCATCTCAAACCCAAGCAACAAGCAAGGTTGATGCTGAGAAGGCAATGGGAAGAGGGGATTTTGGAGAGAGACTCTGGGGAAAGGCTGTGCGTTATCAAAGGGGTTGAGCAGCAGCATCAGATGCCGCAAGTCCTTGCCATGCATGACTTGACCTCACGCTGGGAGTCATCCTCTCTCCCAAGCCTCCTCAGAAATCACTGACAGAAGTGCGCAGTCCTGGAAACCTGGCTCATGAACGAGGTCTAATTTAGGCTTGGTCGTGCTCCCTCTCTTAAGCTGCTGGCCTTTTGTTCTTTAGGGCATGGGGACATTGAGAAGGAGCATAGTAGGTTCCTGTGATTTATTCATATCATTTCCCTTAAACAGCATTTCCCAACGTGCATTCTGCAGAGCTCCAGTTCTCAGGGGTGATAAGAGCGGTACTAAGAAAAAGGGGGTGGATTTGGGAGATGATTGTTTTGCATTAGTCTGCATCTGTGTTCTTTCACTTCAGCTTGAGGATCTTAGTGAAGTTCTTGCAGAAGATGGGGCATGGATGGGGCTTTGAAGGATTCTGTCAAAGAGTCAGGAAAACAATTTTTGAAAAAGTGAACAGAACTTAGAGTGGTGAGAGGGGTTATATTGTGGAGATTTGAGTCACATGATAAAGTGGACTAGAAGATGAATTTAGTTTTATTCCCCTTGCTGGAGAGGAGCGGCAACAGCTAGTGGCAGGAAAGGGGGACACAGCTGGACACTGTTGCGATACTTAGTATAGGTATGTTACGGTAAGGGCCTGAAGGGTGGCAGCAATGGGAATAGAAAAGAGAAATTAGATGTAAGAAAACTATAGAACTACGGAAGATGTCGCCCACAGGATGGCCACCTTGTGGTGACAGCAATCAGAAGCAGTAATGGTGTGTTAACAGCAGCTAAAATCTGAGACCTCACCCTATGCTGTGCACTGTGCTGAATGAACACAATCCGTGCACTATCTCGTGAAATCCTCCCAAGGATGCTAAGAGGTAACATTTGCGTTTTACTGATTAAGAAATGGAGATTTCTAGTGGTGAAGTTGTTTAAATAACCTTGAACTAGTAAGCGGTACGCACTTTGAGCCTCTGCAGAGCCTCAGAGAGGAGTGATCAAGGAGGGTGAGTCCAACTGCCCAGAGAGATTGCACAGAAATGATGCCCGGAAGGAGCAGGTGGCCACCTCCCTTATGCATATTATGGCTGATAATGCAACTGGTAATGCTAATTTCACCACAAAGGACGTGGGTTTAGTCCTCCAGTTACTTTGAAGGTGGTTGGGTGGGGGTCATTTGAGAAAAAGAGTGGCCTGTCTGATGTGGAGGGCAGACTGATGTGACAAGTCTGACTAAGGAGGGCCACCAACCCAATGCTCTGGGGCTTTGAATAGGTCCAGTGCTAATAATATTCATTTCAATCTAATATTTACTCAAAGAAAACAAGTGATAAAATCACTTGCCCCATCGTTTTGAAATGGGTGTCAAAATCCTATTAAAAATCTGAGGATGACTGAAGACTGCAGTTGGGAGGAAAAACAATTTTCTAGTTTTTGTAAAATAATTATGGACCACATCAAGTATTTACTTCCCACCGCAGTTGTAATGACACTTCAGTATCTCCTGTGGTTGGACTGGGGAGGGCGAGGAGGCATTTGTATAATTTTAAAAAATAAATTATGATGCCAAATATTCTTCACAACAATTTGAGTCAGTTTCTGAGCGGGTCTATATCGGCTGTTAGAATGCGAGATTCCAGCAGAAAGCCAATTTCAGTATAAGTCTATGGAGATCCCATTGCGATATAAAAATGAAATGTTGCCAATGCATGTTATACACTACACCCAGAAATAGGAAGCAAGACAAAATCCCACATGCCTGTATGATGTTTTGGTTCAGACATTCACCCATTGATTGGGCAGCATTCTCTAAAAGGAAGCTGACACAGCGTCCTTACCTCAAATTGTAGTTATCATACCACAGATGATGTTTTATTTAAACGGATTATCCTTTAAGTCACCTGGGAAAATTGCGAAGAAACCGAATTCAAAGTCTTGGGCCATAACGAGACAACTCGAGGATATTAACTGAGAAGTGCAGGCGATCAGCATACTTACTACACTAGTGATTCTCAACCCTGGCTGTATGTTAGAATCCCCTAGGAAGCTTCCAAAAAAATACCTATGCCTGGGTTCTAGCCCCAGGAAGTCATTTAATTAGTTTGCTGGTGGTGTGCAGGCATCTGTATTCTAATGTGCAACACTGATTTACATAAGCCTCAAAAGCTGGATTCAGTGGGGTCTGCTATGTGTGCCACCAAAAAACCTGAAGAAGGAGCTCTGCGAACCAGGAACAGAAATTGCCTGCACATAGGTACAATGACTTATGCCAATCTCTCTCTCACCTCAGCTGCTGCATCATTTTGGAAGTTTGATGCGGGAAATATTGACGAATGGTGGGTAACATGTTCAGAAAAAAGTTATCTAACAGGGAATGGTGGAGATGCAGGCAGAGGGCCAGGAGTTTGGCTCACTTTGAGCCCTAGAATCTTCAGTCTAATAGTTCTGCAATATCTATCCATGTGTATACCAATATCCAAAGAGGTTTAATAACTTGGGCTTTATAGAGACTTTTCGTCTTTCAAGAAATCCTTTTCTTAAAAAATTGAAGTATAGTTGATTTACAATGTGTTAGTTTCAAGTGTGCGGCAAAGTGATTCAGTTATATATATATATT
Source organism: Delphinus delphis (assembly GCF_949987515.2). Lineage (NCBI taxonomy): Eukaryota > Metazoa > Chordata > Mammalia > Artiodactyla > Delphinidae > Delphinus > Delphinus delphis. The sequence continues at coordinate 88,973,637 of NC_082684.1, forward strand.
CTTTTTCAGATTCTTTTCCATTAAGGGTTATTACAAGATACTGAATATAGTTCCCTGTGCTATATAGTAGGCCCTTTTTGTTTATTTTATATATAGTAGTTTGTATCTGTTAATCTCAAACTCCTAATTTATCCCTCCCCTGCCTCTTTCCTTTTTGGTAACTGTAAGTTTGTTTTCCATGTCTGTGAGTCTGTTTCTGTTTTGTAAATAAGTTTATTTGTATTATTTTTTTAGATCCCACAAATAAGTGATATCATATGATATTTTTCTTTCTGACTTTACTTAGCATGATAATCTCTAGGTCCATCCGTGTTGCTGCAAATGACATTATTTCATTCTTTTTTTATGGCTGAGTAATATTCCATTGTGTGTATATATGCCGCATCATTTTTTTTTTTGGACTATCATCTTCTTTTTATTTTTTAGGCTGTATATTTTGTTTTTTTTTAAATTAAAGTATAGTTGATTTACAATGTTGTGTTAGTTTTGGGTGTACAGCAAAGTGATTTATATATATATATATATATATATATATATATATATATATATATATATATATATTCTTTTTCACATTCTTTTCCCTTATAGGTTATTACAAAATATTGAGTATAGTTCCCTGTGCTATACAGTAGGTCCTTGTTGGTTATCTATTTTATATATAGTAATGTATATATGTTAATCCCAAATTCCTAATTTATCCCTCCCCTCCCCTTCCCCCTTTCGCAATGATGTTTGTTTTCTATGTCTGTGGGCTTATTTCTGTTTTGTGTATAAGTTCATTTGTATCACTTTTTTTTTTAGATTCCACATATAAGCGATATCATATGATATTTGTCTTTCTCTGACTTACTTCACTTAGCACAATAATCTCTAGGTCAATCCATGTTGCAGCAAATGGCGTTATTTCATTCTTTTTATGGCTGAGTAACATTCCATTGTATATATATACCACATCTTCTTTGTCCATTCATCTGTTGATGGACACTTAAGTGGCTTCCATGTCCTGGCTATTATTAAGTAGTGCTGCTATGAACATTGGCGTGCCTATATCTTTTCAGATTAGAGTTTTTGTGTTTTCCAGATATATGCCCAGGAGTGGGATTGCTGGATCATATGATGACTCTGTTTTTAGCTTTTTAAATTAATTAATTAATTAATTTTAACATCTTTATTGGAGTATAATTGCTTTACAGTGGTGTGTTAGTTTCTGCTGTATCACAAAATGAATCAGCTATATGTATACATATATCCCCATATCCTCTCCCTCTTGCATCTCCCTCCCACCCCTCTAGGTGGTCACAAAGCACTGAGCTGATCTCCCTGTGCTGTGCGGCTGCTTCCCACTAGCTATCTATTTGACATTTGATAGTGTTTACATGTCCATGCCACTCTCTTACTTCGTCCCAGCTTACCCTTCCCCCTCCCCATGTCCTCAAGTCCACTCTCTATGTCTGTGTCTTTATTCCTGTCCTGCCCCTAGGTTCTTCAGAACCTTTTTTTTTTTTTAGATTCCGTATATATGTGTTAGCATATGGTATTTGTTTTTCTCTTTCTGACTTACTTCATTCTGTATGACAGACTCTAGGTCCATCCACCTCACTACAAATAACTCAATTTTGTTTCTTTTTATGGCTGAGTAATATTCCATTGTATATATGTGCCACATCTTCTTCAACCATTCATCGTCAATGGACACTTAGGTTGCTTTCATGTCCTGGTTATCGTAAATAGTGCTGCAATGAACATTGTGGTACATGACTCTTTTTGAATTATGGTTTTCTCTGGGTATATGCCCAGTAGTGGGATTGCTAGGTTGTATGGTAGTTCTATTTGTAGTTTTTTAAGGAACCTCCATACTGTTCTCCCTAGTGGCTTCACCAGTTTACACTCCCTAGTGGCTTCACCAGTTTACACTCCCACCAACAGTGTAGGAGGGTTCCGTTTTCTCCACACCCTCTCCAGCATTTATTATTTCAACAACTCCTTTTGAGTTTACATTCTGAAATGAAAATGGTGTAAAGTTTACTATATGTATACACTTACAGAACAAAATTTGAAAGTGTACTGTGCATCTTGATGTCAGTCTTCAATTTTCTCTCATCAAGACTGAGGTTCCATAGCCCCTGTCTGATGGAAATAAAGTCACAACTCATCTGGTCTATACTTTTTCCTGCTTCCTACATTGCTCTCATCCTGATGACTCAATTGCTATTTCTTCTTTTCTCCTCTCCTCCCCTCTCCTCTCCTTCTTTCAGTAGTTAGTGAGTGCCTATTATGTGCCAGGTGCTGTGCTAGACAGTGAATATACAAAATTGCCCCCTGTCTGATGGGGGAAAACAAACACAAAGAAAATGATTTAAAAGAGTGTAATAATTTCCATATAAAAGAGGCGGAAAAAACTGCCTCTTTCGTAAGGTATAACTTGGTAGGAAATGACATTGTAATGAGTTTTTGAACTGAGTAAAGTGGAAAAATTTATACTGTGTTTTTAGCACACAAAAGGCATATCTAGTAGCATGTGTGTGGTAAAAACTGAAACAGAGTATAGGAGACTCACTATAATATACTTCCTCTAGTGCCATCTTCCACTTCGTCCATAGCTTTGTGAAACTTAGGGTGGTTCGACGGGGTCTGAGAGCATAACTGAAGGTCTCTAGCAAGCCACATGGGAAGGCGACTTGGTTTATGGTTACCTGTGATCACTGTGCTTTAGCCCCAATGTAGTTCTTTTTTATAAGGTCTTTAGAAAAAACTTCCTTTCTAACATTTTCAGCTTGCCTCTCCCCCACCCTCTACAAACATCTCAGAAACCACCAAGAAAGCAGCTGATCAAAACCTACAATCTTATGACAGTCTATGGGAAAACAAAAACTTTTTACAGAAGTTTTTTCTCAGAGTAGATTCTTCTGCCAAGCAGTTAATGGCTCTTGTATTGACAACTCTTATTCACTTGTAAGCATATGGTCTTTGTGGTAGGGCTGCCCAGTAATTTAAATGTTGCCCAACACAGAGTCTAATCATGTAGCAGATGCACAGATGGTTCTGGAATGAACACACTGGTGGACCCTGAAGTTAACTTTCTTCATTTTCTGTTGCATTTTAATGTTTTGTGACTTACTGACAATGGAGTTCATTAGTGTAGAACTCTGCTAGGTAGTTTCCAGATTATGTGAACTATGGGTCTGGTAACTTCATATGAGTGTGCGTGTTATCTGGTTAGTTTTAGGGATTAATATCTTGTCTTTGAGTAATACTTTAGAAAATATGAAACTTTCCCATGCCAGATAATTGAATAAAATAGCAGCTGATGCTGTATGACCCAGAAATCCCACTGCTGGGCATATAGCCTGCGAAAACCATAATTCAAAAAGAGTCATGTACCAAAATGTTCATTGCAGCTCTATTTACAATAGCCAGGAGATGGAAACAACCTAAGTGCCCATCATCAGATGAATGGATAAAGAAGATGTGGCACATATATACAATGGAATATTACTCAGCCATAAAAAGAAACGAAATTGAGTTATTTGTAGTGAGGTGGATAGACCTAGAGTCTGTCATACAGAGTGAAGTAAGTCAGAAAGAGACAAATACCGTATGTTAACACATGTATATGGAATCTAAGAAAAAAAAAATGTCATGAAGAACCTAGGGGTAAGACAGGAACAAAGACACAGACCTACTAGAGAAGGGACTTGAGGATATGGGGAGGGGGAAGGGTAAGCTGTGACAAAGTGACAGAGTGGCATGGACATATATACACTACCAAACGTAAAATAGATAGCTAGTGGGAAGCAGCCGCATAGCACAAGGAGATCAGCTCGGTGGTTTGTGACCACCTAGAGGGGTGGGATAGGGAGGGTGGGAGGGAGGGAGATGCAAGAGGGAAGAGATATGGGAACATATGTATATGTATAACTGATTCACTTTGTTATAAAGCAGAAACTAACACACCATTGTAAAGCAATTATACTCCAATAAAGATGTTAAAAAAACAAAAAAAAAAGAGACTCAGACAATGAGCACATTGACTTTTGTGCTATATTAGACCATTACAGCAAAATACAAATAAGTATAAGTATTATTCTCCCCAAACAAAGAACATTGTGTCTAGGATTTGGGTATCTGTATTACGGTTCTGGATTCTAATAACTAATGGTGTGGGCAAACTCAGCTAATCTATCTGGCCTCACGTTTTTCATCTGTAAAATAAGAGTTGCCTAAATCAGAGTGTTTTCCTGCCAAAAAGTTTGAAAGTAGTCTTTAAATAAAATTGCAGGGGAAAAGAAACTATATAAAATGTATGCAGCTGGAACTGCAGTTGAAGCAGGAATGTCCAAGAATCTAGGACTCAGAAACGCAGATGCAACCTTGCTGAGAAACACTGTGACAGCTTCCAATGAGTGAGGGAAGTAAGGGCCATGTACTTACTGCAGTGTAAAACAATGTGATGTGTGGGAGTGGGAAGCTCCTCTTCTAGAATGGCAAATCAGGGAGCTTTGTGTACAGGTCTGCTCCCTGGGCAGTAATGGCAAAATCTATCTGTGCTTATTCTAAGCTGAATTTTTAGATGGGTCATTTACTCTTCAGCATTCTATCACCTTCAAACGATGAAATTCTGAGTTTCTGATCCTCCCAAGTATAGGAAGACACCTCGTGAAAGCACCATCCTCTGAGATAATCATCTATTCCTCAAGTGGTGACAATCTTTAAAAAACTTTGTGTTCAAAAGCCAGCGTGGGGTAGTTCTAAGCAAAGCCCCCAAAGTAATCCTGTTTCTCGGTGATTTCATTAACCACTTGTAGTGACTTTCTTGATCTGGAGATGATTTTCTACCTGACTGGGAAGTACTCATCTCTTCAGCATTTATTTAGTGTCTGCCACATGCCAGGCATGTGCTCAGTGCAAGAGATAAAAGGAAACTCTTCGTCTTCAGGGAGGTTAAGGTGCAGCATGGGAGATTGCCACGCAAATCAGCAATTCCAGTGCACTGTGTTGAGTTCCTCTGAGGTCTGAACAGGGTGCTGTAGGGAAGTTGGACAAGTAAACCAAGTCAGCCTAGTGGAGGAAGGCTTCATGGAGGAGATGTTGCCAGAATAAGCCGAGAAGGAGGCTAAGAGGAGGAAGAAGAGTGTTTCATGTAGAGGACACAGTATATGGGGAAGCACTGAGGCCAGAAACAGTAATAAGAGTTGAGGATCTCCAAATACTTTGTGGTGGCTAGAGAACGAACCACGTGTGTGTAGGCTGGAAGCAAAGCTAGTGAGGTGGGCAGAGCCTCCCTCACATGCCATGATCGGGGGTTGAACTTTATTTTGAAGGCTGTGGAGAATCTCTGATGGAGTGTAAATAGGGAAACAACAAAATATAGACTCATTAGGAGTATTAGAAGGCTCACTCTGTCAACAATATAGGTGATTGACTATGGAGGGATGATAGGGAGAAAGTGAGAAGGAATGAACTTAGAGGGTAAGGCATCAGTGAGGAGATGGGTCCAGGGAAAAACTGGTCAATAGCAGATGGAAGGCCATGGCTTTTAATTATTCTTGAATCATCCTTTCCTTTCTCAATAAACTGTACTTGGTCATGATATATATGTTTTTTTTTAATGTTCCATTGGATTCTATTTGCTAATATTACATTAGAGATGTTTGCATGGATGTTAATTAGCAAGGTTTCTTATTTCTTTTCTATGCTTTGAAAGAATAATATCACATTTTTTGTTCCTTGAAGATTCAAATCCAATGCATTTGTCAATCTTTTTCGGCCTAGTTTTCTTGGGGGTGGGGATGTGGGGAGTTGTGATCTCAGAAGAAGATCAACAAATCTATGGTCATGAAAGAAATTAAGAATGCTCTCGGAATTACCTGGTGGTCCAGTGGTTAGGACTCCATGCTTCCACTGCAGGCGGCATGGGTTGGATCCCTGGTGGGGAACTAAGATCCCACATGCTGTGTGGTGTGGCCAAAAAAAAGAAGAATGCTCTCAATTTTGATAATTTATAACTTCTTAGAAACTATCCATTTCATCTTGAAATTCAATGTTATTTTTACAGAGTTTTCACAAAAGTACTCATAATCCTTTTTAATATCTTAGGCATATGAGTCTTTCTTTCATTGTTGATATCTTGCCCCGCAGTATCATTGTTGATTGTTTGTGTTTGTGCTTTCTCCTTTTTATTTTTTGTTTAGACTAACAGCTGGTTTATCTTTAATTACTTTTCCCCCTAAGAACCACCTTTTGGTTTTACTGATTAATTCTACTTTCTTCTGTTTTAGAATCTGTCAATTTCTGCTTTTTATCTGAAATAGTTTCTTTTGCTTTCCTTACATTTTTTTTTGTTTGTTTGTTTTGTTTTCTTTTTTTGCGGTACACGGGCCTCTCACTGTTGTGGCCTCTCCCGTTGCAGAGCACAGGCTCCGGACGTGCAGGCTCAGCGGCCATAGCTCACGGGCCTAGCCGCTCTGCGGCATGTGGGATCTTCCCAGACCGGGGCACGAACCCGTGTCCCCTGCATTGGCAGGCGGACTCTCAACCACTGCGCCACCAGGGAAGCCCCTTTCCTTACATTTTATCCTTTTAAAATTATTGAATTGAATTCTTGTCTAGCAATGCAGGTGTATAGACGTGTACGTTTTCACCTGTGCATAGCTTTAACTGTTTACAATGGGTTTTATTAATGTAGTATTTTCAATACTGTTATTTGCTAGATATTCTGCAACTTTGTGGAGTCAATAAATAAATTATGATCATAATTGTCAAGGAGTTACAACATTTCAGGTAATTGGTTTTATTAGTTAATAATTTCTACTTTAATTGCATCATAACCAGAGATCATGGTCATTAACTACAATTACTATTTGTTTTTTGATGTTTTTCTGGTGCCTAATAAATGGTTACATTTTGTAAACATTTTAGCAAGTATTTGAGAATGGGTCTATTCTGTGTTCAGGGCTGAAGATATAAAAATGTTAATCTAATGAATTAGATTCCAGATTCTTTATATCCTCACTCATTTTGAGTAGTTGAATTGAGTGGGGCTGAGAGAAATAAATTAAAATCCTCCTGTGTTTGGAGGAATCTCCTTAAATTTCCTGCTTTTAAAGCTTTACGTACTCTGATGTTACAATAATTGGAACGTAAAATAGAACACCAATTATTTCTTCATTGTAGACTGAATGTTATTATAATGATAAAATACTCTTTTGTCTTGTTTAATGCTTATTGCCTGGAAGTCTGGTAAAGACATGACAAATAAATACAAAAAAAGGAAAAAATCAGAATTACTTGTAATGTCATTTTATTTTTAATATTTCTGAATGACTAAGGCATATCATTAGTTTTTATTTATTAAATCCAATTGGAGAATCTTTGAAGGATTTATTGTATTTCGCATACATATATAACATGTTTCAATGCTGTTGTCTTATGTTTTTCTCTGTCTAATGCTTACATTGTTTTCCATCTTTTTTCTTCTTTTAAGCATCTTTATTGGAGTATAATTGCTTTACATTGTTGTGTTAGTTTCTGCTGTATCACAAAATAAATCAGCTATACGTATACATATATCCCCATATCCCCTCCCTCTTGGGTCTCCCTCCCACACTCCCTATCCCACCCCTCTAGGTGGTCACAAAGCACCGAGCTGATCTCCCTGTGCTATGTGGCTGCTTCCCACTAGCTATCTATTTTACATTTGGTAGTGTATATATGTCCATGCCACTCTCTCACTTTGTCCCAACTTACCCTTCCCCCTCCCTGTGTCCTTAAGTCCATTCTCTATGTCTGCGTCTTTATTCCTGATCTGTCCCTACGTTCTTCAGAACCATTTTTTTTTAAGACTCCATATATATGTGTTAGCATACGGTATTTGTTTTTCTCTTTCTGACTTACTTCACTCTGTATGACAGACTCTAGGTCCATCCACCTCACTACAAATAACTCAATTTTGTTTCTTTTTATGGCTGAGTAATATTCCATTGTATATATGTGCCACATCTTCTTTATCCATTCATCTGTCAATGGACACTTAGGTTGCTTCCATGTCCTGGCTATTGTAAATAGAGCTGCAATGAATTTTGTGGTACATGACTCTTTTTGAATTATGGTTTTCTCAGGGTATATGCCCAGTAGTGGGGAATGCTGGATCGTATGGTAGTTCTATTTTTAGTTTTTTAAGGAACTTCCATACTGTTCTCCATAGTGGCTGTATCAATTTACCTTCCCACCAACAGTGCAAGAGGGTTCCCTTTTCTCCACACCCTCTCCAGCATTTACTGTTTGTAGACTTTTTGATGATGGCCATTCTGACGGGTGTGAGGTGATGGCTCATTGTAGTTTTGATTTGCATTTCTCTAATGATTAGTGATATTGAGCATCTTTTCATGTGTTTGTTGGCAATCAGTATATCTTCTTTGGAGAAATGTCTATTTAGGTCTTCTACCCATTTTTGGATTGGGTTGTTTGTTTTTTTAATATTCAGTTGCATGAGCTGCTTGTATATTTTGGAGATTAAACCTTTTTCAGTTGCTTTGTTTGCAAATATTTTCTCGCATTCTGAGGGTTGTCTTTTCATCTTGTTTATGGTTTCCTTTGCTGTGCAAAAGTTTTTAAGTTTCATTAGGTCCCATTTGTTTATTTTTGTTTTTATTTTCATTTCTCTAGGAGGTGGGTCAAAAAGCATCTTGCTGTGATTTATGTCACAGTGTTCTGCCTATGTTTTCCTCTAAGAGTTTTATAGTGTCTGGTCTTACATTTAGGTCTTTAATCCATTTGGAGTTTATTTTTATGTATGGCGTTAGGGAGTGTTCTAATTTCATTATTTATATGTAGCTGTCCAGTTTTCCCAGCACCACTTATTGAAGAGGCTGTCTTTTCTCCATTGTATATTCTTGGCTCCTTCATCAAAGATAAAGTGACTATATGTGCATGGGTTTATCTCTGGGCTTTATCCTGTTCCATTGATCTATATTTCTGTTTTTGTGTCAGTACCATACTGTTTTGATTACTGTAGCTTTGTAGTATAGTCTGAAGTCAGGGAGCCTGATTCCTCCAGCTCCGTATTTCCTTCTCAAAATTGCTTTGACTATTTGGGGTCTTTTGTGTTTCCATACAAATTGTGAAATCTTTTGTTCTGGTTCTGTGAAAAATGCCATTGGTAATTTGATAGGGATTGCACTGAATCTGTAGATTGCTTTGGGTAGTATAATTATTTTCACAACATTGATTCTTCTTTTTTTTTTTTTTTTTTTTTGCAGTACGTGGGCCTCTCACTGTTGTGGCCTCTCCCGCTGTAGAGCACAGGCTCCGGAAGCACAGGCCCAGTGGCCACGGCTCACGGGCCCAGCCGCTCTGCAGCATGTGGGATCTTCCCAGACTGGGGCACGAACCCGTGTCCCCTGCATTGGCAGGCGGACTCTCAACCACTGCGCCACCAGGGAAGCCCAGTCCCTTTCTTTTTCTCTTCTTCTGGGACCCCTATAATTCGAATGTTAGTGCATTTAATGTTGTCCCAGAGGTCTCTGAGACTGTCCTCAATTCTTTTCTTTCTTTTTGTTTATTCTGCTCTGTGGTAGTTATTTCCATTATTTTATCTTCCAGGTCACTTATCCATTCTTCTGCCTCAGTTATTTTGCTATTGATTCCTTCTAGAGAATTATTAATTTCATTTATTGTGTTCTTCATCATTGTTTGTTTGCTCTTTAGTTCTTCTAGTTCCTTATTGCACATTTCTTGTATTTTCTCCATTCTATTTCTAAGATTTTGGATCATCTTTACTACCATTACTCTGAATTCTTTTTCAGGTAGACTGCCTATTTCCTCTTCATTTGTTAGGTCTGGTGGGTTTTTACCTTGCTCCTTCATCTGCTGCGTATTTCTCTGTCTTCTCTTTTTACTTAACTTACTGTGTTTGGGACCTCCTTTTCTCAGGCTGCTGCTTCATAGTTCCTGTTGTTTTTGGTGTCTGCCCCCAGTGGGTAAGTTTGGTTCAGTGGGTAGTGTAGGCTTCCTGGTGCAGGAGACTTGTGCCTGTGTTCTGCTGGATGAGGCTGGATCTTGTCTTTCTGGTGGGCAGGACCACTTCCGGTGGTGTGTTTTGGGATGTCTTTGAACTTATTATGATTTTAGGCAGTCTCTCTGCTAATGGGTGGGGTTGTGTTCCTGTCTTGCTAGTTGTCTGGCATGAGGTGTCCAGTGCTGGAGCTTGTTGGTCATTGAGTGGAGCTGAATCTTGTGTTGAGACAGAGGTCTCTGGGAGAGCTCTCCTGATTAATATTACGTGGGGCTGGGAGGTCTCTGGTGGTCCAATGTCCTGAACTTGGCTCTCCCACCTCAGAGGCTCAGGCTTGACAGCCAGCCAGGGCACCAAGACCCTGTCAGTCACACGGCTTTTGGGAAATCTGAGGTCTTCTGCCAATGTTCAGTAGGTGTTCTGTAGGAGTTGTTCCACATGTAGACACATTTTTGGTTTATTTGTGGGGAGAAAGCTGAACTCCACATCTTCTCTGCTGTCTTGAAGGTCCTCTCTGTTTTCTATCTTTTATATTTGGTTATATCTTTTTTAAATTTTAGTTCTGTTGTTCTCCTACTATTGATAACTTGAGAGATTTATGATCTGGTTTTTAATTCCTCTGGTGGCTACCTGTATGACTATAAATGCTTTGTTAAAGCTAGATCTGTTGATTCCTTGCTATGAAACATTGAGAAATTCCTGCCCTGGTCTATCCCTGTAATACCCCTATATCTCTGTCTTGATTTTTAATTTATTTTCACAATGTTAAAGTTTAGTTTATTTTCACAGCACATATTGAATTTTATAAACTTCGTATGGCTTCAGGGTTCAATACCAATTCTTAAATACCACAGCTTCCTCATTTCTGGTTACTTATTATGGTCCATCTTTTAGCTGGCCGAGTTTCCTTCTCTATCATTTGTTCCCATAAAGGCCTATAGTTGTTGTATCCTGACTTATTGCATGTTGCAAATGCATGTGTAATGATTGTATTCATGATTGATAACTTTGGCTTGAAATTATTGGGGGCATGGTTATTTCTCCCCAGGACTCTCTAAACATTGCTCTGGCAATGAATGTTTTGTGGATGGGTTATGCTAACCCAGCATTTTTATTTTTATTATTAATTTATTTACATATACATATATAACATATGTATTACATATATAACACATTCTGTTTTCATTATTGCTCCCTCTCCCAAAGAGCCTTTAATACCACAGATATATTTTATATTTATTTTTATACTATAGCTTTCTGGAGGGCCACAAACCTATAATATCTAAGATTTTTTTCACCCCTCCCCTCTCAAGAACCAATTCTTGTCCCCTTGGGAGTGATATCATCCCTGTTAAGTATATATATGCTAACCTGATTCCCCATATCCTCTTGTAAATGACTTAATTTTTTTTGGTGTGGATAGTGTTTTTTCTGCAATTTTTCTTGGGACACAGTGTGATCTTTGCTACCGCAGATTGAGGACTTTCTTTTTTTCTCTGCCAACTTTTATTATACTTTTGAAAATTTTCTTGTGTTCATTTGTTTCATTCCCATGTTGAAACATATCAACTATGTGTGTATCAGGTATCCGCTTCCATCTTCCACATCTCTGATCTCTTAGCCTCTTTTTTTCTATTTTATTGCCTAGTTGTATTAAAAAGTCCATGCCATTGCATTTCAGATATGTCTATGTTTTTGCTGCTTTTAATCTTTTTCATTTTTATAGTGGTTTATATGTCCTCTTTCTGACTTTACCACCTTACTTTTTCCTAATATGTGCATTCTTTGTCTTTCTTTTGCCTCTTTTATTCCTTTCCTCCTTTTGATACTTCACAACATCTATGCAACCATCATCCCTCAGATTTTGGAGTGATCTGCCCCTGCTCCTCATCTCCTGGTAAGCAGATCATCAGATTCACAGAATCCTCCATGGCTCATGGTTCTTTTGTTTGGTGATCTTGTACTTATTTACCTCACTTAGTTTGGTGTAGTAAGCAGGTGCATATCTGCTTGCTATTTCTGATCTGTCTTCAACCTTGCCTGATCTCTAGTTGTTTTCAGCACAGGAGTCCTAACTAGAGAAAGTGAAGATTGAAACAGTTCTTCTTCAGCTCTTGTTCTTCTGTTCCTCAGTATGTAACAAGACCCCAGGGTGATCTCTACATGGCCTATGCATGTTCTCATACTCATCCTTCCAGGTAAAGCTAGGTCCTTCAAGTCACTCCTACTTAATTTCAGAGAAATCTCTATTCTTTCTTTTCCTTTTTTTTAAATTGAAGTATAGTTGCAGGTGTACAACACAGTGATTCAATGTTTTTATAGATTATACTCCATTTAATGTTACAAAACAATGGCTATATTCCCTGGGCTGCACAATATATCTTTGTTGCTTATCTCTTTAATAGATAGTAGATTGTATCTCTTAATCCCCTACTCCTATCTTGTCCCTCCCTGCTTCCTTCTCCCCACTGGTAACCACTAGTTTGTTTTCTATATCTGTGACTCTGTTTCTGTTTTGTTATATTCACTAGTTTGTTTTATCTTGTAGATTCCACATATAAGTGATAACATACAGTATTTGTCTTTCTCTGTCTGATTTATTTCATTAAGCATAATATCCTCCAAGTCCATCTATGTTGTTGCAAATGGCAGAATTTCATTCTTTTCTGTGGATGAGTAATATTCCATTGCATATATATGTCACACCTTCTTTATCCATTCATCTATTGATGGACACTTAGGTTGCTTCCATATCTTGGCAATTGTAAATACGAACAACTGCTGGTATGAACATTGGGGTGCATGCATCTTTTTGAATTAGTGTTTTTGTTTTCTTTGGATATTTGCCCAGGAGTGGAATTGCTGGATCATGTAGTAGTTCTATTTTTAGTTTTTTGAGGAACCTCCATAATGTTTTCCATAGTGCCTGCACCAATTTACATTCCCACTAGCATTGTACAAGTGTTCCCTTTTCTTCATATCCTTACCAACATTTGTTATTTGTGGACTTTTTGATGATAGACATTCTGACAGGAGTGAAGTTGTATCTCATTATGGTTTTGATTTACAGAGTAATCTCTATTCTTATCAAGACCCAAGGAGGAAAAAAAAAGACCCAAGGAGGTATGCATTGGTTTTTGCTACCTCTAGTTTAGGTCTAAATTTTGCTATATTTTGACAATGTCCTTCACTGCCTGTGATTGAGGGTTGTAACCATTTCCTATTTTCATTTTAGATGGAATTTTCTTCTTTAGTTTTTGTTCTTTTTATATCTGTGGCTTTCTGGGAAGGAAGAAGAGTAAACGTACCCTTATCTCTCATTCTTGACTGGAAATTCTAAGCTCATAGTTTTGCACCTCCCCAAATAGATACAGGCATATTCCCTGTCCAGAGTTGTGACTAAGATCAGGAAATAGGCCACTAGTTATAAAACATGTCAAGCTTACAACACAGGGAATATAGACAATATTTTATAATAACTATAAATGGAGTATAACCCTTAAAATTATGAATCACTATATTATATACCTGTAACTGATAAAACATTGTACATCAACTATACTTCAATAAAAAATTAAAAGAACATGTCAAGCTCTCTTACTAATGGATTTGAGATAGTTAAAATGAAAATGTTACACTACAAGTGAAAAATAGACTTTGAAATGGAAGGATGAGAAATAAGTGTGAAAAGGGACAGAGAAAAGAAAGGAGAACTCTGTCACATTTCTGTGACAAGGTGGTTGTTGAAGATCAACATGGAAATTAACTCTAAGCTTCCTGGAATCCAGCTCTGGGGAGGAAAATCACAAAGGCTGATTCTCTTTTAATAGCTTGATGAAGGGAAGCATATTATCCAATGGCCATCAACCATTTTCCTGGCTCTAAGAACTCATAAAAAGGATTTGTTCAATGAATATCCATTGTTCATTATATTACTACATGTCCCTTATATGATTTCAATAGCACAAAGGTAGATTGTTCTCCTGTTTGAAGGAGAGGAGCTGAGGAGCCTGGCATTTGGGTGATTACCAACAGTGAGAATAGAAATTGCCTCTGTCCTGTACATGAATTTACTAGTGCTGGTTCTGGGTCTTCTTACTGCATTTACACCTAGACTTGCATTCTTGCCAATCTTGATTCCTGAGGCCTAGTTAATCCTCCTGACTTTGTTTTTCTCCTGGTTCCCAAACTTTCTACTTGCTCCAGATAATTAGAATCTCCTCGAGTTATCTCTGCCTGGTCTTTCCTGGGCCGTTGGCTTGAGCCTGTTGTTTTGAATGCTTGTGTCTTTTGCTACAGTGTGAGTCTTCTTACACAGAAGCACAAAGGGTCAGGTCAACCCAGTAAATGGTGGAACTAATCATGGTCGCTTAATGGCTTCTGGAGAAGAGAGCTGAGATGTGCCACACAGATACCCTATCAGAAATGAAGGATTAATCCCTCCAGCTACTGAGAGTGCTGATGGAAGAAAGACCTCAGCTATCAGCTTCCTGTTGTCTTGGCTGAAACTGATGCCCCTTCCCAGGCTGCCTGCATTCAATGACTGATCTTTATGGGGGATATGAAAGCCTGGACCTTTTGCCCCTGCAGGTTCAGACCTCTCTACAGGGTTGGCAGAGACCTTTTTTGAATCTATGTTGCAGCCAAACATCTTATTCCACTCCAATCTAGCTTTCTTCCCCAAGTACACTTACTAATAACCCTCCTGCCCACTAATCCCCATCAAGGAGTCTACTTCCTGTGCAGTCCAACAGGGAACACCTTCTCAAACCAGCTCAGGGTGAGCCACTGCATCATCATGATCAGAACATCATGTAATTGGCCCAGATGCCACAGTCTTAACTAATAGGAGCAGGTAGAGCCAGGAAGGAAACACAGGGCAGTAGAAATGGGTAGGCTTTCCAGAGTAGAAGGGGATGGATTAAAAGAGTGGGAAAGAAGTAAAGAGGAAAAGCAAGCATATTGGTATAGCTACATCTATCCTCAAGATACAAGTTTTGGGGATTAAACATTGAAGGAGCATCTGAAAACCACTGTCTGCATTCTACCAACACTGTACCACCTAAACGAGGAACACTGTAAACCTCTGTAAGACTCTTAATCCCAAACCCTTTAAAATGCTCCTCCATCCTTCCCATTTGATCCTTACAACAGTACCTGTTGAAGTGGTTCCATCTTCATCTCACGGAAGGGGAGAAGTGCTCAGAGAGCTTAGGTGACGTGTCCAAGGCTATCCAGCAGAGCTCAGGGCTTCAGGCCCAAGGCCAGTGCTTTTGCCATGTCAGTTTCCTCTGAAATGGTAGGGCTCAAGACAGGCAACAGCTGGCATTTACCTATTTTAACTAATCTCTTTAAAGTTGCCCATTTCCTTGGGTTATTCACACACCTTGAATAAAACACTCTGGGGTCTCTGGCCTGCATGAGGGCACTGCAAAAATCATGGAAAACAAGTTAGAGAAACTCTGATCCTCTCAGCTGCCACCTTCTACTCTCTCCACAGGTGTAAATGCTACTCCACAAACACCTTTTGTGTGTGGAGTTAGAGGCCTATTTATTTTTACAGTTTAAAAAAAGGTTTTCTGAAATCTTGCTTGGTGTCTCAGAGCTTCCTGCTATGCCACTGTGCACCTGTAGTGTTGGTATATAAATGCACAGGGCTTGTTCCCTGAAGTTTCCATGGGGTCTACATTAGCTTTATTTTCCTCATGTGAGTAAGCAGTACGGAGCAGATTAGAATCAATTCCTGGAAGACCAGGTCATAGAGATTTGTAGCTTAGCAAGGGACACTCTGCTGGCAAGGGACAGTCTGCTGTAAGTCTTGCTACTGAATATTTTAAAACAAAAATAGATCAAGGAACTGGAGAAAGTCTCCCTCTGTCTTTGCTCCAACTCCCAATTCCTGCTCACTTGGGTCTGTGCCAGCATGCCCTTGCTGCCTGCAGTTGTGGTGCTCTGGCTGGTGGTAGACTCCCAAGGTGAGGGCACAATGCTTGTTCCCTTTGTGGTTCCCCTGAGCCCTATGGTTGAATGGTTGATTTTTTTATCATACATAAGTAAAATAAGCAAATCTCTAAGAATACCAGTAGGAGAAAAAATGGGAGTGTTTCTCCCCACCCCCTACCGAAAGGCCCCCTTCCGAGGCACCAGATGGGCTGGGTAGCTACATCTCTTCCTCTAAGCCTGATTCAGCAGTAACTTTTATAAAGCTTTTCTGGTACCTGAGATGTTTCCTTAAAACAAAGCAGTAATCAATTATCTTTTCTTTCTTTTTATTTTTTAAATTAAAATTTTTTTTAAATTTTATTTATTTATACAGCAGGTTACCATCAGTATTTATTTTTCACACACACACACACACACACACACACACACAGTATTTTATTTTTACAAGAGATAAATAAACTGACACCAAGCATTGTAAATGGATGACCACAAAAAAAGAAACAATGATTGCAATTACTAAACACAAAACACACTCATACTATGTCATAATATTGACATTCAGTCCAGTAATCCTCCACTGTAACAGCTCCTTTACTTTGCAGTGAAAATTGATTTGTATGTTTTTTGCCTCTGAGTCCTTGTGGAATTTTTTTTTTATTCAAACAGAAAGTCACAAAAATTATAATCATCCTCATCAGTTCACTCAGTCCCATGTAATTAATTCTTTTTTCTTTTTTTCTTTTTTTTTTTTTTGTGGTACGCGGGCCTCTCACTGTTGTGGTCTCTCCCATTGCGGAGCACAGGCTCCGGACATGCAGGCTCAGCAGCCATAGCTCACGGGCCCAGCCGCTCCGCGGCACGTGGGATCTTCCCAGACTGGGGCACGAACCCATGTCCCCTGCATCGGCAGGCAGACTCTCAACCACTGCGCCAGCAGGGAAGCCCTAATATTTTTTATCTTGATCTTTTGTTAGCACTTTTATGAATTCATCAGTTTTCCATGAGAGTTCTGAAAATGCTTATTTATTCAGTTTAGCAGTATAGTCAGTTACCAGAAACTTGTACTTGTCAGAGTCTTTTCCATGAATTCCTTGAAGATGAAACACTTTTATAGGAACATTTTTGCAAAAGCATCAGAGTGCACCCAGAATTGTCTGTAAATGACAAAAGACTTAAAAATGACCACGGTTAAAGATTTGATGAAAGTTCATAATAATGCAATTGACAAGGAAATTTAGTTATTTCTGAGAAATACATTTTAAAGTAATAACTAGAATTATGACTTATAACATTATACCAGAACACATAAGATTTTTAGAAATTTCATGTAATGTCTGAAACATTTATATTAACATATTTCCATACAAATAACCCAAAGAAAGTTTAGTATTAGTTGTTTCTTTTTCTTTGTTTGTTTGTTTTTATACTGCACGTTCTTATTAGTCATTAATTTTATACACATTAGTGTATACATGTCAATCCCAATCGCCCAATTCAGCACACCCCCATGATGATTTGTTCTAGTTCTGTAAAAAATGACATGGTAATTTGATAAGGATTGCATAGAATCTGTAGATTGCTTTGGGTAGTATAGTCATTTTCACAATATTGATTCTTCCAATCCAAGAACATGGTATATGTCTCCACCTGTTGGTATCATCTTTAATTTCTTTCATCAGTGTCTTATAGTTTTCTGCATACAGGTCTTTTGTCTCCCTAGGTAGGTTTATTCCTAGGTATTTTATTCTTTTTGTTGCAATGGTAAATGGGAGTGTTTCCATAATTTCTCTTTCAGATTTTTCATCATTAGTGTATAGGAATGCAAGAGATTTCTGTGCATTAATTTTGTATCCTGCATCTTTACCAAATTCATTGATTAGCTATAGTAGTTTTCTGGTGGCATTTTTAGGATTCTCTATGTATAGTATCATGTCGTCTGCAAACAGTGACAGTTTTACTTCTTCTTTTCCAATTTGTATTCCTTTTATTTCTTTTTCTTCTCTGATTGCCATGGCTAGGACTTCCAAAACTATGTTGAATAATAGTGTTGAGAGTGGACATCCTTGTCTTGTTCCTGATAGAGGAAATGCTTTCAGTTTTTCACCATTGAGAATGATGTTTGCTGTTGGTTTGTTGTATATGGCCTTTATTTTGTTGAGGTAGGTTCCCTCTCTGCCCACATTCTGGAGAGTTTTTATCATAAATGGGTGTTGAATTTTGTCAAAAGCTTTTTCTGCATCTATTGAGATGATCATATGGTTTTTATTCTTCAATTTGTTAATATGGTATATCACATTGACTGATTTGTGTCTATTGAAGAATCCTTGCATCCCTAGGGTAAATCCCACTTGATCATGGTGTATGATCCTTTTAATGTGTTGTTGGATTCTGTTTGCTAGTAGTTTGTTGAGGAGTTTTGCATCTATATTCATCAGTGATGTTGGTCTGTAATTTTGTTTTTTTGTAGTATCTTTGTCTGGTTTTGGTACCAGGGTGATGGTGGACTCATAGAATGAGTTTGGGAGTGTTCTTTCCTCTGGGATTTTTTGGAAGAGTTTGAGAAGGATGGGTGTTAGCTCTTCTCTAAATGTCTGATAGAATTCACCTGTGGAGCCATCTGGTTCTGCACTTTTGTTTGTTGGAAGATTTTTAATCACAGTTTCAATTTCATTACTTGTGATTGGTCTGTTCATATTTTCTATCCCTTCTTGGTTCAGTCTTGGAAGTTATACCTTTCTAAGAATTTGTCCATTTCTTCCAGGTTGTCCATTTTATTGGCATAGAGTTGCTTGTAGTAGTCTCTTAGGATGCTTTGTATTTCTGTGGTGTCTGTTGTACTTCTCCTTTTTCATTTCTAATTTTATTGATTTGAGTCCTCTCCCTCTGTTTTGATGAGTCTGGCTAATGGTTTATCAATTTGGTTTATCTTCTCAAAGAACCAGCTTTTAGTTTTATTGATCTTTGCTATTGTTTTCTTTGTTTCTATTTCATTTATTTCTGCTCTAATCTTTATGATTTCTTTCCTTCTGCTAACTTTGGGTTTTGTTTGTTCTTCTTTCTCTAGTTCCTTTAGGTGTAAGCCTAGATTGTTTACTTGAGGTTTTCCTTGATTCTTGAGGTAGGCTTATATAGCTATAAATGTCCCTCTTAGGACTGCTTTTGCTACATCCCATAGGTTTTGGATTGTCATGTTTTCATTGTCATTTGTCTCTAAGTATTTTTTGATTTCCTCTTTGATTTCTTCAGTGATCTCTTGGTTATTTCATAATGTATTGTTTAGCCTCCCTGTGTTTGTGTTTTTTACGTTTTTTTCACTGTAATTTATTTCTACTCTCATAGCATTGTGGTCAGAAAAGATGCTTGATATAATTTCAATTTTCTTAAATTTACTGAGGCTTTATTTGTGACCCAAGATGTGATCTATCCTGGAGAAGAAAGTGTAATCTCCTGTTTTTGAATGGAATGTCCTATAAATATCAATTAAATCTATGTGGTCTACTGTGTAATTTAAAGCTTCTGTTTCCTTATGTATTTTCATTTTGGATGATCTGTCCATTGGTGTAAATGAGGTGTTAAAGTCCCCCACTATTATTGTGTTACTGTCAATTTCCTCCTTTATAGCTGTTAACAGTTGCCTTATGTATTGAGGTGCTCCTATGTTGGGTGCATATTTATTTATAATTGTTATATCTTGTTCTTGGATTGATCCCTTGATCATTATGTAGTGTCCTTCCTTGTCTCTTGTAACATTCTTTATTTTAAAGTCTTTTTTTATGTCTTATGAGTATTGTTACTCCAGCTTTCTTTTGATTTCCATTTGCATGGAATATCTTTTTCCATCCCCTCACTTTCAGTCTGAATGTGTGCCCAGGTCTGAAGTTGGTCTCTTGTAGACAGCATATATATGGGTCTTGTTCTTGTATCCATTCAGTGAGCCTGTGTCTTTTGGTTGGAGCATTTAACCCATTCACATTTAAGGCAATTATCGATATGTACGTTCCTATGATCATTTTTTAATTGTTTTGTAGGTCCTTTTCTCTTGTGTTTCCCACTTAGAGAAGTTCGTTTAGCATTTGTTGTAGAGCTGGTTTGGTGGTGCGGAATTCTGTTAGCTTTTGCTTGTCTGTAAAGCTTTTGATTTCCCCATCATATCTGAATTTGATCCTTGCTGGGTAGAGTAATCTTGGTTGTAGGTTCTTCCCTTTCATCACTTTAAATATGTCATGCCACTCCCTTCTGGCTTGTAGAATTCCTTCTGAGAAATCAGCTGTTAACCTTATGGGAGTTCCCTTGTATATTATTTGTCATTTTTCCCTTGCTGCTTTTAATAGTTTTTCTTTGTCTTTGATTTTTGCCAACTTGATTACTATGTGTCTCGGTGTGTTTCTCCTTGGGTTTATCCTGTATGGAACTCTCTGTGCTTCCTGGACCTGGGTGGCTATTTCCTTTCCCATGTTAGGGAAGTTTTCAACTATAATCTCTTCAAATGTTTTATCTGGTCCTTTCTCTCTCTCTTCTCCTTCTGGACCCCTATAATGCGAATGTTTTTGGGTTTAATGTTGTCCCAGAGGTCTCTTAGGCTGTTTTCATTTCTTTTCATTCTTTTTTCCTTATTCTGTTCCACAGCAGTGAATTCCACCATTCTGTCTTCCAGGTCACTTATCTGTTCCTGTGCCTCAATTATTCTGCAATTGATTCCTTCTAGTGTAGTTTTCATTTTAGTTATTGTATTGTTCATCTCTGTTTGTTTTTTCTTTAATTCTTCTAGGTCTCTGTTAAACATTTCAAAGATCTTCTTGATCTTTGCCTCCATTCTTTTTCTGAGGTCCTGGTCAGCTTCACTATCATTATTCTGAATTCTTTTTCTGGAAGGTTGCCTATCTCCACTTCATTTAGTTGTTTTTCTAGGGTTTTATCTTGTTCCTTCATCTGGTACATAGCCCTCTGGCTTTTCATCTTGTCTATTTTTGTGTGAATGTGGTTTTTGTTCCACAGGCTGCAGGATTGTAGTTCTTCTTGCTTCTGCTGTCTGCCCTCTGGTGGATGAGGCTATCTAAGAGGCTTATGCAAGTTTCCCGATGCGAGGGACTGGTCCTCAGTCATTTCTATTTATTTTATTTTTTTCTTTTGGCTGGTAATAGATCAAAATTTTCTGCTGCTTTGCATGCCTTATAATTTTTGATTGCATGTTTGACATTGTGACTTTACATTGTTTATATTTTTAGCTGGTGGGTTTTGCTGTTTTCAGTTAAATAGTGCTGAATTTTATCCTAATGTGCAGTTAGTTACTTGGAATCAGTTGAGTCTTTTTGAACTTTGCTTGCAAGCTTTGTTAGGATGGATCCAGACCATCCTTTAGTTGAGCATCCACTTAGCTCTATTATGGTGGTGATATTCTTCTACATAATGCACCTGATCTTATGATATCTTTATACTCTGACTGGTAGGAACACGAATTATTCCTATTCTGAGTAGGCTTCTGTAATTGTTCTTCCTACTCTTTTCTGTTGATTCTTTCCCAGTTACACATGTCTTTTTCTACTTAGCAGAGGACTCTACAGAAATCTGGAGCTCTGCCTCTTGCATATCTCTCCTTTTTTGTTTTTTGCCCCACAAATTTTAGCTATCTTGGCCCTTGCAAATTCCAGTCCCTGTCTTCTCAACTCAAGGAGAAGTGCTGGGCTGTTTGGATTATCCCTCTGCAGTGAGACCTAGAAACTACTGCTGAACAGTAACCTGGTATAGTTGTAGAGCTCATTTTATTTGTGTCCCTTCTCTCAGGGATCTCTGTACTGCTATTTTGTCATTCATTACATGAAAACTGGTTTCATGTATTTTGTTCAGGTTTTCAATTGTTTAAGTTATGAGGGTAAATCCAATTCCTATAACTCCACTTGACACCCTTATTTGATTTAATTTTAAAAATTGTCTTGCTTTTCAGAGTCAGTCCCTTGTTCTTAGGGGGATTAAAGACCTAACAAAATACATACAAAGTGCTTTCCCCCTCATTGTGTTCTTGTTTGGCTCAGTCTCAGCTGTGTGGTATCTTTCTGGTGTCTGATTAATATCTGGATCTCTTCTCCAAACAGCTGGACTATTCTGCATAGGAAATGGCACTGCTCCTTTGGCACCTCCAGAAATTACCTAAATCTCAAGTCTCCCATATTTCCAAAGTTCCAAGGAATTGTCAGAACACAGATCTACTGAACTAAATATTTCTGGTCTAAGTACAAATTGTCTTATGCACACGTATTTCCCAAGCAACCCAGTATTTCCAGTACTAAATACATATCCTAGCATCTAACCCTGATTTGTTATCAGCCAGAGACTACCAAACAGATGCAGCATATTTAGGAGATCATATAAACAGAGAAAACGGATTAGGAAAAGAGAGAGAGGGAGATAGAGAAAGGCTTTCAGTGTCTCCATAGGGCCTGGCTAATTGATACTGATTGTCTAGTCCACTACCCTTGAATTTCAAACTCAAATGTAATAGCTCTTCTGACAAAGGATTCTTACACTGTAATTGTCATGCTTGGTGGGAAGAGGGAAGGGGAGGGAAAATATGCACAACTCTGAAACATTCCTTTCTTCTAATAAAATGTCTAACTTTGAGATGGTAACATCTGTTTCTCCCTGTCTTTGTGAGACCCTTTTCTTCCATTTAGTGTCCATATTATATATTTTGAATTCCCCAAAAAGAGAAAACAAGATGTTTTCTATCCCTTTTGGACTCTGCATTCTTGCTTCTTCCCTCCAGAGTCCACACTTAAATGAGTTCAGGAGTATACCTTGTAAGAGATATTATTGGTGCTCCAGCCACATTCTCTTGGGCCTTAACTTTGTGGTACACTCCCTGTCTTACTTCCAACTGCCAGCGTGTGTACCTCTTTGCTGGGAGCCTTGCTAAGGCAGCTGGAACATGCTTCTTGTGCCCAGGATAGGTTAGAAAGCCTCATAATCAAGAGCTTGGGTTGGATATCTTTGAATTGCCTATTCTCCATTGATTCCTGAAGTTTCCCAGCAGGATGATGCTCCAGTTGCCACAGTGGTAGCTGTCTCATTTCCCACTTCCCTGCAGCTGTTTCTTGGATTACCTCCCAAATAAACTACTTGTACTCAATTCCTTATTTCTGAGAGAATCCAAATGTAGTTACTCCTACTTTCTGGCAAGCAAGCAATTCCCCACAGATGACAGGAGACTCTAGAAGTAAAATTCACAGCTTTGCATTCCCAGCAATGCTAGTCTTCAATTCTCACTGAATATAGGAGAAAGAAGGAAAACAAACATAGGATAGGGAGTAGACTGTCCCCTACTCTATCTTCATACTGTCAGGCCCCAAATACACTTCCTTATCTGAGCTGGGCCTGTCTCAACCTAGAAATGAATTCCTATCCCCAACCAGGACCAGGTCCTATTGCTCTAAGTGGGATCAGTTACAATATTGCTGTTATCATATGTACTTCAGGAATGAACCTGTCTTAACCCTTAAGATAAATCTTTATCCCCACTGAGATGACTTCTAGAACCATGATGGAGAACATCTCCCAATGCCAGAGACTTTTCTCCCTCCACCTGGGGCTTTTCCCGTGAGAAATAAAGCTGCTCTTTATGCTCTGAGTGAGCCCGTCTCCCATATTCTGTGCTTTTCTGCATATACCCAACTTCATCAGGTGTGATTCTGGGACAAGATTTAACTGGGATCCTGAATGCTCAGATCATTGCCCACCTGCCTATTGTGACTGCTGCCACTCCAGTTAGTCCCCAGGGATATGTACCTTGGGTCCTTTCCAGTGAAAAGAAATACCTTATTAGTAGCTTACACCCAGACTCTTAAGTGATATATTACTTTGATGAATTGGTCGTAGCTTCCTAACTATGAAGACTACTAATCTACAGGCTTCTGCTGTAGCTCTGTGCCTTCTTGCCTCTGAGATCACCACCCTAGAAGAATGCCTCCTGCCAAGTGGAAAGAGATTTTAGAACATTATTTTCAGAAAAAGCACATGAAGAAGTGAGTTATAAGAGAATAAAACAATCTTAAAAAGGGATGCTAAAAGAGCTCTCTACATGGAAAACAAATTTATCTCTTCTCCAAGGAAAATTCCACCTCTGATTGCTTTTCTGATTATTGATCACATAGTGTCCTTAGATGATCCTTGAGGAGGGTGTGATGTTAGATTGGGGTACCAGAGTTGTTGAAAATCAATATTTTTTCTTGTTCCAAATAAAACAGATAAAACTTGAACCAGTGTTCAGAGTATCAAAGAAATGTCTAAACTAAAGAAACACAAACAGAAAACCTGGACTTTTGTATGAGTCTGGAATAAGTACAGAATTTGTTACTGGTTAGTGGGTACAATATTTTTGCTCTGTTCTAGAACAGGGGTCCCCAACCCCCGGGCCGCAGACTGGTACCCGTCCTGGGCCTGTTGGGAACTGGGCCGCACAGCAGGAGGTGAGCGACGGGCCAGCAAGCGAAGCTTCATCTGCCACTCCCCATCGCTTGCATTACCGCCTGAACCATCCCCTCCCCCGTCTGTGGAAAAATTGTCCTCCATGAAACCGGTCCCTGGTGCCAAAAAGGTTGGGGACCGCTGTTCTAGGAGACCAGCCTGAGAGGACTGAATTTTAGGATACATGGATATACTGATGAATCAGAAATAAGCGAAGAACTTGTGAATGAAAAATGTTGCCAGCCATATCCATGAACAAAGGAGGTTGCTGCCATCAAGCCACTATAGGCGCCCCTGACCCTGAGCCCTGAAGGAACTCAGGATGGAGACAAAGGGACTGCCCATTGCCAAACCCTCAGCCACTGCAGCCACCCCCATCAATGCACCCTGAGGGGATGCAGGATAGGAAAGAACAGGATACTGGCCCCAGATAGCTGAGGAATGATTTCAGTGAGCCCAGACCCTTGCTTCTTCCCATACATGGAAGAGCGCTAAATTCATTAACTTGAGATGTCTGGGTTTCTTTAATCAATGGTAATATTTTGATGTTCCGACTGCCTGGGCTTTGGTACAAAAGCCCCTACATATCCTGGTTCCTCCCTTACCTCTTGGGAGCAGTCCCTCAGAGCTGGCTGAGAGGCTGTGTCCCAGGCTTAAGTCCTCAGTTTTGTCCATCAAATGAAACATAATTCTCAACTTTTAGGTTTTGCACTTCTTTTCAGTCAACAAACTAGAAGAGAGGTGGGATGGTAAAACAAGATGAGATCATTAAAAGAAAGAACAGTGGGGATTTCATTAAGCCACCGTGTGAGGTACTTCAAATGATGCTGGATTTCAAAGGTCAAATAAGAGTATAAGTAGAGGAATAGAAGGGAAAGGAAGATGACTGGGAGGCATTTCAGAAAAGGGAGAAGTAGGAAGGAGAGCAATGGGGAAGTAATAGATGCAATTACATGTGATTATATGTGAGATTACATGCGAGAGAGAGAGAGAGCACGCAAAGATGAGCGGTTAAGGAAATAAGTCAGGAAGTCGAGGTGAGAGAACTAGATAGAGCAGGAGTCAGTGACCTGTGGGTCACATCTGACTTGCTGCCCCCATTTTTGTAAATAATTTCATAGGCGCGCAGTCAGGCTCATCCGTTTACATATTGTCTATGACTGCTTTCATACCGGAACAGCAGAGTTGAGTAGTTGTGACAGAGATGCTAAGTGACCTGCAAAGCCTAAAATATCTATTTTCATATAAAGATTGCTGACCCCCGGACTAGAGGGAAGGAGGGTAAAGTAGGAGAAATCAATTGGTTAATGAAAGAGTCATAGGTGACCAGTTGCCAATGAGGATACCTTTAGTGAATGTTGTCATTGTCCTGCCCAGGTCCTCCAGCTTCTGTGAACGTTGTGTCAACTGAAAAAAAAATGCACAGCCTAAAAGTTGAGAGTTATGTTTTATTCAGTGGGCAAAACTGAGGACATCAAGCCTGGGACACAACATCTCAGATGACTCTGATAGACTGCTCTGCGGAGGCAAGTGAGGAGCCAGGATAGACAGGACTTTCTGCACCAAAGACCAGGTTGTTGGAGCATCAAAAGATTATGTTAATTGAAGAAAACCAGACATCTCAAGTTAAGGAATTTAGTGCTTTTCTATGTATGGGGAGATGCAAGAGTCTGGGCTCACTGAAATCATTCCTTTGATGTGCATCTCAGCTCTCTGGGGACAGTATCCTGTGTTTTCTCATCCTGAGTTCCCTCAGGGTGTACTGTAGGGGTGGCTGTAATGTGATGGCTTGACTACAACATCCTTTTGTTTACTGATATCTTTCATCCACAGATGATAACCATCGCAGATGTTCCCTTCTGAGAAATGACCTTGACTCATGTCTGCAGCAAGTATATACAAAGGCCAGCCCTCTTCCCTCAAGGTGTAACTCTGTGCTGCAATTCAGCCCCTAGGGCTTCCCCAGGGATCAGACTGAAGCTGGTTTCCAGCTGAGAGCACATTCCCTCTTCCTGTTGTTGCCCTGCCCTGCCCTGCTTCCCTCACAATCCTACTCCTCAAAGTACTCCCCCAGTAAATCCCTTGAACCAGAATTCCTCTCTCAGACCCTGCTTCTATGGAATTTGACTGAGGCAGTGCTATTTTAATGTCAGAAAGTGTGCTTAGCCAAGTTTTTAATAGAAATAAACGCAAAGCACCAAAGACCACAGTGACTTTTATATTTTCTATAGAAAAATATGATCATTAAAATTGTCAGCAATAAAATCAAATTACAAATTATGGTCTGAGAAGCAGACTAAAGCAGTTTGCCACATCATATTCTTCTTAGTCACAAGCACTGGATTTGCTTGTGCATATGGTAGATACACACAAGGTTTGAGGTCTTTGTCATCTGTGAAGAAGCTGCTCTGGACAAGTGTCTGTGATTAGGCAGGGGGCCTTTCTAACTAGCTGCTACATTCAGATCATTCAAAACTCTCTCTGTGGAACGAATTTATGGTTACCAGGGGGAAGGATGGAGGGAATGGATAGTTAGGGAGTATGGGATTGACATGTACACACTGCTATATTTAAAGTAGATAACCAACAAGGACCTACTGTATAGCACAGGGAACTCTGCTCAATATTATGTAACAACCTAAATGGGAAAAGAATTTGAAAAAGAAGAGATACATGTATATGTATAACTGAATCACGTTGCTGTACACCTGAAACTATCACAACATTGTTAATCAACTATACTCTAATATAAAATAAAAAGTTAAAAAAAAAAACTTTCTCTGCAGCATGAAACCCATGAAGCCATTTGTGTCCTAACCCAATCAAAAAAAAGGGAAATATGCCTTGGGTTCTATAGCAGCAAAGAGATGTCCATCCTGTTCTCAATCTATTGAATTTCTTCTATTCCTTTTCATCATCCTGAGAATATTGGGATATATAATACATTATACATCCTGTTCTTCTGCTTGTGGAAGTCCAGAAAAATTAGAAAGGGACTCAAAGACCACAGCAGTGGTTCCCCAACTCTGTGAAGTTTCTTGTTTCTCTCAACTGGTATGTCCTAGGATAACACCCACTAATACAGCCAAGAGGCAGAAGAGTGGAGAGTTAACATAAACGAGACTTTTAGTAGTATCGGTAAAGTAGCCATGGGATCTTTGGAGGAAGCAGCAGGAACTAAAGTTAAAAACATTTTCTCCAGCGTTGCTCAGCCTGAAATGCTTGCTTTTTTACTAATAATCTGCTTTCAAAAGTCTATCAATCCTTCAAGGCTTAGTTCTAAAGGGCTTTTTTCTTCACATCTGCAAAGTTAGCATTACTTACGTGGGTATTCATCTACTACTATATCTATACTTTCCCATATAAAATTGCCAACTTGTATCAAGAACTATGTCTAAAAGCAAACAATCACATGCATAAACCAAATACTGAATCTCATTTACACATTTAACCACCGCATTTTTAACTAATAGTGAGTGACGCTAAATGCCCACGTAGTAATTCTGAAAATACTGAGCCAAGAACTGGAATTGAGCATACTGTCAGGCTAGTGGGTAGCAGCAAGCCACTGAGCCAGCTGGTAGACCTTACAACACCCTGCTGGGATTTGGCTGTCCTCGGCACACTAGCCCTTGGGTAAAATACCTTAGTTCTTTGTGAAAAATAACACTCCCAGTGAAGCCAACTGCTTGTACTGGTGAACACAAGAAGTTAGAAGTAGCTCTAAAAGTACAGAGACCCTGGGTTAGGGTCAGCAAAAGTGGAATTTGTCCCATTATCCCTTTCTCTCAAGCCCATAGCAGATATTGCAAGTTGACCATTCATTTTCTCCTGCTAATTTTAGCCCCTGCCTCACAATTATTTTAAGCTTAACTCTCTGGGCAGTCCCTACCAATACATCAGAGTAGGCACTTAAAATACTTGTTAACCATACTTGCCTTAGTCCAAAGTAATTTTTCTCAAATTACCTTTTATCCTTTTTTTTTTTGCATAACTCAATTCAGATTTTCTGGCCTTACCATTTTCTTTTCCTTATTGGTAGCTGTGTTTCGATAGCTCACACTCTTCAATTAACTTTTGTTTTTAAAACACTACAGCAACTACTACAGCTTAGTTACTAAATTCAGGTTGTTGGCACATACAAACTCCTCTGGGTATGTTTGTGATTAGGCATTACAGAATTCTCATTGGTTGAATTTTCTGTAGGTTAAGCCAGGTTTGCTCACTGAGGTGTAGCTTTGAATAACCACTCTCACAGTAGAGTCATGTTTCATGTGTTTTATATTATATATATATTTTTGGTGGTGGACATTCTATGAATGTCTGACAATCTTTAGCTCAAATCTGTAAACGCAATGCCTCGAAACATGTTTTCTTTTCAAAGTAGTTGCAAATATATGCTAACTAATGTTGTATGGTTTGTTCAAACTATACTTAAGTAGATGAACTGGGATCTTGTTCACATTTTAATTATGATTTAATCTGAGGTTTGCAGTTTGTCAAGATTCTGCACCTGTGAGGCCCTTGGTGGACACCTCTTCATCTTATGGTATTTGTGACTCTAGACAAGGTCAAAGAAAGTGACGGTTCTTAATTGAATTCAACACTCTATGTTTAATTTATCCCAAATTATTTCTAGCTATTATCCTGTCCATGACCAGAGCAAGTTTACAATATGCACTCTGTGGAACAATAAAAGTGATTTGTAAGATTTCAATGTGTGCTTTGGTTAGGCTCATCAAATAAGAGAAAACTTCAGTGACTGCTGAATGAGCAGTTATCTCAGGGGTCGAGGATATGCTTAGGAAACTCATGACTGAGTCTCTTTGCTAACGTGACTTAAAGTCAGGGGGCTCAGCAGTCATTTCATTGAAGCATTAGAAAGTAAAGGCTTATTTGTCATTGTTGAACCACACTTTTGTGGAGTAAATAAAATGCTATGGAATTTTTCATGTATTGAGGGATTAGCCAAAGTCCCCAGACAGAGCCCTTCTGAATGGCAAAACTCTACTATGTTGAGTATTTGAACACTTTGCTAGTTCTTTTAACACATGAAATATGAAAATCTTCTATCTCCTTCAATGTGTTTGAAAAAGCACTCAATGCTGGGCACTATTGATTGAAGTGAAACAAATTATTTTTTTGCAACATTTAACGACTAAGATGTGATATTTTGGGGGAAGTCTCTCCTGCTCAAATATTCAAGAGAGATTTATTGTACTTATCTCATGCACCAGGCGTTGTGGCAGGTGTTGGTGATATAATGGTGCAAAAATAAATAACTAAAAGAGATTTTGTGATTATTTGATCATATTTGCTATGAAGGAAAAGAAACAGTGCTATAAATGAGCAGCAGCAGGATGTGACCAGGTCTTTTGATTTCCCTCAAATCAGGGAAAGATTTGAGTTGACACCTGCAGGAGGATGAGTAGGAATTAACTAGCTGAATAGAGAGAGTATTTCAGGGAGAATGAGCAGCAAGAGCTAAAGCCCAGTGGTAGGAAGGTGTATGGAACCAAAGAAGGTTGTTGAGGAGACCAGAGCAGGTCATTGTGACTAAGTGCAGGGAACAGAGAAGGGGAGAAGTGAGAGAAGGGGCTGGAAGTGGGCAGGTCCTGGGCCACGCAGGGCCACGTTGGACATACCAAGTATTTCACTATTTGTTTTAAGAGCTGAAGAAGTAATTAAAACTAAGCAAGCCATGAGTACTTCATTTGGCAAGATCACTCAGGTTTCCATGTTGAAAGGAGGTTTCAAGGGGCAAGAATGTACAGAAGAAGAGCAGTTGGAAAGCGACTGTGGACAACCAGGGAAGAAGTGATGCCAACTTGACCAGGATGGTTCAAAGTATCTGAAATCACCACCAACCTCTCCTCTGAGTTAAGAAAAAAATAAAGTCCCTGTAAAAGGGAAAATCTTGGAAGCAGATGGCCATTTCCTCACCGGTACCACATAGAGAAAGATTTGACAGACTAGTTCTGGCACAGAGGGAGGCCCCAGAGAATGGGTCCTAGGTTAGCAAATTGTAGAACCCAGAATACTTACTTGGAGGCGTGGTCTGAACAGGTGTGGTAGGAGAACCTTGGTAGCTGAGAGTTAGCTGAGGATTCCCCAGACCTCACACCTGGTAGTGCTAATTGGTAGCTAATTAGAACAAAAGAAAAGACAGAGGTCCAAAGGGCCAGCCCTATCTCTTCTCTGTGTTGCTCAGTATATGCTCTGCCATGTGTCTTATGAATTCATGAGGACACTTTTAAAAATCATAATTATAGAGTGTAGAGTTGGAAGGGATGTGAGATATCATCTGATATAGTGGTTCTCAAAATGTGGACCAGAGACTTCTGTTTCTGGGATTATGGAATAGAGGCATGTATCCCATTTTCTCCTATTTCTCCTGGTAAGTACACCTAAGCACCCTGGACACTTTGTATAAAGCAAACATAAGACTCTGCAAAACAGAAAAAGAAGGCAGACGGGCCTTAGGACCCTAAGGAATAGCACAGTGATGAATTCCCTTAGTTTTCTCCTAGCTTCATGTATAGCCTTACAGCTGAAGATACTGGCAACCCAGAAATACAAACAGCCACAGACCAAAAAAAAAAAAAACTTCCAGAAAAAGCCTGGTCTTGGACCCGGCAAGGGGCAACCTGGCAAGACAGAAAACTTTTAGACAATAATCATTAAACTCTAGTCAAATTATGACCCCTGGACCAGCAGCAGCAGCATCACCTGGGAACTTGTTAAAAATGCAAATTTCTGAGCCCCACCCCAGACTTCCAGAATCAGAAACTTGGGGGTGGAGCTCAGCAATCTGTGTTTTGACAAGTCCTCCAGGTGATTCTGATGACTGCTAAAGTTTGAGAACCACTGGCATGATACAGCTGGTCTTTCTTCAGTTGAGGAAACTTGAGACCAGAGGCTGGTTGATTTGTCCCAAGTAACAGCATGTGTGGAGTCTAGCTCTTGTTGTAGATTTGCCCAGAAAGCCTCTTCTGGTGCTAAAATCTTAGGAGAACAGAGGAAATTTTAAACACATTTGAATTAAGTGTTAACAAGTGTTAACATGTGTATTTTTAAGTACTTGGCACATAGCAGGTGCTAGATAAATATTGTTGAATACTGAACAATTTGTTAGTCTTTGACTCAGCTACAGTTTTAGAGAGGATGCTGAAAGAAAAAGGATCTTTTGGAAAACCTCAAACTAGCATCTGCAAAAGCATCTATAGCATCTGTAAATCCTGTCCCAGTAAAGAGGGCTGCTGCAGGTAAAGGGATTGCATGCTGTTCTTTCACATTCCTGGCCTCTTTATTTTATTTCCAACCTACATGAAGCTTTATAAATACCTGACTTCCTATCATGCTAGGGTTTCTCAACTCTGAGTTGTTACCTTCTCCTGATGAAGAAGTGAAGAAAGTCTAGATTCGTGTAGTTCAAGCACTAAGTCTATTCTCCAGGTTAGTTAGAACAAGGGCCTTCAACAATAGAGCAGCTTGTAATTGTTCCTCCATTGAGTTTTAGCCCCAGCTCACCGAATGATTACATCTATGTCGTTAACATTTTGGTTTAATTGGACTAGCGCAAAACATAAATATCTGCTGCTTGGAAAATAAACATTTTTGTATTTTTAAAATGTTTATTTCAACTGATGCTTACAATTGCCCAGAGACTAAATGGGTTTTTAAAATTTATGTTCAAAGTCATGCCTGCTAGGATGAGTTGATGGAGGCCAAGTCTGAGCCCATAATGTTTTTACAAGCAGTCTTTTAAGAACTCTCTCTGTGCAACTGCTTATGTGTGAGGAGAACTCAAGGGTGACTGTAACTATGGTAGTGCAATTAGGCATCTTGGCCTTGCAGACGCACTAAGGCTACTTAGTCTGGCTGCTCCTGCAATCTCCTATTTTATGTTTTGTACAGCTAGTTGGAAACAGCACTAAAGTTTTGTTTTAGAGATTTCTCAAGCCACTGGGTTCAGCACATGAAGAGGCGTGATAACTGGGTGAGTATCTGAAAAGGCTACAGACACATCCTATTCTAATGCTCATCGTGAAAGCCGGGATATAAA
The DNA here is from genome assembly GCF_949987515.2 of Delphinus delphis. Classification (NCBI taxonomy): domain Eukaryota; kingdom Metazoa; phylum Chordata; class Mammalia; order Artiodactyla; family Delphinidae; genus Delphinus; species Delphinus delphis. The sequence goes on from NC_082684.1 coordinate 89,006,114, forward strand.
AAATGTGGTAGGAAAGTGGAGATGGTGCTTTAGGAAGTACCGGCTCAAGGTGAGACACTTTCTGAGGGGAACAAAAACACACCACTGTAGCATCTGCCTTTTGGTGGCTCTTCGATGCTGTTTGCAAGCTCATCGTAACATTCCACTTAGCTCATGAATACAAAGGGGCTGGATGTTGGTTTAGAGCAGCCATTCTCAAGGTGTGGTGCCTGGACCAGCAGCCTCAGCATCACTTGGAAATGTGTTAGAAATACAGATTCTCAGGCCCCACCCCAGACCCACTCAATCAGAAACTGGGGATGGGGCCCAACAATCTGTGTTTTCCTAAGTCCCCCAGGTGACTCTGATGGATGCTAGAGTTTGAGAAGCACTGGAGAGAGTGATTTAAAGGAGGGCATGTCTTTTCAAGGGATACAGTATCTCACTGCTGATGTGGAAAATCCGTTCAAAAACTGATTAGGAAATGAGTAACTATGTCAAAGGCAAGAAAGAAGTCTTTTGAGGACGAGAGCGACAAAGCCAATGGCTCTCCTGCTGGATTTAGGAGGAATGAGAAAATTCAAGGGAGGTGAGGAGATATAGACATCTTCTTAAAGAATCAGAAAGTGACTAGCCACTAGGCCCTTGTATAAATATGAAGTTCACTCACTTAGTCACTCTCATATATTCTCTGCCTTCAACTTTCTCTAGGTTATTTGCAGTTAACAATGTTTGTACATCTTGATGAACTTGACGGCGAAACTAAGTGACAGACACCTCCACTTCTAACCTTTCTTATTGTGGTGTTGAGTTGGGAGTGGTAGGTACAGCTTGTGCATAAATTGTGTCCAGACATCTGAGCATAACTGGGGAAGCACGCCTACCTGAATTTATTACGTGAGTGACATGGGAGCCTCCTGGGAAGAAACCCTCATCTCAAAGGGAAAGAGAATTAGACAAGGTTGACCCAGTAACCAGTCTTGAGTCACCAGTGGGATTCTGTCCTGGCAACCATTCATTTGCCCTTGACCAGGAGTTCTGTGAAAGAAAAGGTGGGTTGTCGTAAAAATGGAATGTTGCTTCACATCAACAGCTCAGAGATTTGGGGCATAAATAACACTGGTTTGGCTCCTGCAAGGAAAAGTACAACTCATTTGGGAGAGAGAATGCATCCTTGCTCTTCTGTGAGGAAAATGGCTTTGGTTTTAGGGCATCCAGAACTCCAGGGAACACAGTCAAGTGTTTTCTGCTTTTCAGCAGCATGAGAGTCAGCTGAGGATCCTCAGACCCATGGTGGTGCTAATCTCTGGATGACCTTGGCAGTAGCCCAGGGCCACTAGCATCTTAAAGAAAGTGCTATATTGGGGCTTCCCTGGTGGCGCAGTGGTTGAGAGTCCGCCTGCAGATGCAGGGGACACGGGTTCGTGTCCTGGTCCGGGAAGATCCCACATGCCGTGGAGCGGCTGGGCCCGCGAGCCATGGCTGCTGAGCCTGCACGTCTGGAGCCTGTGCTCTGCAGTGGGAGAGGCCACAACAGTGAGAGGCCCGCGTACTGCAAAAAAAAAAAAAAAAGAAAAGAAAAGAAAATGCTATATAGTGAAGAGTTTACATTTCCCTTCCTGTTTCCTTGGCTGTATTTTCTTGTCACTTTCATATGTGTTTATGGTTGATGGGGAGGGTCTGAGTGGGGTACAGGACACATTTGTTTGTATCTTTATTTCCTCTGTTTCACACTGTAACACCTAGGTCACAGCTCAGTATACATAACAGGTGTTCAGCTAATTATGCTGACTGAGAGACCTGTGAAGGCAAATCTTTTAAGAATGATTTGATGCTTAACAGAAATGTGGCAAGCCTGTGAATTATAAACAAGCTGAGTACATTTACGTAGCCAAATATATCCAACCAACCAGAAACCTTGTGTTCAACTCCCAGTTCTGGGAAGCCAGGAGAAAAAGACTCAAGAAATGTTGAAGTTAGGGGAGCAACAAGGCACATATTCTACCGGGCTCTGTCTGTTTCCCACTTATGATTTCTGCTTGAAAATCCTGCTTAAGACCCAGGCCTTGTTGTGAGGCCAGTGGATGGCCGAGTTCCTTGAACTTGCCTACCTTCCACCACCCCCTCCCTTAGCCCCTCTCTGCTCCCTGCAGCCGGTTCACACCATCTCCATCCTTTGCCTCGCTCCCATTGCTCTAAGTCCTGTGCTTGGGTGGCTTTCTCAAAACAGCCCCTGCATTGCTGTTGGCATGTATGATCTGATGCTTGTGTTTCCTGGTGTTCTCTGTGTTGGCAAGGATCTCTGGGACCAACGATTGCCCAGCTCTCTGCTGTACTTGCTTTGCCCTTGCTGCCACTCTGTTGCCCTCATCCAAGTTCATTTAAGTCAGATTTAGTCTCCAGTGTCAGCCCTACTATGCTCCTTGGTGAGCACACTTATGGCCTTTCCCTGCTACCCCACTTTATGAAATGATACTCAGGTCAAAAGGTGTGCACAGGGCTTCCCTGGTGGCTCAGTGGTTGAGAGTCCACCTGCCGATGCAGGGGACACGGGTTCGTGCCCCGGTCCGGGAAGATCTCACATGCCACGTAGTGGCTGGACCCGTGAGCCATGGCCGCTGAGCCTGCGCGTCCGGAGCCTGTGCTCCACGACGGGAGAGGCCACAACAGTGAGAGGCCCACATACCGCAAAAAAAAAAAAAAGAAAGAAAGAAATTACTGAACAATAGCTTTGAAAACTTTCTCAGATTATGTGACAAACAGTTTTATAATACAAATGTTTTTTATAATTGACAAAGATATTTACACTATTTTCAATAAAATGTATTCCAGCACCTTGACAAATTATTGTCTAATACTATACAAATATGGCATTAATGAAGAAATGGAAAAAATAAACATCACCATCAGCTTAACTATCAAAATCATCAAGAGTCATTTTAAATTAATGTGATTAAATACAATATGATGTGTGAACAGATTGTTTCCTTGACTTGCTTGTTTAACTTTTAGGCAGCTGGCAATATTGCAGAATTGTTTATTTGTAACTGTACTGTATGCTACGTGTCTAACATAATATGAACATGTTCTTAATAGAATATTCACATTGGGAATTAAATCTCGATGTAGTCAAATTACATTTTTAAGCCTATTGGCCTAATATGAACAAAATACAAACTTGTGATACTTCGAATGTTCCTCTATTTTTATTATGAAATACTTGAATGTATTTCTGTTTTGTGCTAAGCTCTCCACAGTTTGGCTTCATGTTAAGGCTGCTGTAGCAAGAGGATTGCCAATGGAAATAAGGGTTACAAGCTTTTTTGGATCACATCCAGCAGGAAAGAGAGAGGAAAATCTCTCCTTGAGGCATGGACTAGGTCTTTCCCTTTAAATTTTATTGGGCTGAACAAATAATAGTCGCCAAGGAAATGCCACACACTAATTAGCTTAAACTATTCAAAATCTCCTTAGTATCCAGAGATGGATTTGGATATCTGAACAACATTGAAATCATATGCAGAGTAAGAAAAGGCTAAATGGATGTTGATGAGGCAATAAATAGTGTCTAGAATGGATGCTGCATTCTTTCTCAAATCCTGATCTTTGCACACAGCGTTTCCTCTGCCTATGATACTTATTGCCTCCCTCTTTACCTGGCTTACTTTTACTTATCTGTCAGGTCTCATCTCCCCCCCTTTTTTTTTTTTTTTTTTTGTTGGTATGTGGGCCTCTCACCGTTGTGGCCTCTCCCGTTGCGGAGCACAGGCTCGGGACGCGCAGGCTCAGCGGCCGTGGCTCACGGGCCCACTCGCTCCGCGACATGTGGGATCTTCCCGGACCGGGGCACGAACCCGCGTCCCCCGCATCGGCAGGCGGACTCCCAACCACTGCGCCACCAGGGAAGCCCTTTTTTCCCCCATTTTCCCCCCATTTTTATTGAGATATAATCGAGATACAGCACTGTGTAAGTTTAAGGTATACCGCATCATGATTTGACTTACATGTATTGTGAAATGATTACTACAGTGTTTAGTTAGAATGTTCCTTTATTTTAAAATGCATCCCTTAAAAATGAATTTCTGCAGATTACAAAGAGTTGGGTGAAGTGAAGAGAAATAGATGTATTGGGGGATTGAAAATTCAAGGTGACTTTTATAAAAAATTGAGTTGCCCTACTTTGGATCAAATGCTAAAAGTTTTCCACTTCCCAGACCTTGCTTTGCAGATGACAACACAGAATGGTTCTGGTTCAGTTAGTATCCTGCTAGAATGAATTATGAGAGGTCCAGGCATGATTTAGTGACTTGGAGCTGCTGCTTTGAGTTCTGAAAATGGTAAATGTAGTCAGGAAACATCAGAAATAATCACAAAAAATGACCCTATAAATCTTCAACACTTCACTGAAAACAACGTGTCCAGAAAATAATGCTTACCTCATATTAGTGTCTCATGTTTGAGGAAGCAAAGATGCCTTGAGTTATTCAATTGAGCCATTTTGTTAAGCTTAGCTGGCAAATAATCTGTGGCCAGTTGTACCTCGTCTGAAATAACAGACACTAGGACAACACGGACAAACGGGATGACATCTTTAATATACAGTTTAAGTATTTGATGGTGATGGCCTTAGTTTGCTTTACAATAGTGATAGTTCTGGGGGAAAGGTGTTAGAATTTGAAAGAATTAGTACTAGGGAAATGCACTTGACATTTTGTGTGAGATGAATGCTTAAATTTAGGACAGGACCCTGTGGTTAAAAAGCATCCCATACAGAGTTCACTGGAATGGACAAGGTTTAAAACAATTTACTTGATCGAATTTCAAATTAATCAGCCTACAAGCCATCATGTTCACAGTTATTTTTAAATGAAGAATTTAAAATTAACAGAAAAAAATTTCTCCCTAATAATTCTTAATGCCTTGAAAAGTCAGTAATGTTTTCCACAGAAGCTAACAGCTTCAATTATTGTTTCCTCAAAAGCCTTTCCTGACTTACTTGCTAGGACCCTTTCCCTCATTATATACTCTCATAGCACCATGTCTTTTCATACATTTTGTTATTTCATTATTTTATTGGTATCTGTCTCACCCACTTTCATGTGAGGCACATGAAGACAGGAATCTTGGCTGCTTTGTTTGCCATTGTATTTTTAGTGTCTGTACAAGACACAACGGATATTTGTTGACTGAATCATAAATGGATGAGTCTGGTCCATGTCCTGAGGGCCCTTATAGCATACATGGATGGATAGAAACCATGATTTAATGTCACCCAGTAACACCCATAGGGTGATATAAACATGTGCATAGGATACACTAGAGAAATAATGTACCACAAGTTCTGAGAAGGTTTATTTCAAGGAGCAAAGTGACAAAGGACGATGCAGTGACACTATCTCCTCTACACTTAACCGGTCATTTAGTACATCATTTTGATGCATGGAAAGCCACATCTCCCTCTTAATTATTAGGACTTTTTCATGTGCAAGTGACAGAAAACCTAATTCAAGTTGGCTTTTAACAAAAGGGAGTAGAATTCCATTTCTGATAATATGGATATTTAGGTATCTGAACTGACCTTTGCTCTTAAAACAAAAATGCTATGTTAAATAAAAACTATTCTGAAAAGTATTGAAGAGATGCTAAGATGGTGAGGCATTGTTGCAGGAAGGGGACCCCTTCCAGGGCCCGAGCGTGGGCTCTTGTCTAACACTCGGAAATGAATTGTCGTAGGAGACACACGTGCTGACAAAGCAGGAGACTTTATTGGGATGGCGCACCCGGGTGGAGAGCAGCAGTGTAAAGGAACCCAGGAGGACTGCTCTGCCACGTGGCTTGAATGGTGGGTTGAATGCCACGGGTTTAATGGTGATGGGTTCAGCTTCCCCGTTGCCTCTGGCCAGTCATTCTGTTTCAGGGTCCTTCTTGGTGGCGTGTGCATCACTCAGCCCAGATGGATTCCAGCGAGGAGGATTCTGGGAGGTTGGTGGACATACGGACTGGCATCTCCTCTCTCCTTTTGACCTTTGCCACATTCTTCCAGTTGGTGGTGGCTTGTTAGTTCTGCATTCCTTACCAGGACCTCCTGTCATAAGATAACTCATCAAAGTGGTTACTGGGGTGCCTGGCCAGGGTGGGCTGTTTCAGTCAGTGATTCCCCTAACAGAATTATAAGGCCAATATCAAAGAGAGTAGGAACCTAGAAAGGTAAATTGAGTGTTAAATCTTGTTTTGTTCAAAGAACATTTACCAAACCTGTGTTGTGTTGTGTTTGTTTTTCAGCTTTGTCAGGGACCTCAGAAGACAAAGTGCAGCATTTCCCCAAGATGGGCCACCTCGTGGGAGACCCTCCCTCCACGCTGGGACTCCAAAGGCCATTCTTCAGAGTAAGGGTGATCCAGAATTAAATATGCTCTAGATCTCTACCCCCAGGGCCCTGTAGGAAAATTTACCTTTGTGATGAGTGAGCAAGGCAGGGAGGTAAAAGGCCCTGAGAAGTTTCAACAATAGGTTGGCCATCAAGTGAATTTTTTTTTTTTTTTTTTTTTGTGGTACGCGGGCTTCTCACTGTTGTGGCCTCTCCCGTTGCGGAGCACAGGCTCCAGACGTGCAGGCTCAGCGGCCATGGCTCACGGGCCCAGCCACTCTGCGGCACGTGGGATCTTCCCGGACCGGGGCAAGAACCCATGTCTCCTGCATCGGCAGGCGGACTCTCAACCACTGCGCCACCAGGGAAGCCCCCATCAAGTGAATTTTTAGCTTAAATTTGCATCACTTTGGTGATCCAACAAGTAGTCCAGGATTGGCAGAAGAATACCAAATCTCTGGATGAATGTCCCTTTATCCTTGGTGCTGAAAAAATTCCTACAAGAAAATTTTCAAGTTAAATGACAAGCTCACAGAAAAAAAAAGGGTGTGTGTGTGGGCAACTAAGCACAGAAGAAAATGAAAAACCGCGTCCTGATTTTGCTTCTCATTGTAGCAGAGTCTGCTTTTGGGGAGGATCAGATTGAGAAAACAGAATATTAATGTAACTTGACCACATTAACAGATTAAAGGAGAAAAAAATCATGAGATAATCTCAGTAGGTATAGAAAAATACTATCATAGATTTCAGCATGATAAAAACTTTTAAAAAACCTATGAAGAAACTTTCTTACCCTTATCAACAACCACAGTTGGTGAAATGTTCAAAGCTTTCCCTTTGGCTGATAATGTGGCTAACCTTTTATTGCTCTTAATCTCGTAGACTAGACAGGAAAAAACAATTCTAAGTATTTCAATACAGGGAATTAAATACAGGGAAATAATTGCACAGGTGAAGAGGAGTTGAGAAACCAAAGAGGGGATGGTGGATTTTACCAGAGATTCGAAACAACAGGAACTCCTTAGGCTGGAGAGATGTGGGGAGGGGGCAGTATTATGAGACCCTAGTCGCTGGAGTCCTCTGGTAGAGGCTAGAACCATGATGTCATGGGGACCACGAAGGGAAGGGCTATGCCTGGCAGGAACTTCCAAGAAGAGACATAGCTGCTGCCAGACACTGTCCTATAGCGGGTAACAAAGAAACTCCCTGGTTTCTCCTCCCATGTTCTAATTTTCCTTCACTACCTCCCCTTGGTCACATTCAACTGAAAACCAGAGGACAAGAAGATCTGTTAATGTAATACACAAATTTATTTCTCTTGGGGTATAGAGCAAGGTGAAGGTTGGATAGTACATCTGGAGGATAAACAGAAACTATGTGGTACAGAGGAGAAACGATTATCACAACATCCAGGCAGGCAGTTACCTCTGGGGGCGGGGGGCGGGGCGAGAGTATACAGGTGCCTTCTGAGATGCTGGCAATATTCAATTTCTTGCCTTGATTGGTGGTTACCTTGCTGTTTGCTTTATTATTGTCTTTAAACCTCACATGAATTTTATGCTTTCTTTTGTGTGTGTGTGATATACCTCACAGAAAGTACCAAAAAGAAAATTCACAGATTTACATAACTGAAAAACTCAGAGGTAGAACTAACTTTAAGTGTATTTTAATCCGGAGGCTTAGTCCTTCACAAAAAGGCTCTTCTCTGTCATCCCACTTCATATTCAGGGTGGCTGCAACAATCTCACCTCTCACCACACAGTTTCTCCCTCCCTTTTCCCCAGAAACTTCCGTAAATATTTCATTGTCTCATTCTGCATCACATGCCGATTCCTGAGCTAGTCAGTGTGGCCAAGGCGAGAGAGGAATCACTTCCATGCAAATTTCATTAGCTGAGTTTGCAGGACAGGTAACTCCTCCAATGGAATCAGTTCCAGCAGGTGGGGGAGATCGGGGGAGGCACATCTCAAGTGATCATTCTTCCACTTCAATCAGTCTTTATCCATCCACCCAGCTCCTGGTTTGATGGTCTCTCACATCTAGTGTAAAGCCTACTAGAACCTGGAGAGAAACAAAAAACGAGGGAGATAGAAACTGAGATCTCTGTGTATTTGTGCTTCTGTTCTGAGTCCTGACAAGTTATCCTTGAATAATACTTATCAGTTGTTCCAGGAAATGTTATCGAGTAATTGCTTAAGTCACAGGATAAGTTTCTGTAAGTTGTTTGTTTGCCCCTCCTCCACTACAGTCACCTTAAATAGAGCACCACGTCAGGCTCTGAAAGGGATAAGGGATATAAGCTAACTGAGGGAGGCTCCCTGGATGAGTGATGGTAACTAATCTGTGTAGCTAAGACAGTGTAGACCCTGCATGTGGTTTACTGCATATGTAAATAATGATTTCAGATATTTAAAACACCCTTACTTATTCATTTCTTTTGAACAAAAAAGACGTATGTATCCTCCATGACTGTATCTTAATATATATTTATTAACCTTTGCTTTGAAACGTATTGAATAAGCTTCTAAACTGCAACTTTAATTGTTGAATACATTTAATGAACCTGAACACAGAAGGGCGTGGCTCAGATTCCATTTCAAGAAAGGATTCATTGCCCCAGCTGCGAGGCATGCTATCAGCAGACTGCTTTCAGCTGTCAGCCCCTTCATAGGTTGCCTCAGCTGTAGAGACATCTTTCTCAAGATCATGCCTTTCTGGGTGGTGTGATGGTTAAAAGTATGTGTCAACTTGGCTAGACCATGAGACCCAGATATTTGGTCAAACTTTATTCTAGATGTTTCTGTGAAGGTATCTTTTTAGAGAGATTAGCATTTAAATCAGTAGACTTTGTGGAGAGGATGTCCTCCATAATGTGGGCGGGTTTATTCCAATCAGCTGAAGGCCTTAATAGAAAAAGGCTGATGGCCCTGGAAGAGGAGAGCGGCTTGCAGCAAACTGCCTTCGGACTCCAACTGCAACGCTTCCCTGCGTCTCCGTCTTGCTGCCTACCCTGCAGATCTCGGACTTACCAGGCCTCTACAACTGCGTAAGCCAATTTTTTCAAGTTAATCTTCCTCTCTTTCTGTATAGAATCCTAACTGTATAGTTGGACTATGTTCGGTGACTAATCAAGGCGGGAATATAAAGGTCCAGCCACTTTAACCCAACATGAGAAAACTGACGGGTTTGCCCTGCCCGAGTTCCCTCCAGAACTCTAGCTGCCTGAGGCTGTTGGGTTGGTGTTATAGCTTGACTTCTGCTCACTTTAGCTCTCTTCCCCTTCCTTCTACCTGTGTTGATCCTAAGGGCACTCCCTAATACAGTGGTCCCCAACCTTTTTGGCGCCAGGGACTGGTTTCGTGGAAGACAATTTTTCCACGGGACAGGGGTGGGCGGCGATGGTTCAGGCGGTAATGGGAGCGATGGGGAGAGGCAGATGAAGCTCCGCTTGCTGACCCGCCGTTCACCTCCTGGTGTGCGGCCTGGCTCCTAACAGGCCTCGGATTGCTACTGGTCCACAGCCCGGGGGTTGGGGACCTCTGCCCTAATAAACATCCTGAGTACTAAACTCAGAGTCTGCTTCTCGGAGAACGTAGCTTACAACAAAAGGAAAGTAAAATGTATAAGGAAAATATAATAATTACTATTCTTCCTGAAAAATATTCTAAGTTCTAGAAGGAAGATATAAGAGACAAAACAATTGTGGTCTGGGCTGAAAAACAAGTTGACTCTGTAAAGGAGTTCCCTAGTTTGGAAATAGAAAGGAAAGGGATGGGAAAACTTACAATGAGTCGCTAATCTTTTCCATTAGGGGAAAAGATAACCTTCTTCCTAGCCAGCTACTCCTGAGGTTTGAAGAACGAGAAAAACTTGGACAGAGAGAGAGCAAGAAACATAGAAAAGCATTGGACGGTCCTGTTGAGATACCAAGGCACATCTCCCAAGGAGATGGGATGAGGGGTGTCTTATATCTTTGGGGAAGAAACTGAGAAATACTAAATCTATTTATGTCCCTCTTCCTCCTCCTTTCCCTGCTCTCCCTCCTTCCCCAATACACTTAGGACTGATTAGAGTTACATGTTCATACTCTAATCCATTACATTTTGTAACCTGAGGCATATGCATTTAAAGGTTACGTGTGTTTTTGTCCTACGGTTACACTACTAACTCTAGTCAATTATTCAAAAAATAAACCGAGAGTTAGGGCAATTTCATTTAGCTTATATAGTGGTGTTTGAGTCCTCAACCAACCAACAGACTTTGACTACTGCTGGTATATTTATTTTTGTTTCAAAGCTCAGGTTTCTCTTTTGGATTTTCCTAATTAATTTATCTCCATGGATATATTTCTCCGTGTTGTGCTGAAATGAAATATAATATAGCAAGATAACTTGATAAATTTAATGTAATATGACCATTCTTTGAGGATTGAACTTGGGTTGGTGTTTCTTGCTGCTGCAGGATTGACTATTTCTCAAGAGCCTGTTCTTGAAGTAGAAGACATTTCTTTTTTTAAATTGAGATGTAATTGATGTGTAATATTCGTTCTAGGTGTACAACATAATGATTTGATGTATGTATATATTATGAAATGATCACCGCAGGAAGTTTACTTAATATCCATCACCTCACATGGTAACAGCTTTTTTTCATGTGTTGAGAGCTTTTAAGATATACTCTCTTAGCAATAGAAGAGTTGCTGAGGCTGAGAACTCAACCCCCTTTGGAGCTCTTCTACTCTTTTATTATAATTGAGACCTGGGCCCAATCCTTAGTTTTTTCTGCTCTCTGCCTTCAGGTGGTAAGAATCTCTTTATATGTTGCCAACAAGGGCCTCTGGCTTTCCAGTTTTGCCTTAAATTGGTGATTAATGATACTTAGCGTCTCACTGCTTTCTTTAGTGCGTTGGGTACACTCGGCAACAGCCAGCCAATTCTGTACTCTTGGTAATAACTACTTTCCCTGTACTTCTCAGCTGCCTTGTGTGTGGCACCCGACAGTGCATTCCCTTCTACTGAAAGTCCATTCCAGTTTATCACCCATAAGAGTTCTTGAACAATTGCGTCATTACAGCAAGCCAGGGGCTGTCTATACTCCTCCTACCAATAATGGCCGCCTCTTTCCTAGTCATTCAACTCCAAAATCCATTTGAGAGTCTGATTTGTAGGGTCATTTCCAGACCAACCACTGCAGATCAGGTTCCCTGGGAAACAGACTCTGAGACATCGGTATTTTCATACGTTTGTGTATGATCTCTGGATCAATATCTTTGAGGGAACAATGAATGTAGAATTGAGCTGAGGGAGAACCTGAACTGCGATGCAGTTGCAACAGCAGCTTCGGCCAATATTGTGGGGAACTCTAAAACTAGGCCCTTCGGTGGTTTCCCAATTTAGGTGATGAAGGGGACAGTCTTTTGTATCAGCACATCAACAAATGATTGGATGTGGATTGCCCTTAGGGAGGAGCGATATTTGTAGCTTTCTTCAGTCAAGGGCAACCTGGATGGGGCACAGCTGTGAGCCTTCAGTAGCCAACACACCTTGTTGCTGTGGGAATGAGTGCCTTGGTCCTGAAGCTGGTACAGCACAGTATCTACTACAAGCCTCATTGAAAATTAAGAGGTATATTTCCAGAAACAGAAAGGAATAGTGCTGCAAGGAGTGCATCCCTACTCTTGCTGAGATATTGAGTTCCTCAGATTGGGGAAAAAAAAAATCACACTACAGTACCACATTATATAGGTAAACTGGTAGACTTAAGCCTGCTTGAAACCAGCACCTTAGAGGTGGCTGTATCACAAGAGTGTTTGGCTACCTGGGTATCTGTAAGCTGGATATTAAGTGTTTTGTGACATAGTTTTAATATCCCCTATGTATAAGCTTGCGTAAAGAGAGTGAAGCTGATAGCAGAATTGTCTGACTTTGAATGGACCATGCTAGACACAAAATGACCAGCTGGTTGTGTAAGACACTAGACTAATAAATAGTGCTAGACAGAGAGGTTGCATCCCACAGTTGTTATAGCCGTTGCTCCTGGGAGTTGCACCTTTTGCAGCTGGGCTATGTCTTCTTTTATCATTGCAGATTTTACATAAATAGAAACAGACCAAGCTCAAGGAGCCTATGTACCCAGATTGGTGGAAAGTCCAAAACCATGCATTTGGGGCATCATTTCATTGGTGATATACAAAGAAATGTGATGTTACTTCTACTTTGAGGATGGTGGAATAATTTACCTCTGTGGCATTAATGTAAATTACCGTGGTAGATTCTATTGTTCAAAGTATTTGCTGCTGTCCCCGTAAGGAAGGACTGTATATCGCTACCTGCTCCTTTGATATCAGGCTTGGCTATGTGCACTGCAATGAAGTGAAATGGTTAATGAGTGAAAATTACGTTTCACTTCTGAATACAAACTTTAAGAATCATTGCATGGTCTGTGATTTGGCTGCCTTTTCCTCTCCCCAAAAGATGATAAATATTCTAGTTAGGGGTTTCCTCTATCAGTCTGGACCTTGACTTGAAGATTCATGGAACAGAGCCACAGCTGACTCATGTTGAAAATACAAACTGAGTGAGAAATAAACCTCTGCTGTTGTAGGATACCAAGATTTTTGAGGGTTGCTTGTTATCACAGTGTAATTTAGCTAAAACTGATTGATAAGAGTTGAATTTCATAGGTTTCATTTTTGTATACGTTCTGTTTGGGGACTTGATACATGTACTTGAAAATGACTAAGAGGCACTAGACTGTAATAATTCTCTCTGGCAGGAATATTGCTAAAGTAAAATTTGCCTTTGTAGTTCATTCTTGTAATCTGGTCCTTTTAGTATTTTGCTTTCCCTTCATTTTCAGGACAATACCTAAGGCAAGGAGAAGAAAGGAAGACAGACAGGGACATAGGGAAGATAAGCTGGTTTAAAAAAAAAAAAAAAAATCCTGGCCGGTGGAGGACAGGGAGATAATGGGTGAAAATAACAGCAGTTCTATAATTAGAAGAAAATTTTTAAATTTTGAATTTGCATCTTTTGATGATATACTTTGTTAATCCTTTTGACAGTAATGCTGTAAGTAGCCTGTTCTTCAGTTCTGGTAGGATCAAGGGGAAAAAATATAAGGTTTTCTTGCACCTACCTCTACTCTTAAAGATAGTACGCATTTGCTGGATTCTCACACGCTTAGAAAAACACACTCACTTATGCACATATACACTCAGTAAAGTTAAGCTTTTATTCCTTCACGGAAGTTCAGTACTTAAAATAGTAACACAAATAGCCAAAAGATAGTTTTAGTTAAAGAAGTCTTTATGTGTGTTTGCCTAATTTATTTCTTCCACTTTGGGGAGGGCATGAAGATTCCTGTTAGCCATATGGCTTAAATTTTATATAAATATAAAAGTATGATTTCACCAAAAATACTTATACAACTCCTAAAATAATAGCCACCATTTAAAATAGGCTTTTACGCGAGACACTACACTAAGTATGTTACATGATATATAGGCAGTAACAACAAGGTGGATAGCTTCTTCCACAAAATGAGGCTTTGAAGACCAAGCTCACTGGTTTGTCAGAATAGGAAGTAGTTAGGGCTCTGCCCGTTAGGGTCGGGCCGCTGACTGCCGTCCCCGCTGCACCCGCCTCGGTTCGGCCCCTGGGGGCAGAGAGCTATCGGGGCCGGGCGGCCCGAGGGCCTAAGCCGGACCGCCTGACCCTGCAGCGGCCGCGAGCGACGCCGCCCGAGGAGCGCCACGGCCTCGGTGTCCCCCACGCCCTCCCTGTCCAGTGTCTGGGAGCCCCGTGAGGGCCGAGCGGGCAGGGGCTACGGCGACGCGGGCGGGAGCCGGGGGCCGGGAGGCCGGCGGCAGGGGGGCCCGCGCGCTCCGAAGGCTGGAAGCGCTTCCCCTCGCCTCAGCCCCGTGGGGAGGCGTCCCTCGCTCCCGTCATGGCTGCGGGAGGAGACTACGTCCTCCATCTTGTCGGGGCCGCGGGGGGAACTGGGGACAACTCCGACTCGTCCCGGGAAGCCCGGGCTGGGCCCCGCCGCCCGGCCGCCGGGACGGCGCCCGCTGCCGGCTCCGCACCTGGCCCCGGCCGGCGCGACGGGCCCGGGCCAGACGCCGCTCCCGCCTCCGCTGGCCAAGATGGAGGCGGCTGCGGGTCCCCGAGCCGGGCGCCCGCCTGTCGGAAGGGCTGGGCCGTCCCCGGCGGGGCCGCCGCGTCCCAGCCCCTGGGCCTCTGCCCTCGGGGGGCCTTGGCCCCGAGGTGGACGGCCCGTCCCTGTGGCGGGAGGGAACGCAGGTGCCGGCCGGGCTGGACCCGGTCGGGCCGGGCGAGTTGGGACCAAGGAGCCACCTGGGCGGCAGGACTCGGCTTTTGTTCTCCGTCTACACCTATGTCCCGGGCGCACGTCACGGGCTGTGCGGGTCCCGAGGTTCCACGTAGGAGGCGAGCGGGGAGGCCGCCCTGGCGGCCGTCGGTGGGACTGCAGCCGACGATGTTGGGGAGTAAATGGATGGATAAAGTGGGCCCAGATTTCAGGATTGCCTACTCGTAAATAGACGGGTGTTGTTACACTTTAAAGTTCAACACGATGGTGAACAGCATGAACTTGTTTTTTTAACATCTTTATTGTAGTGTGATGCTTAACACTGGTGTGTTGGTTTCTGCTGTATGGCGGAGTGAGTCAGCTATATGCATGCATTTATCCCCATGGCCCCTCCCTCTTGCGTCTCCCTCCCACCCTCCTTATCCCACCCCTCTAGGTGGTCGCAAAGCACCGGGCTGACCTCCCTGTGCTATGCAGCAGCTTCCCACCACAATGTTCCATCGCAGCACTCTTTACAGTTGCCAGGACATAGAAGCAACCTAAGTGTCCATCGACAGATGAATGGTTAAAGAAGATGTGGCACATATATGCAATGGACTATTACTCAGCCATAAAAAGAAACGAAATTGAGCTATTTGTAGCGAGGTGGATGGACCTAGAGCCTGTCATACAGAGTGAAGTAAGTCAACATGAACTTTTTAATGAAGTTATCCATGAAGTTCTCAGTAAAGACTGACTTTATAGAGATGCCACTTAGCATAGTCTAGTAGAAAGTGAGATTCATTATGAATAAAACAATCAAGTAGTCCTCACAAAAAAAAATAGGAAGTAGTTAAATATGAATGCGTGTGGAGTGCATAGCTGAGTGTCTGACACTGAGGAAATAGGAAAAAATGATAACTAATAGGCACTCTAACATTAATACTTCCACCAAATGATATAAGTTTTTAGCTTCATTTTCCCAATTTTTCACATGGAGAAAATACAAGAGAAAATTGACCAGGGTCAATGTATTGAGACAAAACTTTTGTGTTTTCATGTCCCCTGACTTCCTCTTTTCTCTCGTTTCATGCCCTGGCAACACCTGGTTAACCTCTCACTTTTAGAATTGGATTGTGGCAGGCAGAATTCTAAGATTCTGTCCCTTATTTACATGCTGTGTAGTACCCTCCTCTTGAGTGTGGGAAGAACCTGTGACTATGATGGGGTATGATTCCCATTATTAAGTTATTCATCCACTGATTTTTTTTTTAATTAATCAAAAGGGAAATTACTCTGTGTGGGCTTGATGTTTAAGAGAAGATAGGGCATCAGAGATCCTTCTGCAGGCTTGAGGGAACACTGCCAAGCTGTGAGGAGGGCAACTCAGCAAAGTTCCAGGAGAGGCCTCCGGGAACTGAATTGGTCCCCCACTAACAGCTAGCAAGAAAAGAGACCTCAGTTACATGGCCACAAAGAAATGAACTCTGTCAACAAGCCAGTGGAGCATGGAAGTAGATCTTTCCCTTGTCTGTCCTTGAGGTATGCATGCAGCTGTCTGACGCCTTAATTTCAGCCTTATATACACCCTGGGCAGACAAACCACAGAAACTGTAAGATAAACCTAACTGTGTTTTAAGAAGCTAAGCTCTGGTAATGTGATATGCAGCAATAGAAAACGAATGTAAGATGAAACACGCACTTTGGGGCGTGGGATCTGGCTATTGTAAATAGAGCTGCAATGAACATATTGGTACATGACTCTTTTTGAATTATGGTTTTCTCAGGTTATATGCCCAGTAGTGGGACTGCTGGGTCGTATGGTAGTTCTATTTGTAGTTTTTTAAGGAACCTCCATACTGTTCTCCATAGTGGCTGTATCAATTTACATTCCCACCAGCAGTGCAAGAGTGTTCCCTTTTCTCCACACCCTCTCCAGCATTTATTGTTTCTAGATTTTTTGATGATGGCCATTCTGACCGGTGTGAGATGATATCTCATTGTAGTTTTTTTTTTTTGGTGGGGGGGTTATGCGGGCCTCTCACTGTTGTGGCCTCTCCCGTTGTGGAGCACAGGCTCCGGACGCACAGGCTCAGCAGCCATGGCTCACGGGCCTAGCTGCTCCACGGCATGTGGGATCCTCCTGGACCGGGGCACGAACCTGTGTCCCCTGCATCGGCAGGTGGACTCTCAACCACAGTGCCACCAGGGAAGCTCTCATTGTAGTTTTGATTTGCATTTCTCTAATGATTAATGATGATGAGCATTCTTTCATGTGTTTGTTGGCAATCTGTATATCTTCTTTGGAGAAATGTCTATTTAGGTCTTCTGCCCATTTTTGGATTGGGTTGTTTGTTTTTTGATATTGAGCTGCATGAGCTGCTTGTAAATTTTGGAGATTAATCCTTTGTCAGTTGCTTCATTTGCAAATATTTTCTCCCATTCTGAGGGTTTTTTCGTCTTATGGTTTCCTTTGCTGTGCAAAAGCTTTTAAGTTTCATTAGGTCCCATTTATTTGTTTTTATTTCCATTTCTCTAGGAAGTGGGTCAAAAAGGATCTTGCTTTGATTTATGTCACAGAGTGTTCTGCCTATGTTTTCCTCTAAGAATTTTATAGTGTCTGGCCTTACATTTAGGTCTTTAATCCATTTTGAGTTTATTTTTGTGTATGGTGTTAGGGAGTGTTCTAATTTCATTCTTTTACATGTAGCTGTCCAGTTTTCCCAGCACCATTTATTGAAGAGGCTGTTCCTTCTCCATTACATATTCTTACCTCCTTTATCAAAGATAAAGTTACCATATGTGCATGGGTTTATCTCTGGGCTTTCTATCCTGTTGTATTGATGTCTATTTCTGTTTTTGTGCCAGTACCATACTGTCTTGATTA
Organism: Delphinus delphis; assembly: GCF_949987515.2. Lineage (NCBI taxonomy): Eukaryota > Metazoa > Chordata > Mammalia > Artiodactyla > Delphinidae > Delphinus > Delphinus delphis. The sequence continues at coordinate 89,023,657 of NC_082684.1, forward strand.
CTGTAGCTTTGTATAGTCTGAAGTCTGGGAGCCTGATGCCTCCAGCTCTGCTTTTCTTAAGATTACTCTGGCTATTCGGGGTCTTTTGTGTTTCCATACAAGTTGTGAAATTTTTTGTTCTAGTTCTGTGAAAAATGCCTTTGGTAGTTTGATAGGGATTGCATTCAATCTGTAGATTGCTTGGGTAGTAGAGTCATTTTCACAATGTTGATTCTTCCAATCCAAGCACATGGTATATCACTCCATCTGTTTGTATCATCTTTAATTTCTTTAATGAGTCTTATAGTTTTCTGCATACAGGGCTTTTGTCTCCTTAGGTAGGTTTATTCCTTGGTATTTTATTCTTTTTGTTGCAGTGGTAAATGGGAGTGTTTCCTTCATTTCTCTTTAAGATTTTTCATCATTAGTGTATAGGAATGCAAGAGATTGTTGTGCATTAATTTTGTATCCTGCTACATTACCAGATTCATTGATTAGCTCTAGTAGCTTTCTGGTAGCATCTTTAGGATTCTCTATGTATAGTATCATGTCATCTGCAAACAGTGACAGCTTTACTTGTTCTTTTCTGATTTGGATTCCTTTTATTTCTCTTTCTTCTCTGATTGCTGTGGCTAAAACTTCCAAAATTATGTTGAGTAATAGTGGTGAGTGTGGGCAACCTTGTCTTGTTCCTGATCTTAGTGGAAATGGTTTCAATTTTTCACCATTGAGAATGATGTTGGCTGTGAGTTTGTCATATATGGCCTTTATTATGTTGAGGTAAGTTCTCTCTATGCCTACTTTCTGGAGGGTTTTTATCATAAATGATTGTTGAATTTTGTTGAAAGATTTTTCTGCATCTATTGGGATGATCTTATGGTCTCATTCTTCAATTTGTTAATATGGTGTATCACATTGATTTGTGTATATTGAAGAATCCTTGCATTCCTGGGATAAACCCCACTTGATCATGGTGTATGATCCTTTTAATGTGCTGCTGGATTCTGTTGGCTAGTATTTTGTTAAGGATTGTTACATCTATATTCATTAGTGATATTGGCCTGTAGTTTTCTTTTTTTGTGACATCTTTGTCTGCTTTTACTGTCAGGGTGATGGTGGCCTCGTAGAATGAGTTTGGGAGTGTTCCTCCTTCTGCTATATTTTGGAAGAGTTTGAGAAGGATAGGTGTTAGCTCTTCTCTAAATGTTTGATAGAATTCACCTGTGAAGCCATCTGGTCTTGGGCTTTTGTTGTTGGAAGGTTTTTAATCACAGTTTCAATTTCAGTGCTTGTGATTGGTCAGTTTATATTTTCTACTTCTTCCTGGTTCAGTCTCAGAAGGTGGTGCTTTTTAAGAGTTTGTCCATTTCTTCCAGGTTGTCCAGTTTATTGGCATATAGTTGCTTGTAGTAATCTCTCATGTTCCTTTATACTGCTGCAGTGTCATTTGTTACTTCTCCTTTTTCATTTCTAATTCTGTTGATTTGAGTCTTTTCCCATTTTTTCTTAATGAGTCTGGCTAATGGTTTATCAATTTTGTTTATATTCTCAAAGAACCAGCTTTTAGTTTTATTGATCTTTGCTATCATTTCCTTCATTTCTTTTTCGTTTATTTATCATCTGATCTTTATGATTTCTTCCCTTCTACTAACCTTGGGGTTTTTTGTTCTTCTTTCTCTCATCGCTTTGGGTGTAAGTTTAGGTTGTTTATTTGAGATGTTTCTTGTTTCTTGAGGTAGGATTGTATTGCTATAAACTTCTCTCTTAGAACTGCTTCTGTTGCATCCCATAGGTTTTAGGTCATCGTGTTTTCATTGTCATTTGTTTCTAGGTATTTTTTGATTTCCTCTTTGATTTCTTCAGTGATCTCTTGGTTATTTTGTAGTGTATTGTTTAACCTCCATATGTTTTGTAGTTTTACAGTTTTTTTCTTGTAATTGATATCTGGTCTTATAGCGTTGTGGTCAGAAAAGATACTTGGTACGATTGCAGTTTTGTTACATTTACCGAGGCTTGATTTGTGACCCAAGATGTGATCTATCCTTGAGTATGTTCCATGAGCACTTGAGAAGAATGTGTATTCTGATTTTGGATGGAATGTCCTATTAATATCAATTAAGGCCATCTTGTTTAATGTGTCATTTAGACCTTGTGTTTCATTATTTTCATTTTGGATGATCTGTCCACTGCTGAAAGTGGGGTGTTATAGTCCCTCACTCTTATTGTGTTACTGTTGATTTCCTGTTTTATTACTGCTGGCAGTTGCTTTATGTATTGAGGTGCTCCTATGTTGGGTGCATATATGTTTATAATCATTATATCTTTTTCTTGGATTAATCCCTTGATCATTATGTAGTGTCCTTCTTTATCTCTTGTAATAGTCTTTATTTTAAAGTCTGTTTTGTCTGGTATGAGAACTACTCCAGCTATCTTTTGATTTCCATATGCATGGAATATCTTTTTGCATCCCCTCACTTTCACTCTGTATGTGTCCCTAGGTTTGAAGTGAGTCTCTTGTAGACAGCATATATATGGGTCTTGTTTAAGTATCCATTCAGCCAGTCTATGTCTTTTAGTTGGAACATTTACTCCATTTACATTTAAGGTAATTATCGATATGTATGTTCCTATTACCATTTTCTTAATTGTTTTGGGTTTGTTATTGTAGGTCTTTTCCTTCTCTTGTGTTTCCCACTTAGAGAAGTTCCTTTAGCATTTGTTGTAAAACTGGTTTGGTGGTGCTGAATTCTCTTAGCTTTTGCTTGTCTGTAAAGTTTTAATTCTACAAATCTGAATGAGATCCTTGCTGGGTAGAGTAATTTTGGCTGTATGTTTTTCCCTTTCATCACTTTCAATATGTCCTGCCAGTCCCTTCTAGCTTGCAGAGTTTCTGCTGAAAGATCAGCTTTTAACCTTATGGGGATTCCCTTGTATGTTATTTGTTGATTTTTCCCTTGTTGCTTTCAATATTTTCTTTGTATTTAATTTTTGATAGTTTTATCAATATATATCTTGGCCTGTTTCTCCTTGGATTTATCCTGTATGGGACTCTCTGTGCTTCCTAGACTTGATTGATGATTTCCTTTCCCATGTTAGGGAAGTTTTCAACTATAATCTCTTCAAATATTTTCTCAGTCCCTTTCTTTTACTCTTCTTTTTCTGGGACCCCTGTAATTCGAATGTTGGCGTGTTTAATGTCCCAGAAATTTGAGACTGTCCTAAATCTTTTCATTCTTTTTTCTCTATTCTGCTCTGTGGTATGTATTATCACTATTTTATTTTCCAGGTCACTTATCTGTCCTTCTGCCTCCGTTATTTTGCCATTGATTCCTTCTAGAGAATTTAAAATTTTATTTACTGTGTTGTTGATCATTGTTTGTTTGCTCTTTAGTTCTTCTAGGTCCTTTTTTAAATGTTTCTTGTATTTTCTCCATTCTATTTTTAAGATTTTGGATATCTTTACTATCATTACTCTGAATTCTTTTTCAGGTAGACTGCCTATTTCCTCTTAATTTGTTTGGTCTGGTGGGTTTCTTCCTTGCTCCTTCATCTTCTGTGTATTTCTTTGTCTTCTCATTTTGCTTAACTTACTGTGTTTGGGGTCTCCTTTTCACAGACTGCATGTTCTTAATTCCCATTGTTTTTGGTGTCTGCCCCCAGTGGGTAAGGTTGGTTCAGTGGGTTGTGTAGGCTTCCTGTGGAGGGGGACTGGTGCCTGTGTTGTAATGGATGAGTGTGGATCTTGTCTTTCTTGTGGGCAGGACTGCGTCCAGTGGTGGTTTGGGGTGTCTGTGAACTTATGATTCTGGGCAGCCTTTGTGATAATGGGTGGGGTTGTGTTCATGTTTTGCTAGTTGTTTGGCATGGGGTGTCCAGCAGTGGAGCTTGCTAATCGTTGAGTGGAGCTGGGTCTTAGCCTTGAGATGGAGATATCTGGGAGAGCTCTCACTGATTGACATTACATGGGGCCGGGAGGTCTCTGGTGGACCAATGTCCTGCACTGGGCTCTCCCACCTCAGAGGCTCAGGCCAGACACCCGCCCAGCTAGAGCACCAAGACCCTGTCAGCCACCCAGCTCAGAAGAAAAGGGAGAAAAGGAAAAAGAAAGAAAGAAAGAAAACTTGTTATTAAAGTAAAGAATAAAAAAATTATTAAAAAAGTAAAAAAGGAGAGAGCAACCAAACCAGTTTACAAATACACCAATGATTAGTGCTAAAAACTATAGTTAAAAACAAACGGACAGACACAACCCTAGGACAAATGGTAAAAGCAAACCTATACAAACAGAATCATACAAAGAAGCATACACATACACACTCAAAAAGAGAAAAAGGAAAAAAATATATGCGTGTGTGTGTGTGTATATATATATATATATAAAGGATGAGAGCTGCCAAATCAATAAACAAATCTACCAATGACAATAAGCTCTAAATACTAAACTAAGGTAAACATAAAACTAGAAACAAATTAGACGCAGAAAGCAAACCCTAAGTCTACAGGTGCTCCCGAAGTTCACCACCTCGGTTTTTGGATGATTCGTTGTCTATTCAGGTGTTCCACAGATGCAGGGTACATCAGGTTGATTGTGGAGATTTAATCCGCTGCTCCTTAGGCTGCACAGAGAGATTTCCCTTTCTCTTCTTTGTTCGCACAGCTCCTCTAGTTCAGCTTTGGATTTGGCCCCGCCTCTGCTTGTAGGTTGCCCTCTGGTGTCTGTTCTTCACCCAGACAGGAGGAGGTTAAAGGAGCAGCTGATCTGGGGGCTCTGGCTCACTCAGGCCGTGGGGAGGCAGGGGTACGGAATGTGGGGCGAGCCTGCGGCAGCAGAGGCCAACACGACGTTGCACCAGCCTGAGACACGCTGTGTGTTCTCCCAGGGAAGTTGCCCCTGGATCACAGGACCCTGGCAGTGGTGGGCTGCACAGGCTCCTGGGAGGGGAAGTGTGGATAGTGACCTGTGCTTGCACACAGGCTTCTTGGTGGCTGCAGCAGCAGCATTATCGTTCCATGCCTGTCTCTGGCGTCTCTGATAGCCGTGGATCACACCCCTTTCTGGAGCTCATTTAGGTGGTGCTCTGAATCCCCTCTCCTCACGCACCCCGAAACAATGGTCTCTTCCCTTTTAGGCAGTTCCAGACTTTATCCTGGATTCCCTCCCAGGTACCTGTGGTGCACTAGCCCCCTTCAGGCTGTGTTCATGCAGGCAACCGCAGTCCTCTCCCTGGGATCTGACCTCTGAAGTCTGAGCCTCAGGTCCCAGCCCCCAACCCCCAGGCCACACCCACCCCGGAGGGTAAGCAGAACAGCCTGTCAGGTTGGTGAGTGCTGGCTGGCAGCTATCCTCTGTGTGAGAATCTCTTGGCTTTGCTCCCTGCACTCCTGTTGCTGCATTCTCCTCTGTGGCTCTGAAGCTTCCTTCCCCCCACACCTGCCTCCCATCCCCACAAGTGAAGGGGCTTTCTAGTGTGTGGAAACTTTTCCTCCTTCACAGCTCCCTCCCAGAAGTGCAGGTCCTGTCCCTATTCTTTTGTCTCTGTTTTTTCTTTGTTCTTTTGCCCTACCCAGGTACGTGGGGAGTTTCTTGCCTTTTGGGAAGTCTGAGGTCTGCCAGCATTCTGTCAGTGTTCTGTAGGAGTTGTTCCACATGCAGATGTATTTTTGATGTATTTGTGGGGAGGAAGGTGATCTCCACGTCTTACTCCTCCACCATCGTAAAGGTCCTCCCTCAGTATGTTTAACATACATATATTTGGGGACAAGGAACTGTATAGTATAGGTGATACTAGATTCCTGTAATGTTCACTTGCTAGTGTGTCTTGGGGCAATAGTATGATGAAAGAGTCACTTGCATTTTCCATAAAGAAGACAATTTCAGGCATACTCTCTTCTCCCATTTTTTTTTTTTTAATGGCTGTCAATACACTTCCTAAGGTGGGAATTTTGCCTTGAACTATTTCTGAGATGCTCTTTTCATTGAATAGTGTTCAATGAGCCTGGGGCAGAGTTTGAGGCAAATAAACAGTACCCAAATATATTTTTAACACTGAATTCTGTTGGTAAATGAAAATGTTCCTTTTATATCTGTTTACTGCAGTAGGGCCTAGTAGGGTGGGCATGACTCTTTGCTGCCTTAATGGTAGGGCCCAGAGAATAAGTTAGCCCTAATTTCTAGTTTATTTTTCTCCTTTTGAACTCATGGGTAACTTGATGACCATGCCTATGAGTTGAGCACATTGCTGTTATGTTTTGTCCTTAGGATTCAGTTGCAGATTCCTTGGAAATGTCTGTTCTGCCCTAGTTCTTCGACATTTTAACTGATAGTGTGGGTTATTTGGCAGTCACATTCATACCCCCAGCACACCCCCTGTCACATGTGATTGAATGAGATGTGACAACCTGACTGAAGCTTGGCCAAACATTCTCTCTCAGGAATTTGGAGTTGAGATGGAGACTACCAGTGAGATAGGGCTGATCTCTTGACCAGATGACAAGTAAACCTGGGAGCTACAGGGTAGCCATCTTCCCTCTGTATGTGGATGGAGAAGCTAAAAGCCAGTCTAATTTTATTATTTATGTGGATTCTTCATTCTTGGATATTCATGGATTCTTCATTCATGGATATTGGACAGCTTGGGGGGGGGTGTTTCTTGCTTGTGCTGCGGGGATGCACTGGTGAGAGGACAGTTGTACTCTTGTGAGGCTGAGGGACAGGACATATGGGAGAGCGCTGGAGAGATCAGGCTGAGTAGGAAAGTTGTGGCTAGTAGGGGAGCATGATGAACTATACACTACAGATATTATCGTAGGGGCAAAGGAGGGTCACTGGAGCACTATAAGTAGAAGGGACGATGCACGCTTCCTGAGGGTCAGGGACTATGTCTTGGACACATTTGTTTCCTTCATGGTGCCTAGCAGAGCTCATATATACCCCACACTCAGTGAATTTTGGTTAAAAGATGAAACTCCCATAGTTATGGGATACCACGTGAAAGGCACAGATCTTAACATTGACTGTCTTGCTGTGAATTCTTGGAATTTTTTGTTCCTGGGGACAAACTTCTGACTTACCACCTTGTATTTCATACAACTTTGTTCTTCAAAAACTGCTGCTGTATAGTACTTTTTGTCAGTTAGTTGGAATTGCATTCGGTTAATGGCATATGTAATTAGCCGTTTTATCTTGCTTGGAAGGGCACCTAACGAGGTAAAATGAGCTATTTTCAGTGGTTGTTAAACTACTGAGCCACAGAAATGGAAGTTGAGACCCTTTAAGGGCTCAGAGGAAATGGAGCTGAAACTAAAAAAAAAAAAAAAAAACAAACTATTGCAAATGGAAACTTTTCTGTAAAAAGGGAGAGAATTCAGGTCTGATTTTTGAGATTATGCTGCCATATATATTAAATTCCCAGAGTCGGTTAACCTCTTCTACCACACTCCCAAGCTGCGTTTTTCCTTTTCCCATTTACATAAATATTGAACCCAAGGAGATAATTGCTTAGTTTCATAAATCTATTGTTTATCTTATCAAACTACAAAAAGCTGGTTACTAATTAAAATTTAACAAAAATCAGCTACATAAAATAAGAGTGTTAATAGAAAAGCTAACATTTATTTTGTGTTTACTGTGGACTACGTAACGTTTGAAGTACTCTACATGTATTCTTATTTAATCCTTGTAATAACTCTGGATAACAAAATGGAGTAACTGCTTGATTACACTTCAGTAAGGAAATAATTATTCTCTACTCATGCTTATCTCTAGAGCTGTGCTGTCCAGTGCAGTAGCCACTGGCCACATGTGGCTATTTTTTGATAAATTAAAGTAAAAAGTTTAGTTCCTCAACCACACTATCCCACTCTAACTGCTCTATAGCCGTGAGCGGCTAGTCATTACCATATCGCATAGCACAGCTACAGAACATTTCCATCATCAGAGAAATTTCTATCGGGCAGTGCTGTTCTAGAGAGACTTGACAAATATTGTCACACAGCTCAGAGCATTTAGACTTAGAAGAGAACTAAGAGGTTATCTGGTTCAATATCTTTATTTCCAGTTAAAAAACTATTTGTCAAAGCCGGTAGGGGACTTGCTTAAGATCACACAGTTTATAATTGAGAGAGCCACGACATAAACTTTCACGTCTTTATCCATCACATGCAGTGCTAGATCCAGGTAATGCACAGCAGGAAGAGGGCAGTGAGGATGTGATAATAGCTACAGCCTTGACCATAAGTACTTCTGTAAACAGTAATCTCAGGGAGGGTCTGACTGTGGGAGGATTCAACTCCAAAGGGCATGGACTAGTGTTCATTATTCTCCTGTGGATACCCAGATGCTAATCCAGGTGAAAGAAGAACACCAAGGAGCAACAGGATGCCCTGTACAATGCGACAGCCTGAGAGGTGGCGGATACAGAACTGAACCTCCATTCCTTCCTTCAAGGGCCAGGAAGTCTGAAGCTTTCCACAGCCCCTGCTTTTTCTCCTATGATACCCTGTGGCATTTTTACCATGACTTTTGTTTAGCACCTCTGAGAGATGGCTTGTGCCAAAGACTACGTTTTAAAGTTTTCTTATTAGTATTTTCATGGTGACTTTCTTTGATTTAAAAAAAACTTAAAACTTGAAGTATTATAAATACTCTAATTAACAATACGTAATGTATTTCATACACTTCTTTAAAGTACTATCTCTGTTCTACAGCCTTAGCCTTTTTCATTTGTATCTAATATTTTAAGCATATCATAAGTAATAATTTTAAAAATAGGTGTTTAAAATATAATTTGTTGTTCCTTCCCTTATTTTAAATTTATTGAGGTATTGCGGGTGCTCTAGTGCTTAGCCGGCTTCCTCTTGGCCCTTGCAATTCTCAGACATGCTGAAGTCTTCTTACGCAAGCAGCTGAGCCTCACTGCTGCAGGGCTTCCTCTGGATGCAGGAGCACATTTGTTTGTCCAGTGTGGAGTAGGCAAGAAATGATAGGGAGTAATGACAGCTGGGGATTGGTAGATGAATCTCCCCATATTTCTGCTCTGCAGGTGGGACAACTCGGTTATGTTTTTACCTCTAAGGGTAAAACATTCATTGTGGTTTTGAATCATAGCCTTGGATAATATCCTTCACTTTGCTGTAGGCAGAACCTGAGACTTGCTTCTACTCAATAAATATGGCAAATGTGATGGGCTCTTCACTCCTGTGATGATATTATGTAAGACACCATCTTAGCAGACTGGAGTGAGAGATTCTCCTGCTGGCCTGGAGAAGTCAGCCGCCATGTTGTGAGTGGGCCTAGAGAGGGCTGCATGGCAAGGAGCTGCAGGCCCTCTGCAGGAGCTGAGGGCCCAGTCCTAGAGACACATGGAGCTGAATTCTACTATCAATTATGTGAAGCTGGAGAAGACACTAAGTGCCAGAAAGAAATGCAGCCTGGCTGACGTCTTGTTTGAAGTTTTATGAAACCCTGAATAGAAAATCCAGGTAAGCTGTGCCCAGACTTAGGACCCATGGAAACTGTGAGATGATAAATGTATGTTGTTATAAGCTGCTATATTTGTAGTAATTTGTTACACAGCAGTAGAAAACTATACAAGGTTCTTACACAGCCTCTCAGAGGTGCCCAGTGGGATGGAGCACAAGTGGCTATCAGTGGTAAGCTCTTCATTACTGTACCCCATATTAGGCTTCCTTCTATTTTCTTTCCTACTTCCCTATTCTCCTAGTGCTACTTCTTGGAATCACCTTCTAAATAAAGTAGTTGTACTCAAATCCTTCTTTTATGACCTGCTTTTGGGAGAACCAAACCTAAAACTTAAGCATTTTGGCTCCTTTTTTCTTTTTTTAAAAAGTCTTTATTGAATTTGTTACAATATTGCTTCTGTTTTGTGTTTTGGTTTTTTGGCCACCAGCCATGTGGGATCTTAGCTCCCCGACCAGGGATCAAACCTGCATCCCCTGCATTGGAAGACGAAGTCTTAAACACTGGACTGCCAGGGAAGTCCCCTGGCTCCTTATTTCTAACAAGTTATTTTTTTAAATTGTTTTATGAAGCTATAATTCACGTCATGCCGTTCACCAACTTAAAGTGTACAACTCAATTAAAAAAATATACACAGTTGTGCAACCATCACTACAATCAATTTTAGAACATTTTTATCACCCTAAAAAGAAATCCTATACACACAAGCAGTCATTCCCCATTCCTTTCTACCCTACCCCCCTCCCACCTCAAGGGTACCCTAATCTACTTTCTGTTTGTATATATTTGCCTATTCTGGATATGTCATAGAAATAGAATCATAAAATATGTGATCCTCTGTGAATGCCATCTTTCACTTAGCATAATGTTTTCAAGGTTCATCAATATTGCGGCATGTATCAGTATTTTATTCCTTTTTATTGCTTAGAATTCCATTATATGGATATAGTATGTTTTATTTATTCACCCATTGATGGGCATTTGGGTTTTCACATTTTGGGTATTATGAATAATGCTGCTATGAACATTTATGTACAAGTATTTTTTTCTAAATATGAGTTCTTTATTATACATGTTACTAGTTTGTGTTCACTTTCTTCAAGGTGTCTTTGATGAAAAGTGCTTAATCTGTTAAAAAATTTTATTTATTTATTTGGTTGCACCGGCTCCTTCATTGTGGCAGGCGGGCTCCTTAGTTGTGGCATGTGAACTCTTAGTTGTGGCATGCATGTAGGATCTAGTTCCCTGACCAGGGATCAAACCCGGGCCCCCTGCATTGAGAGCGCGAAGTCTTAGCCACTGTACTACCAGGGAAGTCCCTATGTACAAGTTTTTGTGTAGACATATGTTTTCATTTCTTTTGGCTATATACCTAGGAGTGAAATAGCTGGGTCATATGGTAACTCTATGCTAAACATTTTAAGGAACTGCCAAAATGTTTTCCAAAGTGATTGCATCATTTTACATTAGCTACCAGCAATGTGTGAGTGCTATAATTTCTTCACATACTTGCCAATACATGCTATTATCTACCTTTTTGATTGTAGCCATCCTATTATGTGTAAAGTGGTATCTCATTGTGGTTTTGACTTGCATTTTCCTAATGACTAATGATATTAAAGGTTTTCATGTGTTACTGACCATTTGTATATATACTTTAGAGAAATGTTATTCACATCCCTTGCCCATTTTAAAATTGAAGTATTGATCATTTTGTTGTTACAAGTCTTCTTTATATATGCTGCATATAAGTCTTATCAGATTTGTTTGCAAATACTTCCATTCTATGAGTTATTTTTTCATTTTCCTTTTTAATTTTAATTTTTAAATTTTTATTGGAGTATAGTTGATTTACAATGTTAGTTTCTGCTATAAAGCAAAGTGAATCAGTTATACATATATATATATATATATATATATATATACACTCTTTTTTAGATTCTTTCCTATACAGGTCATTACAGAGTATTGAGTAGAGTTTGCTGTACTATACAGTAGGTCCTTATTAGTTGTCTGTTTTATATATAGTATTGTGTATATGTCAATCCCAATCTCCCAATTTATCCCTCTCCCCACTTTCCCCCCGGTAACCATAAGTTTGTTTTTCACATCTTTGACTCTATTTCTATTTTGTAAATAAGTTCATTTGTACCATTTTTTAGATTCCACATATACGCAATATCATATGATATTTATCTTTCTCTGTCTGACTTACTTCACTCAGTATGACAATCTCTATGCCCATCCATGTTGCTGCAAATGGCATTATTTTGTTCTTTTTTATGGCCGAGTAATATTCCATTGTGTATATGTACCACATCTTCTTTATCCATTCATCTGTCAATGGGCATTTAGATTGTTCCATGTCCTGGCTATTGTAAATAGTGCTGCAATAAACTTTGGGGTGCATGTATCATTTCGAATTATGGTTTTCTCTGGATCTATGCCCAGGAGCGGGATTGCTGGAACATATGGTCGCTCTATTTTTAGTTTTTTAAGGAACCTCTGTACTGTTCTCCATAGTGGCTCTACCAATTTACATTCCCACCAATAGTGTAGGAGGGTTCCCTTTTCTCCACACCCTCTCCAGCATTTATTGTTTGTAGATATTTTTGATAATGGCAATTCTGACTGGTGTGAATTGTAGTTTTTATTTGTATTTCTCTAATAATTAGTGATGTTGAGCACCTTTTCATGTGCTTTTTGGCCATCTGTATGTCTTCTTCAGAGAAATGTCTGTTTAGATCTTCCACCCATTTTTTAAATGGGTTGTTTGTTGCTTTGATATTGAGCTGCATGAGCTGTTTGCATATTTTGGAGATTAATCCCTTGTCAGTCAATTCATTTGCAAATATTTTCTCCTCACTTTCCTTTTTTAAAATTTATTTTTATTGAGATGTAATTGACATGTAACATTATATAAGTTTAAGATGTACAAAATGTTGATTTGATACATTTATATATCGCAGCATCATTAACACCGTAGCACTAGCTAACACCTCTGTCATGCCACATAATTAATATTTATTTTTCTGGTGGGAACAGTTAAGATCTAGCCTCTTAGCAACTTTGAAGTTTATAATACAGTATTGTTGTCTATAATGACTAGGCTGTGTCTTAGATATCCAGGACTTATTTATCCACTGGTTGCAAGTTTGTACTCTTAAACAACATTTCCCCAATTCCCCCATTCCTTAGCCCTGGTAACCACCATTCTGCTCCCTGCTTTTTATGAGTTTGAGTTTTTTAGATTCCAAATTATGGTATCATATACTATCTGTCTGCCTTTGACTTATCTCACTTAGCATAATGCTCTCAAGGTCCACCCATGTTCTCACAAATGGCAAGATATCTTTCTTTCTTATGACTGAATAATATTACATTTTATGTATATATACCTCATCTTCTTTATTCATTCATCTATGGATGGACACTTAGATTATTTCCATATCTTAGCTATTGTGAATAATGCTGCAAAATATTGGAATGCATTTATCTCTTCAATATTCTGTTTTCATTCCCTTTGGATATATACCTAAAAGTAGAATTTCTGGGTCATATGGTAGTTGTATTTTTAATTTTTTGAGAAACCTTCATACTGTTTTCAATAGTTGCTAAACAAATTTGCATTCCCATCAACAGCGTAGAAGTGTTCCCTTTTCTCCATATCCTCACCAACATTTATCTCTTGTCTTCTTGATGATAGCCATTCTTACGGGTGTGAGATAATACATCATGGTAGTTTTGATTTGCATTTCCGTGTTGATTATTGATGTTGAGCATCTTTTCATGTGTTTGTTGACCATCTGTATGTCTTCTTTGGGAAAATGTCTATTTAGTTCCTCTGCACATTTTAAAAATCAAATAGTTTGTTATCGACTTGTATGACTTGTGACTTATTTACATATTTTGGATATTAACCCCCTGTTGAGTATATGGATTAATAATATTTTCTCCCATTCCACAGGTTGCCTTTTCATTTTTATTGTTCCTTTTTAGTTTTTAGTCCTGCTTGTTGATTTTGCTGCTTATACTTTTGGTGTCATGTCTAAAAAATAATTGCCAAGACTGATGTCAGGAGCTTTTCTCCTATGTTTCCTTCGAGGATTTTTCTGATATCCGGTCTTAGGTTTAAGTCTTTGATCTACTTTGTTAAATTTTGTGAGTGGTGTATAGTAGTGGTCTAATTTCATTCTTCTGAATGTGGTTGTTGAGTTTTACCAACACCATTTGTTGCAGAGTCTCTTCTTTCCCAATTTATTGTTCTTGGCTCCCTTGTCAAATATTTGTTGCCCATAAATACATGGGTTTATTTCTGGGCTCTCTATTCTCTTCCATTTGTCTATGTGTCTGTTTCTATGCCAGTACCACACCGTTTTAATTACTATAACTCCATAGTATAGTTAGAATTCAGGAATGTGATGCCTCCAGCTCTGTTCTTTCTTATGATTGCTTTGGATATTCAAGGTTTCTGGTAGTGCCACGAAGATCTTAGGATTGTGTTTTCTATGTCTGTGTAAAAAAGCCATTGGGATTTTGATAGGGATTGCCTTGAATCAATAGATGGCTTTGGGTAGGATGGACATTTTAACAATATTCTTCTGATCCATGAACACAGGCTACTCTTCCATTTGTTTGTCTTGTCTTCAGTTTCTTTCATCAAAGTCTTGTAGTTTTCATTGTACTGACCTTTCACTTCCTTGGTTAAATTTATTCCTAAGTGTTGCTTTTTGATGCTATTGTGAATGGGATACTTTACTTCTCTTTCAGATGTTTTGTTCTTAGTGTATAGAAATGCAACTGATGTCTATATGTTGATACTCTGCAGCTTTACTGAATTTGTTGATTTGTTCAACAGTCTTTATGGTTTTCTATATATAAGATCATGTCATCTGCAAATAATGGCAATTTGATTTCTTCCTTTATGATTTTAATTGCTTTTCTTTTTCTTGCCCAGTTGTTCTAGCTAGAACTTCTAGTACTATGTTGAACAAGAGTGGTGTGAGTGGTCATCCTTGTCCTGTTCCTGATCTAAGAAGAAAAACTTTTAACTTTTCATGGTCAACTATGTTAGCTGTGGTTTTGTCATATATGGCCTTTTATGTTGAAATATGTTTCTTCTATACCCAGTCTGTTGAGGATTTTATCATGAAAAAAATATTGCAAATTTTTTTCACATATGAGTTTTATATTTTATTCTATTAATGTGGTGTATAACACATTAATTTGCATATGCTGAACCATCCTTTCATCTCAGATAAATCTCATTTAATCATGCACAATCCTTTTAATGTGTTGTTGAATTCTGTTTGCTAATATTTTGTTGAGAATTTTTACATCTGTATTCATTACAAACATTGGTCTATAGTTTCCTTTTCTGTAGTGCCCTGGTCTGGCTTTTGGTATCAGGGTAATGTTGGCCTTGTAAAATGACTCTGGAAGTGTTCCCTCTTCAACTTTTTGGAAGAACTTTACAAGGAATGGTGTTAATTCTTCTTTAAATGTTTGGTAGTATTCACCAGTGAAGCCATCTAGTCCTGGGGTTTTCTTTATTAAAGGTTTTTGATTTCTGATTGAATTTCCTTACTCATTATTCAGACTTTCTATTTTTCTCTGAATGTCTTGGTAGGTTGTATGTTTCTGGGGAATGTGTCTATTTCTCCTAGTTTGTTCAATTTGTTGGATATAATTGTTCACAGTAGTCTATTACTATCCTTTGTATTTCTTAGTATCAATTGTAATGTCCCTCTTTAATTTTTGATATTTGAGTCCTCTCTTTTTTTTTTCTTAGCTGGCCCTAGCTATATGTTTATTAATTTTGATAACTTTAAAAAAACCCAGCTCTTAGTTTTGATTTTTTTTTTTTTTTTTTTTTGTACATGGGCCTCTCATTGTTGCAGCCTCTCGTGTTGCGGAGCACAGGCTCCAGATGTGCAGGCCCAGCGGCCATGGCTCACGGGCCCAGCCGCTCTGCGGCATGTGGGATCCTCCCAGACTGGGGCAAGAACCTGTGTCCCCTGCAAAGGCAGGCGGACTCTCAACCACTGTGCCACCAGGGAAGCCCAGTTTTGATTTTTTTCCTTCATTTTTTTCTGGTTTATATTTATTTCTGCTCTGATCTTTGTTATTTCCTTCCTTCTGCTAGCTTTGGGCTTAGCTTCTTTTTCTAGTTTATTGAAGAGTAAAGTTTGGTTGTTGTTGATCTATTGTCTTAATATATGCATTTATTGCTATAACTTTCCTCTCAGAATTATTTTGCAGCATCCCATAGGTTTTGGTATTTTTTCCTGTTTTCATTTGTTTTTGAGAGATTTTTTGATTTTCCTTTTGATTTTTTCTTTGAACCATTGGTTGTTCAGAGTATGTTGTCTAGTTTCTACATATTTGTAGATTTTCCTCCTTTCCTATTGTTGATTTCTAGTTTCATACTCTTGTATTTGGAAAGAATACTTAGCAAGTTTAAGAAGGTTCAAATCTTAAAATGTATGTTTTATGTCCCATCATATGGGCTGTCCTGGAGGATGCTCTGTGTGCACTTGAGAAGAATACGTATTGTCCTTCCGTTGGATGGAATGTTCTATAAATGTCTTTTAGGTCCATTTGGTCTAATGTGTGATTCATGACCAACATTTCCTCATTGATTTTTCTGTCTATCTTGTTGAACTATCCATTGTTGACAATGGGGCTATTGAAGTCCCATACTATTATGTATTGTTGTCTATTTTCCCTTCAGATCTGTATTTGTTTAATATACTTAGGTGCTGCAATGTTGGGTATGTATATATTTATGATTGTTATATCTTCTGTTGAACTGATCACTTAATCATTATATATTGACCTTCTTTGTGTATTGCTTCCATTTTTGACTTAAGGTCTATTTTGTCTGTTAACAGAAGGTCTGTAAGTATAGCCACAACCACTTTCTTTTCATTTCCTCTTGCGGGGAATATCTTTTTTCATCCCTTCACTTTGTGCATATCCTTAAAGCTGAAGTGAGTCCATGTGTATATCTGGTAATAGCCAGACAGACCTTAGTATGGACTGTGGAACCAGCAGAGCAGAAAACCTTCCCCAACCCCTCTTATCAGTCAAGAAAAAGACTGGAGATAGCTGTCCTGGACAGATAGCACAGAAGAGAGAGAAACTGTAGAAGTCCAGAATATAGTTAGTTCTTGTTTTTTTATACAGCTACTCTGCCTTTTGACTAGTGAAATTTAATTCATTTGCACATTTATTTATTTATTTATTTATGGCCACACCGTGTGGCATGTGGGATCCTAGTTCCCTGACCAGAGATCGAACCCCTGCCCCCTGTGTTGGGAGCATGGAGTCTTAACCATTGGACCACCAGGGAGGTCTCTAGATTTATTATTGATATGTATGTACTTACTAATGTCACCTTTTAGATTGTCTTCTATCGTGTTCTAATTCCATTTTCCCTCCTCCTTTCTGCCTACATTTGCAAATTTGATTTTTTTTTCCCCATGGTGGTATGTTCTCTTTCTCCTTTCTTTATCTTTGGTACATTTATTCTAGGTTTTTGCTTCGTAATTACCATGAGGCTTACATAAGATATTGCATACATAAAACAGTCCATATTAAGCTGATAGCAACTTAACTTCACTTGCCTACAAAAGCTTCACTCTTCTTCTCTCCCCTTTTATATTTTTGATGTCATTGTTTGCCTCTTTTTTATTGTATATTCATTAACAAATTATAGTAGCTGTAATTATTTTAATACTCCTTTCCTTTGACCTTTATACTATAGTGAAGTGGTGAATACATCATCTGATTACAGAATTAGTTTTCTAATCTGTCTGTGTACATACATTTACCAATGTGTTGTATATTTTTGTAAGTTTTCATGTTGCTGATAGTGTCTTTTCATTTTAGCTTGAAGAACTCCTTTCAGAATTTCTTGCATGGGTGGCCTAATGGTGATGAACTCCCTTAGCTTTTTTTTTTTTTCTCCCTAGGAAAGTCTTTATTTCTCCTTCATATTAGAAGGAGAAATTTGCTGTGGATAGAGTACTCTTGGGCTGGCAATCTTTTCTTTCAATCCTGTCATTTCATTCTGTCCTGGACTGTAGGGTTTTTGCTGAGAAATCCAATGATAGTCTAATGGGGGTTCCTTTGTAAGTTATCTTCCCCGCCGCCCCGGATGAGTGGACTTTCTGTTGAGCTCAGTCTACAGGAATCATGTTCCTAAAATTCCCTTTGATATTCTTATGTACCTTTTTCCTGATCTCCTACCTCCTCCCAGTCATGGACCTCTGCTGCTTCAGTACTCTGGGCACAGCTAGAGAGAAACAGGTTTCTCCAGCAGCATCCTAGACAGTGGTGTGGCTGGGTACTCACTCATCACTATTTCCCCTGAAGCAGAGTTTGCTGTTGCCTGGTAGTCCAGCCCCATGCAGTGTTGCCTTGTTGAGGTGAATGGTGGTGGTAGTTGTTTCTGGTTCTTCTTTCTTTCTGTGCTATGCCCAATTTTTTTCCCAATGGTATATTGGAATCTCTCCTTGGGGAGGCTGGACTTCTACAGTTTCTCTCTCTTCTGTGCTCTCTGTCCAGGACAGCTATCTCCAGTTTTTTTTTTCCTGACTGATGAGAGTGGTTGGGGAAGGTTTTCTGCTCTGCTGGTTCCACAGTCCATACTAAGGTCTGTCTGGCTATTACCAGATATACATATGGGTAAGACTTCACCCAGATCCCTTGGTGTATGGTGCTAGGCCCCCATAGCTCCCACAAAGGCACTTTTGTCTCTGAATGGATGTCTAATGCTTTGTTGAAAAAGGAACAAAAAGCAGGAATGTCTTATGCTGCCATGATGCTCTTTTTCACTTTCTTAATGGTGTCTTTTGAAGCATAAAATTTTTTAATTTTGATGAAGTCCATTTTATCTTTTCATTTGTTGGTTCTTTTGGTGTTATATCTAAGAAACGATTGTCTAATCCAAGGTCACTGAGATTTATTATTATGTTTCCTTCTGAGAATTTATAGCTTTAGGTCTTATATTTAGATCTGTGATCCATTTTGACTTACATTTGTGTATGGTGTAAGGAACATGTCCCAGAACCATGAGGCTTCTTGTGGTCTTGGTATCACTTGTTGAGAAGACTATACTTTCCCCATAAAATTGTCTAAGAACACTTGTAGAAAATCATTTGACTATAAATATAAGGATTTAATTCTGTTCTCTCAATTCAGTTCCATGTTTCTAAATGTCTAACCTTATGCCGGTACCACACTGTCTTGATTACTATAGTTTTGTAGTATGTTATTAAAATTGGGACACATGAGTCCTCCAACTTTGTCCTTCTTTTTCATGATTTTCTTAGATATTCTATGTTCCATGTATTTGCATATGAATTGTTTTTTTAAAAGGCAGCTATAATTTTGATGAGGAATGTGTTCAATCTGATGATTGACTTAGCAGTATTCCCTATCTCAACAATATTAAGCCTTCCAATCAATGAACATGAGTGTCTTTCTAAATACTTATATTTTTAATGTCTTTCAATGAACTTTTATAGTTTTCAGTGTGTAAGTATTGCACTGTTTTGTTAATTTTTTTCTAGATAATTTATTCTTTTGATATTGTAAATGGAATTGATTTCTTAATTTCATTTTTAGATTATTCAATGCTAGTGTATAGAAATACAATTGATATTTTACTTTGACTTTGTATCCTACAGACTTTCTGAACTTGTTTATTCATCGCAATAGTGCTTTGGTGGATTCCTAAGGTTTCTTTAGATACACAATCATGTCATCAGCACATATAGATAGTTAACTTCTTCCTTTTAAATCTGAGTGTCTTTTACTTTAGTATTTTTTCCTTTTCTTATCACCCTGGCTAGAACCTCCAGTGCAAATCTGAATAAAAGTGACGAGAGAAGATTTTCTTATCTTGTAGATCTTAGAGGGTAAGCATTCACTCTTTCACTACTAAGTATGATGTTAACTGTGGGTTTTTTTGTTTTTTTTTTTTTTTTTGGTGGTATGCAGGCCTCTCACAGTTGTGGCCTCTCCCATTGTGGAGCACAGGCTCCGGACGTGCAGGCTCAGCGGCCATGGCTCACGGGCCTAGCCACTCCGTGGCATGTGGGATCTTCCCGGACCGGGGCACGAACCCGTGTCTCCTGCATCAGCAGGCAGACTCTCAACCACTGCACCACCAGGGAAGCCCTAGCTGTGTTTTTTAAAAATATCAAGAGATGTCTTTTGTCATGGACTGAATTGTCTTCCAAAAAGATATGTTGAAATCCTAGCTTCTGGTAATTGTGAAAGTAGACCTCATTTTAAAATAGTCTTGCAAATGTAATCAAGTTAAGATAAGGTAATTAGGGTGGGACATAATCCAATATGACTGTGTTCTTATAAGGAGAAAAAAGAGACAGAGACATACACACAGGGAAGACGGTCATGTATGACAGAGGCAGAGGTTGGAGCTATGTTGCCAAAAGCAAAGGAATGCCTGGAACTATCAATACAAGAAGCTGGAAGAGGCAAGGAAAACTTCTCTAGACGCTTCAGAGGGAGCATGGCTCTGCCAGCACCTTGGTTTCAGACTTCTAGTCTCATTAACTGTGTAAGAGTAAATTCTTGTTTTAAGACACACCCAGTATGTGGTATTTTGTTACAGCAGAGTTAGGAAACTAACATTCTTTTTGTCAGGCTGAGAAAGTTCCTTTCTTTGCCTGTTACAGATCTATTCAGATTTTCTATTTCTTCTCAAGTCAGTTTTGATAGCTTGATTCTTTTAGATGAAATAGACAATTTCCTTAAGTAATTTGTTGACATAGAGTTGTCCATACTATTCCCCTATCATTCTTCCTATTTCTGTAACTTTTATAGTCATCTCCCCTTTTCATTCATGATTTTATTGATTTGAGTCTTTTTTCTTTTTTCTCTTGGTAAGTCTAGCAAAATATTGTCAATTTATTGCTCTCTTCAAAGAACTAACTTTTGGTCTTTCTGATTTTTTTCTGTTTTTTTCCCTATTCTCTATTTCAATAATTAAATCTGTAATCTTTATTTTTTTTTCTTCCTGCTGTTTGATATACATTTAGTTTGCTCTTTTTCCAGAGTCTTAGTGTAGAAAGTTAGGCTATTTATTTGACATCTTTCTCTTTTTGGTAATATAGATGTTTGTAGCATAAATTTCCCCTCTAAGCACTGCTTTAGCTCATGCCCTTATGTTTTGGAATATTATATTTTTATTCACATACATATTAAATTCTGACTAAATATAGAAACTTTAGTCTTATTCCTTTTTGCTATTATTGTCATATATATGGCATCTGTCTATGTTATAAGTTCAATATGGTTTACTATTTTTAAGAGTCTCTCTCCATTTATTTAGATTTTATTTGATTTCTTTCCACAGCATCTCAGTTTCCTGGACATAGATTTGTACATACTTTGCCAGATTTACAATTAATTATTCCATTTTTTGGTGCTATTGTAAAGAGTATTTAAAAAAATTTCAGTTCTGAACATCTGAAACCAACATAATACTGTGTGTCAACTATATTTTAATTAAAACATTCATTAGTCAGAAAACATTTTCAATTCTGATTACTCATTGCTGGTACAGAGGAAATACACTGACTTTTTTTCTTTACAGTTCTGTTAGGATAAAATTGACATATAGCACTGTAGAAGTTTATAAACAATATAGTTTTATAATTATTTTCTTATAACCTTATTATTTTAAATAAATTGAAAGAAGGGAAGAGAAAGATTTATACAGTCTGTATATGTACCTATGCATAAACCTCTTCTGCTCCTTATTTCTTCTGTGGATTTGAATTTCTGTTTGATGCTATTTTCTTTCAAAATGAAAGACTTTCTCTTGTATTTCTTATAAGACAGGGTGTGTTGGCAACAAATTCTTATTCTTTGTTTATTTGGAAATGTCTTTATTGCACCTTCGTGTTTAAAATTAATAGACTTTATTTTAGAGCAGTTTTAGGTTTATAGAAAGATTGAACAGAAATTACAAAAAGTTCTGTACATTTCCCCTTTGTCCACCCACAGTTTCCTGCACAGCTAACATCTTGCATTGGTGTGGTACATGTTTTACAATTGATGAATCAATATTGATATATCATTATTAACTAAAGTCCATAGTTTACACTAGGTGTCATCCTTTGTAGTGTACAGTTCTATGAGTTTTGCCAAATGCATAGTCATATATCCACCATTACAATAACATAAAAATTAATTTCACTTCATTAAAATCCTCCTCCCTTAACCTTCATCCTCTTTCCCTTAGCCTTCCTTGGCAGCCACTGTCTTTTTAAATACTATCTCTATAGTTTTGCCTTTTCCAGAATGTCATATAGTTGGAATCATTTAATGCATAGCTTTTTCAAGCTGACTTCTTCCACTTAGAGGAAACTTAAATGCATACTGCTATCTTTTCATGGCTTGAAAGGTTCATTTCTTTCTATCATTTAATAATATTCCATTGCATGGATGGGCCACAGTTTATTCATTGACCTATTGAAGGACTTCTTGGTTGCTTCCAAGTTTTGGTACTTATGGATAAAGTTGCTATAGACATCCATGTGCAGGTTTTTGTGTGGACAAAGTTTTCAGTTTCTTTGGATAAGTACCTAGAAGCAAGATTGCTGGAATGTGTGACTATGCTTAGCATTGTAAGAAACTGCCAAACTTTTCCAAAGTGGCTGGACCAATTTGCACAACCCCCTGGCAATGAATGAGAGTTCTTGTTGCTCCATATCCTTACCAGCATTTGGTGTTGTCAGTGTTTTGGATTTTAGCCATTCTAATAGGTATGTAGTGGTATCTCAGTGTTATTTTAATTCCCAATTACATATAATGTTGAGCATTTTTCCATATGCTTATTTGCTATCTGTACATCTTCTTTGGTGAGGTGTTTGTTAAGTTCTTTTACCCACTTCTTAATTGGGTTGTTTTTCTTATTGTGGAATTTAAAGAGTTCTTCATATATATTGGATTCAAGTCCTTTATCAGATAAGTGTTTTGCAAGCATTTTCTCCCAGTCTGTGGCTTGTCTTCTTATTTTATGGATGTCCAGTTGTTCCAGTGCTCCTTTCTCCTTTGGATTGCCTTTGCTTCTTTGTCAAAGATTAGTTTACTATATTTGTATAGGTCTATTTCTAGGACCTCTATTATGTTTCATTGGTCTTTTTGTCTATCCTTCCATTCATAGTACAGTACCCATTGAAGTTGGGTAATATTAGTCCTCTGACTTTGTTCTTTTTTATTATCATGTTCACTATATGTAAGTTAAATTTCCATGTAAACCTTTTTTTAGGAGAATATTTTTATTTTTTTAACTTTATTTTATATTGAAGTATAGTTGATTTCCAATGTTGTGATAGTCTCACAGCAAAGTGATTCAGTTATTCATATACATGTATCTTTTCCCATTTAGGTTGTTACATAACATTGAGCAGAGTTCCCTGTGCTATACAGTAGGTCCTTGTTGGTTATCTATTTTAAATATAGCAGTGTGTACCTGTCAGTCCCAAACTCCCTAACTATCCCTTCCCCTATGGTTCCCCCCAGTAAGCATAAGTTCATTCTCTAAGTCTGTGAGTCTGTTTCTGTTTTGTAAATAAGTTCATTTGTATCATTTCTTTTTAGATTCCACATACAAGTGATATCATATGATATTTCTCTTTGTCTTACTTCACCTAGTATGACAGTCACTAGGTCCATCCTTGTTACTGCAAATGGCATTATTTCATTCTGTTTAATGGCTGAGTAATATTTCATTGTATACATGTACCACATCTTCTTTATCCATTCTTCTGTTGATGGACACTTAAATTGCTTCTGTGTTTTGGCTATTGTAAACAGTGCTGCAATGAACACTGGGGTACCTGTAGCCTTTCGGACCATGTTTTTCTCCAGATATATGCCCAGGAGTGGGATAGCAGGATCACATGGTAGCTTTAGTTTAAAAATTTTAAGGAACCTCTGTACTGTTCTCCATAGTGGTTGTACCAATTTACATTCTCACCAATAGTGTAAGAGGGTTCCCTTCTTGCCACACCTTCTCCAGAATTTGTTGTTTGTGGATTTTTTTTGATGAGAGCCATTTTGACTGGTGTGAGATGATACCTCATTGTAGTTTTGATTTGCATTTCCCTAATAATTAGCAATGTTGAACATCTTTTCATGTGCCTCTTGGCTATCTGTCTTCTTTGGAGAAATGTCTATCTAGGTCTTCTGCCCATTTTTTGATTGGGTTGTTTGTTTTGACGATATTAAGCCGTGTGAGCTGTTTGTAAATTTTGGAGACTAATCCCTTGTTGGTCATATCATTTGCAAATATTTTCTCCCAGTCTGTGGGTTGTCTTCTTGTTTATGGTTTCCTTTGCAAAAGCTTTTGAGTTTAATTAGGTCCCAGTTGTTTATTTTTGTTTTTATTTCCATTATTCTGGGAGAAAAAAGATATTGCTGTGATTTATATCAGTGTTCTGCCTATGTTTTCCTCTGAGAGTTTTATAGTGTCCTGTCTCAAATTTAGGTCTTTAATCCATTTTGAGCTTATTTTCGTGTATGGTGTTATTAGAACATTCTCTTTCATTTTTTTTTTACATGTAGCTGTCCAGTTTTCCCAGCACCATTTATTGAAGAGACTGTCTTTCCCCCATTGTATAGTCTTTCCTCCTTTGTCATAGATTAATTGACCATCGGTGTGTGAGTTTACTTCTGGGCTTTCTATCCTGTTCCATATTTCTGTTTTTGTTCCAGTACCATACTGTTTTGATGACTATAGCTTTGTAGTATAGTCTGAAGTCTGGGAGCCTGCTTTCTCCAGCTCTGTTTTTCTTAAGATTGCTTTGGCTATTCGGGGTCTTTTGTGTCTCCATACAAATTAAATTAAAAATTTTTTTGTTCTAGTTCTGTGAAAAATGCCATTGGTAATTTGATAGGAATTGCATTGAATCTGTAGATTGCCTTGGGTAGTATAGTCATTTTGACAATACTGATTCTTCCAATCCAAGAACATGATATATCTTTCCATCTGTTTGTGCCTTCTTCGATTTCTTTCATCAGCGTCTTATAGTTTTCGGAGTACAGATCTTTGTCTCCTTAGGTAGATTTATTCCTGGGTATTTTATTCTTTTTGATGCAATAGTAAATGGGATTGTTTCTTAAATTTCTCTTTCTGATCTTTCATTGTTAGTGTATAGAAATGCAGTGGTTCTGTGTGTTAATTTTGTAACCTGCAACTTTACCAAATTCATTGTTGAGCTCTAGTGGTTTTCTGATAGCATCTTTAGGATTTTCTATATATAGTATCATGTCATCTGCAAACAGTGACAGTTTATCTTCTTTTCCAGTGTGGATTCCTTTTATTTCTCTTTGTTCTCTGATTGCTGTCCCTAGGACTTCCAAAACTATGTTGAATAAAATTGGTGAGAGTGGACATTCTTATTTTGTTCCTGATCTTAGAGGAAATGCTTTCAGCTTTTCACTGTTCAGTATGATGTTAGCTGTAGGTTTGTCGTATGGTCTTTATATGTTGAGGTATATTTCCTCTATGCCCACTTTCTGGAGAGTTTTTATCATAAATTGGTGTTGAATTATATCAAAAGCTTTTTCTGCATCTATTGAGACAATCGTATGGTTTTTATTCTTCAGTTTGTTGATGTGTGGTGTATCACATTGATTGACTTGCAGATATTGAAAAATCCCTGGAACTTCCCTGGTGCCACAGTTGTTAAGAATTCGCCTGCTAATGCAGGGGACATGGGTTTGATCCCTGGTCCGGGAAGATCCCACATGCTTTGGAGCAACAAAGCCTGTGTGCCACAACTACTGAGCCTGTGCTCTAGAGCCCACGAGCCACAACTACTGAAGCCTGTGTGCCTAGAGCCCATGCTCCACAAGAAGAGAAGCCACTGCAATGAGAAACTCACACACCACAGCAAAGAGTAGCCCCCCCCGCAACTAGAGAAAGCCCACATGCAGCAACAAAGACCCAATGCAGCCAAAAATAAATAAATAAAAATACACTTGTATTTATTTACATTATTTAACATGCTATAAATAGACCCCCACCCCCATCCTGACCTGTGGCTCTCAGCTCCAGCAGTGCTGAATTCTGGTCTCCTCCTCAGCCCCATGTGCCAGGCTGTGTCTTACCATGGAGTTTGCCTTCATGCTGTCCCATTTGTTGGAATGCCCCATCCCCACCTAAGTAGCCCTCTCCTCATCTTGAAGACTGGGCACTGATTTCACCTTTTCCAGCATGTTTCTACCCTCTTCCCAAGTCATAATAAGATAAAACGTCTGCATAATAACTTCCTGATAAATATGTGTGCCTCTCTTATGGAAAAAAATTTTATAAACAAAGGAAAAGAAAAATCCCTGCATCCCTGGGATAAATCCCACTTGACTATGGTGTATGATCCTTTTAATGTGTTGTTGGATTCAGATTGCTAGTATTTTGTTGAGAATTTTTGCATCTATGTTCATCAGTGATGTTGGCCTCTAATTTTCTTTTTTGTGGTATCTTCGTCTGGTTTTGGTATTGGGGTAATGGTGGCCTCATAGAATGAGTTTGGGAGTTTTCCTTCCTCTGCAGTATCTTGACCAGTTTCAGAAGGATAGGTGTTAACTCTTCTCTAAATCTGTGAAGCCATCAGGTCCTGGACTTTTGTTTGATGGAAAATTTTAAATCACAGTTTCAATTTCAGTGCTTGTGATTGGTCTCTTCATATTTTCTATTACTTCCTAGTTCAGCCTTGGGAGATTGTACCTTTCTAAGAATTTGTCCATTTCTTCCAGGTTGTCCATTTTATTGGCATAGAGTTGCTTGTAGTAGTCTCTTATGGTCCTTTGTATCTCTGCAGTGTCAGTTGTGACCTCTTCTTTTTCATTTCTAATTTTATTGATTTGAGTCCTCTCCCTTTTTTTCTTGATGAATCTGGCTAAAGGTTTATCAATTTTGTTTATCTTTTCAAAGAACCAGCTTTTAGTTTCATTGATCTTTGCTGTTGTTTTCTTCATTTCTATTCCATTTATTTCTGCTCTGATCTTTATTATTTCTTTGCCTCTACTAACTTTAGGTTTTGTTTGTTCTTCTTTCTCTAGTTGCTTTAGGTGAAGTTTAGGTTGATTTTTTTGAGATTTTTCTTCTTTCCTGAGGTAAGATTGTATTGCTGTAAACTTCCCTCTTAGAACTGCTTTTGTTGCATCCCATAGGTTTTGAATCCTTGTGCTTTCATTTTCATTTGTCTCTAGGTATTTTTTGATTTCCTCTTTGATTTCTTCAGTGATCCATTGGTTGGTTAGTAGCATATTGTTTAGCCTTACATGTTTGTGGTTTTACAGTTTTTTTTCTTGTAGTTATTTCTAATCTCATAACATTGTGGTTGAAAAAGATGCCTGATATGATTTCAGTTTTCTTAAATTTACAAAGGATAGCTTTGTGGTCCAGCATGTGGTCAATTCTGGAGAATGTTCTGTGTGCATTTGAGAAGAATGTGTATTTTGCTGCTCTTGGATGGAATGCTCTATAAATATCAATTAAGTCCATCTTGTCTAATGTGTAATTTAAGGCCTGTGTTTCTTTATTGACTTTCTGTCTGGATGGTCTGTCCATTGATGAAAGTGGGGTGTTAAAGTTCCCTACTATGAATGTGTTACTGTCGATTTCCCCTTTTATGGCTGTTAGTATTTGCCTTATGTATTGAGGTGCTCCTATGTTGGGTGCATAAATATTTACAATTGTTATATCTTCTTCTTGGATCGATTCCTTGATCATTATATAGTGTCCTTCTTTGTCTCTTGTAATAGTCTTTATTTTAAAGTCTATTTTGTCTGATATGAGAATTGCTACTCCAGCTTTCTTTTGATTTCATTTGCATGGAATATCTTTTTCCATCTCCTCACTTTCAGTCTATATGTGTACCTAGGTCTGAAGTGGGTCTCTTGTAGACAGTATATATATGGTCTTCTTTTTGTATCTGTTCAGCCAGTCTATGTCTTTTGGTTGGAGCATTTAATCCATTTACATTTAAGGTAATTATAGATATGTGTGTTCTTCTTGCCATTTTCTTAATGGTTTTGGGTTTGGTTTTGCAGGTGTTTTTTCTTCCCTTCCTCTCTTGTTCTCTTCTCTTGTGGTTTGATGACCCTCTTTAGTGTTGTTCGGGCTGCTTTTTCTTTTTTGTGTGTGTATCTATTGTAGTTTTTGGGTTTGCTGTTCCCATGAGGTTTTGATATAGCCGTCTATATATGTACGAGTTCGTTTTAAGTTGCTGGTCTCTTTCCCACCTAGAGGAGTTCCTTTAGCATTTGTTGCAAAGCTGGTCTGGTGGTGCTGAATTCTCTTAGCATTTGCTTGTCTGTAAAGCTTTTGATTTCTCTGTCAAATCTGAATGAGAGCCTTGCTGTGTAGAGTATTCTTGGTTGTAGGTTCTTCCCTTTCATCACTTTAAATATGTTGTGCCACTCCCTTCTGGTTTGCAGACTTTCTGCTGAATAATCAGCTGATAACCTTATGGGAGTTCCCTTGTATGTTGTCATTTTTCCGTTGTTGCTTTTAATATTTTTTCTTTAATTTTTGTCAATTTGATTACTGTATCTTGGCATGTTCCTTCTTGGGTTTATCCTGCCTGGGACTCACTGTGCTTCCTGGACTTGGGTGACTGTTTCCTTTCCCATGTTAGGGATGTTTTCAGCTATTATCTTTTCAGATAATTGCTTAGGTCATTTCTCTCTCTGTTCTCCTGCTGAGACCCCTATAATGCTAATGTTGGTGCATTTAATGTTGTCCTAGCAGTCTCTTAGACTGTCTTCATTTCTTTTAACTTTTTCTTTCTTTATTCTGTTCCATGATAGTGATTTCAATCATTCTGTCTTCCAGGTCACTTAGCCATTCTTCTGCCTTAGTTATTCTTCTATTGATTCCTTCTAGTGTATTTTTCACTTCAGTGTTTGTAATGTTCCTCTCTGTTTGTTTGTTCTTTAGTTCTTCTAGTTCTTTTTTAAACATTTCTTGTATCTTCTCAATCCTTGCTTCCATTCTTTTTCTGAGATCCTGGATCATCTTTGCTATCATTATTCTGAATTCTTTTTCCAGAAGGTTGCTTATCTCCACTTCACCTAGTTGTTTTTCTGGGGTTTTAGCTTGTTCCTTCATCTGAGACATATTCCTCTGCCATTTCATTTTGTGTAACTTTCTGTGATTGTGGTTTTTGTTCCGCAGGCTGAAGGATTGTAATTCTTCTTGCTTCTGCTGTCTTCCCTTTTCCATGTAAACTTTAAAGTCAATTTGTTGATATCCACAAAGTAACTTGGTGGGATATTGTTTGGGTTTGTGTTGAAACTATAGATCAAGTTGGGAAGAACTTATATCTTAGGAATATTGAATCTTACTATCCATGAGCAATAGAATATTTTTGCATTTTAGATATTTGATTTCTATCATCAGAGTTCTGTGGTTTTCCTTATGAGAATCTTATACATATTTTGTTAGATTTACACTAAGTGTCCATTTTTGGGGGGGAGGTTATATAAATGGTAGTGTTCTCTTAATTTGAAATCCCACTATTTCATTGCTGGTATATAGGAAATCAATTGGCTGTTTTATATTAACCTTGTATCTTTCAAGCTTTCTATACTCATGTATTAGTTTCAGGAGGGTTTTTTTGTTTGTTTGTTTGGGTTTTTTTGGTCACTTCTTTAGGATTTTCTACATAGACATTCATGTAACCAGCAACGATGTTTTATTTCTTTCTTCATGGTGTGTATAACTTTTATTTTCTTTTCTTATTGTATTAGCTAGGAATTCCTGGAAACTGTTGAACAAGAGTGGTGAGAGGGGGCATCAGCATTTCTGAAGCATATTTTTGATGGATATAGAATTCTTGGTTTACATTTTTCTTTCAACACTTTGAATATATCATTCCACTGCCTCTGGTCTCCATTTTTTTTTTTTCTGATAAGTCAGCTATTAATCTTATTGTGGTTCTCTTGCTCCTCTTAAAATATTATCTTTGCCTTACATCATTTTTTACTCTGACGTGTCTGTCTTTGTATCTCTTTGCATTTGTCCTACTTGGATTTCACTGAGCTTCTAGCATATGTAGATTAATATAATAAATCAAGTTCAGAAAGTTTACAGCTATTATTTCTTAGATTTTTTTTCTGTTTATTTTTCTCTTTCCCCCCTCTGGCATTCACATTGCTTATTATGTTGTTACATTTAATGATGCCGTACATTTATCTGAGGCTCTGTTCATTTTTCTTTTTTCTTTGTTTTTTCACATTATATTATCTTAATTGGTTTATCTTAAACTTCACTTATTCTTTATTCTGCCAGCTTAAATCTACAGTTGATCCTGGTAGCAAAATTTTCATTCCAGTTTTTGTATGTTTCAACTAAAGAATTTCCATATGATTCTTTTAAAATATAATATCTGGCTCTTTATTGACATTATCTATGATGAAATATTATATTTCCTTCTTTAGACATTACTACATTTACTTTTTTGAGCATATTTATAATAGCTGCTTTCAAATTTTTGTCTGCTAAATTTGACATCTGGGACCTCTCAAAGGCCATTTCTGTTGTTCCTTTTCCCTGTATGTGGGTCATACTTTGTTGTTTGTATATCTCATAATTTCTAGTTGGAAACTGAACACTTTGGATAATAAAGCAAATTTGGATACTTATTTTCCCACTACCACGCTTCTGGGGCTTGTTGTTGATTGCTTTTACACTTGTTTAATTTGTTTAGTGACTTGGCTGAATAATTTCATGAAGTTTATTCCCCCCTCAGTATGCAGACTCCAGTGTTGCATCTTAGAAGGTACAAGCTTGGGCAAGTGCACAGTCACTCTGACTCCCTCATCTCCCATCCCAGATATGACAATGGTTTTACTAGTCTCTTTAAATGTCTCTCAATCTCCTTGTTACCTGTTTTATCTGTTGGTATCACACCCAGCTGCTAGCCCTCCAGTAATTGCTGATTTCTCTCTTGTTTTCTATCCTGGGGCATAAATTTTTCCACAATATGATCCAGTTAAGTTCAATCTATTTTGCAGGGACAATCTTTGAGGCTTAGGCCAACACCAGGAGGGCTCTTCTTAGCTGTCTCTTTCCCTAAGTCTCTCCATTAAACTAGTTGGCCTACCATTTTGCTTGTTGCTCTCATGGAGCTACCACCAGCTGGTGAATTGCTCACTACCAAACTCTTCATTGTTTTTGACATCACCCTTGGCTTGAACTTCCAGATTTGTTCCAAATAAAGTCAGTCCTCTTAGGGAAAGCTTTGGGTCTCTTTATTATTGCCTGCCTCTTCCCATGCCAGAAATTCTGTCCTGCAACTCCTGGGGGCAGGGACTGCATCCTGTTTCTCTCTGAGTTAACACTGCTCTATGAGGAGGTCAGTGGGTGGTCTCTTGGCTTGCCTCCTTCTGCATGGAATGTCCACCCCATGAGTGATCTGGTACAAGCCCGAATCAGAGCTCAGGATTCTCTTCCTCCCATACCTGGAGTAGACCTTCTACCCTATGAGTGAGGGCTGGATGGAAGAAAGGAGTTGCAGATCACTCAGCTGCATTTTCTGGGAAAGAGCCTCTGCAACACAGGCCTATGTGAAATGAGAAACACTGACAGTCTGTCTATCTCAGAGAGAAAACATAGCCCTATATTGGGAGCTGAGAGAGAGGGATCCCTTTCATCTTGGCTGCATATACCCACAGTAGAGCTTCCATAACACAGAGTTGGGGATAGGGCAGGGGTAAGGTGGCATTTCATGGCTCAAATGCCACAAACTCTCACCTTTTTGTAGATATTTAATAGATATTCTTGAATAGATATTTCTATGTTTTCTGTATTCTCTTGGAACAATTTCTAGAAAGTTTAAGTGGTTCTTTTAAAATATATATATAATTTTCACCAGTTGTGGTTGTTCTTCTTAGAGAAGGTCTGCAGAGCTCCTTACAACACCATTGATGTCTTACCAAATTAATTTTTACTTAATCACCTATTTATTTTATAATCTCATGTTTTCCTCCTTATAACAGTTTTCTGATTTTCTTATGAAGCAAGAAAACATCATGTACCTACATTGGACTTACCTTATGGTTCAGGCACCTCTGGAATATTTGGTCATCTGTGTGAGTACAGGCCTCCCAAGATTATATTTGTCAGAGAAAATGAGGAAGCCTCCTGAGGAAGATTCACTGGAGGAAGGATTAAACAACTGTGCTTCAGTTATGGGGCAGGTGGAGGGTGCTTGTGACTCAGATTTGAGAGAATGAAACAAATTTGGGGGAAAGGGAGTCTCCCTGTGAATATAAGAGGGTGGAACAGTGTTCGTCAGGATGGAAAAGACAGATTGCTGTAGGCAATGGGCTTTCTGGGTAGTCCAAACATAGGAGGCAAGGATGTGCTGCTTAGGAACATCAGGGGACCATTTCTGTCCTCCCCTCCTCCCGATGCAGGTATGGACTTTCTGGCATGGAGTTTAGTTTAAGAACTAGCAGATCCTGATGTCAGGCAGCATTCCCTTAAGTGAAAGCATCTAAATCATCAGTCATTTATATGATTTCTTCTTAGAATAAAATATCTATAATTTTGTACACTGTTAAGTTTTCTGATCTAGTAAGACATGTCTCACATTCCTACTGCTGCTTTGCAGCTGTGAGCCAGTTGGTGTTGGGTGTGGACGACTATATAAAACACTGTGATCCTAGGGGGATGGAGATTCTAGGAGGGGAGCCTCCTAGTCAGAGTTTGCACAGATTTATGGTGTCCACATTGGATGGAAAAAGAAAATTGGATGTCCTTGTTCTGGTCATCGCCACTCTGTGATGTGGAATTCATACTACCTGGCACAACAAAATTAAGGTGTCACCAGCTTGAGGCATAACAGAGGTAGGTTTGGCATCTTGAGGACTTTATCACTCATTTGTCTCCCAGGTGGGAGGTCTGACAAGTTCTGAAGGCAGAGGTGAGGCGTCCATGTGGCTTTGCATAGCCCTTTCCAGGTAAATAATAGTAATGATTTATAATAATAATAGCTTAAAAAAAGACTTTATAGTTTCAATAACTGTTTTAGATTCACAGCAAAATTTAGGGGAAGGTACAGAGATTTCCCATCTACCACGTGCTCCCACACATGCACAGCCTCCCTGGTTATCAACATCCCCCACCAGAGTTGGTACATTTGTTAAAACTAAGGAACCTGCATTAACACATTATATAATCACTCAGAGTCCATAGTTTACCTTAGAGTTCACTCTTGGTCTTTTACTTTCTGTGAGTTTGCACAAATATTTAATATGTATTTATCATTATAGTATCACAGTATTTTCACTGCCCTATAAATACTCTGGTCTCTGCCAATTCATCCCTCCACTCCCCCCTCCTTTAGTAATAGCTTTTGAAAGCTTACTGTGTGCCAGTAAACATGGTGCAATATCATTAGGGGGTAGATCTTTTCATTAACTTCATTTTACAGTTGAGAAAACGGAGACAAAGTTGAGAGGCTTGCACATACCTTGATCAGGTCTAGCAAGTGGAGAAGGAGAGAATCTAACTCCTAAGTCAGCACTGTTGATCAATACACTATATTTCCTCTGCAGAGATTCTTAGAGGGGAGTGTGGATGACCCTGGTAGGTAGGAGGAGGGCAAGAAGCAGGGAAAACTATTGGGTTGGCCAAAAAATTCGTAAGATCCCATGGGAAAATGAATAAACTTTTTGGCCAACCTAATACTTTACTACTTAGAGTGATCGCAGTTCTTTGTTTAATGCCCCAGGGTAGGGTGTCCTTGAGAAACACTGTTCATATTTATTAGTATTTTTGTGTTGTTTTACTTTGCTTTTTTCATCATGTAGAATATAGCATTTAATAGACAAACATTTCACATTTTTGTTTCAAGTTGCTATACTTGTTATGAGTATTAAAAACCATATTTTAATCACATATTTACTGATGTTTTGTAGTAGCAAATGAAATTTACAGAAAAATTGGGTAATTTCTTTTGCTATGATTCTCATATACACCAAGAGAAACATTTATCCCTCCTATATATGTTTATGTCCTTCATAACGTTTCTACTATTTTACTTACCCACCTTTGGAACAAAGCAATTAAATTACATTTTTCTACATTTTATTGTCAACAGATAATCTACAACCCGATGTATGGTGTTATAATGACTTTATTTGCATCTTTGCTGAGCAGTGAGAGTTACCATTATTTACCATAATCATATTTGAAGTGTTCAGAAAGAAATCTTTGTTCTATACCATTTGCCAAATCTACTTAACCCTCTTTTGAACTGATAATTCTCCAAATATGTTGCCATCTCAGATTTTGCTTCTGTGCACTAGACCCTTGCATCAGTTACCAACTGGACACTTGTGATTGTAATACTCCCTGTTGTGGACACTGCGATGCCTTGTCCAGATCCCTGTTTAAAATACCTCTTATTCCAGGTATGGAATATTTACTGTTGTCAGCCTTATTCAGGGAGGGCTGGCTAAAGAGAGGCAGCTCCCTCAGTCTCCTATCCCTTCCCTGGGGCAGCTCCCTTCCAATGACTGATCAATGTAGGAGTATAAATGCCTGACCTTCCCACTCAGCTGGGGACAACTCTGAGGTTTTATTTCATCTTCAAAACTCCTCCTAGGGCTCCCTGGGGCTTCTGTTGAGGCTGTATTGCTGCCCAACTTTTCTCTCTTCCCAATCCTGTTTCCTTCCCTTTCCTTCATCATGATTGATTCCGATGGTGCTCGAATAAACCTCCTGTATGCTAATCTCCAGAGTCTTCTTTCCAGGAAACCCAACTTGCAATACTGACAGATATCTCAAATACAGATGCATGCTTAAAACTTAACATGGATTTGGGGAAGAGGATTAGGGCTTTTCTCTATTTCCTAAACCAGTTAATAGCACCATCATCCACTCTAACAGCCAAGCTAGAGATCTGGGAGTTCCTCTGGACTCTTCATTCTTCATCACTATTATTTCTTTGGTTGCCAGTCCTGCTAAGTCTCTCAAATTCATTTCCAAATGCTCCCTTTTCTCTTCATCCCTACTGCTACTGCTATGGCTCAAGCCTCTTATTTCTTGCCTGCCTAGGACCGCAGCCTTATAACTTACAGAACTGTAGCAGATGCTGTCAGTGCTCTGTACATCCCTTGACACTCACTGTTCCCAGACTTGCTGAAGGCTTGGTGCAGCAGCCACCTGCACCTCTTTGCCTGAGGGCTTTTTCTGGCCTTTGGAGACTACTGAGATTGTGCCATGGGCACAGGAAGTGCTGGCGAGTTACACTCCCAGAAGCAGCCCTAACCATTGGCGGATAGGAGTTGGTGGATAGATATTCTGATGGGAAACTCTGAGGCATGTTCTGTATGGTCTCCCAGAGGGCACCTGTGGACCTGAACTTTAGCTGGCCATCGTTGTAACCTTATCAATAGTGTAAACTTCAATGATACCCTCCCCTACCCCGTCTTACTTCTTTACTCCTGTATCAGTGTTTCCTGGTATCACCTCCCGTAGGAACTGGCTGTGAGAAGGATTTCACCTTAGGCTGGGTTGCCCCAGAAGCAGACCCCAAGATAGGGGTTTAAGTGCAGAAAGAGTTATCTGGATAAAACACACATGTTATGATTTCATTGTCTTATTTAAAAGTTGAGGCTGCTAAAGGTAAAGCCCAAAGTCCTTAGTATGCCATCCAAGGCCCTTCATGACTTCTAGCAGGATCTTTGCTGACTCATTCAGCTAGCAAGTCAAAATCATGGCCCTCCTAAATAATCCACAGTCAACTCTCACTTAGATAGAAGGTGAGACCTCAAGCTGCTAAGCCGACCTGGTTCAGGCTAAATGTAAGATAAATCTGATAGAATAGTTCAAAGCAGAACTTCACTGAGCCAAGA
Organism: Delphinus delphis; assembly: GCF_949987515.2. NCBI lineage: Eukaryota > Metazoa > Chordata > Mammalia > Artiodactyla > Delphinidae > Delphinus > Delphinus delphis. Next base: position 89,059,031 of record NC_082684.1, read on the forward strand.
AATAAAGTAACCTCTATCCTAGGCATACAAAAGTGTGGGCTTCTCAATAGTACTTCGATGGTAAGTTTTCCCACCTACACCCTATTTTAATGGGATTTGGATTAAAATCTCATTAGTTTTCCACAGCTGAGCATTTCTTCATAATGAAGATTGAAATTTTAGAGCCCACACTAAAACAGGCATTCATTCTTATTTGTGCCTTTAACTTGGCCACTAGGGTCCAAATGGAAATGAAACCCAAAGCTAAATTTATTAGATTTGAAAACAAGGCAATGTGGTACTACTAAACGAACACGTATTGAACACCTACCACACAGCGTGATGTCAGAAATGCAGGAGAGGTATTGGAGCTAGGTAAGAAGACTTGAAAGAGAAGGGAGATGACATTTGAATAGATGGTAAATAAACTTCAAAACTATGAGTCTCTTCTCAAAGCCTTTTGCTGAACTGTTATTTAATCCTGTGCCCACTATAAGGGTCTCCACTTTACACATGAGGCAGTGATCTTAAATCGAATAGCTAGCCCAGTCACAAACTTAAACACCATTTCCCCAGGGATGACTTTCTGACCCCATAATCTCTTTTCCAGAACGTCTTAGAGTTTTTCTTTTTAGCTATTACAACATCTCCCTCACTGGACCGCAAGTTCCAGGAGGGTCGGGAACACATCTGTATTGTTTACAACCATATTCTTAGTACCTACTGCCTGATACATGGTGGGAGCTCAATAAATATTTGTTAACCAAATGAATACTCAAATGTGACAGATCAAGGAAGGGCCATCAGAACTGGGCCTAGAGGTCTTTAATGATTTTCCTCCCCGCCCCGCATCATACTTCTTTCTTAGCACTTATTGTCATGTGACCCATATCAGTAGAGTTCTATTCCTAATTTCCTAATCTATGACTTCAAGGACTCCAAAGTATAGTAACTTATTTATCTTGGTACTTCTATGACTGAATGCCCTGTGTATAATCAATGCTTGAAGTAGATTCTCTCTCTTCCCTGTATCTATACCCTTTGTACTTATAGACTTTCCTTATTGATGGGAGGAATTGCAATTTCCCTACCCCTCAAAACTGGGCTGACTGGTGGCCTGCAGCAGTCCTTAGCCAAAACAAAAGTAACAGTATGTTCATTCCGAATCTAGGCTTCAAGAAGCCTTTATATGCTTCTGCTCTCACTTTCTATCAGATTAGCCTGTGTTTGTTTATGCAGCATAGCAGAAGGGGTGGGGGAGGAAGAGAGTGATAGAGACCATGTAGAGGAGAACTGAGACTATCTTGGACAAGCTGACAGCCAGCTGACCCCAAAACAAATGGGAAAGCCAAGTCAGGATTGACAGATATGCCTATTCACGTCACAGGTGACCCAATGCACATCTGTGAGCCTCCAGAAACCAGAAAAAATCCCCATCCAACCTATAAACATGTGAACAATATAAAATATTATGTTTTTCAGCTACTATGTTTTGGGGTGGTTTTTACAGAGCAATAATCTACTAACACCATGATCAATAATTTATTTCATTGAAACCACCTTTGGTAATTCAACAAGAATTTCCATCCTTGACAAAGGTCTAATGAGTACATGGTCCAAATTCTTAATTATCATAGATAGTTAACTAGCTGACACAAAGTGAGAAACAAGTTAATAAGATAACACTTCCACTTACTTTTTAAGGGTTTTCTTTAAAGTATACGTGATACGAAAACAAGATGAAAAAGTCCAAGCATAAAATCATTTAATACTAAGTATTTTCATTCCTGAATAAAAGCTTTTCATGTGCCTAGAGAGAGGGTAGTAATAACATTCAAAAGTCAAATTTATTCAGAAAGGCTTTCAAGCATTCTTTTATTGTTATGCTAATTAAAATTCATAAATAAAATATCAAGTTGAGATGTACATGTTTGGCAAACATGATCTATTAAGGAGCACTTAGGTTCACAACCACCCCCCCAGTTGGCTGAGTTCTTAATACTGCACGGTTCTCTGCCAGGCAATGGGGCTTATTCTCATGTTATGCTCAACATCATTAATCATTAGAGAAATGCAAATCAAAACTACAATGAGATATCATCTCACACCAGTCAGAATGGCCATCATCAAAAAATCTAGAAACAATAAATGCTGGAGGGGAGTGGAGAAAAGGGAACACCCTTGCACTGTTGGTGGGAATGTAAATTGATACAGCCACTATGGAGAACAGTATGGAGGTTCCTTAAAAAACTACAAATAGAATTACCATACGACCCAGCAATCCCACTACTGGGTATATACCCTGAGAAAACCATAATTCAAAAAGAGTCATGTACCACAATGTTCACTGCAGCTCTATTTACAATAGGCAGGACATGGAAGCAACCTAAGTGTCCATCGACAGATGAATGGATAAAGAAGATGTGGCACATATATACAAAGGAATATTACTCAGCCATAAAGAGAAACGAAATTGAGTTATTTGTAGTGAGGTGGATGGACCTAGAGTCTGTCATACAGAGTGAAGTAAGTCAGAAAGAGAAAAACAAATACACCGTATGCTAACACATATATATGGAATTTAAGAAAAAAAAGTCATGAAGAACCTAGGGGTAAGACAGGAATAAAGACAAAGACCTACTAGAGAATGGACTTGAGGATATGGGGAGGGGGAAGGGTAAGCTGTGACAAAGCGAGAGAGAGGCACGGACATATATACACTACCAAATGTAAAATAGATAGCTAGTGGGAAGCAGCCGCATAGCACAGGGAGATCAGCTCGGTGGTTTGTGACCACCTAGAGGGGTGGGATAGGGAGGGTGGAAGGGAGGGAGACGCCAAGAGGGAAGCGATATGGGAACATGTGTATATGTATAACTGATTCACTTTGTTATAAAGCAGAAAGTAACACACCATTGTAAAGCAATTATACTCCAATAAAGATGTAAAAAAAAAAAAAAAAGTAACAGGCATTCGCCAAGAATCCTGATTTAACTATGTCTTCATACAACTATAAACAAATCATGTTGGAGTCTCAGCGTTCTGTGCATAGAGAGGGATCATCAGTAGCCCAGAGCTCCCTGACTCAGAACTTTAGATTTTATGTGACTGGCATCAGAATGCTAATCTGAATTAGTGATGCAAAAGATATTTTCAGACTCCAACATTCAAAACCTGTTAAGGAAGAAAACATCATTCTACTTTAATCAGGATTTAAATGGATATAAAAGATTGCACTGTGTTTGCTCTTCTGTGCCTGGCAAAATCAGCTTTCTGTGACTATAATTAAGATAAGCCATAGAGAAACTCAGTAAAGGGACAAGAGTTGGTCACATGCCCAAATCTTTTGCTTCAGGGGCAAGGTAAAAGGAAGGTTTAAATGTGCACAGGATTGCCCTACTCATGTTAGAATTTAAGGAAGAGGCAAACACTTAGGCAGTGGTTCTACTTAGAGTTCTATCTGTGGGTTCAGAGAAGGCATCCACTTGGAGGTAAGACCTGGGACTGTGAAGTTCATCTAGAGATGCACACAATAGGAGGTGATAATACTGCAAATATTTCTTTGATATTGTCCCTTAGGGTCTGGCTTTCCACTGAATGCTAATGAATTTAAATTCAGTCAATATTTACTGAGCACCAGGTGCATCTGGGGTGTGTGTTGGGTGGGAGGGAGCAGGGAAGGAAAGCGCACCACTTTATCTCTGCTCAAAAGTTTACTGTCTTAGGGAGATCAGCTCAGTGCTTTATGACCACCTAGAGGAGTGGGAGAAGGAGGGTGGGAGAAGGAGGGTGGGAGGGAGGGAGAGGCAAGAGGGCAGAGATACGGGGATATATGTATAGCTGATTTACCTTATTATAAAGCAGAAACTAACACACCATGGTAAAGCAATTATACTCCAATAAAGATGTTAAATAAATAAAGTATACGGGAGGATGTGCATAGGTTATACACACACACACACACACACACACACAAGTTTACTGTCTTATTGAAATAGGAGGGGGGATGTGAAGGACATTAAATACTGAGCAGCTCTATGCCTCCTGCCTCACATATATCTTTACATTAAATACCTCTTCCACCACACCCTGCTGGCAATTCCCCCGTATGAAACAGTAGACATGATGGACAGAGACTCTGAGAAGTTATGTAGACCAAGGCCACATAACTAGTAAGTGGTAAAGCAAGGATTCAAAATCAGGTGTGACTCCAAAACCCATGCTCTTTTCACTACAAAACACTACAGAAGAGCTGGAAGAGTAGTTTTTGTGACTAGTACTGTATCTGTGAGAAAATACCTAAACCTACACATGTATGTAGGTGCTTTTCCAGGGAAGTGTGCCTCCACCAGAAGGGCAATTTCCTCAGGGCCAGGCTACTAGGTCCTTGATTACAGTTACATTTAATCTCTTTTTGTGGGGGAATAATGTTTTCCTTTAAAAAAAAAAATCTTGCATGTCAGCTCACAGTATTAGAGGTGCTTGGGAGTCAGGGAGTTGGTAGGTATTTTTTCGAACTGTAGCTTTTTTTGGAGCCTAAAATGATAGAATCCCTACAAACTTAGAAGCATTTATGTCCAATCCCATTGATCTTGGGGCATTGTTAAAGGGTGTGATTGACCTAAGAAACATCAATGTTGAAATATGTAGTTAGCAAAGGCAAATTTTTTTAGGCAGATGGTCCTCTTATTACCCTCTCAGGAGACATTCCTCAGAAACAATTTTAGAGCAAAAATGATTAATAATATACTTTTTGCCTCATGTAGTTTGTGCCAATTGAAAACTGCTTGCATGTATGGCATCCTTAAACAAAAACTTTATTTAGATATACTTTACATGCCATAAAATTAATCCGATTAAAGTGAACAATTCAGGGATTGCAACTATATTCATAGTTATAGAAATATCACCATAATCTAAGTTTAGAACAGTTTTATCATCCTTAAAATAAACCCTGTACTAGATTTTAAAATCCATTATTCATTTGATGAATATTTGAGTTGTTTTCACTTTTTGGCTATAATGAATGTTGCTATGAGCATTCGTGCACAAGTTTTTATGTGGACATATGTTTTCATTTCTCTTTGGTATGTACCTAGGAGTGAAATTGCTATGAGCATTTGTGCACAAGTTTTTATGTGGACATATGTTTTCATTTCTCTTTGGTATGTACCTAGGAGTGAAATTGCTGGTTATGTGGTAACTCTACTTATTTTTAAAAACTGCCAGATTATTTTCAAATTGCTGCACCATTTTAAATTACCACCAGCAACGAATGAGGGTTCAATTTCTCCACATCCTCATTAACACTTGTTATTGTCTTTCTGATTTTAGTTTGTAACAGTTGCGTATCATTGTGGTTTTAACTTGCATTTCCCTAATAACTAATGATGTTGAGCATCTTTTCATGTGCACATCGGTCACTTGTGTATCTTCTTTGGAGAAATGTCTTCTCAGATCCTTTGTTCATTTCTAAATTGGCTTATTTCTTTTTTTATTATTGAGTTATAAGAGTTTTTAAAAGTGTGAATTTTAGATACAAACCTCTTATCAGATATGATTTTCATTTGTCTTCTCCTATTGTATGGGTTGTCTTTTCACTTTCTTGATGGTATTGTTTGCAGCACAAAAGTTTTTCTTTCTGATAAAGTTCAGTTTATATATCTTTAATTTTGTTGTTTGTGCTTATAGTATCATATCTAACATTGCTTAATCCCAGATCACATAGATTTATCACTATGTTTTCTCCTAGGAGTCTTCTAGTTTTAGCTCTTACATTCAGGTTGTTGATGCATTTTGAGTTAATTTTTGTGTATGATATAACATAGGGGTAAAATTCATTCTTTTGCATGTGGATATCTACTTGTTCCAGCACCATTTGTTGAAAAGACTATCCTTTCCCCTTCATTGTCTTGCCGCCCTTGTAGAAAATCAATTGACCATAAATGCAAGAGTTTATTTTGGCCTTTCAATATGTTTAATTGATTTATATGTCTGTTCTTATGCCAGTACCACACTTACGTGACTGCATATTTGTAGTATGTTTTGAAACTGGGAAGTATGAGCCCTCAAACTTTGTTCTTTTTTCAACATTTGGTTATCTGGGTCCCTTGCATTTGCATATGAGTTTTAGGATCACCTTGCCAATTTCTATCAAAAAAGTCCAGCTGGGATTTTGATAAGGATTGTGTTGAACCTGTAGATCAAATGGAGGAATACTGCCATCATAACAATAAGTTTCCAGTCCATAAACTTGGGGTATCTTTATGTTTAATTAGCTCTTCCTTAATATCTTACAACAATGTTTTGTAGTTTTCAGTGTATGGGTCTCCTTTTTGAGGATCTACTGTACTCCTCCTCTTTGAGTACATAGTCTACTCCTCCTGTATTAGAGGACAGAAGGACAAAGCACTGTTTAATGCTGCGCATTCCTCCAGTCCATGAGAAGCTCTGCCAGGTGTCTTAAGTCTCTGAGGCTCCCCTCCTACCCACCTCAGTGTGAGTCTGCCATAGTCCCTCTCTGTCCTCATGAAGGCCCTAGACTTCTGTTCACAGGATATGGTCAACCACACAGCTAACAAAATTTCACTTAATAATGCATAGGATTGTAATTAAGATGTTGCTAGGTGTAATTTACATACATTCAAAGAAGTCTCATAGGCTTGCCATCAGTTGATAGGTTGTAACTCTTCTTCAGGAAAGTTAAACTTCTCTTGTTTTACTTTACATCTTTGATTACCTAGACCATTTTTCTAGACTGAGATTCTCCTAAATCACTGGGGCTAAGAGGTCTAGTTGGCACTTAGATAGATGCTTAGGAATGGGATGAAATGCCTATCTTGGAGCAAGTAGTCATGCAGGAACACACACTCTTCAAAGACCAGATCTACTTGAAGGTAGGATTCCTCCAGGAGAAGCTCTGCTTAACACACACAGTGGGGAGAGATGGTGGGAGGAGGTAAGTGAGCTCTGATGTGTTAGATGTTTGGAAAGCAGAACAAGGTGACAAAATGGTATGGGGGCTTTCCTGCTCTGACATTTCAGGACACTGGTGGGAGAGCAGTCTGAAACATGGGAGGCAGCATTATTTTGTAGAATGTGCAAAGTTTTATTGGCATGGAATTAAATCCTGAATCTGAGAACTTCTATAGCCTTGGGCTATGTTACTTCTCTACATTGGACCTTCAGCTTCCTTAAGTCAACGCCCACACTTCAGTGCTATATATCCAATATCTACCCCAAAATGAATGCTGGTGTGCTTACCAAGGTCTTCTCCATAGTTTACATTGTTGTGAGGGTTATGTTGGGGCCCTAAGGGAAAAAAAGATTTTCCAGTTGCCAGTCATATTGGGGGGAGGAGAGATATGGGTTGGAGAGAAAGTAGAAGGAGAGGTCAATCGCCAGAATGGATGAAATTGTACGTATAGAACACTTCTGGAGGTCGTGGTGAATTGACTGGCATTTATGAAGCAAGAGAAGGAACTACATTTTCTCTGCATTTTTTATGATACTGCTGGGTGTCTGAGTTTCTGCTCCAGCTATCATGTGAGAGTAATGAGAACTGGAGTCCTAGACATAAATTATGGTGTTGGTACCCAGTAGTATGAGGGCAGCAGATACAAGTGACAGCATTGCAGACTGGCCAGAAGCAAAGACATTAGGCTTCCCCTGCTGGGGGATCACTTGTAGCTTTCTAAGACACTTTGGAGAAATCAGCATCTAATAGCAGTTGTGGAGTCCTCCAGCCTCAAGGAGGCACATTAAAATTCTGGTTCAGAACTGGTGCTTTTTACAGATGCATGTGGGGATTGATGGATATATACCAGTATCCTCATATATATACACACACACATATATATCTATATACACACAGACATATATTAGAGGTGTGATGTGTGTCGTGTGACAAACGTAATGGCATTTAATTTGATGAAATGCCATGTCTTCAGTCTACATTGAGAATTAGGGTATATATTTATTTAAAGTATCTGACCTGATAGATAGTAAGCGATAGTTAAGACATGAATTTCCTGAAATTGAGATCAGTATTCTCAGGGGTTTTTTTTCCTCCTAAAATTGGATTTAATGTGTAGTAAAATCTAACCAAACTTGCATTAATCAAACATGCTTACTTATCTGTGATGTGATTTGGTTGATGAAATTTTTTTACAGTCATTCCTGAACTCTGGAGAAGGCTAGCATTCCTTTGTTTTGTTTTTTTTGTAGGGGGAAGCAATGAGAGGGCCTATATATCCAAAAATATAGCGGTGACTTAGGACAAAATAACACTGTACAATTTTATTCTATTAATTATTAGATTTAGCCACACTTTATTCATAGACAAAATATCAATGCTAAAGACCATGAGATTATTTACCAGCATCTTTATAGGTGTAGTTCTGCTGGGTTTGAAAGGACTGCTCCTAATAAATTATCCATTATTCTACAGGAAGTTCCATTTCTAGGGTCCTTTATAGATCTAAGAAAACTCTATTTGTATATTTTCATATTTTGTGTGAAAATAAACTGTTGTATTCTTCTTTCTTTCGAGGCTTTCAATCATGAAAAATTTCACCCTTACCCATAATCCTACTTTTTAAGTGTAAGCACTGTTAATTCTATATGCAGAAGATAAACTTAAAAAATTTTAGAACACTCCCAGATCAAGCGAACATTCTATTTTTACAACAGTGTTTCTCAAAATGGATTGTTTAATATAAAGAGTGTACATCCTCTGTTGCAAATGACAAGTCAGTGGGTGACAGGATACTGACCTTTACCATAGAATGGCTCAGGTTATAATGTATACTACTAGTGACCACTATAACATCATTAGAATTTTTAAAACTGATTATTAAATCAAAGTGTTGAAATAAGAACTATTATTTCAATGCATTAAATTGCAATTGGGAAAGAATATACTATATCAAATAATTCATATATTAGGAGGAAAGAAATCCAAGAGAATGCATCTATATGTTGAGGTTTGTGTCAGTTTGGGTCCTTGTATGTAGAAGAAATCTATTAGGGAAAACTTGTGAAGAATAAAGAGGAGAGGAAGCAGAGTGAGAGAGGGAAGCCTTCAGACTATGATCCAGGTCTGACATCTATGAAAGGAGAGAGGAAAAGAAAGAGACTTCGGGAGGTAGAGCCTCAGACTGAACTGCAGCTCTGCGAAAGCTTTGGCCAGGCTGCAACATACCCTAAGATGCATTACAAGCTCTTTGGGTTAAAATATGTGAAGTTTGTAAAGGTTGCTAATCTGTAAAAGTCAGCTTCAAATGTTGTAGATAGTCTTTCAGAGTATATTTCAAATCTTAAACATTTTATATATAATATACATTTAAGAACAGCAACAAAATAATGGATTATTTATGTGAACCAGACAAGTAAAAATATAAGCACGAAGGTAAGTTTATTCCCATCCCACTGGGTGTGTGTGTGTGTGTGTGTGTGTGTGTGTGTGTGTGTGTCTGCGAGCACACACGTGCTCCTACTGAGCACCTCTTATGCATAATTTAATGACCTCGTGGCTTCTTCTTTTATTCCAGCCACTACTGAAATGACTAGTTTCACACAGGTCAGCTTTGTGCAGGTACAACTTCACCTCTTGTTTCTTATCCTGGGATTCCTGATGCCATTATATGGGATGCCCATGGGCACCTGTTTGACACTGAAGTGCACATCTGTAAGCACAACTTAGAAGTACAAGAGAGTTAATGTCTGTGGTCCTATCTTGAGCAATGGAGAAAGGGATGTGATGGATAAATGCTACCCCTTTTGTTCACTGAGTGCGTGGTTCTGAAAGTGGCATGAATATGCAGACAGGCAGTTGTCTGCTATGTAGATAACATATCCTCATATTGCCTTTCCCCACTTCCTTGTTTCATTCTTCTGTCCTAAAATCCTGCTCCCTGGGATTGTATTCCCTAACTAATGTCCTGTACTCAGGCTCTGCTTTCATGGCAACCCAAATCAAGTCTTGAGGCAAACACAGCCTCATTTAATGGTAGCATAACTTTAATTTTTATGACTATGACTATGCTATTGTTTGTGCAATCTTTATAGAAACAGTTGGATTTTTAGAAAAATAGAAAAATGTCAACTTAAACATATTGGGACAAGCCTCTTGGCATAAATATTTCTCTGTTGAATAATTTGCCCTAAGGTTTATAAATATTCTGGCTTTCTTTCTGGGACTTGGTAGGATTGCATTTCTCTATGATCTTTGAAATTAGGCGTGGACATAAGATTTACTATAACCAATGACAGGTGGGTGGAAGTGAAAAGGATTGGGCACAAGTTTTATGGGCCAAGGCATGATTTTCCATATTTCTACCCGCTTGCTATAGGAATTGTAAAATATTGAGAATATATCTTTTCATCAACCTGGATCTCAGAGTGACAATGATCAGCAGATCCTACCTTTTGGTCTGCATTGAATGTGTAGCATTATCAAGAAATACACTTTGTCATGTTAAACTACTGAGATTTTGCAGTTGTTTGCTGTGGTTTACAAGTCAGGATGGGCTAGGTTATAACAGTGTCACAACACATACATGTGCACATAACACCCACGTAACACTGTGTACCAAGCATTGCTCTAAGAATAAAAACAAAATAAAACAATTAAAAACAACAACCATGTAAGTAAATCCCCTACATACGAACCTTCAAGTCCCTAACTTTCAAAGATGCTAATGTGCCCAGAGAAAGGACAAAGAGAGGCAAGAGGAAGAAGAAGTAACTGAAGAACCAAAGAGATTTTGAGACGCAGGAAATGGCAAGGGGATCTTCTTTATTTGAGGAGGCACTGTTAGTTTTTGAGGCACAGGACCTGAACACAGAATGGTACATGAAGGTTGTAGCAGCCGTTCAGAATGCAATCCAGTGCTACCGTGTCATCTATGACGAGAAATAAGAGCTACTACCCAGACATCACTGGATCGTTTTTTCAAGAGGGTAGATAGAATTGAATCCAGCAAGGAAACAGAACCTGTGCCATCAATGTCAGGCATGAGTGAAATTGCAGCTTGCCCTCCGTCTCCTATTGCTGACGATCCTTCAGCTCTACCATCTCCCACCTTCTCTCCCTCCATCAGTCAGTAACTCTTCTTGGCTGTTCACTTGATGCCAGCCCCTGTATGCCAGCTGTTGTATTGTACTACTGTACTTTTCAAGGTACTGTACTGTAAGATTTAAAATGTTTATTTTTTGTTTTTTATGTATTATTTGTGTGAAAAATATTATAAACCTATTAGAGTACAGTACCATGTAGCCGATTGTGTTAGTTGGGTACCTAGGCTAACTTTGTTCGAGTTATAAACAAACTGGACTTGAGAACAAGCTCTCGGAATGGAACTCGTTCGTATGTAGGGGACTTACTATAGCAGCTAATGAAGTGAATTAAATGAGCTTCTCAACCATAAAATGGGAATTGTAATTGTGTCTAAAGTTCATGTGTAACAACCTGTTGAAGATCACCCTGCTAGTGAGTCAAAAAGCCAGGATTCAAACTTCAGAACCCTATTTCTAACACCTACACCAGTGTTTCTTGGCGTGGATATAGATTGTTGATGATCCCTGGTGGTCTTTCAAGTAGTTCACATGTGAGTTTTGTATTTTTAATGATTTCTCTCACGTACTTTACAAATTTTACATTTGAGATTATTAATTGTATTAGTTACATAAATTATACAAAATGGATCTCGTTAACAGGTATAGCTGATATTAACTAATAAATTGCATATGCGCTAAGATGGACTGCACTTAAAAACACAATTATGAAGGGTTCCTTTTCCTCCACACCCTCTCCAACATTTATTTGTAGACTTTTTGGTAATGGCCATTCTGACTGATGTGAGGTAATTTCACTTTGCATTTCTCTAATTATTAGCGATGTGGAGCATCTTTTCATGTGCCTATTGGCCATCTGTATGTCTACTTTGGAGAAATGTCTGTTTAAGTCTTCTGCTCATTTTTTGATTGAGTTGTTTGGGTTTTTTTTTGATATTGAGCTGTATGAGCTGTTCGTATATTCTGGAAATTAATCCCTTGTCAGTCACATCATTTGCAAATATTTTCTTTCATTCTGTGGGTTGTCTTTTCACTTTGTTTATGATTTCCTTTTGCTGTGCAAAAGCTTGATCCAGCAATCCCACTCCTGGGCATGTATCCAGAGGAAACTATATTTGAAAAGATACATGCACCCCAGTGTTCATTGTGGCACTAACTACAATAGCCAAGACATGGAAGCAACCTAAATATCCATCAACAGAGGAATAGATAAAGAAGATGTGGTACATATATACAGTGGAATATTACTCAGCCATTAAAAAGAATGAAATAATTCCATTTGCAGCAATATGGATGGACTTGGAGATTATCATACTAAGTGAAGTAAGTCAGACAGACAAGAAAGACAAATATTATATGATATGGCTTACATGTGGAATCTAAAAAAATGATACAAATGAACTTATTTACAAAACAGAAATAGACTTACAGACATAGAAAACAAACTTATGGTTACCAAAGGAGAAAGGGGAGAGGGAGCAATAAATTAGGAGTTTGGGATTAAATATATATACACTACTACTTATAAAATAGATAACCAACAAGGACCTACTGCATAGCACAGGGAACTATATTCAATATCTTGTAATAACCTATAATGGAAAAGAATCTGAAAAATATATATATACATATATATGTATGCATGTGTGTATATATATATATATATATACATACATGCATATATATGTATAACTGAATCACCTTGCTGTATACCTGAAAATAACACAGCATTGTATATCAACTGTATTTCAATAAAAATAAACACAATTGTGAAGAACATGAGATATCTGTGTAAATAAATAGTAATTTATCTTTACTGTTAGATATAACATTTTCAATTCCACAATAGTGTAAAAGTAGTTCATTAAGAAATGGAAGCAAATGAAGTAGTGATAAACTAGGTGTAATTACTGCAATGCAAAATAATGTTTGATATGTAAATACGGTATAGTACTACAGTGAATATAAAAAAATGACAACTGAAAACAGTGATGTGGCTAGTGTGATCATTTTTCCATATACAACCAAGGAAAGATGAGGAAGAATCTGAATATTGATTTTATTGGATGGAACCACAATACAGTCTTATGAAATTGTCATGAAACCCTTAAAGTGTTTACGTGGCTTTCCAGCAAAGCACAGTGACCTCTAGGGCAAAACAAAAAATTTTTTTCAGGAGAAGTATAAAATAATACTTATATTACAAAATTGATTGTCACCAGGATAGAAAAGAGACCAAAACATTAGAAACATTGTGTAAAGTTATAATACTTATAGAAATCCAATCCCTGCTCTAGCTAAGAATCTTGTAAAACCACCCATAAAGTAGACAAATAAAGCTCATACAGAAAGGACAAACTATAGGCACAATTTCTTTACTAAAAAGTCATTTTGGGCATTGCCTTATATCAATGGCATACAACATGGAAAAGCAATTACTGTCACTTATGTGCTGGCAGGTAATTTGCTTTTATTGTTGGACAAAACCAATTCCAGCAGATGTGTAGCACATGAAGAAATGCCAGGCACTGTTTTTTGTCTCATTTGTCACTAGAACGCATTTTGTGAACTGTATTATCAAGGAGGAATCTTTTCAATAATAACTGAGAAAAAAGATGCACTGGGATCAGTATTGTCAGAACACCACTTGTGAGTACAACAAAGAGCATTGCTACATGAATGAAATTGCACTTAAATCAGATCCACACACTACTTTATTCATAGGAAATAGTTGTGGGTCAATATGATGTGTGAAGGGTATTCTCTGCTTGCTTCATTAGAATAATTCTCTGCATTTTTGAGCCAGGGTCCCAACAAAGATCATATGGCACACATAAGATAATTCAAGGAAGGTTTATTTACAAAGGAACTATTTGCAAATATGTGGTAGAGAACCAGAAGGGCTACTGGAGCAATCCAGGGCTCAGTAAGAGCCAACTCATTACAATGTTTTCACTCCTTTGTGTAGGTCTAACCGACTTCATTTAATATAAATATTATGGACACAGAGCAAGGAATGTGCTAGGGTTCCTGTATCAGAGTCCTCTTGTGTGAAGTCTTACATTGTCTCTGCCCCACCTGATTCTAGCAATGTCCATGGCCAGGAATTTCACACCGATTCTGATCTGCTTTGTACCAACATCACCTCTCCCCAGGCTTGCACTGAGTCTCTTGCTCCCTGCCTGAATCTTCTGATTTCACTCATGTGGGACCTTGAGATCCCAGTGGGCATTACCATATTCAACTAAGAAGTGGGGGGAGATAAAGCTTTAAGGAGCCAAGCTCAGCCAAATGGGGGATGGAAGTCAATAAATGCCTTTCACCCCTTGGGAAGCTGTTCTGAGATGTGCTCCACATACTCTTCGGAAGGTTCCCACAACATTTAACATCCACCACCTACATCAGTAAGTCCACTTCATAATGCATCCTTGTATTGACTTCCCCTCCTTCTCTATGTCAATGTAGATAATACCCTGAAGATAGGATACCAGTAATTTCCTCCAACAAAGAAGTACTTCCTGACCCCCATGCTATCAGGGGCTTAATTTTAGGCAGAGGTATCTTTGATGGGAAGGCCATATCAGAAATTTTGAAGCCACAATTGTCCCCCTCTACATTCAGACTTGCACACGTAAAGTTGAAGTATAGTTAATTATATTTATGAATATTTTACTTAGAGTGAAGGGCTCCAAGCCCGGGTGAGGTGGTCTCAAGCATATATCCAAGTTAGGCTAAGTAATTTAATGTATAATGTGACTGCAGTTACAACAGTTCACTTAAGATTCGTTTATCATCCTCAGACTCTCTGGGACAGTAGCACCTAATTCAAGAACATTCCTGAACTCAGTGCTGCAAAATTGAAATAGGAGTTAGTGTCCTAGTGCTTCTTGGAGTTGTGCTAACAAACTCTTAAACTAGATCTAAAGTTTACCCTGTAGATGGCCTTTTCTCTTCTTTTCTAGCAGCTTGTAGAATTTTGTGTCTAACCTTGAACAATGATGTTTCAATGTGGATAACTTTCCTATCAAACTCTTCAGTTGTGGAAAAATCTTTTCTAGAGTTTTTGATAACTTTATCCTTTTTCGCCTATCTTTTCGGAAAGTCCTCTTATCTAGAGGAATAATCCTACAGATTCAACACTCATGCCTCATCTTATGTTTTCCATGCATTAGGTGTAAATACTGGGAAATTTTTTGAAATGCAATTTTAAACTTTAAAGTTTAGTTTATCCTTAAACTTGCTTTTTTTGTGTGGAGGGGATATATTTAGGTGGGAAATAAAAGGACCTTAACAGATGAAATATTTTATTTGATTCATTTGACACATATCTTATTTGAAGCATGACTGTTTGTTTCCTTGCCTGCTTTTCATCTGATAGTCTTAAGGGGTGAGTTTAATCTGTCCATTTTTATGATAATTACTGGTATATTCAGACATTTCTAACAACTTATTTTGTACTGTCTTTATTATTATTTTTCCTTCCTTGCCTTCTCTTGGCTTGATAAACTTCTTTCTTTGCCCTCACTGATTTAAATTTTAAAAAGACATTTAAAATTTATATTTTATAATAAAGTCTGTAATTATACAGTGTGTCATGAGTGTGCTGGTGTTTTCTCCTTGGGATGAGACCGAAGATACCAAGGTCACCCTTTCTGTTTTTTCTATTAATGTTTATAAACTTAGTTCTACCTTTGAAATAAGATTTCAGTTATTAGTTATATTTACCAGTATTTTACGTAGTTTTCTGCGCACCATTTGTTTTGCATTCCATTCCTTCCTGTCTTCTTGCTGTGGTAATTATTTAACAGTGTTTACCATCCACAGATCCCTGCTGAAAGAAAGAGCTTAGTTCTTTTCCATCTGAAAACACCTAGTTCCCTTACTCTTGAGTAGTAATCTGGTTGGTTTAAAAATCTCCACATTTTATATTTTCCCCAAGAATTTTGGGAATTTTAGTCTATTTTCACCTGTAATTTACTTATGTTGGTGAGATTACTTCTGTTTATCTATGAGATACATGAGACAGAATATGCATAAAAGGATAGCAAATAGAGTAAGATAATTACAAACTATAATGAAGTCTATAGTTTTTCTAGATGTGGATATATTTCTATTGGTTTTAATTAGATTTTGGTTCAAACTTTTCTAGAGAGGAAGAAAAACACATGTATTCAAAGTGCATGTGATTATTTTTGACTATTACTTCAATTCTTCTCTCCTGAAACTTCTGTTAGACACATGCTGGGGCTTCTTTTATGTTCCCAGTTCTCTGTCACATGTTTTCTTTTTTTTTTTTTTCTTTTTTTAAATAAATTTATTTTATTTATTTCTGACTGCATTGGGTCTTCATTACTGTGCATAGGTTTCTCTAGTTGCAGCGAGCAGGGGCTACTCTTCATTGTGGCATGTGGGCTTCTCATTGTGGTGGCTTTTCTTGTTGCAGAGCACGGGCTCTAGGCACGCGGGCTCTAGAGCACAGGCTCAGTAGTTGTGGCACACGGGCTTAGTTGCTCCACGGCATGTGGGATCTTCCGGATCAGGGCTCGAACCCATGTCCTCTACATTGGCAGGCAGATTCTTAACCACTGCGCCACCAGGGAAGTCCCTCTGTCACATACTTTCTGTATTATTTCTCGGCTGCTCTCTGGGTGCATTTCTCAAGATTAATTCTTTGTTCAACTCTCTTATATCAGGAATTTATCTCATATGTGTCACTTTGAGATAGACTCAGAGAGACCTGTCAAGGCCATTTCTCAGACAAAATTACAAAGTAATAATAAAAAAACTCATTACCTGTCACAAAAATCCCCCAATTTAAGTTGAATGATACCAGTAAGAAGTAGATGTGATCGGTTTTTAAATAATATTTTCTTGCCATTGTAATTTTAAAACCCTGCTAAAATATGTCTAAGCATTGATGTTTTAATTTTACTCAGAATTTGGAGAACGCTTTTATTTTTTTTATTTTTTAACATCTTTATTGGAGTATAGTTACTTTACAATGATGTGTTAGTTTCTGCTTTATAACAAAGTGAATCAGTTATATATATACATATGTTCCCATATCTCTTCCCTCTTGTGTCTCCCTCCCTATCCCACCCCTCTAGGTGGTCACAAACCACTGAGCTGATCTCCCTGTGCTATGTGGCTACTTCCCACTAGCTATTTTACGTTTGGTAGTGTATGTATGTCCATGCCACTCTCTCACTTTGTCACAGCTTACCCTTCCCCCTCCCCATATCCTCAAAACCATTCTCTATTAGGTCTGTGTCTTTATTCCTGTCTTACCCCTATGTTCTTCATGACTTTTTTTTTCTTAGATTCCATATATATGTGTTAGCATACGGTATTTGTTTTTCCCTTTCTGACTTACTTCACTGTGTATGACAGACTCCAGGTCCAGCCACCTCACTACAGATAACTCAATTTTGTTTCTTTTTATGGCTGAGTAATATTCCATTGTATATATGTGCCACATCTTCTTTATCCATTCATCTGTTGATGGACACTTAGGTTGCTTCCATGTCCTGGCTATTGTAAATAGAGCTGCAATGAACATTGTGGTACATGACTCTTTTTGAATTATGGTTTTCTCAGGGTATATGCCCAGTAGTGGGATTGCTGGGTCGTATGGTAGTTTTGTTTGTAGTTTTTTAAGGAACCTCCATACTGTTCTCCATAGTGGCTGTATCAATTTACATTCCCACCAACAGTGCAAGAGGGTTCCCTTTTCTCCACACCTTCTCCAGCATTTATTGTTTCTAGATTTTTTTAATTTATTTATTTATTTTTGGCTGTGTTTGGTCTTCGCTTCTGTGCGAGGGCTTTCTCCAGTTGCGGCGAGTGGGGGCCACTCTTCATCACGGTGCACAGGCCTCTCACTGTCATGGCCTCTCCCGTTGTGGAGCACAGGCTCCAGATGCGCAGGCTCAGTAGTTGTGGCTCATGGGCTTAGTTGCTCCGCGGCATGTGGGATCTTCCCAGACCAGGGCTCGAACCCGTGTCTCCTGCATTGGCAGGCAGATTCTTAACCACTGTGCCACCAGGGAAGCCCTGTTTCTAGATTTTTTGATGATGGCCATTCTGAATGGTGTGAGATGATATCTCATTGTAGTTTTGATTTGCATTTCTCTAATGATTAATGATGTTGAGCATTCTTTCATGTGTTTGTTGGCAATCTGTATATCTTCTTTGGAGAAATGTCTATTTAGGTCTTCTGCCCATTTTTGGATTGGGTTGTTTGTTTTATAGTTATTGAGGTGCATGAGCTGCTTGTAAATTTTGGAGATTAATCCTTTGTCAGTTGCTTCATTTGAAAATATTTTCTCCCATTCTGAGGGTTGTCTTTTGGTCTTGTTTATGGTTTCCTTTGCTGTGCAAAAGCTTTGAAGTTTCATTAGGTCCCATTTGTTTATTTTTGTTTTCATTTCCATTTCTCTAGGAGGTAGGTCAAAAAGGATCTTCCTGGGATTGATGTCAAAGAGTATTCTTCCTATGTTTTCCTCTAAGACTTTTATAGTGTTCAGTCTTACATTTCGGTCTCTAATTCATTTTTAGTTTATTTTTGTGTATGGTGTTAGGGAGTGTTCTAATTTCATACATTTACATGTACCCGTCCAATTTTCCCAGCACCACTTATTGAACAGGCTGTCTTTTCTCCACTGTATATTCTTGCCTCCTTTATCAAATATAAGGTGACCATACGTGTGTGGGTTTACCTCTGGGCTTTCTATCCTGTTCCATTGATCTATATTTCTGATTTTGTGCCAGTACCATACTGTCTTGATAACTGTAGCTTTGTAGTATAATCTGAAGTCAGGGAGCCTGATTCCTCCAGCTCCGTTTCTCATTCTCAAGAGTGCTTTGGCTATTCGGGGTCTTTTGTGTTTCCATACAAACTGTGAAATTTTTGTTCTAGTTCTGTGAAAAATGCCGGTGGTAGTTTGATAGGGATTGCATTGAATCTGTAGATTGCTTTGAGTAGTAGAGTCTTTTTCACAATGTTGATTCTTCCAATCCAAGAACATGGTATATCACTTCATCTATTTATATCATCTTTAATTTCTTTCATCAGTGTTTTATAATTTTCTGCATACAGGTGTTTTGTCTCCTTAGGTAGGTTTATTCCTAGATATTTTATTCTTTTGTTGCAATGGTAAATGGGAATACTTTCTTAATTTCACTTTCACATTTTCCATAAGTAGTGTATAGGAATGCCAGAGATTTCTGTGCATTAATTTTGTATCCTGCTACTTTACCAGATTCATTGATTAGCTCTAGTAGTTTTGTGGTAGCATCTTTAGGATTCTCTATGTATAGTATCATGTCATCTGCAAACAGTGACAGCTTTACTTCTTTTCCGATTTGGATTCCTTTTGTTTCTTTTTCTTCTCTGATTGCCGTGGCTAAAACTTCAAAAACTATGTTGAATAATAGTGGTGAGAGTGGGCAACTTTGTCTTGTTCCTGATCTTAGTGGAAATGGTTTCAGTTTTTCACCATTGAGGACGATGTTGGCTGTGGGTTTGTCATATATGGCCTTTATTATGTTGAGGAAAGTTCCCTCTATGCCTACTTTCTGCAGGGTTTTTATCATAAATGGGTGTTGAATTTTGTCAAAAGCTTTTTCTGCATCTATTGAGATGATCATACAGTTTTTATTCTTCAATTTCTTAATATGGTGTATCACATTGATTTGCATATATTGAAGAATCCTTGCATTCCTGGAATAAACCCCACTTGACCATGGTGTATGATCCTTTTAATGTGCTGTTGAATTCTGTTTGCTACTATTTTGTTGAGGATTTTTGCATCTATGTTCATCAGTGATATTGGCCTGTAGTTTTCTTTTTTTGTGACATCATTATCTGGTTTTGGTATCAGAGTGATGGTGGCCTCGTAGAATGAGTTTGGGAGTGTTCCTCCCTCTGCTATATTTTGGAAGAGTTTGAGAAGGATAGGTGTTAGCTCTTCTCTAAATGTTTGGTATAATTCACCTTGAAGCAATGTGGTCCTGGGCTTTTGTTTGTTGGAAGATTTTTAATCACAGTTTCAATTTCAGTGCTTGTGATTGGTCTGTTCATATTTTCTATTTCTTCCTGGTTCAGTCTCGGCAGGTTGTGCATTTCTAAGAATTTGTCCATTTCTTCCAGTTGTCCATTTTATTGGCCTAGAGTTGCTTGTAGTAATCTCTCATGTTCCTTTGTATTTCTGCAGTGTCAGTTGTTCCTGCTCCTTTTTCATTTCTAATTCTATTGATTTGAGTCTTCTCCCTTTTCTTCTTGATGTATCTGGCTAATGGTTTATCAATTTTATTTATCTTCTCAAAGAACTAGCTTTTAGTTTTATTGATCTTTGCTATCATTTCCTTCATTTCTTTTTCATTTATTTCTGATGTGATCTTTATGATTTATTTCCTTCTGCTAACTTTGGGGGTTTTTTGTTCTTCTTTCTCTAATTGCTTTAGGTGTAAGGTTAAGTTGTTTATTTGCAATGTTTCCTGTTTCTTAAGGTAGGATTGTATTGCTATAAATTTCCCTCTTAGAACTGCTTTTGCTGCATCCCATAGGTTTGGGTCATCGTGTCTCCATTGTCATTTGTTTCTAGGTATTTTTTGGTTTCCTCTTTGATTTCTTCAGTGATCACTTCGTTATTAAGTAGTGTATTGTTTAGCCTCCATGTGTTTGTATTTTTTACAGATCTTTTCCTGTAATTGATATCTAGTCTCATAGTGTTGTGGTCGGAAAAGATACTTGATATGATTTCAATTTCCTTAAATTTACTAAGGCTTGATTTGTGACCCAAGATATGATCTATCCTGGAGAATGTTCCATGAGCACTTGAGAAAAATGTGTATTCTGTTGTTTTTGGATGGAATGTCCTATAAATGTCAATTAAGTCCATCTTGTTTAATGTATCATTTAAAGCTTGTGTTTCCTTATTTATTTTCATTTTGGATGATTTGTCCATTTGTTAAAGTGGGGTGTTAAAGTCCCCTACTATGAATGTGTTACTGTCGATTTCCCCTTTTATGGCTGTTAGCATTTTCCTTATGTATTGAGGTGCTCCTATGTTGGGTGCATAAATATTTACAATTGTCATATCTTCTTCTTGGATCGACCCCTTGATCATTATGTAGTGTCCTTCTTTGTCTCTTCTAATAGTCTTTATTTTAAAGTCTATTTTGTCTGATATGAGAATTGCTGCTCCAGCTTTCTTTTGATTTCCATTTGCATGGAATATCTTTTTCCGTCTCCTCACTTTCAGTCTGTATGTGTCCTTAGGTCTGAAGTGGGTCTCTTGTAGACAGCATATATACGGGTCTTGTTTAATATCCATTCAGCCAGTCTATGTCCTTTAGTTGGAAAATTTACTCCATTTACATGTTAGGTAATTATCAATATGTATGTTCCTATTCCCATTTTCTTAATTGTTTGGGGTGGTTTTTTTTTTTTTTTTTGCGGTACACGGGCCTCTCATTGTTGTGGCCTCTCCCATTGCGGAGCACAGGCTCTGGATGCACAGGCTCAGCAGCCATGGCTCATGGGCCCAGCCGCCCCACAACATGTGGGATCTTCCCAGTCCAGGGCACGGACCTGTGTCCCCGCATCGGCAGGCGGACTCTCAACCACTGCGCCACCAGGGAAGCCCTGGGGTTTTTATTGTAGGTCTTTTCCTTCTCTTGTGTTTCCTGCCTAGAGAAGATCCTTTAGCATTTGTTGTTAAGCTGGTTTGGTGGTGCTGAACTCTCAGCTTTTGCTTGTCTCTAAAGGTTTTAATTCGTCCATCAAATCTGAGTGAGATCCTTGCTGGGCAGAGTAATCTTGCTTATAGGTTTTTCTCCTTTATCAGTTTAAATATGTCCTGCCACTCCCTTCTGGCTTGCAGAGTTTCTGCTGAAAGATCAGCTGTTAACCTTATGCAGATTCCCTTGTGTGTTATTTGTTGTTTTTCCCTTGCTGCTTTTAATATGTTTTCTTTGTATTTAATTTTTGACAGTTTGATTAATATGTGTCTTGGCGTGTTCTCCTTGGATTTATCCTGTATGAGACTCTCTGTGCTTCCTGGACTTTATTAACTATTTCCTTTCCCATATTAGGGAAGTTTTCAACTATAATCTCTTCAAATATTTTCTCAGTCCCTTTCTTTTTTTCTTCTTCTCTTGGGACTCGTATAATTGGAATGTTGGTGCATTTGATACTGTCCCAGAGGTCTCTGTGACTGTCCTCAGTTCTTCTCATTCTTTTTTCTTTATTCTGCTCTGCAGTATTTATTTCCACTATTTTATCTTCCAGGTCACTTATACAGTCTTCTGCCTCAGTTATTCTGCTATGGATCCCTTCTAGAGAATTTTAAATTTCATTTATTGTGTTGTTCATCATTGTTTGTTTCCTCTTTAGTTCTTTTAGTTCCTTTTTAAATGTTTCTTGCATTTTCTCTATTCTATTTCCAAGATTTTGGGTCATCTTTACAATCATTATTCTGAATTCTTTTTCAGGTAGACTGCCTATTTCCTCTTCCTTTATTAGGTCTGGTGGGTTTTTACCTTGCTCCTTCATCTGCTGTGTGTTTTTCTGTTTTCTCATTTTGCTTAACTTACTGTATTTCAGGTCTCCTCTTCGCAGGCTGCAGGTTCGTAGTTCCCATTGTTTTTGGTGTCTGTCCCCAGTGGCTAAGGTTGGTTCAGTGCATTGTGTAGGCTTCTTGGTGGAGGGGACTAGTGCCTGTGTTCTAGTGAATGAGGCTGGATCTTGTCTTTCTGGTCGGCAGGTCCACGTCTGGTTGTGTGTTTTGGGGTGTCTGTGGCCTTACTATGATTTTAGGCAGCCTCTCTTCTAATGGATAGGGCTGTGTTCCTGTCTTGCTAGTTGTTTGGCATAGGGTGTCCAGCACTGTAGCTTGCTGGTCGTTCAGTGAAGCTGCGTGCTGGTGTTGAGATGGAGATCTCTGGGAGATTTTCACTGTTTGATATTATGTGGAGCTGGGAGATCTCTTGTGTACCAGTGTCCTGAAGTTGGCTCCCCCACGTCAGAGGCACAGCACTTACTCCTGGCTGGCACATCAAGAGCCTTTCATCCACAGGGCTCAGAATAAAAGGGAGAAAAAATAGCAAGTAGGAAAGAAAGAGGATAAAATAAAATAAAATAAAGTTATTAAAATAAAAAATAATTATTAAGAAAAAATCTTTTTAAAAGTAAAGAAACTAAAACAAAACAAGAAAATGGATGGACAGAACCTTAGGACAAATGGTGAAAGCAAAGCTATACAGACAAAAATCACACACAGAAGCATACATACAGACACTCACAAAAAGAGAAAAAGGGGAAAAAATAATATATCTTTGCTCCCAAAGTCCACCTCCTCAATTTGGGATGATTTGTTGTCTATTCAGGTATTCCACAGATGCAGGGTACATGAAGTTGATTGTGGAGGTTTAATCCACTGCTCCTGAGGCTACTGGGAGAGATTTCTGTTTCTCTTCTTTGTTTGCACAGCTCCGGGTGTTCAGCTTTGAATTTGGACCCACCTCTGTGTGTAGGTCGCCTGAGGGCGTCTGTTCTTTGCTCAGACAGGACGGGATTAAAGGAGCAGCTGATTCGGGGGCTCTGGCTCACTCAGGCCGGGGGGAGGTAGGGTACGGATGCGGGGCGAGCCTGCATTGGCAGAGGCCAGCGTGACATTGCACCAGCCTGAAGCGTGTGTGTGTTCTCCCGGGGAAGTTGTCCCTGGATCACAGGACCCTGGCAGTGGCAGGCTGCACAGGATCCCAGGAGGGGAGGTGGGGATAGTGACCTGTGCTCGCACACAGGCTTGTTGGTGGCAGCAGCAGCAGCCTTAGCATCTCATGCCCGTCTCTGGGGTCCACGCTGATAGCCGAGGCTCGCACTCATCTCTGGAGCTCCTTTAAGTGGTGCTCTTAATCCCCTCTTCTGGCGCAGCAGGAAACAAAGAGGCAAGAAAAAGTCTCTTGCCTCTTTGGCAGCTCCAGACTTTTTCCCGGACTCCCTCCCAGCTACCTGTGGTGCCCCAGCCCCTCTCAGGCTGTGTTCACGCCGCCAACTCCAGTCCTCTCCCTGCTATCGGACCGAAGCCCGAGCCTCAGCTCCCAGCCCCCGCCCGCCCCGGCGGGTGAGCAGACAAGCTTTTCGGGCTAGTGAGTGCTGGTCGGCATCAATCCTCTGTGCGGGAATCTCTCCACTTTGCTCTCCGCACCCCTGTTGCTGTGCTCTCCTCCGTGGCTCCGAAGCTTCCCACTCTGCCACCCGCAGTCTCCGCCTGCGAAGGGGCTTCCTAGTGTGTGGAAACCTTTCCTCCTTCACAGCTCCCTCCCACTGGTGTGGGTCCAGTCCCTATTCTTTTGTCTCTGTTTATTTTTTTTTCTTTTGCCATACCCACGTACGTGGAGGGGGGTGGTTCTTGCCTTTTGGGAGATCTGAGGTTTTCTTCTGCCAGCATTCAGTAGGTGTTCTATAGAAGCAGTTCCATGTGTAGATGTATTTCTGATGTATCTTTGGGGAGGAAGGTGATCTCTGCGTCTTACTCTTCCGCCATCTTGAAGCTCCTCCTGGAGAATGCTTTTAATCCCATATGAAGATTTTCATCTCTGGAAACTTTTATTCATGTATGTTAGTTTCCTGCTGCTCCTGCTCCATTAGTCCTGAAGATCTATAATTATAGAAATGGGAAAAAATCAGTGGTGACACTTTCACCTCAAGTTGACATTTACTTTGATCCATTTCCTCTTTATTCAGAGAATTCACCAAGTGTGTCTTCTTTGTCACTGATTCTGTTATCTGCAGTTTGAATGCTGTTTGGTTTTCCTTCCAATATGGCTTCAAATTATTCTACTACATTTTTAGGGTTTTTTTCTTTCAATTATTTTTTCCCCTGTCACCTATAGAATTTCTTATAAACTTTTGGTTTACATTCCTTAGGAACCACATTTTCATGCGTTTTAGTGAGGATGAAATTTTGTTTAAAATAATTTTCTAAGATTTTTTTAAAAGATCTTTATTGGAGTATAATTGCTTTACAATGTTGTGTTAGTTTTTGCTGTACAACTAAGTATAACAAAGTTTCAGCTATATGTATACATATATCCCCAAATCCCCTCCCTCTTGCATCTCCCTCCCACCCTCCCTATCCAACCCCTCTAGGTGGTCACAAAGCACTGAGCTGATCTTCCCATGTGATGCAGCTGCTTCCCCCAGCTATCTATTTTACATTTGGTAGTGTATATATATCAGCACTACTCTCTCACTTAATCCCAGCTTACCCTTCCCCCTCCCCGTGTCCTCAAGTCCATTCTCTACATCTGCATCTTTATTCCTGTTCTGCCCCCGGGTTCATCAGAACCACTTTTTTTTTTTAAGATTCCATATATATGTATTAGCATATAGTATTTGTTTTTCTCTTTCTGACTTACTTCACTGTGTATGACACACTCTAGGTCCATCCACCTCATACAAATAACTCAATTTCGTTTCTTTTTATGGCTGAGTAATATTCCATTGTATATATGTGCCACATCTTCTTTATCCATTCATCTGATGATGGGCACTTAGGTTGTTTCCATCTCCGGGCTATCGTAAATAGAGCTGCAATGAACACCTGATACATGACTCTTTGAATTATGGTTTTCTCAGGGTATATGCCCAGTAGTGGGATTGCTGGGTCATATGGTAGTTCTGTTTGTAGTTTTTTAAGGAACCTCCATACTGTTCTCCATAGTGGCTGTACCAATTCACATTCCCACCAGCAGTGCAAGAGTGTTCCCTTTTCTCCACACCCTCTCCAGCATTTATTGTTTGTAGACCTTTTAATGATGGCCATTCTAACTGGTGTGAGGTGATACCTCACTGTAGTTTTGATTTGCATATCTCTAATGATTAGTGACGCTGAGCATCCTTTCATGTGTTTGTTGGCAGTCTGTATATCTTCTTTGGAGAAATGTCTATTTAGGTCTTCTGCCCATTTTTGTATTGGGTTGTTTTTTTGATATTGAGCTGCATGAGCTGCTTGTATATTTTGGAGATTAATCCTTTGTCAGTTGGTTCGTTTGCAAATGTTTTCTCCCATTCTGAGGGTTGTCTTTTCGTCTTGTTTATGGTTTCCTAAATTTTCTAAGTTTTATAGAAAGTAATTTTTAGGAAGTTTGTTCCTCTTGAGTTTATAATGATATGTCTTTTTTATTTTTAATACACTGTTCACTGGTTAGACAGAAGAAAACCAATATGAGACCTTTTTTGACTAAAGATGTGCTTAAATGTGTTGTGTAAATTGCACTCAGTCCCATTCCAATCCCCTTTTCAGAGCTACAGCTGGAATGGAGCCATCTTGCTTGACTCCCCAACAATTACTAGTGTTTCAGGATTTTTCTTTACCTCAGTTCATTAGTTATAGTAGTCTTATTCTATCATCACTGCATGGTTATAGGATATTTTATATTTAATATATTCTAGAGGAATACCATCTCTATGGGAACACTGTGGGCAAGAGAGGTTAACAAACCCA
Source organism: Delphinus delphis (assembly GCF_949987515.2). Taxonomy (NCBI): domain Eukaryota; kingdom Metazoa; phylum Chordata; class Mammalia; order Artiodactyla; family Delphinidae; genus Delphinus; species Delphinus delphis. The sequence goes on from NC_082684.1 coordinate 89,085,598, forward strand.
GCTGGTGGCAAATGCTGGGATTATAGTTTTATGATTGGTTCCAACACTTCCATTTTGTCTTCTATTATTTTCTTGGCCTTAAAGATTGTGACTATTTATAGAACGATGTACTGATGGGAAACAAGGGAGGCACAGAACTCTACTTGTAGGTAATGATTTTTGAGGCAAAGTTGGCTACTAAATAATTTCGTTATATAAAACTTTTATCTATAATCTAGGGGAAGACTGTGGGGGAGGGCTGAAACATATATCTCCTTCCATGCTCATGGATTCCCTCTGTAAGTAGAGTTTGTGCCTTTACATATTTTTTTATTGATAAGTTGAGAAGAACTAACCCAGAGCCTGTCAGAAATCACAAGTCCCTTATAACTGCTCTAAAAGCCTGCTTGCTCTTTGTTCTTCTCACTCCCCTATGGATCTTTTCCATTGTTGCTCAAATTAATCTCTCTACAGTGCAATTATGATCATCACTTTTCAAAGTTTCTAGTGATTATATTTCTGTAGGCAATGGATAATTTCTTATCCTTTTTTTCCAATGACTTGTGTAACAGTGGAAGTGTAGGTTAAGGGGATCTTTTCATAGTGTTGGTACTTTTACATTGGAACTTATGTTCTGGTCTAGTTTGAAAGTGTCAGGTTTGTTTTGTTTGTTTTACAGTATTCATATCATTTGATCCATGCAGAATGCCTTCTTCTTTCTTTATATGATAAATTCTTGTCCATCCTTCAATACACATTTGAGATACCATCTTTACTATAACCTATTATCTGAGATTCACACAGCTGGATGTTGGGGCCTTCATGGTCCTTTGCATTTCTTTTATGGTATTTATGCCATCAGTTAGTGTTCTGAACAGAGACTGAATCTTTATTAGTATGTCTGTATAATACCTAGTAAGCAGTGTCTTATACCCTATAGGGGTTCATAAATGCTATTCATTACTTTTGGCCTTTGGGTCCAGTTTGCACATTGGGAAGTTCTAGAGTCTTCACTTGTGATTGTAACCACATAACCCAAAGTCTTGCATTCTATGACCAAAGTGTCTTCTTTCTCCTTAAATGTTTTGCCCCTCCAGAATTATACAGAAATTAGTCTCTCTTTTGTAGGTTGATAAAACACATTACCCAAATATTTTTCAGCAAGTGTAAAACCGTCTGATCCTGTAGATCCTAGAAGGGCTCAGAAAGTGAGATTCAATAAGTCTGGGTGTCTATGCAAATGTCCAATGCCCTTATGGATTTACAGCTATGATACAGATTAATTTGCCTCTGTATGTACAACTGTCAGCAAGAAGAACAGGTACATAAGAAACTTATTGAATATAAGATCGAGGATCCTCAAGTACTTAGCAGGAGACACCAAATGACATATAGTTAACTCTCAAAATTAAGTAACATTCTCTTATCAAATACCTCAAGTATTACTCATGACTTTGTAAAACATTCCAGGACTTGGTAGGTTGGGGATAATAGTTTATCTGAATCAACCTCTCAGAATCAATTCCCAAACACTTCACAGAGATAGTCCTTATTCACTTGTAGCAGGAATAGAAAGTTGTTTTACCAAGCAAAATATGAATGAATTAAGTGTGGAGAAATTACTCTAGTAGCAATGTGGAGGCCAGAAAGACTAGAGAGTAGATGCCGATAGACTAGTCTGAAGACTATTGATATAGTCTAAATGATTACAGCTTAAACTAAATTCAGCGCAATGAGAAGAGGTGAAGAATGTATTGGAAAGATAAGGTAGATGAAAACAATGCTATCCTTCTCTGTCTCACCTGTTTATTTGCCATTTTCAAAGGCGATTGTCTACAAGTTTGGGAAATTGAGGCAACGATGTTAATAGAAACAGAACCACCAGAAAAGGAGGTTGCTTTCCTGGTTTGTTTCTGCAGCAGCACTATGAGGTGCCCTTCTCCTCAGTTGGGACTTTTAGAGACTCACTGGAAGGATGAGACAAGTAAAGAGAGGAAATGTTGGGAGTCCAACAGAGGTAGATTTGGGCTAGGGAATGTGCAATTTAGTCCTGGCAGTTTTAGAGTTATTTGATTCTCAGAACAGTATACATCTTGATTATAGGAAAATTACTGTCCCTGGAGTTAGAACAAATTAAGCTTGGGGTCAAAGGCAGTTCATAATTATGCTACGAAGGAATGGTTGTGGACACCAAGGACACTGCTGGTTTGGAGACATACTGATGAACTGTGAAAATGATGAAATTGAATACATGCTCTAAACTGCATAGAGTCCTTGATAAGCTGTGCTGAGAACATCAGTGCAGACTTGCTAGTGGTTTCAGAGGAAACTGATTATTCTGCAAACACAAGGTTAATTTAGGGAATGGTGGCAATCTGGAACGTGATCTCTCAGTCCCTTACCTTAAAGTTTTTACAATAAGATGGTTGAAGAGAGACCGGCTACAACTTTCAATCTCAGGAAGAGGGTCACAAACCTTGGCTAGGAAAGCACCTCTACAGTTCCAAACCTGAGCATGTCTTCAGAGATATGGGCCCAAATATTGGGTCAACCAGTAGGGAGGGATGTTCCATGTGTTGGAAAAATCATGAGGTATCCAAAAAAGCAGACTATTCTCGGAGTTGTACTAAGCTCAAGGAAGTAATCCTTTACCTCTGGCCAAGGGAGGGTGCTGACTTCAAATAATGAATATTTAGTGCCCATCACCATCAACTCTACTTTCCCACTTCAGTTTATAAGCACTTATTCAGCATCTCAGTATCATGAAATGGAAGAACATTTCAGAATTTTGTTTTAATTAATTTAAAGCATTAGTTACTCTTACGAACATTTAAAAATATCTAAATGTAGTCCTAAGTTCTTCATTTATATATCAAAGGGCTGAAAAGATCTCACTTTATGAAATAACCTCTAACATAAATAAGGAGATATATAAATGGGCAATAGAGGGGGCATAAATTGATTCATTTTGAGCAAATGGTAGATGGAGCTACATATAATAAGGTTTTAGCTGAAGCTCCTGTTGTTAACCAAATTAAGGAGAGACCCTAGTTATTTCCTAATTAACCAAAGCAAGAAAGTGGGATGCTGCTGCTCAGAATAGAGATAATGAGAAAACAATTGAGAAAACTGTAATTTCCAAGACACTCAATAGTGCTTTGGTGATCAGGGCAGATGAGGATTTGACTCAATACCATATAAGCGTCAATATCACACAGGAATTCAGGAAAGACTGGCAGAAAAGCCTAAGTGCAGGTTTCTGAAAAACTAGTGGGGGGTGGGTAGTAAAGATGATGTTGTGGGAAAGATAAAACAATGTAAATTCTGTTGTAGTAAAGGGAAAGCTCTTTAGGATTCAGAGGGTTAAAAGCCACTTGGTGAAGGTTAGGAGACTAAGAGTCTAGGGATACCAGTTTTTTCTGGTCCTCTCAAGGGCACATCAGGCTTGGTGGCCACAAGGTTACTTTGATGAAGATAGGTGGGCAGCAGAAGGGATGAGAAACCAAGGGCAGAGGGCCAGGGTAATGAATGGAATTGAATGATAAATCAGAGTTTTCTATAACTTAAGCCACTTTACAAATGTGTCAGTTGGGTCCTTTAGACAGCAGAGGCAGAGGTGAGATTGGGAATGAAAAAGATGTGTTGGCCTGTAACACCCATGAAAAGAAAAGGGAGGTGACAGGATTGGGCAGAGGAAGCCATTGGACCACGCATCTCTAACAAAGTCTCTACTAGCCAAATCGTGAGCTCCTGAGCAAAGGTTGCCCGTTAGAAAGTCCTCTGTTGGGTATAATTGGTAAGGCTCTTTTACCACAGCCTTGTGTAGTCACTGGCTGGAACCACCCCTCTTTAAGAGCATGATCTCAGCTCAAAATGTGAGACAGTTATGAAGGGGCCTGTCAGGTAGCCACATTCCTCACAGCTGATCCAGGATTTCAGTGAACCACTTACTCTGAGGGGAAACTTAGAAGGCAGATGGTGGGACTAATACAGTTCCTGTTGGTGCATTTGGTCTCAGGGCTGCAAATGGTCCTTACTGTCTCCCTTCTCCAACAACCGTCTTAAATTCTCTTTACCTTTAGCTATTACCTCTGCTGGGGTATCTAGTTTATCTCCTGGTGTGATCAAACTTTCATTCCTGAGGAGCTTATGCCCTTGGTAACCATACTCTTCTCAGGCTAGCATTGCTGCATTCATCCATTTAGTGTCACAATTAGGTAAGTATTATGAACTGAATGTGTCCTCCCCAAATTCATGTTGAAGCCCTAACCCCCAATGTGATGGTATTTAGAAGTGGGGTCTTTGGAAGGTAATGAGGTCATGGGTGTGGGGCCCTTATAATGGGATTAGTGCCCTTATAAGAAGAGGCATCAGAGAGCTTGTTCCCTTTCCACCATGTGAGGACATAGCAAGAAGGAGGCTGTCTACAAGCCAGGAAGAGGGAATCTCACCAGGAACCAATCAGCCAGTGCTGAACTCAACTTCCGAGGCTCCAGAACTGTAAGAAATAAATGTCTATTGTTTAAGCCACCCAGTTGATGGTATTTTGTTATAGCAACACAAACTAAGACAGCAGGGGAATACCAAGAGGTACCCAAGTGTACATATTCCTCCCTGCCTCTATTGAGTAAAAGGAACATTTTTAAAAACTTTTAAATTTTAAAAAATTTATTTTTTTTTACAGTAGGTCCTTGTTGGTTATCTATTTTAAATATAGCAGTGTGTACATGTCAGTCCCAAACTCCCAATCTATCCCTCCCCACTACCCTTTCGCCTGGTAACCATAAATTCATTCTGTACGTCTGTCTTTTTCTGTTTTGTAAATAAGTTCATTTGTGTCATTTTTTTTAGATTCTGTATATAAGCAATATCATATGATATTTGTTTTTCTCTGACTTACTTCACTGAGTATGATAATCCCCAGGTCCATCCATGTTGCTGCAAATGGCATTATTTAATTCTTTTTAATGGCTGAGTAACATTCCATTATATACGTACACACACACACACACACACACGCACACACACATCTTCTTTATCCATTCATCTGTCAATGGACATTTAGGTTGTTTCCGTGTCTTGGCTATTGTAAACAGTGCTGCAATGAACACTGGGGTGCATGTATCCTTTCAAACCATGTTTTTCTCTGGATAAATGCCCAGGAGTGGGATTGCTGGATCATACGGTACCTCTATTTTCAGTTTTTTAAGGAACCCCCATACTGTTCTACATAGTGGCTGTACCAATTTACATTCACACCAACAGCGTAGGAGGGTTCCCTTTTCTCCACACCTTCCCTAGCATTTATTGTCTGTAGATAAAAGCAACATTATTTCATTCTGTTGATCATGATCAATTAATCCTACCAAGGAGACACCTCTTCTTGCCTGCTCATCCATGAGCATAAAAAGTCCAAAGTGCTCAGGTATTAGCTGTACCTTGTAGCGCAATGGGATTCTTGCTGAGCTCCCTGGCAAGAGTGCATTGTCTTTGTTGAACAGAAACTCTAGTCCCACAAAGCTGGGAATTATGAGGATGAAAAGCACAAAGTCCTCTAGTGGGTCACTGGAACCATTATAAGTAGAGCCATTCCTGCTTTCACCCTTTAGGTCCAGGGCCTATGTAATCTTCCTATTGGGGATACAGTGCCAAAAAGAGGCATGGCATCCTATCTGAGTATTGCCTCTGAGCTGGTGCTTCAGTTCACATTCAGAAGACCATTCCAATATTTTCACAGGCCAGCAGATTTGGGGTGGTACAGGATGTGATATAATCAATGGATCCTATGAACATGGACCCACTCTGTTACTTCTTCTGCTGTGAAGTATGCCTATTGGCCAGATGCTTTGTTGTGTGAGATTCCATGACTATGGATCAGGTACTTTGTATATCCATGGTGATGGCTGAGGCTCTGTGGGATGGAAGGGCAAATTCACCTGGGATAAATATCTATTCTTATGAGAAGAAATCAATAACCTTTTCTAGGATGGCAGTGCCCACTTTGGTTAACTTGTTAACAAGTGTCCAATTGGTCTCCTTAGGGAATAGTGCCAAATTAGGGGATCAGCTTTATTTTACTGGCAAGTTGAACATCAGAACTACTGAGGTGATATGACCCTTGATAAGTGGAAACCTATGCTAATGGGTCCAAGTATAAATTCTTTCTCTGCCACCATGGTCATGTCATTTACATTCCCATCATACCAGCATTGGGTAGCTGCTGAAAAAAGCTAACTAATAGCAACTGGCTGAGTTATTTTATCTGATTGTTTAGTGTCTCTTCTAAAGTGAATGCTTTATGGTGGTCATAAATATGTTATGAAAAATTTAAATTTTGTGCCCATTCCTATATGTCTATCTACATGCATCTGTTCTAGACTTCCTTTTCTTTGATCTTAGTCTTTTTCCTACATATTTTATCACCTTGGGCCACTTCACCTTTCACACAAAATAGACGCCAGATGTACTCTCCAAAGCTTTGCCCTTTGGGAGGATTTTCTAATTCCACTGTGTAGGCCATCCCTGAGTGAGATACCTATCTTTTTTTGGCTTGTATCCATAGACTGAGCAAACCCGTCCATGAGTCAAGTTCAGAATCTTCCCTCCTTTTTTTTTTTTTTTGATTTTTTTGAATTTTATTTATTTTATACAGCAGGTTCTTATTAGTTATCTATTTTATACATATTAGTGTATATATGTCAATCCCAATCTCCCAGTTCGTCCCACCACCCCCACCCCGTCACTTTCCCCTCTTGGTGTCCATAAGTTTGTTCTCTGCATATGTGTCTCCATTTCTGCCCTGCAAACTGGTTCATCTGTACCATTTTTCTAGGTTCCACATATATGTGTTAATATACGATATTTGTTTTTCTTTCCCTCCTTCTTTAACTTGATGTCATCAGTTTGAGAGCAGCTGGAGGAGTGCTGGTATAGCAGTGGTGGGTGACATGGAGATCTGGGCTATCTGCTCATGAGCTTGTTTGTGCCCTGGTTCTGTGTGTGCTTGGTCCAAAATGTGCCATTTCTGCATTGCTATATATCACTACTCAGGCTATTAGGTTTTATAACTTGGAGAGTCCTGATAGGATCCAGGACACTTCTGGATGCATGGGCACTTGGTATCCCATAGTCAAGCACTCATTTATATAAAATCTGAGGGATATGCCAAGAGGTGTTTGTCAAAAGATGGGCAATTCTCTGCTACAGATGGCTTATCCTTGCTGAAAAACTCTCAGAGCCTCTGTTGTGAATGTATGTGGTTGCCCATTCCATGTAAGTGCAAACTGTGTCTGGCCTTCTTTCTTAATTGGGATAGAAAAGAACCCATTTTCAAATCAGTAGTTGAATGTCATGTAACTGCTCTAGCAGTGATTCCACAACCAGCGTGGAAATATTTATCGAACTTTCAGGAGTCTATAGTCATTATCTAGGGCCCATCTGTGTCCATCCATGTCTTCAGGAGACATATAAGGGAATAAAATAGGGATATGAAAAGAATGACAACCCTTGCATACTTTACCTTTTAAATTCTGACACTAATCTTTACCTTCCCTACTGCCATGAAATGTGATATTGTTCTTGATATTGGCCAGGAAGTTGGGAGGAGTTTCAGAAGCTTCCATTTGGCTTGTGGGGAACAGCTGTAACAGTGGGACAGACCAAAGACCAATAAGACAGTAACTTCAACTGCCAAGTATATCAATTTCAGTGATATCACAGGTAACTAGGGAAATGACTACCAAGTGGGTCCATGGATCCAGTAAATTTATCGTAAACTGAACTTTGGCCAGGACTCTACTTACTTACTGCCTATCTCCTTTATACCCCCATTTTATCTGGGAACCATGACAGTGCTTCAGGTCTTTGGGTATCAAAGACATTTTGACATTCATAGGCCACAGAGCCTGAGTTATCAGAGTGTTCTCTTTTCCACAGTGTGTAGTTACCAAAGTAACATTGGTCTCTTTAGGAAAAGACTAGGGGAATTATTTCAGTATATACTTGTTGTGATGTTTCAGGGTCCTTTGTCCTGGTGATCTGGCCCCTACTTTAGTCATTATTTGGGTCTGAAATCTGGCTTAAGTCTGGAAATTTGGCAAGGAGTTCTAAACTTTTATTGGGGTGATCATTCTTAGCTTTCTAATCATCCATTCTTCCTTTCTTTTGATTATATATTTTTCAAGCAGTACCTCCACTGGCCACCCATCCATTTTTCCTCTATGGAATTATATCCTATTAGCCATTTCCATAGCCTTCTATGGGTCAAGCCCCCTTGGCTGTCACTATGAGGTTGCTTATTGTTGTGATAATTGAAATCCCCTGCCTTCTGGAGGTTAAGCATGTGGCTGACTAGCCTGTATTGCTTTGGGACCCGTTCTTCCACATCGCTATCCCTGAGCCAAGCTCTGGGACAACTTCTCCTACTGTCAACCCTGGCCAAACTGCTATGTGATGCTGGTGTCTCCTTACTAGCCCATTGCTGATGGTCTTGGTGAATAGTATGCCCTCTTAGTCTTCTCATGCAACGTCATTTTCTGTTGGGGCTTTTGGTCTCATATATTCATTTCAGCAATGTCCACTTTCCTGAGCCTTCTACTTCTTCCTTTAATGTTTACTTTTTATCGTGGTGAGGACACTTAACATGAGACCTACCTTCTTAATAAATTCTTAAGTGCACAATACAGTATTGTTAACTATAGGCATACTATTGTATAGTGGATTTGAGCCTTTTACTTTTCTCCACAATCTGCGCGGAAGCTCAGTGGTAGCAGCTTGACCCAGTACGAATCATCATTTTCTCCAGACTTCTAGGTGACATTCTAACAGTGATTTATACCATCCCTTGGGGTTCTTGTCAAGGTGTAAATCTCATATCCTGAGAGTGCTTCCTGAGTCAATAAACTCTTTCTTATCCCAGGCTTATGTTCCAGCCCCTTTGATCAAGCTTTCTTAAAATACAAGCTGACTTTTACTTTCTTGGCCCTTGTCAGTATAATTTGGTTAGTTCTTTGAAGATATCATTCCTTTCCTTCCTTATCAGGTCCTGCATATCTCCAGCGGTATTAACTTACCCTGTGCTATTGATCTGGCAGCTAGGACAGGAAGTGACAGTAGAATCTGAGAGGTCCATCTGTTGCCTGCTTAGTAACAGGTCTCTGACATGTCTTTACACATGAAGGGATTACTAGCTCTTGATAAGGAGAAGGGGCAGCTCTGTAAGTTCTGAGGGTACAGAGACGTATGGTGAGCCAAAGCGTTCAGGTATAGGCATTTAACTGTCCTTGTCCCATGTGTCCCAGGCTTTCCCAACAGACCCGCTTCTTGGCCAAACATTCTATCTTAAAGCTCTGTACTTGTACTATTAAATTCTGAGTTTGGTTTTCCTTCTGCTCTCCCACAGTGCGGGATAAGGCCTCTTTGAAATCTAACGGCGTTCCCTCTGGCCTTCAACCTTACATTTCGTTGCCCTCACTTTTCATTATCCTTTTGTAGGGCTTTAATGCAACTTAATAATGAGTTAATTCTATTGTCAAAATATGAAATACAGTTGACCCAAACATGGGGGTGTTAGGAGCACTGACTCCCATGCAGTTGAAAATCTGCATACAACTTTACGGTTGGCTCTCTGAATTCATGGTTCCAGATCCACAGGTTTAACCAACCACAGATCGTGTAGTACTGTAGAACCTATTTATTGAAAAAAAAAATTCCATGTATAAGTGGACCTACACAGTTTAAACCTGTGTTGTTCAAGGGTTAACTATACTCTCCTTCCTCTCTTTTTAGATTTAGAAAGGTTTTATTATATGCTGAAAATAAGAAAAATTAATTTCCTTGACTAACTCTGCTCATGAAATACTGCAAAGGATCCTAGAAAGCTTTCTAATATAATTTCATTCATTAACAAAAATTGTATATATTTAAGGTGTACAACATGATGTGATATACATAGTGGAATGATTACTACAATCAAGCTAATTAACACACCTCCTCAAAATAGTTATTTTTTGGGTGTGTGATGGGTGCATCTGAAATCTATCCTCAGCATATTTTCAGTGTTTAATACAGTAGTATTAAGTACAGTCAACATGCCTGTACCTTAGATCTCTAGACTTACTCATCCTACAAAACTGCAAATTTTACCCTTTGACCAACATCTTCCCATCCTCCCCACCTCCTACCCATGGCCCCTGGTAACTGTTCTACTCTCTGCTTCTATGAGTTCTACTTTAAATTTTTTTCTTTTAATTATATTTATTTATTGTGGAGAACACTGCAGGTTTTGAGTTGTACTTAAAATATGTAAGTTTCAAGTGTACAACATAGTGATTCGATATTTTTATACATTATGAAATGATCATCACAATAATAGCAGTTACATCCATCATCATACACAGTTGTAACAATATTATTGACTATGTTCTCTATGTGTACATTACATCCTGTGACTTAATTATCTAATAGTTGGGAAGTTTGTACCTCTTAATCTCCTTCATTTTTTTTTTACCCATCTCCCTTACCCTCCTCCCCTCTGGCAGCTACCAGTTTGTTCTCTGTGAGTTTGTTTTGTTTGTTCATTTGTTTTGTTTTTTAGATTCCATATATGAGTGAAATCATACAGTATTTGTCTTTGTCTGACTTATTTCACTTAGCATAAAACTCTCAAGGTACATCCATGTTGCTGTAAATGACAAGATTTTATTCCATTGTGTGTGTGTGTGTGTGTGTGTGTGTGTATATATATATATATATATATATATACTACATCTCATTTATCCATTCATCTATGGATGGACACTTAGGTTGCTTCCATATCTTGGCTACTGTAAATAGTGCTGTGATGAACATAGGAGTGCATATATCTTTTTGAATGAATGTTTTCCTTTTCTTCATGTAAATACCCAGAAATGGAATTGCTGGATTGTATGGTAGTTCCATTTTTAGTTTTTTAAGGAAACTCCATACTATTTTCCATAGTGGTTGCACAGAGTTACAACCTCACCAATAGTTAAAGAGGGTTCCCTTTTCTCCATATCCTTGCCAGTGCTGTTGTTTCTTGACCTCTTGATAACAGACATTCTGAGAGGTGTGAGGTGATATCTCATCATGGTTTTGATTTTCATTTCCCTGATGATTAGTGATATTGAGCACCTTTTTATGTACTTGTTGGCCATCGGTATGTCTTCTTTGGAAAATTATCTATTCAGGTCCTCTGCTCATTTTAAAAATCAGGTTATTTCTTTTCTTGCTATTGAGTTGTTTGAGTTTCCTATATATTTTGGATATTAACCTCTTATGAGAAGTATGGTTTGCAAATATTTCTTCCCATTTTGTATATTTCTCTTCACTCTGTTTATTGTTTCCTATGCTGTGCAGAAGCTTTCTAGTTTGATGCAATCCCATTTGTCTATTTTTGCTTTTGTTACTTGTGCTTTTGGTGCCATATCCAAAAAATCATTGCCAAGACCAATGTCAAGAAAAATTTTCACTATGTTTTCTTCTAATGGTTTTAAGTCCTATATTTAGTCTTTAATCCATTTCTCTTTGAGGTGGTTTTTGTATATGGAGTGATATAAAAGTCCAGTTTCAGTGTTCTGTATGTGGAAAACCAGTTTTCCCCAAACCATTAAGAGACTGTCCTTTCCCTATTGTGTGTTCTTGGCACTTTTGTCAAAGATCAATTGTCCATAAATGTGTGGATTTATTTCTTGGTTCTCTCCTCTGTTTCTTTGGTCTCTATGTCTGTCTTTATGCCAGTACCATGCTATTTTGATAACAATAGCTTTGTAGTATATTTTGAAAGCAGGTAGTGTAATGCATCCAACTTTTTAAAAATTTGCTTAAGTTGGTTGGGCTATTGGTAGTCTCTTGTGGTTCCATATTAATTTGATTTTTTCCCCTACTTCTGTGAGAAATGTCATTGGAATTTTGATAGGGATTGCATTTAATCTGCAGATTACTTTGGGCAATATGGACATTTTAACAATATTAATTCTTCCAATCCATGAACTTGGAATATCTTTCCATTTGTTTGTCTTCACTTTGTTTTACCAATGTTATACAGTTTTAAGTATAAAGATCTTTTACTACCTTCATTCAGTATATCCCTAAGTTTTTTTCTTTTTGATGCTATTATATATGGGACTCTTTTCTTTATATTTTTTGGATGGTTTGCTATTAGTTTATAGAAACAACTGATTTCTGTATGTTGATTTTATATTTATTTTTCACTGAGATATAATTAACATATAGCATTATAATAGTTTTAGGTTTACAATTTAGTGCTTTGATATATGTATATATTGTGAAATGATTACCAGAATAAGTTTACACATAGTTACAAATTATTTTCCTTGTGATGAGGGCTTTGAAGATCTACTCTCTTAGCAACTTTCAAATTACAGTACAGTATTGTTAACTAGAATTCCCATGCTGTACATTACACCCCCAGGCTGTGTTTATTTTAAACTAGAAGTTTGTATTTTTTTAACATTTTTATTGGGGTATAATTGCTTTACAATGGTGTGTTAGTTTCTGCTTTATAACAAAGTGAATCAGTTATACATATACATATGTTCCCATATCTCTTCCCTCTTGCGTCTCCCTCCCTCCCACCCTCCCTATCCCACCCCTCCAGGGGGTCACAAAGCACCGAGCTGATCTCCCTGTGCTATGCGGCTGCTTCCCACTAGCTATCTACCTTACGTTTGGTAGTGTATATATGTCCATGCCTCTCTCTCGCTTTGTCACAGCTCACCCTTCCCCCTCCCCATATCCTCAAGTCCGTTCTCTAGTAGGTCTGTGTCTTTATTCCTGTCTTACTCCTAGGTTCTTCATGACTTTTTTTTCTTAAATTCCATATATATGTGTTAGCATACGGTATTTGTCTTTCTCTTTCTGACTTCCTTCACTCTGTATGACAGACTCTAGGTCTATCCACCTCATTACAAACAGCTCAATTTCATTTCTTTTTATGGCTGAGTAATATTCCATTGTATATATGTGCCACATCTTCTTTATCCATTCATCTGATGATGGGCACTTAGGTTGTTTCCATCTCCGGGCTATTGTAAATAGAGCTGCAATGGACATCTGATACATGACTCTTTTTGAATTATGGTTTTCTCAGGGTATATGCCCAGTAGTGGGATTGCTGGGTCATATGGTAGTTCTGTTTGTAGTTTTTTACTGTTCTCCATAGTGGCTGTACCAATTCACATTCCCACCAGCAGTGCAAGAGTGTTCCCTTTTCTCCACACCCTCTCCAGCATTTATTGTTTCTAGATTTTTTGACGATGGCCATTCTGACCAGTGTGAGATGATATCTCATTGTAGTTTTGATTTGCATTTCTCTAATGATTAATGATGTTGAGCATTCTTTCATGTGTTTGTTGGCAATCTGTATATCTTCTTTGGAGATATGTCTATTTAGGTCTTCTGCCCATTTTTGGATTGGGTTGTTTGTTTTTTCGTTATTGAGCTGCATGAGCTGCTTGTAAATTTTGGAGATTAATCCTTTGTCAGTTGCTTCATTTGCAAATATTTTCTCCCATTCTGAGGGTTGTCTTTTGGTCTTGTTTATGGTTTCCTTTGCTGTGCAAAAGCTTTGAAGTTTCATTAGGTCCCATTTGTTTATTTTTGTTTTTATTTCCATTTCTCTAGGCGGTGGGTCAAAAAGCATCTTGCTGTGATTTATGTCATAGAGTGTTCTGCCTATGTTTTCCTCTTAAGAGTTTGATAGTTTCTGGCCTTACATTTAGGTCTTTAATCCATTTTGAGTTTATTTTTGTGTATGGTGTTAGGGAGTGATCTAATCTCATATTTTTACATGTACCTGTCCAGTTTTCCCAGCACCACTTATCGAAGAGGCTGTCCTTTCTCCACTGTACATTCCTGCCTCCTTTATCAAAGATAAGGTGACCATATGTGCGTGGGTTTATCTCTGGGCTTTCTATCCCCAGAGATAAACCATCTCCTCTTTAAACTGTGATACAGCAATTTAATTGTTTCGTAATGGAACATAGAGAGATAACTGAAAGACATCGATATTTACAGTCTCAAGTTAGCATCAGTCTGACAAAGCATAATGGAAGAATAAACTACCCATCCATATAAGAGAATACTGAAGTTTTGTGCAGTAAAGGGTCTATCAACAAAGGCAATTTTTGAGGGGATTGAGTATTTAGATTGTGATTTCAATTCTGCTGAAGTGTTTTGAAATACCCTCTGTGCTATGGCTACAGGATTTATTGAGTACAGGAGATACAACTAGTAACCAGTTACAATTCTGAGCCTAGGACACTGATATGACTCAACTAGAAGTGATGTCAGATGTAATGTCTTACCATCTCCTGTGGCATTTAAGGAATAAAAATGGTTTGTTAAACCTCTAAGGAAACAATGGAAGGACCAGCAATGTTCACCATATGGTTGATTCTATATGATATGAGCAGGCTCAATGCTTAACTTAGTTTCATCTTGATCTGATCTGAATTACCTGAGTGACCAGAGGTCATCTCTTCTAACACCCTCATTTTAAAGAGTGGGAAAGAAGAAATGAGGTTAACTTGTTAAAGCAACCTATTTTTGCCTTTAATGAACTGAACCTTAGGTCAGGGTTTTCCTGATTTGTAGCCCATTTCTCTACACTGGATAAAATTGCTCCTAGCTCCACTTTTCACCACATCTGTTATGTGTTGAATTGTGTCCCCTCAAAATTTGAATTCCTAACTCCCTGTACTTATGAATGTGACCTTATTTGGGAATAGAGTCATTGAAGATGTAATTACTTAAGATGAGATCATACCAATATAGGGGGGATCCTTAACCATATGACTGGTATCCTTATAAGAAGAAGGAAAGTTAGACATAAACACAAAGGGAAGATAGCCATATGAAGACAGAGGCAGAGATTAGAGTTATGCTGCTGCAAACCAAGGAACACCTGAGGCTCCCAGTAGCTGGACCAGGAAAGGAAGTTTTAGAAGGAGCGTGGCCCTGCCAACACCTTGATACCAGATTTCTAGCCTCCAGAATGGCAAAAGAGTTGATTTCTGTTGTTTTAAGTGTGTGGCGCTTTGTTACAGCAGCCCTAGGAAACTAATACAACATGTAAAAATTAATTTTGTGGCCTTGTATGAATGTGCCATGTTTATGCCAGAGCTGGTAGCCAGATTTCAGCACTATAGACAGCAGGTAATTTGGAATTAGTGTTGGGTTTAATTGATTGAACCAGAAGGTCTGGTGCTTTCATAAACTGTGCCTCTGAAATCTTCATGTTAGAAATTTTTAGCCTCTTAATATTAATACATACTTTTAAGTGCTTATATAATGAATTCTATTGGATTACAATAAAATGTGTACACAGCTTGGTGGGTATACATATTGGCTCAATGTCTGAAAAGGTCTGATTACTCCAGATTGCCTAATAGCCATGCATTTCACTATTGTTCACACTCTAAGAGCTGCCAACGAGGATGTACTCTTCTATAATTATCATGACTCTTGTTGGAGTTAAGTCTCCACTTCTATTTTAATAGCAATATAACAAAATGATTATAAAAGGTGTACCTTTGTATGACTGGCCAGGTGGACTCCAATGTAGTGAAGCCAACTGCAGTTTAACCCAGTTTATCTAATGAGTGTCTCCCGTGCTTCTGTGTTCACAGTAGAATGGAGAATAGCACAGACATTGCCTTCCCTGTAAGTATATGACTTAACCTGGGAAGTAGGTTCATCATTAGAATAATTTCTGTTTAATTACAATGGTGACAAATGCTATGAGGATAAGCACAAGTTGGGGTGGGGGGTTACATATAACCTGAGTTGGTTGGGGGAGAAAGACAGTCAGAAAGGCATCTGAGGAATTGACACAAACTGTTTCTGAAGAATGAGTAGGAAGCTCACAGCCCTCATCCCATCCATCAGTAAATCCTGTGAGCTCTCCTTCAAACAATAGCTTTAATCCAGTTATTTCATTGCCTGTATTGCTAATACTGTGACGGCCATTCCAATACCACCACCTCAGCATCTGGACTATTTTAATGTGCTCCTAACTGTCTATTGCTTCCATCCTTGTCCCCTTACACTCTAACTCTGGCTGTTGTGGTAAGAATATTCTTTAAAACTATGATTCAGATCATGTCAGTCATCTCTCCAACAACTCCTATGACTTCCCAGCTGGAGTAAAATCCAGAATGCTTTATGGTGGCTGATGGTCGATAAGCCACCTTTCTGACCCTGTCGCCTACTGCCCTCTGCCCCCCCTTACTCTGCTTCAGCCACACTGGCCTCCTTGCTGTAGCTCAATAGCCACTGAGAGGTTTGATGTTTTTGGGTTTTTTTTGGCCTGGAACGCTGTTACCAATACAGCTGATTGGCTCACTCATGCATTTCATGTCTCTGTCACTTGTGACCTTTTTAGAAGGTCTTCCCTTGGTCATTCAGTAAAAAAATGACAACTTCCTCCTTTCCCTCAGTCATTCCCTGCCCCTCTTACCTTGTCTTATTTTCTTCTATAGAATTGGGCACCATCTGATAAACTTTCACTTTGTTGCATGATGAGAGGCGGTGGTAGGATAGGGGTGACTGGGATGATACTGTACAGGCAGTCGTACAATGTGGAAAGGAACTTCACTTGTTGAAGGAGTTGAAAGGCCACTGTGAAGGGAGAGCACTGAGCCAAGGGCAAATGGCAAAGGAAAAGGAGGGGCAGGCAGGACCAAATTTGGTGGGCTACAGAGGGCAGATTAGGATGAGGGCCCAAAGCCTAAGAGAAACGGGTAGCCACTGAAAGTTTTAAATGGGGGACTGATGATACATGTCCATACTACAAAGACCATTGTTGATGGTATGTAGAGAGTGTTTGGGAAATGACAAGTTTGCAGCAGCCCATTACAGTGATCTGGATGGAAGGTGATGTGTCTTAGATCATAATGTGGGCATGGGGGTGTAGAGGCAGAGGGATGGTGGACAAGGTAGGAGACATTTGGGGAAACTATCAAGACTTCCTCTAAGGGAACAAGGGTGGTAGGCTGGCTCTTGCTGAGCCTGGGATCTTGAGACAGAGTAGGTTTATGGGCATTGACACTAGGGGCTGGGAGAGCAGACCATGAATTCTATTTTATTGATAGATACATTGTCTTTATACCAGAACTCTTCTCACAGCCAGACCCATTTAGGTAATCACTTAGTTAACATTTCTACTCACCTATTTATAGGCAGCTCAAAGCTTAGCATGTAGCCTGGACATGGTGTTTGAACTTGTGGAAAAGATCTTCTAAGGAGAAGTGTGAGAAGTAAACACATGAGAGCCTGGGACTGACCCCTGAGACATTCTAACTTGTAACAGAAATCAGGTGGAAAAGAAAAATCCCCAGAAGATGACTCTCCTCCCCTTGGAGATTCACTCTGGTCAGGTTTTGACAGATGAAGAAACAGATGCAAAGAGCAGGGAGGCAACTTGCCTGATCTCATGGGTAGTTGGGCAGTGAGATTAAGCAGTCTTTCTGGATTGGGGTAGGGTAGAAAGTAAATAAGCCAAAATAAGAGGTTTTTGAACTTTTAGGAGAGTGCTTAGATCTTATTACCACTACCTCCTTGGACAAAGGGTCTTGGATATGTCCCTAGCTTCTTCCATATGAAATCTATGTCCACCCCCATTTAGAAGTATCTAGAAAAGGTACTTCCATTTATCTTTTTCAGAAACCTCCCCTCCCTATCCTTGTGACATTAAAAAATTACTATGAGTTATTAGGCTCTTTTAATTTTTAAATTCATTCTCCCTCCCTCCCTCTGTCTCTGTCTCTCTGATTTCTCCTTTTCTTAGATAGGGATGTATATTTGTGTGTCTGCAACTCTTAACACTGTCAATATACAATAAATGGTTGATAGACATGTATTTAAATAGAATACGCAGAATGTGACAAAAGTGCACTTTTAAAAGTTTAATCCTACAGACTTTTCAGTATGTTCTAAGGAGAGCTGTAATTCTCACTGTTCTGGATAAAGAATAGATTCAGATCATTAGCATTCTTCTCCTCACAGGAGGAGCAAGTTTTGCAATAAGTTATGCTCATCAGAGCTCCCATAGACCCTTAAGAATAAGGCTCGCTGAGCCATTGAAAGCTGCTTCTACCAACTTTATAAGGGACATAGGACCTAGTTAGGACAAACTGCTAACCATGAATGTAAACCCTATAAGGGACCCACCAGATCAATGTTAGTAGAGTCCCTAAATCTCCTCAAAAGAACCTTGTTATCTCTCTTCTTTAGAGTTACCACAGAATTATAAGTTAGTACTTCAATGCCCTTTACAAAGAGTTTACGTCCCTTGCTCTTCCCCACAAAAAACATTTTCGTCAAAATGTACTTGAGCTCCAATCACTTGGTGAAAAAACAGGTCACTGCTAGTCATGTTTAGCATTCTTCTTTCTTCCCCTTTGGGATAGAATCTGCCTTCAGACTATTTTTCACACAGAATAAGGATTAGTGCTCCTTTATCAATGTTGTCCATATTCCCACTCAGTATAATTTATCATCACTGCTAGAAGGTGCTCCTCAAAGACTGAGGTATAGAGCTGTAAAAAAAAAAAAAAAAATCAAGCTCCCCAAAGCCAGGGAAAATTGAAATGTCACTCTTTACAAGGAGTTTTAGGAGGGAGACTAAGCATTTACTTCAATACAGACCATCCATTCTAGGGCCTAGTTGAGAAACTTTCAAAATCAATTTTAAATCTTTTCTTTATAGCTTTCACATCCCCTCAATATCATCTTTTTTTTTTTCTTTTTCTTTTTCATGCAATTGCCTTGGCCAGGCAACTCAGGCCGGGGCGGGGTGGGCCTGGGGAGGGTTGGAGGGAGGCTGGTGGTTGATTTGTTGTCCCTTCTGCAGCTCCGCACACCAGCCCGGTTGCCAGCCTCGACGCCTGCCCCAGATGCACTGAGCCTGCCTGCTGTTTGGTAGACATTTCCCTTTATTTGTGGGCCTTGTGCTGCTCTAATAACCCTCCTCAAGGTCAAATTAGATTTATATGGAAGGAGAAGTCAGAGGCTTCAGAATGACTATGCTAATTAGAAACCAAAGTATAAACAACAGCACCACATGGATGTATTAAATAGGCCAGTATTCTCCACAGCAAATCAAATTAAGAGAAATCCCATTATCTGCTCAGGGCTTCTGCGTTTTTTTTCTGACCGCATGCTTTCGTGTTTGAACAGAACAAGCGTACGAATATATTTCATTTGCGGTCTGGTTCTAAACTACAACCTCTTTCACCCTTATCCCAAATTACAATGCTACCAAGTCATTATTAACAATTAAACTAATTTTTTATCCACTGTAAGTTTATGTATCACCCTCTAAAGATTTTAGGTTCAATGCAGCCTCAAATATTTCATTTATTTTCACCAGCTTGGCTTCAGTGTCAACTGCCTATCTAATATCTGCTACAGGAAATGAATGTACCATCCCTTAAATCTCTAACCTTGTGCAGTCAGGCTCATTCTGCAAGGGAATGTAAAACAAAAGTAGCCTGTCTCTTTCTTTAAAATGAACCAGTACTAGTCCTCAGGAAGCTCTTAGGAGCTTAGTATTACAGGTGGCAAAGCAGGTGGGAAGAGTAGTCACTTTTGCAGCTAAAAGCTGCTGAGCTAGTGATGGGGGAGGCACTGGGAATGAGAGGTTTTCTCAGAGGCTGGGGAAAGAGAAGGCAGGTCTCTGTTAGTCATCTTAAGTGCTTTTTATGCACAAGGCAACCCTAAGAGGCAGGTACACCAAAGCTGCATGGAGTGGAGAATCATGGCTCCTTTCTTTCAACTTTTTATGTAAATAAGTTTTTCACTACTCATAGCTTTCGTTAGCACGACGTGATAAGTGCGCTGATGATACCGTAGTGAGCATGCTACAAGTCCTTGAGGGAGAAGTAGGATGCTTCAGGAAGACAAGGCCCCAGGAAAAACAGCAGGACTAAGAGACTGGAATGTCAAGGCAGCCAGAACAGCCGTAGTGCTCATTTGGTTGAGTTCTTGGAGGAGGAATCATGAAAGTACATTTTCCACCTGACTCCTGGGCCGGGTTCATCATGGTCTTGTCAACTCCTTTCCTGCTCACTGTGAGAACCCTCAATTCCTTTTTCTTTCTTTTGAAAAGTCGTCATCCCGCAAATTTGCAAGTCAGAGGCAAACTAATCTATTGTAACCAGAAAAGAATCAAAGCATTGTGGTAAAGAAAGTAGTGGGGAGGGCAAGCACCCTGGCAGCAGACAGGAATTCTGGTCCTCAGGATTAAGTAATGGTGGACATCCCTTCACAACAGAACATATATACCACCCTTTTAGGTTTTTCCTGATTACCTTTTTCTCAGGACTGTCTCTTCTTAAGTAAATGTTAAGCCTACTGCTTCTTCTGGGGAGGGATAAGAAGAGTGACTAGAGGAAAGGAATTTCAGATTACAACACGATTCACATTATTTAGGGAAAATAAGGGTCTCTGAGAACTACTCATTCACTTGTCATCTACTATTCCAGTGAAGGTCTTAGCATTAATCTTCTTTTGTGGTTTCTTATGACAAAGACTCTCCCCTTGATCAAAATTTAGTCAGGTTCCTCTGAGCAATCTTTCTGACTAGCTCTTTGCCTTCCCAGCCTGACTGTAGCAAGAATTCCACTAAGTCAGTTTAGAGAGAATCCTGTCAGACACCCTCAATATCTGGTCACCCTCATACCTGATCAAATTCCTCATCCCCCACCATCCCCCAGGTGATATCTGATCACCTGGCCTGCCTTCAGCAAGAATCCTGTTAAGTCAGTTTAGCAAGAATCCCCTACCCTTGATTTCTCCTCTTGGTAAGTTTCCATCCATTGTACCCTGCACCCCAGCCCCCATGGCCATAAATCTCCAGTTATCTTTACAGTATTCTGAATTGTGTCCCATCTCTCTCTCTCCCATGGCAACAGTCTTGACACCTGTTGCAAGAGTCCTGAATAAAGTCTTCCTTACCATTTTAAGTATCAGAATAATTTTTGCCTTTAACGCTTGACAGGAATAAAGAGGTGCCCTTTTCTAATAAGAAGCAGTTGAATAAATGAAACATCTGTTCCACATCTTGCTTAAACCAAATTCTCTCTCTGTGGTGTGTGTGTGTAATATATATATATATATATTTATATATATCAGACACACACATATGTATATCAGAAGATTTCTAAAAGAATGTCAAAAGAAATAATGTTAAATACTCTTTATTATCTATTACTACCTTCAGGGTAAAAATTCTGATTTGTTAGCAAGGGTAGAAAATCTTCGTGTTTAGGCCTTTTCCTCCAAGCCCCTTACTTTCCACCCAGCTGTTCCTCTATCTATTTCAACTTTCATCTAAAGATCCAAGGCACGCAAACAGGCTGTATTTAAAAAGTCTCTAGATATGTGCCACCCAACATGGGAACCACTAGTCCAAAATGGCTATTTACATTTAAATTAATTAAAATTAAGTTAAAACTGCCTCAGTCACAGTAGCCACATTTCCAGTGTTCAGTATCCAGCTGTGGCTAGTGGCTACCATTTTGACAGCACAGAGAGGATTTCCGTTATCCATCATTATTAGAAAACTCTATAGAATAGCACTGAGCTATATAATTCAGACTTGCCAGAACAAGAAGTATAGACAGTTCTCATAGCCAGGCTTACAACAGCATACAGTGTGGAGAAGTTTTCAGTATTTCACCAACTTTTACTTTTATTCATTTTTAAGGCTTGTTGTACGGCACACTCTGTGAATCTTGTCTTGGTTCTCCCAGCACAAGTTAATCAACGTCTGCTTCTGTTGCTTACGCAGTTCATTTTTTTTTTTTGGGGGGGGGGGGTTTTCTGTCTGTAAATCTGAAATCTAAGAAGCAGAGTCCATTTCTAAATCTGCAGGAATAAGCAGATGGAGTGAAGGGTCTTGTCTCCATAGCATGAGTGCAAAGTGTCTTGTGAGTTTGGGAAAGCTGAACCTTTAGATAAGGGACAAATCCGCGGCTCTTTCACTTATTATCTGATGTCATATCTCCATTTTACAGATACTGAAACTGAGGCTTAGGAGTTAAAAACACCTGCCTTAGGGTCCTTAGGGTTGCAGTGAGCATTGGTTTAATAAATCACTTAGCACTGTGCTTGGCACGTAAGTACGTAATGTTGGGTATCATTTAATCTAAGTTTTGCATCCTTAATTGTAAAAAAAGGTTTTATTGGGATATTGGGAAGGAGATCAAATTAATATTTTATACAAAATACTTTTAAAAACGTTATTTTGATGTTCAAAACAAGAATTTATTAGTAATGGAAAAAGGGAGGTATATTTCTAGCTTGAACTTAAATCAGGCTTTGTTTTAAGACTTGTATCCAAGTTGGATACAAAGGATGATACTTTATGGTCAGAAGGATTTGTGTTAAAAAAGAAAAAGAGGAATATATCAAAATTATCCTTTGAGCTTTAGAAAGGAGGCAACGGTAATATCCTTAACATATTAGACACAGAGTCATTGAATAAAGTCTCAGTGATGCCACAGATGTTCCTTCTTTCAATTTTATCAGTTTGCAAAATTCATGAGGTTAATAAGTATTAAGAATCTCATTACTGTACCATATCAGATAGGGATGTGGCTCGAGGGTGTAATTAACTAGTTCTATTGCTGAAACTCCATCAAAAAGCAAGACTGAACTTACCCAGCACTATAAAAATCTCTATCTCTCTGCATGCAGCTCTATCTAATGGAAAATATTACATATGGGGTTTCTGAAAGCTCACACTTCAAATCCTGAAGCTCACTGACTTCGCATATAAAGTTACAGCAGGTGGCTATTAGAGTTTGAAAGAGATTCACTGTCAGCAAATGCTATTGGTCTAGATCTCGATATACTGGGCAGTTATATCAATAGCCATATTTTGCTTTTTTTTTTTAAATCTTGTATAACTTTGCTGAAGCAATATTAGTTCCAAGTACTTTGCACAGTAGGTGTAACTGTTACCCCTCCTTCCTGTAGAGGTTATAAGTCAATATTGATAGGGTTTAATAGCCGCCTACTCCTTTTCAGGACGAAGTGAAGACGTTTCACTAGCATTCACCTATATTGACTCTACTTACTTCCTGTACTACTAACAACCCTCCCAGCTCAGCCTGGGAGCCTACAGCACCCCCAGTGAGCTGTCATCTACACTATTGCCCTTCTCAAATGTCACTCTGTTTTAACAGATAACTTAATATAAGTTATCTAGAAATTGATGTGGGAGCCCTACTTGTAAGGCGACTGAATGGGGGAAAATCCTACATAGAAATTTAAGCTAAATACTTTGATAGTATATGAGCTATTTGTTCCTCTCTCAAGTTATTCCAAGTACATCAGGAAGAGAAGGTGGGTTTGCAAGATATATTGCTTTCCTACCCATGTCTTTTTGCCTCCTAAAGAACTCCTAATTTTCAGGGAGGAGCTAGGGTTCTATCTATGATCTCTTGGAGGTTAGGCTCTTATCCCCACTGATTGATAGATCATGATTTGTCTAAACCACTCATGGATATCTATTTTCTCAGACTGATATAAGTATGAGGAAGGGCAGGGAACATGACTCAGTTTTGGCAAATGAACTATAGGGGAACATTTTCATTTTTATTCAGAAAGGCTCAACAAAGCCTTGGGAGGGACAGGCTTTTGCTCCTTCCTCATCATTTCTGCCTAGAAGTCAAATGAGATGCATGGAGGTCATCTTGCTATCACAAATTGAAAAGCTTGTGGACAACAATCCAACATTTTAAAGATTGAGGAATAAAGAGTCTGGGCCCATGACATCAATATTGAGTTTACAATTCTTACTATGTGAGAAGAATAAACCTACGTTTTAAAAGTACCTCTAAGCTGGGTTTTCTTGTAGCAGGAAACATTCCTAGGTAAGTAATACAGTAGCTGAGAGGCCTTAGCATTCTCAGGCCACATCTTATTCTCCGTGGCCAGAACAGTATTTTTTAGAACTAGTGTTTTCCACCATGGCTGGGCATCATTAGACAGCAGTCAAACTTTGTCTTAATCATCATATTAGTCAGCTCAGGCTGCCGCTGTAAATTATCATAGACTGTGTGGCTTAAACAACAGAGATTTATTTTCTCACGTTTCTGAAGGCTAGAAGTCTGAGATCAGTGTGTCTGTGGTCGTGTGCTCTTCCTGGCTTACAGATGGCCACCTTCTTGCGCCTCATATGTCACAGAGAGAGCTTTGGTACCATTTCTTTTCTTTTTCAAGGGCACTAATCCCTCCATAAGGACCCCACTGCTATGACCTCATCTAAACATAATTATCACCTAAAGGTCTCATCTCTAAATACCATCACATTGGAGGTTAGGGCTTCAACACATGTGTTTGGAGGGGGGCACACTTCAATCCACAGCAGTAGGCATCTCCACTATTTTTACTGCTCAGCTGTCAAAGGACCTTGTATTCATGAGGTATATGTGAAGACTTACATATACATCATTTCAATGATGAGGCTATTCCCTGTGCTGGCTTCACAGGCTTGTTGGGGCTTATATGATAAGAGGGAACCTGGTCATGTTTATCAGGTTTTTTCTCATTCAGTGCATCATCGTACTATGTTGCTTCCTTATGAAGGTCAGTCACCCATCTTTTCTTCCTGGCCTCCTACATTGTCCACTGGGTTCCTTCCTGTTTAGACAGGACTTATTGTCTCTGCTGGGAAAGATGAAGAACTTACTAAATTTACCCAACCTCTTGTCTCTTCTACCAAATCTGTTAATTATAGTTACATAAAAGATTGTAAATGTCAAAGCTTGATTTAAAAATAAATTATAACTAAGTCTTCCATTTTCTGGTTTTTAGATTCCACCCATAGATAATGAATGGCATTTACCTTATTATGTAAATGTTCTTTTAAAACAAATTATTATGAATGGATTCTTTCTGAAGTAGACAGTCCTAGATTATTGAAACATTGCTGTTTTTAAGAGACTTTTCCATGGGTTAAGGTCTAATAGATCCATTAATTTCCTTTTATCTAACTTTTTTGGGTTCTTATAACTATTCTCTCCCTCAGACCTAGTGTTGGAATGTCTCCTTCTGTTGCTAGACCCAGGAAATATTGCATATCTTTTTTTTTTGGTCCCTCTGTACCCTGTCCATACTCTGAGGAACTCTTAATAGAGTTGGGTGTATTCTACCCTGATTGGGTGGGTCAGCTTGTTCTTATTAGGATCCTTTTAAGTCTAGTCACAGTCAATCTATTACTCATGTGTAAAGGTGTAAATCCAAAATTTTCACTCAGAACTTTAATGCAAAACAACAAAGCAAAACAACAATACATTGTTGTCACTAAAATATCTGTAGAACTGTTACTTACAAAGGTATTTCTTTCTGAAAGCTGGTATAATTTAGAAATTCCAAGGATGATGAAGTTCTCAGTGTGTGTTTAGGTATGAGTCATATTTTGTTCATCCTACTCAGTACGTGGGGGATCCTTTCAATCAGAATGTCTTTAATTTATAAAGCATTATTTGAAGTAATGCATTTATGGAATTAAAAAAAGTCAGATAGTGCTAAAAGACTTAAAAACAATGATCCCTTTCTCTACCCCATACCTCCTATTCCACTAGTGTTCTCTAGAGGGGACCACTGTTAACTCTTAGCTGTTTTATCTGGAATTTACCTATGCATTGATGATTTCCTTCTATTTCTTTATCAGTTGGGATATTGTATCTTATTATGGATGTTGGTTATTTAGTTCAACCTCCTACCCCTGGCCTTAGTCTGCCCATTCCCATGATTTTCTCAACAAAATTATCAGTCAGATCAAGACAGCATTTACAATATAACTATAAAAATATTGTTCTCTGCTGAGCCAGGTAGTGTACCGTACTCTCTTCCCATAAAATGTTTAGTTTTCTATGTATCTGTTTTTTAAAAAGTTCAAGTGAGCGGTCAAATACCGACAGAGTTTTTTAAATGCCAAAATACAAATGCATCCGTTCCCTTTATCTCCCAGATAACTTCCTCTTGCAGCCTCCGTGCTCTGGCACCAACTGGGATTGATTATTCTCTGAGCATGACTTGTGACTCATCTGCGACCTTCCTTTCCTGCTCTCCAGTGTTTGAGCTCCCACTTCCTAAATCATATATCTTACCGTTTTTGTTGTTGTTGCCATCATTGTTTATAACCTTGATTGATGGAATCCATCCTCCAGTAGCATCTGAGAAAAGGTACAGGAAAGGTATATTTTAGTTTTAGACCTGAAAATGTCTTTTTCAACCTGTATTTCTCTGCCTATACAAACCACCCATCAAGTGTGAGGGTAAAACAATCATTGATTTTTCCTCAGAATTTTAAGGGCATTGTTCTATTGCCTTCAGGCATCTAGTGTTGCTGGTGAAAGGTTGCTGTTGAAAGTTCTGAAGACACTATGATTCTCATTCCTTTTTTGTAACTTATTCTCCCCTCTGGAAAATTTTAGGATCTTACTCTCTGTGGTGTTTAGTGATTGTAACTAAACATCTGTGTTGTTTAGTGATGTAAGTAAACATCTGTGTTGTTTAGTGATGTAACTTTGTGTAGATCTTCTGTATTTTGTGTGCTTTTAAAGGGTAGCTGACTATGCTCATTTTTTTCTCTTGCTGATATTAGAACTAGCATCTTCAAGGATAGCATATCAATTTTGATGTATAAAAACTAAAGAATGAATCTGTGTATACAGTCAATACCACACTCATATCTCAACAAGCATGTACAAACTTGAGATGTTCAAAAGCATTGAGTTTATAATGTACCCCATACCTAAGAATTAAAATAAATTTACTATTAGTTAATTTTCCCTAACAATGAAAAATAATGGTCCATTATGCTCAAATTCCAAAGATTCAACTTGGCAAGTGAAAAATCTTCAATGTGGTTAATGATAGAACTTTTAAGCCCAAATCACATTACATTAATATTGTTAATTAGCATGTTATTATTTAGTAGGTTTTAAAATCAGTTTGTAAATCTGCTTTAGTTTTACAATTACATAAGAAGTCTTGATTCCAATATTTGCTAAATGTCTATAATGTGTAGGACACTGCTTTGGTATCACTAAATACCAAATATATAGCACAGAAATCTCTTTAAGCTTATATTCACTATATTGTAAGTGCTATAGACTGAATGTGTCCTCCCAAAATTCATATATTGAAGCCCAATCCCCAAATGAGAGAGTATCTGGAGGTGGGGACTTTGGGAGGTGATTAGGTCATAAATGGAATTAGTGCCCCCAATAAAAAGACCCCACAGAAGTGTCTGACCCCTTCTGCATGTGAGGACATAGCAAGAAGACAGCCATTTATACCAGGACGTGAGTCCTTACCAGACACTGAATCTGCCACTTCCTTGATCTTGGACTTTCCAGCCTCCAAAACGCTGAGAAACAAATAACTGTTTTGTTAGTAAGCTAGTCAGTCTATGGTGTTCTCTTATAGCAGCCTGAACTAAGACAGTAAGTTTTATGAGGAAGGAATTTATTCTTAGCTAAATTCCTAGGATGTTATATATATGATGCATACATTTAGCATATAAAATGTGTATATGTACATATTTCAATACATAAATTTAAGTTAACTCTGGGTGACTACAAGAATGTTTCCCGTTAATGGAATCCTCTGAAGTTTGAGAAGCATGTTTATTCCTTATACTTCCACAAGTGCTTTCTTCAGACTTCTCATGTTTTCCCTACTGACTCAGTAGAGAAGAACCTTAAAGATTCACTAACATCCTTGTCTTACTCTAATTCTTCTTCTAGGCAAAATTTCCTCATGGATAAAATGAGAGGATATAGATTCATATCAGAAGAGATAGGGCCAAGGGTATGAGAGAAACATGTTCTCAGAGGTTATTTGCATTGGTTATTTAGAAAAGGACAGAAATATCCTGAGTGCAATATCCATTGCAGCTCCCATGGATGACTTGACAGTGCATATTGTTTTCTGGACTTGGAGAACACCAGGGTGTAGAGGAAATATGCCTGCTTTTTTCTCCTACTTCAGCAAGAACAAAGTTATGGGTAAGAACTTGGCTCCTACAGAAAAAAAGTCAGTACAAAAATTCCTTCTCTTCTACAGATTTATTTGACCTAATTTCTTATGGATTTTCTTATTTGTAGATTCAAGAATTGAGGCAAAAACTTACTTGGTTGCCAGAGAGAACTCTCAGGGCATAATCAGCTCTCAACATATTGCTTTTGTCAGAGAAACAGACACAAAAAGTGACAAATGCAGTCTGGATGAAACACAGCATGCTTTTCTTAAAATGGAAAGGATATCTGCTAGTTGCCTATTTGTATGTGCTTCCCTTTACTTCAATGTTTAGAGTACAAAACAGATTCGGGACCTTTGGGAAATGGGGTTCAGGCTATAAGAACCCCTACTGGCTGTCCTATATACAGTTAATGGCTACGTGGATGGAGGCCAGCCTCCATTTCACCTTTCCATTGTCTGCCAGAGTAGCATGTAATCTATTCCAGGCATCTGCAACTGAAAGCACAACATGCCGATTATTTTTTATTGATCTAAAGCCTTCACAGGTGGGACACTTTGCCAGGGCAGCATATGGAAATTTAGATAAGGGAATGATTGCAGAGACATGGAAAGGGCTTCTTCGCTCTTTGGAAAAGAATCTGTAAGCCTTAAAAGAAATGAACAAGCACTTGGTATTCCAGAGCTTAAGAGCGCCGAAGATGAATTATGCAGTCACTGCAATAGAAATTGATTACTAAGCCTTCGATGAGTCACATGCCTTAGGAATTAAGTACTCCAATCTATTATTGTCAGTATCCTGATGGGTCAAACAGGCTGTGAATGGGAATTTGCATTAAATTGATTTGAGTGTTTTTTCTTGAACTAACATCACTCAATCAAGGGACACATTCAGACAGAGAAAGATAAGTCTAACTAAATTTGATTTGGAAAAGCAGAGTAGCAAGGGATGAGCAGGCAGAATCTAAAAGCGCCATAAATCTGGCACGACAGCCTGGGCTGCAAGAAGCAGGTGAATAGTTTTTGTGCCACAAATAGTGTATAGAGTCAAAGCAAATTTGTTTTGCAGGTCTGTAGCATGTTGATACAGTCATGGTTTACAAAAATCATCATCAGGTAATAGAGGACTACTTCTCGGAGGATTTCAGAAGATCTGATTCAGAAATGACAAAGTACTTGCCACCTGTCTGAGGACTGAGTCTATATTTTTAGTATATGTTTACTATGCAATGATCTTTTGACCTAAGGGAAGTCGTTCACTTTATGTGTAAATAAGCTTTTATGCAAAGAGGGTAAGTAGATTAGATGAACTCAGGTCCACTCAAGTTTAACATTACATGATTCTGTGAGTGGAAAGACATCATCGAGTGCCAAATTTCACTCAAACATGTGACGCTTTTTGTTGGCTAGATGCTAGGATTCACAAGGAACCTCAGCTGTACCAGCCACTCTGTCCTGGCAATTTAACTGATAGTTTAGGGGAGGCGTGAGTCCCCAGGGGCTATGGTGGGTTGGGAAGTTTTGAGACGAACTGTGATAGGTACTGAGAGTTTACAACATTTGAATGTTGACTGGACAAATACCTACAGCTCAGGAAGGAGCATCTGCTGATGCTCAGAATGATTCTGACTCATTAACTAATTATGAATATAATAAATGAGTTCTCTTTTTCTGCTATTAACCACTTACACAGATACAACAATAAGGATCCAACTTTGAATGGTGGGGAAAGGGCATTAAAAACTTGTCAGGTGGTTCTTTACAGTAAGAGAAAAATACGAATTCTCAGTGAACCTACAGTATCTGTGCAGCTTAACCTGTTCTAACTAAATAACACCACGTTGAAATTTTATTCCTTCATTCTCAAACACATTTAACTTTGAACTGTTGTAGTATTGCTCTTAGCTGGTTAAAAGCTACTTAGAAGGATCATAACTAATATTCACCTGTACTAGCCAGTAAGCTGAAAATTTGGTAAAGATGTGAGGTTACTAGTTTATTGATCAAGCAGGAATTGTAGGAGTAATAGCTGACCTCTTATCAGCGTTGAATCTCTTCCATTTCCATCTTATCTGGTCCCCAGGTTGCCAGAGTAACACTGTCAGGGTATCCTTACTGCTGATTCCTGCTTGCCACGTGTCCCTTCTAAACCTCTTTCTGTCACGGCAAGGTACAGAAATCAGTAACAATGAATGAGTCTTTAATCATGCTGGTATTCAAAGGATATGCATCTTTGATGTTTTAGCCTATACCTTTGGTTTGATTAGAATACAGGAAGTTCTTAAAGATCAGTATCTTGGAAATTACTTTGTCCCTTGAAGTTTTCTCTTAAGCAGAAGTTGGTGAAGTTTTGAAGATAGGTCATTTGCACAAGAAGAGCTCATTGTTTGAATATGTTATCATTTAAAGGTACAGTAATCAATATTTTTGCAGTATTGTGCATTAGGGTTGTTCAGTCAAACTCCATTCAACATGAACCATGGGTTGTGTTGAATTCCTGTTTGAAATAGAAAGCTATTAAAGTCAAAAGCAGTACACCAAAGATAAAACTACCGTATTATAATTCTCTAGTCAATGTATGGGATGTACTGAGCCCAGCATGATGAAAAGTAGATAGAAGCCAAGGAAAAGAAGTTGAAAATCCATTTTCAAGGACATGAAAGCTTGGTCAGGAGATGACTCTGAAGTAACAGTAAATGTGTATATTATCCTTAACTATTAAACCTATAGAAAGGGCCTGGGAAAATAATCCTAGAGAGAGCACTACTTGTGTATTTCCGGTAAGGAGGGGAGATGACCCTAGTCTGTAAATAATCAGTGGGTCTGAGATGGAAGTTTCAAGATGCCCCAAGAATGTGCAGAAGATTTGTACTGCAATGAAAGCAAATGGTGAGAGGATCCATGAAATGAAATATGAAGTGGAGACAGCTGCATCTCCACCAAACTTCTAATAAAATTTGGAGAAATTGGGCTGTAGAAGATCTTGGCAAGGGTTTCCCTGGTGGTGCAGTGGTTGAGAATCCACCTGCCAATGCAGGGTACACGGGTTCAAGCCCTGGTCCGGAAGATCCCATGTGCCACGGAGCAACTAAGCCGGTGTGCCACAACTACTGAGCCTGTGTGCCACAACTGCTGAAGCCCGCATGCCTAGAGCCTGTGCTCTCCAACAAGCGAAGCCACTGCAATGAGAAGCCCATGCACCACAACGAAGAATAGTTCCTGCTTGCCGCAACTAAAGAAAGCCCGTGCTCAGCAACGAAGCCTAAATAAATAAATAATAATAAAAAAGAACTTGGCTAACATTTCCTCAGCCACTAGGGGACCTCAGTTGAAAGTATGATGTGTATCTAATGCCCCTTCTCCCTCATTCTGTGTCCTCCCCCATCTTCTGACCCTAGAGAGAAGATCAACAGCCGGTCAGTGTTTATACAGATGTCACAGTATGAGTTTCTGATTGTATCTATAGTGACCTTCAAAGAGAAGAGACAAAATAGGTGAGAACACAAGCTCATTTTTGTGGTACCTCCTACTTAAGAGAGACAATATTTCTGAACAATAAAACCCTATGGGCTACCTTTAACTGAGGTGCTGTGATGTGAAAAATTTACAAATAAATTCGTGTTTATACTTTTACAACTAACTTCATGGGAAATAAAATTAAAATTTAGCAAAACGAAGTCAATACAATATTATGGTCTAGGTTATAGAATATATAGTAATCATATCAATATCACAGACATTGATTTAAGTCTGACATGGCTATTATTAAGTATTAAATTATTCATAGATTTACCTCTGAATTGTCTGAGCCCATGGTTACCATACTCTTCTCAGGCTAGGGTTGTAGTATCTGTCCATTCATTGTCAAAGTTGGGTAACAGAATCCTTAGTGCCCAAGAGGGTCGCATTGTGTAAAAGTAGTCCTACCTCCTGCTGATGATCAAGGTCGGTT
This sequence comes from Delphinus delphis, assembly GCF_949987515.2. NCBI lineage: Eukaryota > Metazoa > Chordata > Mammalia > Artiodactyla > Delphinidae > Delphinus > Delphinus delphis. Next base: position 89,117,567 of record NC_082684.1, read on the forward strand.
TTCTCTGTCATGATTGTGACTCTTTTCTTTCTTGCTAGTCCCTGGATACAGGGAGAGGCCCAAGTGTCCATGGGCCAATTTACAATTTGATGGGATGCTTGGTATGTCTTCTGTGAAAGTGTTAGTGCTTTGGGCCCCAGGACCCTTCCATGCTGTGATTTGCCAGGAGTTTCAGAAAACAGAAGCATAAATTAAGGGCTCCCAATGAGTCATTTAGGGTAAATGGCTTTGACTGGAGCTATTACTTCATTGAGGTTTTGGATATCTATAGTCACCCCAAATTCTCTCTGGTTTTCGTAGGACCAGATAGGATAAATGGGAACCACCATCCTTGCATACTTGAAATCTTTAAAGGTAATACTAATATCCACTATCCCTCTCCCCAAGATGTGATATTAGTTTTTGATTTACTGCATTGATCATTGGCAAAGGCAGTTTTAGAAGCTTCCACTTAGCCTGTGGGATTAAATTTCATTCTGGGAAGGGCCATGACCCCAGTAATGGAGTTGCAAAATATGTCAAATATGCTAATTCCAATCAAAACTTTCTGGAAATGGAGAAATGACCAGCACTCTTTAAAAAACAAAAAAGAAGTACATGGCTATAAGCTCAATATAAGGAATTATAAGACATATGCAAATCCAACCACAAAAAGGTATCAGCTGACAGCGGTCAGAATGACCATCAGCAAAAAAATAGAAACAATAAATGCCGAAGAAGTTGTGAAGAAATGCATACCCTCAACTTTAAGTGGCTCCTAAACTGGTAAGTGCCATGAAGGAAGACAGAATGGACCTGCCTTTAAAAGGTAAACACTGAGATACCATATGATCCCGCAGGCCCACTCCTTGGCCTATAACCTAGGAAGACAGAAATGGAAAGACACAGGCAGGCAAATGTGCACTGCAGCAGTATTACAATAGCCAAGACAAGGAAGCAGCCAAAAAGTCCATCAAGAGACGAATGGACAAAGAAGAACTGGTCCATGTACACAATGGAATATTAGCCACGGAAAACAATGAAACACTGCCCTTTGCAGCACCATAGATGATCCTAGAGATAATCACAGAACATAAGGTAAGTCCGAAAGCAAAAGACAGATATCTTATATCACTTCTAGGTGTTATCTAACAACTGACACAAATGAACTTATTTCCACAGAGAGAGACACTCCCAGACTTAGAAAACAACTACGGTTATCTAAAAGGAAAGGTGGGATCAATAGACAAATTAAGATTAGGGTTGCCATACGTATACCAATGCATATTAAATACATATATCAAACAAACTAGGGCTTCCCTGGTGGTGGGGTGGTTGAGTGTCAGCCTGCTAATGCAGGGGACACGGGTTTGTTCCCTGGTCCGGGAGGATCCCACGTGCCGCGGAGCGGCTGGGCCCGTGAGCCATGGCCCCTGAGCCTGCGTGTCCGGAGCCTGTGCTCCGCAGCGGAAGAGGCCACAGCAGTGAGAGGCCCGCGTACCGAAAAAAAAAAAAAAAAAGAACCACCATATAGCAAGGGAGGTCTACTGAACACTGTATTAATTTACATGGGAAGAGGCTCGGTACATGAATAGATACATATAATGTAGAAATGAACCAGTTTGTGTACACCTAGAACAAATAATATTCTAATCATTAACCTGATTAAGAAAATTATAACAACGAAGAAGATGGACTGAGACATAAACTTATGGAGTTTTTTCCTGGCATATTCCATTCTAATTGACAACCTAGGAACACGACTTCCAGGAAAGCTCTGCTGCCCTAGTAACCAGATTTGAAAATGGAGAAACGCTGCCGCCGTGTGGCCTTTTCCCACAACAGCAGCTTTCAACCCAGTGCTAATGGTCACTACATATTAACAACAATTGCAAGCCTGTAACTGACAGGCTCCCTCAAAAAAAATCCTGGGGTCGAAAATCGACCAAACAATTCAAAAGAGGGCAAGGTGTTAAGAACACAATTTCAACAGGTATATTTTACTCGCACTTTTTTTTTTTAACAACAGAAATGTGTGGAAAAATGCTCATCATTAAAGACATGCAAATCCAATCTACAAAAATGTATCCGCTCTCACCCATGAGAATGACCATCAGCAAAACGTCTGCAAACAATAAATGCTGAAGGGGCTGTGGAGAAATGCCTACCCTCAGCTCGAAGTGGGACTAAACTGGTAAGAGCCACTAATGAATACAGAATGGAGGTGCTTTTAAAAGGTACACATTGAGCTACCATGCGATTCAGCAGGCCCACTCCTGGGACTATGACCTAAGAGGACAGAATCAGAAAGACACAGGCAGGCAAAACTGCACTGCAGCACTTTTACAATAGCCAAGACAGGGAAGCTACCAGGAAGTCCATCAACAGATGAATGGAAAAGAAGAACTGATATATGTTCAGGTGGAATATTAGCCGAGGAAAAACATGGAACAATGCCGTTTGCAGCACCATACATGTGTCCAGAGGTAATCACAATTTGAAGTAAGTCAGAAAGCGAAGGACACATATCCTATAATATCACTTATTGGTATTACCTAAAAATGGATACCAATGAAGATTTCTGCACAGAGGAAGGAAATCAAAGATTCAATCAACAAACGTACGGTTAACCAAATGCAATGGCGTGAGGATTGGATAAATTAGGATATTGGGGTAAACAGAGATATAAACAGAGATATATAAGCACCAAAGACCTACAGAATACCAAGAGAAGACTACTCAACATTGTGTCATAACCTAAATGGGAAATGGATCCAAAGATGAATGGATATATGTGTAAAAGAACCACATCTTGCACACCTAGATCAAACAAAACATTGCAATCAAATTTGCTGTGATAAATAAAAATTAAATTTACAAAACCAACAAGAAGTAATGAGACATAAACATATGGGGGTTTTTCCTGGCACATTCCATTCTAATTTACAAGTTGGAACATTATGCCCAGGAATTCTCTTTTGCCCTAATAGCCAGATGTGGGAATGGAGAAATGCCACAGCCTTGTGACTGTTTCCTGCAAAAGCAGCTTTAAGCACACTGCTAAGGCTCACTTAATATTCACAAGAGTTGCAGCACAGTAAATGACGTCTGAACTCAAAAAGAACCCTAGGTTCAAATATCGATGATAAAATTCAAAAGAGGGCAACCTTGCAAGAAGACAATGTGAAGAGGCATGCTTAACTTACATTTCTTTCTTTCTTTTTTTGGTTTAACAATAAAGGGCATGGAAAAAGCTCAACATCAGGAATTAATGAAGACATGCAAAGCCAATCTACAAAAGCTTTTACCTGACAACAATCAGTCATAACCTACATGGCAAATGGATCCCAAGATGAATAGATATATGTATAGGTGTACAACAAACACATCTTGCACACTTAAAACAAAAAAACCATTATAATAAAATTTGCTGTGATAAATATAAAAATTAAATTAAAGAAACGAACAAGAAGTAATGAGGTATAAAAATACGGGGCTTCTTCCTGGCTCATTGCATTCGCACTTACAACCTTGAAACACGGCTTCCAGGAAGGCTCTGCTGACCTAGTAACCAGGTTGGAGAATGGAGAAATACTGCAGCATTTTGGCCTTCCTGCAACAAGAGTTTTAAACCCAGGGCTAATGGTCAGTATAATTCACCTTAACTGCATGCCTGTAAATGACACCTACCCTCAAAAAAAATTCTGGGGTCGAAAAATGACCAAAAAATTTAAACGAGGGCAACCTTACAAGAAGACAATTTCAAGAGGCACATTTAACTCACATTTATCCTCTTCTTTCTTTTTTTTTCTTTAACCAAAAAAGCAGCATGGAAAATTGCTCTACATCAGAAATTAATAAAGACATGCAAATCCTAAGTATAAAAACGTTCATCTCACAACAGTCACAATGATCATCAGCAAAACAGTCCACAAACAATACATGCTGAAGGGGTTTTAGAGAACGGTGGACCCTCTAGCTGCTGGTGGGATGTAAACGGGTAACAGCCAGTAGTGAGAACAGAATGGATGTGCATTTCAGGTAAAAATAGAGCTTCCATATGATCTGGTAGGCCCACCTCTGGGCCTATCACCTGTGAAGACCAGAATCAAAAGACACAGGCTGGCACTCCTACACTGCAGTAATATTTACCACAGCCAACACTTGGAAGCAACCAAAAGGTCCATCACCCAAGGAATGCACCAAGAAAAACTGGTCCATCTACACAATGGAATATTAGCCACGGAAAAGCATGACACAGTGCTCTTTGCACCACCATAGCAGGACCCAGATATAATCACACAACTTGAAGTAACAAGGAGACCGAAAGATATCCCATGATATCACTCAGAGGTCTTACCTAAAAAATGATACCCCTGGATTTATTTCCAAGGAAAGGCTACTCATGCATTACCAATCCAAAATGGATTCGTTTAACCAAATGGAAAGGTGTGAGGAATGGATAAATTAGGATATGGGGGTGACAGACCTATACAAATACGTATGAAACATATAATCACCAAAGACCTATGGCATACCAAGAGAGGTCTATTCAACACTCTGTAATAACGTACATGGGAAAGGATCCAAAGATGAATAGATAGATACATAGATATAAGGAGCCAGATCCTGTACAATTCTAGTGGATATACAACATTTTTATCAAATTTGCTCTGATAAAAAATAAAAATTGAAAAACAAAGAAGAAGTAAGGAGATATAAGCTGTTGGGGGTTTGCCTTGGCACATTCCACTCTAATGTACAGCCTACTAACACGATTTCCAGGAAGGCTCTGTTGCCCAAGTGCCCTGCGTTGTAAATGTAGAAATGTTGCCGCCTTGTGGCCGTTTCCCGCAAGGGCGGCTTTAAACCAGGGCTAATGGTCACTTAATATTCACAAGGACTCAGGGCTCTAAAGGACACCTGCCCTCAAAAATACGTTCTGAGGTATGGAGTGGCCAAAAAAACTCAAATGAGAGCAAATTTTTCAAGAAGATCGTATGAGACTTAACTTTTACACACTCTTTAAAAAAAAAAAGGGAAAATGGATAAAAGGTCAACATGAGGAATTATTAGACTCATGCAAATCTAATCTACAAAAAGGTTTCAACACACACCAGTCGAATGACCATCAGCAAAAAGTCTACAAACAATAAATGCTGAAGAGGTTTTAGAGAACTGTGGACCCTCTAGCTGCTGGTGAGATGTCAAGTGGTAAGAGCCAATAATGCGAGCAGAAAGGACCTGCGTTTCAAAGTAAAAACTGAGGTACCATTCAATCCAGCAGGCCCACGGCTGGGCCTTTCACCTGAGAAGACCAGGGTCGAGAAGACACAGGCTGGCAAAGGGGCACTGCAGCAATATTCACAAAAGCCAAGACATGGAAGCAACCAAAACGTCCATCAACAGATGAATGGACGATGAAGAGATGGTCCATGTACACACTGGAATATTAGCCGTGGAAAACAATGAAACACTGCTCTTTGCAGCACCATAGATGATCCTAGAGATAATCACAGAACATAAGGTTAGTCGGAAAGCAAAAGACAGAAGTCTTATGATATCACTTATAGGTGTTACCTAACAACTGACTCAAATCAACTTATTTCCACAGAGAAAGACACTCACAGACGTAGAAAACAATCTATGGTTATCTAAAAGGAAAGGTGGGAGAAATGGATAAATTAAGATTAGGCTCACCATACGTATACCAATACATACTAAATCCATATATCAAAGAGACCGACCGTATACCAAGGGAGGTCTATGGAACACTATTAATTTACACGGAAAGAGGATCTGTACATGAATAGATATATATGATGTACAAATGAACCAGATGGTGTACACCTAGAACGAACAGTATTCTAATCTTTACCCTGATTAAAATAATTAAATTCACACAACGAAGAAGATGTACTGAGATATAAACTTATGGGGGTTTTCCTGGCACATTCCATTCTAATTGACAGCCCAGGAACACGACTTCCAGGAAGGCTCTGCTGCCCTAGTAACCAGACTTGGGAATGGAGAAACGCTGCCGCCGTGTGGCCGTTTCCCACAACAGCAGCTTTCAACCCAGTTGAAATATTCTTAACAAAATATTAACAAGAACTGCAAGCCTGTAAGTGACAGGCGCCCTCAATAAAAATCCTGGGGTCGAAAATCGACCAAACAATTCAAAAGAGGGCAAGGTTTTAAGAAGACAATTTCAACAAGTATATTTTACTCGCACTTGCTTTTTTAAACAACAAAAAGGCGTGGAAAAATGCTCATCGTTAGGAATTATTAAAGACATGCGAATCCAATCTACAAAAATGTATCAGCTCTCACCCATGAGAATGCTCATCAGCAAAACTTCTGCAAACAATAAATGCTGAAGGGGCTGTGGAGAAATGCCTACCCTCAGCTCTAAGAGGGACTAAACTGGTAAGAGCCACGAATGAATACAGAATGGAGGTGCTTTTAAAAGGTACACATTGAGCTACCATGCGATTCAGCAGGCCCACTCCTGGGACTATGACCTAAGAGGACACAATTAGAAAGACACAGGCAGGCAAAACTGCACTGCAGCACTTTTACAATAGCCAAGACAGGGAAGCTACCAAAAAGTCCATCAACAGATGAATGTAAAAGAAAAACTGGTACATGTTCAGGTGGAATATTAGCCGAGGAAAAACATGGAACAATGCCGTTTGCAGCACCATACATGTGTCCAGAGGTAATCACGACTTGAAGTAAGTCAGAAAGTGAAGGACACATATCCTCTGATATCACTTATTGGTGTTACCTAAAAATGGATACCAATGAAGATTTTTCCACAGAGGAAGGCAATCAAAGATTCAGTCAACAAACACATGGTTAACCAAATGCAATGCTGCGAGGATTGGATAAACTAGGATATTTTATCCAATATCCAGAGATATACCAACACATGTGAAATATGTAAGCACCAAAGACCTATGGAATACCAAGAGAAGACTACTCAACATTGTCTCATAACCCACATGGGAAATGGATCCGAAGATGAATAGATACATGAATATGTGTGAAAGAACCACATCTTGCACACCTAGATCAAACAAAACATTGCAATCAAATTTGCTGTGATAACAAGTAAAAATTAAATTAATAAAACCAACAAGAAGTAATGAGACATAAACATATGGGGTTTTTCCTGCCACGTTCCATTCTAATTTACAAGTTGGAACATTACACCCAGGAAGGCTCTTTTGCCCTAGTAACCAGATGTGGGAATGGAGAAATGCCACAGCCTTGTGACCATTTCCTGCAAAAGCAGCTTTAAACACACTGCTAAGGCTCACTTAATATTCACAAGAATTGCAGCACACTAAATGACGCCTGAACTCAAAAAGAACCCTAGGTTCAAATATCGATGAAAAAGTTCAAAAGAGGGCAAACTTGCAAGAAGACAATGTGAAGAGGCCTGTTTAACTTACAATTTTCTTTCTTTCTTTCTTTCTTTCTTTCTTTCTTCCTTCCTTTCCTTCTTTCTTCCTTTGCTTTCTTTCTTTCTTTATTTGGTTTAACAATAAAGGGCATGGAAAAAGCTCAACATCAGGAATTAATAAAGACATGCAAATCCAATCTACAAAAACTTTTACCTGACAACAGTCAGTCATAACCAACATGGCAAATGAATCCCAAGATGAACAGATATATGTACAGGTGTAAAACAAACACATCTTGCACACCTAAAACGAAAAACCATTACAATCAAATTTGCTGTGATAAAAAATAAAAATTAAAGAAACGAACAATAAGTAATGAGGTATAAAAATATGGGGGTGCCTCCTGGCTCATTCCATTCGCACTTACAACCATGGAACACGGCTTCCAGGAAGGCTCTGCTGACCTAGTAACCAGGTTGCAGAACGGAGAAATACTGCAGCATTTTGGCCTTCCTGCCACAACAGTTTTAAACCCAGTGATAATGGTCAGTTTAAATTCTCCTTAATTGCATGCCTGTAAAGGACTCCTGCCCTGAAAAAAAATTCTGGGGTCCACAAATGACCAAAAAATTTAAATGAGGGCAACCTTCCAAGAAGACAATTTCATAAGGTATATTTAACTCAGGTTTTTCCTGTTATCTCTTTTTTTCTTTAACCAAAAAAAGGGCATGGAAAATTGCTCTACATCAGAAATTAATACAGACATGCAAATCCAAAGTATCAAAACGTTCACCTCACAACAGTCAGAATGATCATCAGCAAAACAGTCCACAAACAATACATGCTGAAGGGGTTTTAGAGAACGGTGGACCCTCTAGCTGCTGGCGGGATGTCAACTGGTAACAGCCAGTAGTGAGAACAGAGAGGAAGTGCGTTTAAAGGTAAAAATTGAGCTACCGTATGATCTGGATGGCCCACTACTGGCCCTGTCACCTGAGAAGACCAGAATCAAAAAGACACAGGCTGACACTCCTACATTGCAGCAACATTTACCCTAGCCAAGACTTGGAACCACCAAAATGTCCATCAACGGATGAGTCCGAAAAGAAGAAGTTGTCCATGTACAGAAAGGTATACTACTCTGATAAAAAGTATAAATTAAATATGAAAAACAGACTAAAGTAAGGAGACATATACCTCGGGGGTGTATCCACGCACAATCCCCTCTAATTTACAACCAAGGAACACTACTTCCAGGAAGGTAATGTTTCCCTTGTAACCTGAGTGGGGAATGTAGAAATGCTGCCGCCATGGGGCCGTTTGCCGAAACAGCAGCTTTAAAACCTGTGCTAAGGTCGCAACTTCATATTCACAAGGACTGAAGGGCTATAAATGACACCTGCCAACAGAATGTGTTGAGGGAGGTAATGGTGAGAAACATTCAAAATATGGCACATACTCCAAGAAACCATTTTAACCGGTTAGCTGTACTCTTAAAATAACAAAACAAAGTACACGGCTATAAGCTCAATATAAGGAATTATGAGACACATGCAAATCCAACCACAAAATGGTATCAGCTGACAGCGGTCACAATGACAATCAGCAAAAAAATAGAAACGATAAACGCTGAAGATGCTGTGAAGAAATGGATACCCTCAACTTTAAGTGGCTCCTACACTGGTAAGTGCCACTAATGAAAACAAAACGGAGCTCCCTTTAAAAGGTAAACATGGAGATACCATACGATCAAGCAGGCCCACTCCTTGGCCTGTAACCTAGGAAGTCAGAAATGGAAACACACAGGCAGGCAAAACTGCACTGCAGCAGTATTACAGTACCCAAGACAAGGAAGCAGCCAAAAAGTCCATCAAGAGACGAATGGACAAAGAAGAACTGGTACGTGTCCAGACGGAATACTAGCCACGGGAAAAAAAATGAAACAATGCACCTTGCAGAACCATAGATGACTCTGGAGGTAATCACGCAACATGAAGTAAGTCAGAAAGCGAAAGACACGTATGCTATGGGATCAATTACAGGTGTTACCTACAAATTGAAACCAATGAAGGTATTTCCACAGAGAGAGGCGGTCACAGTTTTATTAAACAAACTGATGGTTAGCCAATTGGAAAGTTGTGAAGACTGGATATATTAGGATCTTGCGGTTAAACACAGATATATAAACACACGTGAAATATGTAACCACCAAAGAGCTATGGAATTCCAAGAGAAGACTACTCAACACTGTGTCATAACCTACATGCCAAATGGATCCAAGATGAAGACATATATGTATAGGTGTAAAAGAAACACATCTTGCACACCTAGAACAAGCAAAACATTATAATCAAATTTGTTGTCACAAAAAATTAAAATTATATTAAAAAAACAAACAGGAATTAATGAGGCATAAAATTATGGGGGTTCTTCCTGGCTGATTCCATTCTAACTTACAAGCTTGGAACACAGCTTCTAGGAAGGCTCAGTTGAGGTCGTAACCACATTTGAGAATGGAGGAATCTTGTAGCATTTTGGCCTTCCTGCAACAGCAATTTTAAACCCAGTGCTGATGGTCAGTTAAAATTCACCTCCATTGCAGGCTGGTAAATGACACCTACCCTCAAAAAAATGTTGGGGGTCGAAAAGTGACCAAAAAATTAAAAAGAGGGCAATCTTTCAAGAAGACAATTTCAAGAGGCATATTTTATACACAGTTTCTCTTTTCTTTGTCTTTTTCTTTAAGCTAAAAACGTCATGGAAAAATGCTCAACATCACAAATTAATAGAGACATGCAAATCCAAAGTATAAAAACGTTCACCTCACAACAGTCACAATGATCATCAGCAAAACAGTCCACAAACAATACATGCTGAAGGGGTTTTAGAGAACGGTGGACCCTCTAGCTGCTGGTGGGATGTCAACTGTTAACAGCCAGTAGTGAGAAGAGAGAGGAAGTGCATTTCAAGGTAAAAATTGAGCTTCCATATGATCTGGTAGGCCCACCTCTGGGCCTATCACCTGAGAAGACCAGAATCAAAAGACACAGGCTGGCAATCCTACACTGCAGTGATATTTACCACAGCCAACACTTGGAAGCAACCAAAATGTCCATCACCCAAGGAATGCACCAAGAAAAACTGGACCATCTATACAATGGAATATTAGCCACGGAAAAGCATGAAACAGTGCTCTTTGCACCACCATAGCAGGACCCAGATATAATCACACAACTTGAAGTAACAAGGAGACCGAAAGATATCCCATGATATCACTCAGAGGTCTTACCTAAAAAATGATACCCCTGGATTTATTTCCAAGGAAAGGCTACTCATGCATTACCAATCCAAAATGGATTCGTTTAACCAAATGGAAAGGTGTGAGGAATGGATAAATTAGGATATGGGGGTGACAGACCTATACAAATACGTATGAAACATATAATCACCAAAGACCTATGGCATACCAAGAGAGGTCTATTCAACACTCTGTAATAACGTACATGGGAAAGGATCCAAAGATGAATAGATAGATACATAGATATAAGGAGCCAGATCCTGTACAATTCTAGTGGATATACAACATTTTTATCAAATTTGCTCTGATAAAAAATAAAAATTGAAAAACAAAGAAGAAGTAAGGAGATATAAGCTGTTGGGGGTTTGCCTTGGCACATTCCACTCTAATGTACAGCCTACTAACACGATTTCCAGGAAGGCTCTGTTGCCCAAGTACCCTGAGTTGTAAATGTAGAAATGTTGCCGCCTTGTGGCCATTTCCCGCAAGGGCGGCTTTAAACCACAGCTAATGGTCACTTAATATTCACAAGGACTCAGGGCTCTAAAGGACACCTGCCCTCAAAAATATGTTCTGAGGTATGGAGTGGCCAAAAAAACTCAAATGAGAGCAAATTTTTCAAGACGATCGTACGAGACTTAACTTTTACACACTCTTTAAAAAAAAAAAAAAAAAGGGAAAATGGATAAAAGGTCAACATGAGGAATTATTAGATCATGCAAATCTAATCTACAAAAAGGTTTCAACACACACCAGTCGAATGACCATCAGCAAAAAGTCTACAAACAATAAATGCTGAAGAGGTTTTAGAGAACTGTGGACCCTCTAGCTGCTGGTGAGATGTCAAGTGGTAAGAGCCAATGATGCGAGCAGAAAGGACCTGCGTTTCAAAGTAAAAACTGAGGTACCATTCAATCCAGCAGGCCCACGGCTGGGCCTTTCACCTGAGAAGACCAGGGTCGAGAAGACACAGGCTGGCAAAGGGGCACTGCAGCAATATTCACAAAAGCCAAGCCATGGAAGCAACCAAAATGTCCATCAACAGATGAATGGACGATGAAGAGGTGGTCCATGTACACAGTGGAATATTAGCCGTGGAAAACAATGAAACACTGCTCTTTGCAGCACCATAGATGATCCTAGAGATAATCACAGAACATAAGGTTAGTCGGAAAGCAAAAGACAGAAGTCTTATGATATCACTTATAGGTGTTACCTAACAACTGACTCAAATCAACTTATTTCCACAGAGAAAGACACTCACAGACGTAGAAAACAATCTATGGTTATCTAAAAGGAAAGGTGGGAGAAATGGATAAATTAAGATTAGGCTCACCATACGCATACCAATACATACTAAATCCATATATCAAAGAGACCGACCGTATACCAAGGGAGGTCTATGGAACACTATTAATTTACACGGAAAGAGGATCTGTACATGAATAGATATATATGATGTACAAATGAACCAGATGGTGTACACCTAGAACGAACAGTATTCTAATCTTTACCCTGATTAAAATAATTAAATTCACACAACGAAGAAGATGTACTGAGATATAAACTTATGGGGGTTTTCCTGGCACATTCCATTCTAATTGACAGCCCAGGAACACGACTTCCAGGAAGGCTCTGCTGCCCTAGTAACCAGACTTGGGAATGGAGAAACGCTGCCGCCGTGTGGCCGTTTCCCACAACAGCAGCTTTCAACCCAGTTGAAATATTCTTAACAAAATATTAACAAGAACTGCAAGCCTGTAAGTGACAGGCGCCCTCAATAAAAATCCTGGGGTCGAAAATCGACCAAACAATTCAAAAGAGGGCAAGGTTTTAAGAAGACAATTTCAGCAGGTATATTTTACTCGCACTTGTTTTTTTAAACAACAACAAAAAGGCGTGGAAAAATGCTCATCGTTAGGAATTATTAAAGACATGCAAATCCAATCTACAAAAATGTATCAGCTCTCACCCGTGAGAATAACCATAAGCAAAACGTCTGCAAACAATAAATGCTGAAGGGGCTGTGGAGAAATGCCTACCCTCAGCTCTAAGAGGGACTAAACTGGTAAGAGCCACTAATGAATACAGAATGGAGGTGCTTTTAAAAGGTACACATTGAGCTACCATGCGATTCAGCAGGCCCGCTCCTGGGACTATGACCTAAGAGGACAGAATTAGAAAGACACAGGCAGGCAAAACTGCACTGCAGCACTTTTACAATAGCCAAGACAGGGAAGCTACCGAAAAGTCCATCAACAGATGAATGGAAAAGAAGAACTGGTACATGTTCAGGTGGAATATTAGCCGAGGAAAAACATGGAACAATGCCGTTTGCAGCACCATACATGTGTCCAGAGGTAATCACAACTTGAAGTAAGTCAGAAAGCGAAGGACACATATCCTATGATATCACTTATTGGTGTTACCTAAAAATGGATACCAATGAAGATTTTTCCACAGAGGAAGGCAATCAAAGATTCAGTCAACAAACACATGGTTAACCAAATGCAATGTTGTGAGGATTGGATAAATTAGGATATTGGGGTAAACAGAGATATACCAACACATGTGAAATATGTAAGCACCAAAGACCTATGGAATACCAAGAGAAGACTACTCAACATTGTGTCATAACCCACATGGGAAATGGATCCGAAGATGAATAGATATATGAATATGTGTGAAAGAACCATATCTTGCACACCTAGATCAAACAAAACATTGCAATCAAATTTGCTGTGATAACAAGTAAAAATTAAATTAATAAAACCAACAAGAAGTAATGACACATAAACATATGGGGGTTTTTCCTGCCACATTCCATTCTAATTTACAAGTTGGAACATTACACCCAGGAAGGCTCTTTTGCCCTAGTAACCAGATGTGGGAATGGAGAAATACCACAGCCTTGTGACCGTTTCCTGCAAAAGCAGCTTAAAGCACACAGCCAAGGCTCACCTAATATTCACAAGAATTGCAGCACAGTAAATGACGCCTGAACTCAAAGAAAAAAACACAATCCTGGGTTCAAATATCGATGAAAAAGTTCAAAAGAGGGCAAACTTGCAAGAAGACAATGTGAAGAGGGCTGTTTAACTTACAATGTTTTTTCTTTCTTTCTTTCTTTCTTTCTTTGCTTTCTTTCTTTCTTTGGTTTAACAATAAAGACCATGGAAAAAGCTCAACATCAGGAATTAATAAAGACATGCAAATCCAATCTACAAAAACTTTTACCTGACAACAGTCAGTCATAACCTACATAGCAAATGGATCCCAAGATGAACAGATATATGTACAGGTGTAAAACAAACACATCTTGCACACCTAAAACGAAAAAACCATTACAATGAAATTTGCTGTGATAAAAAATAAAAATTAAATTAAAGAAACGAACAATAAGTAATGAGGCATAAAATTATGGGGCTTCTTCCTGGCTCATTCCATTCGCACTTACAACCTTGGAACACGGCTTCCAGGAAGGCTCTGCTGACCTAGTAACCAGGTTGCAGAACGGAGAAATACTGCAGCATTTTGGCCTTCCTGCCACAACAGTTTTAAACCCAGTGATAATGGTCAGTTTAAATTCTCCTTAATTGCATGCCTGTAAAGGACTCCTGCCCTGAAAAAAAATTCTGGGGTCCACAAATGACCAAAAAATTTAAACGAGGGCAACCTTCCAAGAAGACAGTTTCAAAAGGTATATTTAACTCACGTTTTTCCTGTTCTCTCTTTTTTTTTCTTAACCAAAAAAAGGGCATGGAAAATTGCTCTACATCAGAAATTAATAAAGACATGCAAATCCAAAATATCAAAACGTTCACCTCACAACAGTCAGAATGATCATCAGCAAAACAGTCCACAAACAATACATGTTGAAGGGGTTTTAGAGAACTGTGGACCCTCTAGCTGCTGGCGGGATGTCAACTGGTAACAGCCAGTAGTGAGAACAGAGACGAAGTGCGTTTAAAGGTAAAAATTGAGCTACCGTATGATCTGGATGGCCCACTACTGGCCCTATCACCAGAGAAGACCAGAATCAAAAAGACACAGGCTGACACTCCTACACTGCAGCAACATTTACCCTAATCAAGACTAGAAACCACCAAAATGTCCACCAACGGATGAGTCCGAAAAGAAGTTGTCCAGGTACAGAAAGGAATACTACTCCGATAAAAAATATAAAATAAATATGAATACATATTTATTTTATAAACAGACAAAAGTAAGGAAACATATACCTCGGGGGTGTATCCGCGCAAATCCCCTCTAATTTACAACCAAGGAACACTACTACCAGGAAGGTGATGTTTCCCTTGTAACCTGAGTGGGGAATGTAGAAATGCTGCCGCCCTGGGGCCGTTTGCCAAAACAGCAGCTTTAAAACATGTGCTAAGGTTGTCATTTCATATTCACAAGGACTGAAGGGCTATAAATGACACCTGCCAACAGAATGTGTTGAGGGAGGTAATGGTGAGAAACATTCAAAATATGGCACATACTCCAAGAAACCATTTTAACCGGTTAGCTGTACTCTTAAAATAACAAAACAAAGTACACGGCTATAAGCTCAATATAAGGAATTATGAGACACATGCAAATCCAACCACAAAAAGGAATCAGCTGACAGCGGTCACAATGACAATCAGCAAAAAAATAGAAACAATAAATGCTGAAGATGCTGTGAAGAAATGGATACCCTCAACTTTAAGTGGCTCCTACACTGGTAAGTGCCACTAATGAAAACAAAACGGAGCTCCCTTTAAAAGGTAAACATGGAGATACCATACGATCAAGCAGGCCCACTCCTTGGCCTGTAACCTAGGAAGTCAGAAATGGAAACACACAGGCAGGCAAAACTGCACTGCAGCAGTATTACAGTACCCAAGACAAGGAAGCAGCCAAAAAGTCCATCAAGAGACGAATGGACAAAGAAGAACTGGTACGTGTCCAGACGGAATACTAGCCAGGGGAAAAAAAATGAAACAATGCACCTTGCAGAACCATAGATGACTCTGGAGGTAATCACGCAACATGAAGTAAGTCAGAAAGCGAAAGACACGTATGCTATGGGATCAATTACAGGTGTTACCTACAGATTGAAACCAATGAAGATATTTCCACAGAGAGAGGCGGTCACAGATTTATTAAACAAACTGACAGTTAGCCAATTGGAACGTTGTGAAGACTGGATATGTTAGGATCTTGCGGTTAAACACAGCTATATAAACACAGGTGAAATATGTAACCACCAAAAGCTATGGAATTCCAAGAGAAGACTACTCAACACTGTGCCATAACCTACATGGCAAATGGATCCAAAGATGAATACATATATGTACAGGTGTAAAAGAAACACATCTTGCACACCTAGAACAAGCAAAACATTATAATTAAATTTGTTGTCACAAAAAATTAAAATTATACTGAAAAAACGAACAGGCATTAATGAGGCATAAAATTATGGGGGTTCTTCCTGGCTCATTCCATTCTAACTTACAAGCTTGGAACACAGCTTCTAGGAAGGCTCAGTTGAGCTAGTAACCACATTTGAGAATGGAGAAATCCTGTAGCATTTTGGCCTTCCTGCAAGAGCAATTTTAAACCCAGGGCTAATGGTCAGTTAAAATTCACCTCAATTGCAGGCCTGTAAATGACACCTACCCTCAAAAATATGTTGGGGGTCGAAAAGCGACCAAAAAATTAAAAAGAAGGCAATCTTTCAAGAAGAGAGTTTCAAGAGGCATATTTTATACACAGTTTCTCTTTTCTTTCCTTTTGTCTTTTTCTTTAAGCTAAAAAAGGTCATGGAAAAATGCTCAACATCACAAATTAATAAAGACATGATAATCCTAAGTATAAAAACGTTCATCTCACAACAGTCACAATGATCATCAGCAAAACAGTCCACAAACAATACATGCTGAAGGGGTTTTAGAGAACGGTGGACCCTCTAGCTGCTGGTGGGATGTAAACGGGTAACAGCCAGTAGTGAGAACAGAATGGATGTGCATTTCAGGTAAAAATAGAGCTCCATATGATCTGGTAGGCCCACCTCTGGGCCTATCACCTGTGAAGACCAGAATCAAAAGACACAGGCTGGCACTCCTACACTGCAGTAATATTTACCACAGCCAACACTTGGAAGCAACCAAAAGGTCCATCACCCAAGGAATGCACCAAGAAAAACTGGTCCATCTACACAATGGAATATTAGCCACGGAAAAGCATGACACAGTGCTCTTTGCACCACCATAGCAGGACCCAGATATAATCACACAACTTGAAGTAACAAAGAGACCCAAAGATATCCCATGATATCACTCATAGGTGTTACCTAAAAAATGATACCCGTGGATTTATTTCCAAGGAAAGGCTACTCATGGATTACCAATCCAAAATGGATTCGTTTAACCAAATGGAAAGGTGTGAGGAATGGATAAATTAGGATATGGGGGTGACAGACCTATACAAATACGTATGAAACATATAATCACCAAAGACCTATGGAATACCAAGAGAGGTCTATTCAATACTCTGTAATAACGTACATAGGAAAGGATCCAAAGATGAACAGATAGATACATAGATATAATGAGCCAGATCCTGTACAATTCTAGTAGATATACAACATTTTTATCAAAATTGCTCTGATAAAAAATAAAAATTGAAAAACAAAGAAGAAGTAAGGAGATATAAGCTGTTGGAGGTTTGCCTTGGCACATTCCACTTAATGTACAGCCTACTAACACGATTTCCAGGAAGGCTCTGTTGCCCAAGTGCCCTGCGTTGTAAATGTAGAAATGTTGCCGCCTTGTGGCCGTTTCCCGCAAGGGCGGCTTTAAACCAGGGCTAATGGTCACTTAATATTCACAAGGACTCAGGGCTCTAAAGGACACCTGCCCTCAAAAATACGTTCTGAGGTATGGAGTGGCCAAAAAAACTCAAATGAGAGCAAATTTTTCAAGAAGATCGTATGAGACTTAACTTTTACACACTCTTTAAAAAAAAAAAGGGAAAATGGATAAAAGGTCAACATGAGGAATTATTAGACTCATGCAAATCTAATCTACAAAAAGGTTTCAACACACACCAGTCGAATGACCATCAGCAAAAAGTCTACAAACAATAAATGCTGAAGAGGTTTTAGAGAACTGTGGACCCTCTAGCTGCTGGTGAGATGTCAAGTGGTAAGAGCCAATGATGCGAGCAGAAAGGACCTGCGTTTCAAAGTAAAAACTGAGGTACCATTCAATCCAGCAGGCCCACGGCTGGGCCTTTCACCTGAGAAGACCAGGGTCGAGAAGACACAGGCTGGCAAAGGGGCACTGCAGCAATATTCACAAAAGCCAAGCCATGGAAGCAACCAAAACGTCCATCAACAGATGAATGGACGATGAAGAGATGGTCCATGTACACAATGGAATATTAGCCGTGGAAAACAATGAAACACTGCTCTTTGCAGCACCATAGATGATCCTAGAGATAATCACAGAACATAAGGTTAGTCGGAAAGCAAAAGACAGATGTCTTATGATATCATTTATAGGTGTTACCTAACAACTGATTCAAATCAACTTATTTCCACAGAGAAAGACACTCACAGACGTAGAAAACAATCTATGGTTATCTAAAAGGAAAGGTGGGAGAAATGGATAAATTAAGATTAGGCTTACCATACGTATACCAATACATACTAAATACATATATCAAAGAGACCGACCGTATACCAAGGGAGGTCTACGGAACACTCTGTATTAGAGGATCTATACATGAATAGATATATATGATGTACAAATGAACCAGATGGTGTACACCTAGAACGAATAGTACTCTAATCATTACCGTGATTAAAATAATTAAATTCAAACAACGAAGAAGATGTACTGAGATATAAACTTATGGGGGTTTTCCTGCACATTCCATTCTAATTGACAGCCCAGGAACACGACTTCCAGGAAGGCTCTGCTGCCCTAGTAACCAGACTTGGGAATGGAGAAACGCTGCCGCCGTGTGGCCGTTTCCCACAACAGCAGCTTTCAACCCAGTGCTCATTATTAACAAAATATTAACAAGAATTGCAAGCCTGTAAGTGACAGGCGCCCTCAATAAAAATCCTGGGGTCGAAAATCGACCAAACAATTCAAAAGGGGGCAAGGTTTTAAGAAGACAATTTCAACAGGTATATTTTACTCGCACTTGCTTTTTTAAACAACAACAGAAAGGCGTGGAAAAATGCTCATCGTTAGGAATTATTAAAGAC
This sequence comes from Delphinus delphis, assembly GCF_949987515.2. Lineage (NCBI taxonomy): Eukaryota > Metazoa > Chordata > Mammalia > Artiodactyla > Delphinidae > Delphinus > Delphinus delphis. Next base: position 89,136,519 of record NC_082684.1, read on the forward strand.
ATGCAAATCCAATCTACAAAAATGTATCAGCTCTCACCCATGAGAATGATCATCAGCAAAACGTCTGCAAACAATAAATGCTGAAGGGGCTGTGGAGAAATGCCTACCCTCAGCTCTAAGAGGGACTAAACTGGTAAGAGCCACTAATGAATACAGAATGGAGGTGCTTTTAAAAGGTACACATTGAGCTACCATGCGATTCAGCAGGCCCGCTCCTGGGACTATGACCTAAGAGGACAGAATCAGAAAGACACAGGCAGGCAAAACTGCACTGCAGCACTTTCACAATAGCCAAGACAGGGAAGCTACCAAAAAGTGTATCAACAGATGAATGGAAAAGAAGAACTGGTACATGTTCAGGTGGAATATTAGCCGAGGAAAAACATGGAACAATGCCGTTTGCAGCACCATACATGTGTCCAGAGGTAATCACAACTTGAAGTAAGTCAGAAAGTGAAGGACACATGTCCTATGATATCACTTAATGGTGTTACCTCAAAATGGATACCAATGAAGACTTTTCACAGAGAAAGGCTATCAAAGGTTTGGTCAACAAACGTATGGTTAACCAAATGCAAAGGTGTGAGGATGGGATAAATTAGGATATTGGGGTAAACAGAGATATACCAACACATGTGAAATATGTAAGCACCAAAGACCTACGGAATACCAAGAGAAGACGACTCAATAGTGTGTCATAAGCCACGTGGGAAATAGATCCAAAGATGAAAAGATATATGTATATGTGTAAAAGAACCATATCTTACACACCGAGAACAAAACTTTGTAATCAAATTTGCTGTGATAACAAATAAAAATTAAATTAAGAAAACCAAGAAGTAATGAGATATAATCTTATGGGGGTTTTTCCTGCCACATTCCATTCTAATTTACAAGTTGGAACATTACACCCAGGAAGGCTCTTTTGCCCGAGTAACCAGATGTGGGAATGGAGAAATGCCGCAGACTTGTGACCATTTACTGCAATAGCAGCTTTAAACACAGTGCTAAGGGTCACTTAATATTTACAAGAATTCCTGCTCCGTAAATGACACCTGCCCTCAAGAAAAATCCGGGGTTCGGATATCAATGAAAAAAAGCAAAAGTGGGCAATCTTTAAAGAAGACAATTTTAAGAGGCGTATCTCGCTTACATTTTTTCTTTTCTTCCTTTCTTTTTGTTTAATAAAAAAGGTCATGGAAAAAGCTCAACATCAGGAATAAAGACTCGCAAATGCAATCTACAAAAACTGTTACCTGACAACACTCAGAATGATCATAAGCAAAAAATCTCTAAACAATAAATGCTGAAGCGGTTTTAGAGAACTCTGTACCCTCTAGCTTCTGGTCTGATGTCAAATGGTAACAGCCAGTAGTAAGAATAGAAAGGAGGTGTGTTTAAAGGTAAAAATTGAGCTACCATATGATCTGGTAGGACCAATACTGCCCCTACCACCTGACAAGCCAAGAATCAAAAAGACACAGGCTGACATTCCTGCTCTGCAGCACTATTTCCCGTAGACAATATTTGGAACAACCAAATTGTCCATCAACAGATTAATCCTAAGAGAGCAAGTGGTCCATGTACACAAAGGAATATTACTCCGATAAAAAAAATAAATTAAATATAAAAAACAAACATAAGTAAGGAGACATAAGCTTTGGGGGAGTATCTGCACAATCCACTCTAATTTACAACCAAAGAACACTACTTCCAGGGAGGTACTGTTTTCCTAGTAACCAGAGTGGGGAAAGTAGAAATGCTACATCCCTGTGACCGATTGCCACAACAGCAGTTTTAAAATCTGTGCTAAAGGACACTTCTTATTCACAAGGACTTCAGGGCTAGAAATGACGCCTGCCAACAAAATGTGTTGAGGGAGGTAATGTTGAAAAACATTCAAAATATGGCACATACTCCAAGAAACCATTTTAATAGGTAAGCTGTACTCACTCTTTAAAAAACAAACAAAAAAAGTACACGGCTATAAGCTCAATATAAGGAATTATAAGACATATTCAAATCCAGCCACAAAAAGGTATCAGCTCACACCGGTCAGATTGACCATCAGCAAAAAAATACAAACAATAAATGCTGAAGAGGTTGTGAAGAAATGCATACCCTCAACTTTAAGTGGCTCCTAAACTGGTGTCACTAATGAAAACAGAATGGAGCTGCCTTTAAAGGTAAACATTGAGATACCATACGATCCCGCAGGCCCACTCCTTGGCCTGTAACCTAGGAAGACAGAAATGGAAATACACAGGGAGGCAAAACTGCACTGCATCAGTATTACAATAGCCAAGACATGGAAACAACCAACAAGTCCATCAAGAGACGAATGGACAAAGAAGAATTGGTACGTGTAGAGATGGAAAACTAGCCACGGAAAAAAAAATGAAACAATGCAGTTTGCAGAACCATAGATGACTCTGGAGGTAATCACACAACTTGAAGTAAGTCAGAAAGCAAAAGACACGTATCTTATGATATCAATTATACGTGTTATGTAAAAATTGATACCAATGAAGATATTTCAACAGAGAAAGGCAATCACAGATTAAACAGACTTATGGTTAACCAACTGGAAAGTGGTGAAGATTGGATATATGAAGATATTGGGGTTAACAGAGATACACAACCACATGTGAAATATATAATCACCACAGGCCTACGGAATTACAAGAGAAGACTACTCAACACTCTGTCATAACCTACATGGCAAATGGATCCCAAGATGAATACATATATGTATAGGTGTAAAAGAAACACATCTTGCACAGCTAGAACAAAAAAAAATTATAAACAGATTTATTGTGATAAAAAATAAAAATTAAATTAAAGAAACAAACAAGAAGTAATGAGGCATAAAATTATGGGAGTTCTTCCTGGCTCATTCTATTCTAATTTACAATCTAGGAACAAGGCTTCCTGAAAGGCTTTGTTGACCTAGTAACCAGATCAGAGAATGGAGAAATCCTGCAGCATTTTGACCTTCCTTCAACAACAGTTTTAATCCCAGTGGTAATGGTCAGTTAAAATTCACCTCAATTGCAGCCCTGGAAATGACACCTGCACTCAAAAATAATTCTGGGGTCGAAAAGCGACCAAAAAATTTAAAATAGGACAAACTTTCAAGAAGCCAATTTCAAGAGGCATATTTTCCACACATTTTTTCTTTTGTTTCTCTTTTTTTTAACCAAAAAAAGGGCATGGAAAAATTCTCAACATCAGAAATTAATAAAAACATGCAAATCCAATCTATAGAAATGTTCACCTCACAACTCTCAGAATGATCATCAGCACAACAGTCCTCTAACAATACATGCTGAAGGGGTTTTAGAGAACTTGGACCCTCTAGCTTCTGGTGGGATGTAAACGGGTAACAGCCAGTAGTGAGAACAGAATGACCGTGCGTTTCCAGCTAAAAATTGAGCTGCCATATTATCTGGTAGGCCCACCTCTGGGCCTATCACCTGAGAAGACCTGAATCAAAAAGACACAGGCCGACAATCCTACATTGCAGTAATAGTTACCACAGCCAAGACCTGGAAACAGCCAAAACGTGCATCAAGAAATGAATGCACCAAGAAGAACTGGTCCATGTGCACAATGGACTATTAGCCATGTTAAAGCATGACATAGTGCTGTTTGCACCACCATAGAAGGACCTAGAAATAATCACACAACTTGATGGAAGAAAGAAACTGAAAGAAAGATATCCTATGATATCACTTATAGGTGTTACCTAAAAATTGATACCCATGAACTTATGTCCTAGAGAAGGATACTCGTAGATTAAGAAAACAAAATTAACTTTAACCAAATAGAAAGGTGTGAGGAATGGATAAATTAGGATATGGTGGTTGACAGACGTATACTAATACATATGAAATATATAATCACCAAAGACCTATGGAAGAGCAAGAGAGGTCTACTCAACACTCTGTAATAACCTACATGGGAAAGGATCCAAAGATGAATAGATACATAGATATAATGAACCAGATTCTGTACACCCAGAAATAACACAACATTTTATCAAATTTGCTCTGATAAAAAATAAAAATTAAATTAAAAAAACAAACAAGAAGCAAGCAGATATAAGCTGTTGGGGTTTGACTCGGCACATTCCATTCTAATTTGCAGCCTACTAACACGATTTCCAGGAAGGCTCTGTTACCCATGTGCCCAGAGTTGTAAATGTAGAAATGCTGCCACGTTGTGGCCGTTTCCCGCAAGAGCGGCTTTAAACCCACAGCTAAGGGTTACTTAATATTCGTAAGGACACAGAGCTGAAAAGGACACTTGCCTTCAAAAAATGTCCTGAGGGAGGGAATGGCCAAAAAAACTGAAAACAGTGCAAAATTTTCAAGAAAATCATATGAAAAATTAAGTTTTACTCACTATTTTTAAATTAAAAAATGGAAAATGGGGCTTCCCTGGTGGCACTATGGTTGAGAGTCCTCATGCCGATGCAGGGGACATGGGTTAGTGCCCTGGTCTGGGAGGATCCCACATGCCATGGAGTGGCTGGGCCCACGAGCCATGGCCACTGAGGCTGCATGTCCAGAGCCTGTGCTCTGCAACAAGAGAGGCCACAGCGGTGAGAGGCCCACGTACTGCAAAAAAAAAAAGCAAAAAAAAAAAAAGGAAAATAGCTAAAAGCTCAATATCAGGAATTATCAGACTCACGAAAATCTAATCTAGAAAAAGGTTTCAACACACACCAGTTGAATGAACATCAGCAAAAAGTCTATAAAAAATATGCTGAAGAGGTTTTAGAGAACTGTTTACCTTCTAGCTGCTGGTGAGATGTAAAGTGGTAAGAGCCAAAATGAGAATAGAAAGGAGCTGCGTTTCAAAGTAAAAACTGAACTACCATTCCATCCATCAGGCCCACTGCTGGGCCTATCATCTGAGAAGACAAGAATTGACAAGACACAGGCTGGCAAAGCTGCACTGCAGCCATATTCACAAAAGCCAAGAAATGGAAGCAACCAAATGTCCCTCAACAGATGAATGCACAAGAAGTGATCCATGTACACAATTCAATATTAAGCACTGAAAACAGTGAAACACTGCTCTTTGCAGCACCATACATGGGCCTAGAGATAATCCCAGAACATGAGGTAAGTCGGAAAGCAAAAGACACGTATCTTATCATATCACTTATAGGTCTTATCTAACAACTGACACAAATGAACTTATTTCCACAGAGAAGACACTCACAGACTTAGAAATAAAACTCCAGTTATCTAAAAGGAAAGGTGGGAGGAATGGATAAATTGAGATTAGGCTTACCATACCTATACCAATACATATTAAATACATGTATCAAAAAAACCGACCATATACCAAGGCAAGGCTACTGAACACTCTGTACTAATTTACATTAGAAGAGGATTTTTACATGAAGATATATATAATATACAAATAAACCAGACTGTGTAAAATTAGAACAAATAATATTCTAATCATTACCCTGATTAGAAAAAATACATTAAAACAACGAACAAGAAGTACTGAGACATAAGCTTATGGGGGTTTTTCCTGACACATTCCATTCTAATTTACAACCTACAACATGACTTCCAGGAAAGATCTACTGCTGTAGTAACCAGATTTGGGACTGGAGAAACGCTGCCACCTTGTGGCCATTTCCCACAACACCAGCTTTAAACCCAGTGCTAATGCTTAATATTAACAATAATTGCAGACCCCTAAATGACATCTGCCTCAAAAAAAATCCAGAGGTCGAAAGTCAACCAAAAAGTTCAAATGAGGGAAACCTTTCAGAATTCAGAACAACGATACTGACAATGATCCAGGGCCTTGGAAAAAGAATGAGGGCAAAGATCGAGAAGATACAAGAAATGCTTAACAAACACCTCGAAGAATTAAAAAAGAAACACCTAGAAGATTTAAACAACAAACAAACAGGAATGAAAAATACAATAACTGAAATGAAATATACACTAGATGGAATCAATAGCAGAATAACTGAGGCAGAAGAACGGATAAGTGACCTGGAGACAGAATGGTGGAATTCACTCCCACGGAACAGAAAAAAGAAAACAGAATTAAAAGAAATGAGGACAGCCTAAGAGACCTCTGGGACAACATTAAACACAATAACATTTGCATTATAGGGGTCCCAGGAGAAGAGAGAGAGAAAGGACCAGAGAAAACATTTGAAGAGATTACAGTCGAAAAGTTCTCTAAATGGGAAAGGAAATAGCCACCCAAGTCCAGGAAGTGCAGTGATACAAGATAAACCCAAGGAGAAACACGCCGAGACACATAGTAATCAAATTGACAAAAAATAAAGACAATGAAAAATTATTGAAAGCAACAAGGGAAAAACGACAAGTAAAAGACAAGGGAACAGCTGGTTTCTCAGCAGAAACTCTACAGGCCAGAAGGGACTGGCACGATATATTTAAAGTGACGAAAGGGAAGTAACTACACCAAGAGTACTCTACCCGGCAAGGATCTCATTCAGATTCAACGGAGAAATCAAAAGCTTTACAGACAAGCAAAAGCTAAGAGTGTTCAGCACCACCAAATCAGCTCTACAACAAATGCTAAAAGAACTTCTCTAAGTGGGAAGCACAAGAGAGGAAAAGGACATAAAAAAACAAACCCATAACAATTAAGAAAATGGTAATAGGAACATACATATTGATATTACCTTAAACGTGAATGATTACATGCTCCAACCAAAAGATACAGGCTTGCCGAATGGATACAAAAACAAGACCCATATATACGCTATCTATAAGAGACTCACTTCAGACGACGGGACACATACAGACGGAAAGTGAGGGGATGGAAAAAGATATTCTATGCAAATGGAAATCAAAAGAAAGCTGGTGTAGCAATACTCATCAGATTTTAACCCCTGGTGGCGCAGTGGTTAAGAATCTGCCTGCCAATACAGGAGACACAGGTTCGAGCCCTGGTCCAAGAAGATTCCACATGATGCGGAGCAACTAAGCCCGTGTGCCACAACTACTGAGCCCACGTGCCCCAACTGCTGAAGCCAGTGAGCCTAGAGCCCGTGCTCCGCAACAAGAGAAGCCACCGCAATAAGCACGCACACCACAACGAAGAGTAGCCCACACTCTCCACAACTAGGGAAGGCCTGCGTGCACCAATGAAGACCCAACGCAGCCAAAAATAAATAATTAAAAAAAAATAGACTTAGATTTAAATAGATAGATTTTAATAGATTTAAATAGACTTTAAAATAAAGAATGTTACAATAGACAAGGAAGGACACTAAATAATGATCAAGGGATCAATCCAAGAAGAAGATATAACAATTATAAATATATATGCACCCAACATAGGAGCCCCTCAATACATAAGGCAACTGCTAACATCAATAAATGAAGAAATTGACAATAACACAATAAGAGGGGGAATTTAACAACTCACTTACACCAATGGATGGATCATTCAAAATGAAAAATAAATAAGGCAACAGAAGCTTTAAAAGACACAATAGACCAGATAGAGTTAATTGATATTTATAGGACATTCCATCCAAAAACAGCAGATTACATTTCTTCTCAAGTGCACATGGAACATTCTACAGTATAGACCACATCTTGGCTCAAAAATCAAGCCTCAGTAAATTTAAGGAAGTTGACATCATTTCAAGCATCTTTTCTGACCACAATGCTAAGAGATTAGAAATTAATTACAGGGAAAAAAATGTAAAAAACACAAACACATGGAGGCTAAACAATACGTTGCTAAATAACCAAGAGGTCACTGAAGAAATCAAAGAGGAAATCAAAAAATAACTAGAGACAAATGACAATGAAAACACAACGATCCAAAACCTATGGGGTGCAGCAAAAGCAGTTCTAAGAGGGAAGGGTATAGGTATACAAGCCTACCTCAAGAAAAAATTAAAATCTCAAATAAACAATCTAACCTAACACCTAAAGGAACTAGAGAAAAAAGAACCAAAAACCCCCAGAGTTAGCAAAAGGAAAGAAATCATGAAAATCAGAGCAAAAATAATTGAAATACAAACAAAGAAAACAATAGCAAAGGTCAATAAAACTAAAAGCTGCTTCTTTGAGAAGATAAACAATATTGATAAACCATTACTCAGACTCATCAAGGAAAAGAGAGGGAGGATACAAATCAATAAAGTTAAAAATGAAAAAGGAGAGGTTACAACAGGCACTGCAAAAATACAAAGCATCCTAAGAGACTACTACAAGCAACTCTATGCCAATGAAATGGACAACCTGGAAGAAATGGACAAATTCCTAGAAAGGTATAACCTTCCAAGAGTGAACCAGAAAGAAATAGAAAATATGAACAGAACAATCACAAGTAATGAAATGGAAACTGTGATTAAAAATCTTCCAACAAACAAGAGTCCAGGACCAGAGAGCTTCACAGGTGAATTCTATCAAACATTTAGAGAAGAGCTAACACCCATCCTTCTCAAACTCTTCCAAAAAATTGCAGAGGAAGGAACACTCCCAAACTCATTCTAAGAGGCCACAATCACCCTGATACCAAAACCAGAAAAACATAAAAAGAAAATTACAGACCAATATCACTGATGAATATAGATGCAAAAATTCTCAACAAAATACTAGCAAACAGAATCCAACAACACATTAAAAGGATCATTCACCATGATCAAGTGATATTTATCCCAGGGATGCAAGGATTCCTCAATATACACAAATCAAACAATGTGATACACCATATTAACAAATTGAAGAATAAAACCCACATGATCATATCAATAGATGCAGAAAAAGCTTTCGAAAAAATTCAACACCCATTTATGATAAAAACTCTCCAGAAGGTGAGCACAGAGGGAACCTACCTCAACATCATAAAGGCCATATACGACAAACCCACAGCAAACAACATTCTCAATGGTGAGAAACTGAAAGCCTTTCCTCTAAGATCAGGAACAAGACAAGGATGTCCACTCTTACCTCTATATTCAAGATAGTTTTGGAAGTTCTAGCCGAAGCAATCAGAGAATAAAAAGAAATAAAAGGAATACAAACTGGAAAAGAAGAAGTAAAACTATCACTGTTTGCAGATAACTGATACTATACATAGAGAATCCTAAAGATGCTACCAGAAAACTACTAGAGGTAATCAATGAATTTGGTAAAGTTGCAGGATACAAAATTAATGCACAGAAATCTATTGCATTCCTATATACTAATGATGAAAAATCTGAAAGAGAAATTAAGGAAACTTTCCCATTTACCACTGCAACAAAAAGAATAAAATACCTTAAATAAACCTACCTAGGGAGACAAAAGACCTGTATGCAGAAAACTATAAGACACTGATGAAAGAAATTAAAAATGATACCAACAGGTGGAGAGATACACCATGTTCTTGGATTGGAATAAATATTGTGAAAATGACTGTATTACCCAAAGCAATCTACAGATTCAGTGTAATCCGTATCAAATTAACAATGGCATTTTTTACAGAACTAGAACAAAAAATCTTAAAATTTGTATGGAGACACAAAAGACCCTGAATAGCCAAAGCAGTCTTGGGGGAAAAAAGCTGAGCTGGAGGAATCAGACTCCCTGACTTCAGAGTATACTACAAAGCTATAGTAATCAAGACAATATGGTACTGGCAGAAAAACAGAAGATCAATGGAACAAGATAGAAAGCCCAGATATAAACCCATGCACCTATGGTCAGCTAATCTATGACAAAAGAGGCAAGGATATACAATGGAGAAATGACAGTCTCTCCAATAAGTGGTGCTGGTAAAACTGGACAGCTGCATGTTAAAGGATGAAATTAGAACACTCCCTAATACCATACACAAAAATAAACTCAAAATGGATTAGAGACCTAAATGTAACACTGGAGTCTATAAAACTGTTAGAGGAAAACATAGGAAGAACACTCTTTGACATAAATCACAGCAAGATCTTTTTTGATCCACCTCATAGAGTAATGGAAATAAAAACAAAAATAAACAAATGGGACCTAATGAAACGTCAAAGCTTTTGCACAGCAAAGGAAAAGTTTAATAAGACGAAAAGGCAACCCTCAGAACGGGAGAAAATATTTGCAAATGTATCAATGGACAAAGGATTAATATCCAAAATATATAAACAGCTCATGCAGCTCAATATTAAAAAATGAAAAACCCCATACAAAAATGGGGGAAAACCTTAACAGACATTTGTCCAAAGAAGACATACAGATGGCGAAGAAGCACATGAAAAGCTGCTCAACATCACTAATTATTAGAGAAATGCAAATCAAAACTACAATGAGGTATCACCTCACACCAGTTAGAATGGGCATCATCAGAAAATCTACAAACAACAAGTGTTGGAGAGGGTGTGGAGAAAAGTGAACCCTCTTGCACTGTTGGTGGGAATGTAAATTGATACAGTCACTATGGGGAACAGTATGGAAGGTCCTTAAAAAACTAAAAATAGAATTACGATATGACCCAGCAATCCCACATATAACCAAAGAACACCATAATTCAGAAAGACACATGGACCACAATATTCACTGCAGCACTATTCACAGGAGCCAGGTCATGGAAGCAACCTAAATGCCCATCGACAGATGAATGGATAAAGAAGATGTGGTACATATATACAAATGGAATATTACTCAGCCATCAAAAGGAGCAAAATAGGGTCATTTCTAGGGACGTGTATGTACCTAGAGACTGTTATACAAAGTGAAGTAATTCAGGAAGAGAAAAACAAATATCGTATATTAACGCATGTATGTGGAACCGAGAAAAAATGGTATAGACGAACCACTTTGCAGGGCAGAAATACAGACACATACGTAGAGAACAAACGTATGGACACCAAGGGGGGAAAGTGGCTGAGGGTGTGGGATGAATTGGGAGACTGGGATTGACATATATACACTAATATGTATAAAATAGATAACTACTAAGAACCTGCTCTATAAAAAAATAAAATAAAGTTCAAAAGTTATAAAACAGAAAGAAAAAGTTCTTCCCTTCCCATAGACGTATTTATATGAATGAATTATTTCTATGCTTATATCTATACATAAAAAATAAAGGAATTAAACTACCTTGAACAAAAGAAAGAAAAAAAAAAAGGAGAAAAAAAACCAGAACCCAGCAGTTATAAAGATGAAAACCCTATCAGGACACATGCTCCAGCGGTAAACAATTCTGAAGCTGGTCAGAGGTGGGGAATCGTCTCCCATGCAGCAAGCAGCGCCCCCGCAAGGAGCGTCCTCATTGCAAATCTGGTGGACGGTGCCGAGGCGTCTCTGGGTAAACGTGAGCTGAACCCCAGGCCAGCTGCTGCTGAACTTTTTCCACCCTCCCCAAGTGAAACACCTGAATATGTGCAAGGACTTCAAAGCCTAGAGGAAGGGCTGTGGAGCCACACCAGCGACAGCACGCAGAGCGACTTGGGGCCTACAGGCCAGCCAGGATGGTACTACCCCGGGCCCTCTTCTGGAAGCTTTCCATTTCCCTACCTGAGTTACCGCTCCTGTCCTGGTCTCCACTGCTTTTTTGCTTCCTCACCTCTGCCCGGGGAGAAATTCCAATGGCAGGTATTGGTGACACATCCTCTTCTTCAGCAGGTGGCAGGCTGGCAACACCCGCAGAAAGTCCAGCAGAGCCCCCCTCACACCAGCCCACCCACAGAGCCGAGGCCCCTCACTCCCTCCCACCAGCCCAGCCCCGAGACTGCTGACGGGGCAGAGAATATGGCGTCAGGCACTGCTGCAGGCACTCTTGCTGCCTGGAGGGCTACACCTGGGGAGGGCTAGCCAGCCGAGTCAGGCTGCGCAGGTAGGCCAATCCCTGCCCATCAGAGACGCAGAGTGCAGAAAATGGGCCCTGCTGCACTGGCCAGGTCCAAGGAACAGGTGTGGCGTCCTGAGGGTCAGGATAGAAAAGGGGCTGCAGCCCTGGCTTGCTTTCTAATCATTTCATCTGGTCCATGAGTGGGAGACAACTTCAAGAAGGCCCTCTCCTAAAGAGAAGCCAGGAGTCAGGGAGAGGAGGGGTGGTGGGTGGAGACAGAGGCCTGGTGCCCCGGCTGCAGTGGAAGCCTCTGGAAGTCCAGGCGGAGTGAGGCCGCACAGAGTGAAGCCCAGTGTCACAGACCTGTCGGAGCTGCTGTTTGTTAGTTCAAGTCCTGCTCTGAGGTGCTCCGGGTGGGCTCTGACCAACAGGTGAGCTGGGGGTGCTCTGCGATGAGGGCTACATGCACGGTTCCTATGGGCCCAGGCTGCCGGGGTACCTGCCCATGTGAGCTCCGTATACTGGGAGGGCCCTGCCCATGAGAGCCCCGTGGGCTGCTGGGTGCCAGCCCAGGTAAGCTCCATATCCTGGGAGGGGCATGACCACGAGAGCCCTGTGGGTTGCTGGGTACTTGTACAGGTGAGCTCCATATCTGGGGGGGGGGGGGGTATGACCACGAGAGCCCCGTGGGCTGCTGGGTACCTGGTAAAGGACGTCAGGACAGTCAGTGAAGCCACCGAGGATATACATCCAGTAGTTCCTAATTCCTACACACTGTTCGTCATTCTACTCTCCACCAGCACCTGGTATTCCGTATTAGACTTAAAAGATGACATCTTCTGTATTCCATTAGTCCCAGAGGCACAAGAAAGTTTAGCTTTTCACTGGCAGGACTCAACATACAACAAAAAGAATACTGCTTGGCCGTCCTACCACAAGGGTTCAAAAATTCCCCCACCACCTTTGCGGAAACTTTAGCTAAAGACCTAAAAGATCTGCCTCTGGAGAAGTGAACCCTCCTTCAATATGCAGACGACATTCTGATCGCCAGCCCTACTAAGGAGGTCTCTGAACTACCCAGGCAATAAAGGATAAGAGGTGTCCAATAAAAAGGCTCAAATATCACAGACTAAGGTGACTTGCCTGGCCTTCATTCTCACAGAAGGTCGAAGAAGCCCATCCCAGGAAAGGGAAGAAGCCATTTGCAGCCTTACCCTTCCTAAAACAAGAAGACAACGTAAGGGTTCCTGAGCGAGGCTGGGGTTTGCTGCAACTGGATCCCTAACTACAGTCTAATAGCTGGGCCTCTATATGAAACATTGAAAGGAAAAGGTGATTCTTTTGAATAGAATCCGGAAGCGGCCTTTCAAGAACTGAAAGAGCAGTTAATTCAGGCCCTTGCCCTGGACCTCCCAAATTTAGCTAAACCCTTTGACCTTTACCTTCCCCGTAGAAGGTGAATCGCCCTTGGAGTATTAGTGCAAAAACTGGGACCACTTGAAATGGAACAACTCAAGAATGCCCTCCAGGTAGGAGAAATTACGGTAACCAAGGGCTGGGCCCGCTGCCCCATCCAGCCAGGATACTGGAGTATCTAAAAATCTATAAATCAGCAGCCTGCAAGGACAGCTGCCTCCTAAGGGAAAAGGCCCCACGTGGTGATCCTAACCACCCACCTTGCCCAGAAGTTGCAGGGATCACTCCGTGGACACACTGACCTCGAGTGAGGAGGCCCTCAAGCTCCAAACTCCAGTGAGACAACCTGGGGCAACGGGCCCCCATGACGACTCGTGTGACCATCACTTAACCTGGAGCTTCTCTCAGAAAACAACAAGAGTGTGCCCCAAAAGAGCACACTACTGCTTGCAGGTCTTGCTGCACCCAGAGAGGAGCTAATAAGCTTGGCGGGGAAGTGTATATCATGGTGTCACCACAGAAAACCCAACGCGCATGGCGGTGACGGCGGCCAATGAGACCAGCTGAACTCCTGGCTACTTCAAAACTCCGTTGAGTCAGTGGCCGTCATGGTCCTGGATCACCACTGGACCTGGACTCTGGGAGTTGACCAGGCACGGCTCTGACACCTGGTGCTGTTTTTAAGGTAATTCAGTGGCCTAATTGAAGAAAGCGCAGACTGCTAGTCAGCGCATCTCGGCTGGCAGAAACCGTCAGCCTAAGGTAGCCGAACAAATGCGGGGCCGGGGTAAAACCGGCCACCCTAGCGTCTCTGGGCATGTCTTTCCTGGACCCTTAAAAGTCAATAGAATCTATAAAACTTCAAATGTTGGTGCTCATGCACAGGAGCAGTGAGGGAGGAGCCCTAGGGACAATCAAACTCACCTGGAGGCTGCTGGGGAGAAGTTCTGCCCCTCCGCCCCCCGGGTATGAGGACTCCCAACTCAGCACAAAGCAGTTACAGAAGAGGGGTCTGAACCCTCAGCCCCCCAAGAATGAGTAACGAAAAAAAGACACAGGAGGGCTTTCTCACCCGCAAAGCCCATTAAAAATTCCTGGGAGATAAACAGAATCTGGGCCATAAAATAAAGTCTAACCTTTTTTTCCTTTGTGCTTTGTCTAATTTCACTTGCTCGTAGGGTTCCATAGGCAGAGGCCTCACGCCCGGCACTTCAGACCTGATTTCCTAGTGCAAAATGGCTGGGCCCACACCTCAGCTCGCCGGGCCAGGTGCAGACTCCCTGACAAACAGCCAGAGCTCCGCCCCCTCCCTCCTGCTGACACTGACGGGATCCCTACACAGCCTATGAAAAGCGGCAGAATTTCGACAATGATGCAGTTGGCCAGAAAGGACGTAGGCGTTTCTTCTTGAATCTATTCAGGAAAACACCCCTACGCCCCTTCTGGCCAACCAAACAAGCGAGCAATGCAAATCAGCACTACAAAGAAGTCTCACTTCGCATCGATCAAAAGGGCCATCCTGAAAATGTGTAAAAACCAGAAATGCAGCACAGGCCACGGAGAAAAGACAGCCTTGTTAGGCTGATGGGTGGGATGTAAATGGCCAACGGTCATTCTGCAGAAGTGTATGGTGTTTCCTGAAACATCTGGAAAACAGAGCTACAGAGAATAGGGCACTTCCACACATGGGCGTATATCTTGGGAAAACCAAAAATCGACAGGGCACAGGAACACCAAAGTTTAGGGCTGCTCTGTTTACAAGAACCTCGACTTCAGTACACCATAAATATCTCAGGAAAGAGAAAAATGGATAAAGAAGTTGTGGTACAAATGGAATATGGAATACAAATGGAATATTACCAATGGAATATTACTCAGCCATCCAAAGGAGCAAAATTGGGTCATTTCTAGAGACGTGTATGTATCTACAGACTGTCATACTGAGTGAAGTAATTCAGGAAAAGAAAAACAAATATCATATATTAACGCATATATGTGGAACCGAGAAAATAGTACAGATGTATCAGCTAGCAAGGCAGAAATAGAGACACAGATGTAGAGAACAAATGTATGGACACCGGGAAAGCGGCTGCGGGTGTGGGATGAATTGGGAGACTGGGATTGACATATATACACTAATATGTATAAAATAGATAACTAATAAGAACCTGCTGTGTAATAAAATAAAATAAAATTCAAAAGTTAAAAAACAATAAAACAGAAAGAAAAACTTCTTCCCTTCCCATAGACGTATTTATATGAATGAATTATTTCTATGCTTATATCCATACATACAGAAAAAGGAATGAAACTACCTTGAACCAAAAAAAGAAAAAAAAAGGAGAAAAAAACAGAACCCAGCGGTTGTAAACATGAAAATCCTATCAGGACACTTGCTCCACTGGTAAACAATTCTGAAGTTGGTCAGAGGCGGGGAACCTCTCCCATGCAGCCAGCAGCGCCCCCGCAAGGAGCGTCCTCATTGCAAAGCTGGTGGACGGTGCCGAGGCGTCTCTGAGTAAACGTGAGCTGAGCCCCAGGCCAGCTGCTGCTGAACTTTTTCCACCCTCCCCAAGTAAAACACCTGAATATGTGCAAGTACTTCAAAGCCTACAGGAAGGGCCGTGGAGCCACACCAGCGACAGCACGCAGGCCGACTTGGTGCCTACAGGCCAACCAGGATGGTCCTAGCCCCGGGCCCTCTTCTGGAAGCTTTCCATTTCCCTACCTGAGTTACCGCTCCTGTCCTGGTCTCCACTGCTTTTTTGCTTCCTCACCTCTGCCCAGGGAGAAATTCCAACAGCAGGTATTGGTGACACATCCTCTTCTCTAGCAGGTGGCAGGCTGGCAACACCCGCAGAAAGTCCAGCAGAGCCCCCCTCACACCGGGCCACCCACAGAGCCCTGGCCCCTCACTCCCTCCCACCAGCCCAGCCCCGAGACTGCTGACGGGGCAGAGAATATAGCGTCAGGCACAGCTGCAGGCACTCTTGCTGCCTGGAGGGGTACACCTGGGGAGGGCTATTCAGCCAATCCCTGCCCATCAGGGGCGCAGAGTTGCAGAAAATGGGCCCTGCTGCACTGGCCAGGTCCAAGGAACAGGTGTGGCGTCCTGAGGGTCAGGATAGACAAGGGGCTGCAGCCCTGGCTTGTTTTCTAATGATTTTATCTGGTCCATGAGTGGGAGAAAACTTCAAGAAGACCCTCCCCAAATGAGAAGGCCAGAAGTCAGGGAGAGGAGGGGTGGTGGGTGGAGACAGAGGCCTGGTGCCCCGGCTGCAGTGGAAGCCTCTAGAAGTCCAGGCGGAGTGAGGCTGCAAAGTGAAGCCCAGTGTCACAGACCTGTTGGAGCTGCTGTTTGTTAGTTCAACTCCTGCTCTGAGGTGCTCCGGGTCAGCTCTGACCAACAGGTGAGCTGGGGGTGCTCTGCGATGAGGGCTACGTGCACGGTTCCTGTGGCCCAGGCTGCCGGGGTACCTGCACATGTGAGCTCCGTATACTGGGAGGGCCCTGCCCATGAGAGCCCCGTGGGCTGCTGGGTGCCAGCCCAGGTGAGCTCCATATACTGGGAGGGGCCTGACAACGAGAGCCCCGTGGGCTGTTGGGTACTTGTACAGGTGAGCTCCATATCCTGGGAGGGGCATGACCACGAGAGCCCCGTGGGTTGCTGGGTACTTGCACAGGTGAGCTCCATATCTGGGGGGGGTCTGACCACGAGAGCCCCGTGGGCTGCTGGGTACCTGGTAAAGGACGTCAGGACAGTCAGTGAAGCCACCGAGGATATACATCCAGTAGTTCCTAGTTCCTACACACTGTTCGTCATTCTACTCTCCACCAGCACCCGGTATTCTGTATTAGACTTAAAAGATGACATCTTCTGTATTCCATTAGTCCCAGAGGCACAAGAAAGTTTAGCTTTTCACTGGCAGGACTCAACATACAACAGAAAGAATACTGCTGGGCCGTCCGACCACAAGGGTTCAAAAATTCCCCCACCATCTTTGGGGAAACTTTAGCTAAACACCTAAAAGATCTACCTCTGGAGAAGTGAACCCTCCTTCAATATGCAGACAACATTCTGATCGCCAGCCCTACTAAGGAGGTCTCTGAACTTCCCAGGCAATAAAGGGTAAGAAGTGTACAATAAAAAGGCTCAAATATCACAGACTAAGGTGACTTGCCTGGCCTTCATTCTCACAGAAGGTCGGAAAAGCCCATCCCAGGAAAGGGAAGAAGCCATTTGCAGCCTTACCCTTCCTAAAACAAGAATACAACGTAAGGGTTCCTGAGGGAGGCCGGGGTGTGCTGCAACTGGATCCCTAACTACAGTCTAATAGCTGGGCCTCTATATGAAACATTGAAAGGAAAAGATGATTCTTTTGAATAGAACCCGGAAGCGGCCTTTCAAGGACTGAAAGAGCAGTTAATTCAGGCCCTTGCCCTGGACCTCCCAAATTTAGCTAAACCCTTTGACCTTTACCTTCCCAGAAGAAGGTGAATCGCCCTTGGAGTATTAGTGCAAAAACTGGGACCACTTGAAATGGAACAACTCAAGAATGCCCTCCCGGTAGGAGAAACTACGGTAACCAAGGGCTGGGCCCGTCGCCCCATCCAGCCAGGATACTGGGGTATCTATAAACCTATAAATCAGCAGCCTGCAAGGCCAGCTGCCTCCTAAGGGAAAAGGACCCCAGTTGGTGACCCTAACCATCCACCTTGCCCAGAAGCTGCAGGGATCGCCCAGTGGACACACTGACCTCGAGTGAGGAGGCCCTCAAGCTTCATCCTCCAGTGAGACAACCTGGGGCAACGGGCCGCCATGACGACTCGTGTGACCATCACTTAACCTGGAGCTTCTCTCAGAAAACAACAAGAGTGTGCCCCAAAAGAGCACACTACTGCTTGCAGGTCTTACTGCACCCAGAGGGGAGCTAATAAGCTTGGCGGGGGAAGTGTATATCACGGTGTCACCACAGAAAAGCCAACACGCACGGCGGTGACGGCGGCCAATGAACCAGCTGGACCCCTGGCTACTTCAAAAGTCCGTTGAGTCAGCGGCCGTCATGGTCCTGGATCACCACTGACCCTGGACTCCCTGGGAGTTGACCAGGCACGGCTCTGACACCTGGTGCTGTTTTTAAGGTAATGCAGTGGTCTAACTGAAGAAAGCGCAGACTACTAGTCAGCGCTTCTTGGCTGGCAGAAACCGTCAGCCTAAGGTAGCCGAACAAACGTGGGGCCGGGGTAAAACCGGCCACCCTAGCGTCTCTGGGCATCTCTTTCCTGGACCCTTAAAAGTCAATAGAATCTATAAAACTTCAAATGTTGGTGCTCTTGCACATGAGCAGTGAGGGAGGAGCCCTGGGGACAATCAAACTCACCTGGAGGCTGCTGGGGAGAAGTTCTGCCCCTCCCCCGGGTATGAGGACTCCCAACTCAGCACAAAGCAGTTACAGAAGAGGGGTCTGAACCCTTAGCCCCCCAAGAATGAGTAATGAAAAAAAGACACAGGAGGGCTTTCTCACCCGCAAAGCCCATTAAAAATTCCTGGGAGATAAACAGAATCTGGGCCATAAAATAAAGTCTAACCTTTTTTTCCTTCGTGCTTTGTCTAATTTCACTTGCTCGTGGGGTTCCGCAGGCAGAGGCCTCACGCCCGGCACTTCAGACCTGATTTCCTAGTGCAAAATGGCTGGGCCGACACCTCAGCTTGCTGGCCCAGTGCAGACTCCCTGACAAACAGCCAGAGCTCCGCCCCCTGCCTCCCGCTGACACTGGCTGACACTGACGGGATCCCTACACAGCGCCAGGCCCACAGCCCTCAGGGGAGCGCAGGCTCTCACCTCTCCATTCTCTGATCAAATTATAAAGTTTTCCTTTGCTTCTCAACCAAACTTAGTCCCGTTCTCTTGGCTCCAGTGACACTGGGCAGGAGGACCCTTGTTGGGGCCCAGTCTGGAGGATTAGTAACAGAATTTGAGAACATTGTAACTTCAATGAACAGATGTGTGAGCCAAACTGTTAACATAGAGCAGTGTATAAGGCTCGGGTAAAATGTTTCTAACACTTCCATTTGATATTTCCATCATTTTATTATAAGCAGTTCAGTGGAGGGGTTGGTCTTATTTTTCAGGTCAACATTAAAGAAATGAAGGGATTTCTTTCCAAGGATGTACATCTAATAATCTTGGCTGAAGCGTCAATCTTGTTTTGAATGCTTATCCACTGAAAATGATACCTCTCTTTCAGCTCCCCCATTTCTGAGAAGTAAAAAATCTTATACCTTATTATTACCAAAGGAGGAATGCAGGAGGAGGGATAAATTAAGAGTTCGGGATTCACACATACACACTGCTATGTATAAAATAGATCATCAACAAGGAACTACTGTACAGCACAGCGATCTACACTCAATATTTTGTAATAACATATAAGGGGAAATAGTCTGAAAAAGCATACATATCTATATCTACCTCATCAATCAACGACAGATAAAATGTAACCTAAAGGAGAGCGATGGTGAGCGCTTCTGACCCTGAAGAATTCAATCATTTACTGCTCGGACTCTGCCTACTGCCCAAGACCCTTAACGAACAAACATGTACCCATAGCTTAAAAATTTTCCAGTATACGGTTTGGGGAGACACTGATTTGGAAAAATCCCTGGTGTTCCCTTATATGCAGGGGACTCTTCCTACGGCTAAAACATGCCTGTGACACACAGAAGATGGTACAGTTTCAACGAGAAGACTTAGGAAAAGACACGTCAACTCTACATCTCCCGGTGCTCGGGTCCAGCCTTCCAACCGTATACTAATAGGTACACGACTTGGAGAATCACCACCTTTAACCTCCTATTTCGTACAGTTGGCAATTTGTCCGGAGGACGAAGGGGAAGAGGTGAAACCAAAGAGAGACTAGCTCTAGGTATTTGAACAGGCATATGTTACTCTAACTTCTAATCAGGAAGAAGAATTAACCAATGGATCAGCCTGACTCCCAGAACCAGAAATAGGGCCTGAAGCAATCCTGCGGTTTTGCGGCCAACTCCCAAAAAAGCGAGTTGAAAAATGGAGCTCAGGGGCACTGCAATTCACAAAGCTTCAGGGTTATTAATGATAACCATCATCCAAAAATATATTGAGGTAAGGCCACGAAGAGGATTTGAAAGCAAGGCAGAATTGCAGGAAACACTTTTCAACAGGTAGATGGGAGTCACCTTTAAAGCACATGAAAAGCGGCAGAACTTCGACAATGATGCAGTTGGCCAGAAAGGGCGTAGGCGTTTTTTCCTGAATATATTCAGGAAAAAACGCCTACGCCCTTTCTGGCCAACCAAACAAGCAGGCAATGCAAATCAGCACTACAGAGAAGTCTCACTTCGCATCAGTCAAAAGGGCCATCCTGATAAGTGTAAAAACCAGAAATGCAGGACAGGCCATGGAGAAAATGGAGCCTTGCTACGCTGATGGGCCAGATGTAAATGGCCAACGGCCACACTGGAGAAGTGTACGGTGTTTCCTAAAAAATATAAAATGCAGAGCTACAGAGCACAGGGCACTTACAATCATGGGCGTATATCTTGGAAAAAACAAAAATCGACAGGACGCAGGCACCCCAAAGTATAGGGCTCCTCTGTTTACAAGAACCTCGACTCGGGTACACCTTAAATATGCCACGAAAGAGAAAAATGGGTAAACAAGTTGTGGTACTTATGTACAATGGTATATCTCTCAGCCATGAAATCAATGTCATAAGGGCAGAGCAGCATAATGAGTGATTTAGGTACTATGATTCTAAGAGAAATAAGTCACACAGATAAAGAAACTTATCATATCACTTATACACGGAATGTAAGAATCACTACACATGAACTGAATTACAAAACAGAACAGAATCACATGTTTAGAAAACACACTTATGGCTGCTCAAGAGGAAAGGTGAGGTGGGGTGATCCATAAAACAAGAGTTTGAAGTTAGCACAGATACCGTACCAGCAGCCACATATGTAACAGACAAGACCTATTCATTGCTCAATGAACTGGAATCAACACACCCTATTCAAGCCAGAAGAATATATCTGAGTAGCAAAAACCTTACGTAGTATTTATTGATATCTCTCTGTAAGTGAATCTAGTGAGTGTATAGTGGCATAAACAGAGCGTTGAAAATCAGCTAAACCCCAGTATAAATATAAATTACACCCAAAAAAAGATAGGTAAAGAGAGAGAAATTCTTACAAAATTCGTTCAGGGGCTGTGATGCAACCTGGATTGACTACATCTAGACCCACAGCTGGAAGAGACATAAGGCTGGACACTCTTGGGGCCGAGAGGATTGGTGAGGTTGGCTGTGCAAATGCAGACCCTTTAAAATACTACTGCGTTCTACCCATTCCATGCGTCCCACATCTCCAGGTTAGAGGGAATCTTCTTACAGCTAAAACATGCGTGAGAAACCCAGAGGATGGTACACCGTGTGATCGGGAAAGGTTTCTAAAACGCACCTCATTTTTCATTTCCTGGGGCTCGGGTTCGCCATTCCAGCCGCTTAACTAACAATCTCCCCACTTGGAGAATCAGCACCTTTCACCTCCTGTTTCGTAGTTTGCAATTTGTCCCGAGGGTGAACGGGAAGAAGGGGGACCAATGAGAGACCAGATTTCAGGGTTTGGACATGCATATGTCACTCTAATTTCCAATCAGGAAGAAGAATTAACCAAAGGCTCAGCCTGCCCCCTGGACCCAGAATAGGGCCTGAAGCAATCCTGTGGTTTTGTGGCAAGCTCCCAAAGAGGCGAGCTGAAAAATGGAGCTCAGGGGCACTGCAATTCACAAAGCTGCAGGGTTATAAATGGTAACTATCGTCCAAAAATATATTGAGGTAAGGCACCGAAGAGGATTTGAAAGCAACGCAAAATTTCAGGAAACAGTTTTCAAGAGGTAGATTGGAGACACCTTTAAGGCACATGAAAAGCGGCAGAATTTCGACAATGATGCAGTTGGCCAGAAAGGACGTAGGCGTTTCTTCTTGAATCTATTCAGGAAAAAACCCCTACGCCCTTTCTGGCCAACCAAACAAGCGAGCAATGCAAATCAGCACTACAAAGAAGTCTCACTTCGCATCGATCAAAAGGGCCATCCTGAAAATGTGTAAAAACCAGAAATGCAGCACAGGCCACGGAGAAAAGACAGCCTTGTTAGGCTGATGGGTGGGATGTAAATAGCCAACGGTCATTCTGCAGAAGTGTATGGTGTTTCCTGAAACATCTGGAAAACAGAGCTACAGAGAATAGGGCACTTCCACACATGGGCGTATATCTTGGGAAAACCAAAAATCGAGAGGGCACAGGAACACCAAAGTTTAGGGCTGCTCTGTTTACAAGAACCTCGACTTCAGTACACCATAAATATCTCAGGAAAGAGAAAAATGGATAAAGAAGTTGTGGTACAAATGGAATATGGAATATAAATGGAATATTACCAATGGAATATTACTCAGCCATCCAAAGGAGCAAAACTGGGTCATTTCTAGAGACGTGTATGTATCTACAGACTGTCATACAGAGTGAAGTAATTCAGGAAGAGAAAAAACAAATATCATATATTAACGCATATATGTGGAACCGAGAAAAATAGTACAGATGTATCAGCTAGCAAGGCAGAAATAGAGACACACATGTAGAGAACAAACGTATGGACACCAAGGGGGGGAAGTGGCTGGGGCTGTGGGATGAATTGGGAGACTGGGATTGACATATACACAGTAATATGTATAAAATAGATAACTACTAAGAACCTGCTGTATAAAAAAATAAAATATTCAAAAGTTTAAAAACAATAAAACAGAAAGAAAAAGTTCTTCCCTTTCCATATACGTATTAATATGAATTATTTCTATGCTTATATCCAAACATACAAAATAAAGGAATAAAACTACCTTGAACCAAAAAAAGAAAAAAAAAGGAGAAAAACAGAACCCAGCGGCTGTAAAGATGAAAACCCTATCAGGACACTTGCTCCAGCGGTAAACAATTCTGAAGTTGGTCAGAGGTGGGGAACCTCTCCCATGCAGCCAGCAGCGCCCCCGCAAGGAGCGTCCTTATTGCAAAGCTGGTGGACGGTGCCGAGGCGTCTCTGAGTAAACGTGAGCTGAATCCCAGGCCAGCTGCTGCTGAACTTTTTCCACCCTCCTCAGGTAACACACCTGAATATGTGCAAGGACTTGAAAGCCTAGAGGAAGGGCCGTGGAGCCACACCAGCGACAGCACGCAGGCCGACTTGGTGCCTACAGGCCAACCAGGATGGTCCTAGCCCCGGGCCCTCTTCTGGAAGCTTTCCATTTCCCTACCTGAGTTACCGCTCCTGTCCTGGTCTCCACTCCTTTTTTGCTTCCTCACCTCTGCCCGGGGAGAAATTCCAATGGCAGGTATTGGTGACACATCCTCTTCTTTAGCAGGTGGCAGACTGGCATCACCTGCAGAAAGTCCAGCAGAGCCCCCCTCACACCGGGCCACCCACAGAGCCGTGGCCCCTCACTCCCTCCCAACAGCCCAGCCCCGACACTGCTGACGGGGCAGAGAATATGGCGTCAGGCACAGCTGCAGGCACTCTTGCTGCCTGAAGGGGTACACCTGGGGAGGGCTGGCCGGCCGAGTCAGGCGGCGCAGGTCAGCCAATCCCTGCCCATCAGGGGAGCAGAGGTGCAGAAAATGGGCCCTGCTGCACTGGCCAGGTCCAAGGAACAGGTGTGGCGTCCTGAGGGTCAGGATAGACAAGGGGCTGCAGCTCTGGCTTGTTTTCTAATCATTTTATCTGGTCCGTGAGTGAGAGACAACTTCAAGATGACTCTGTCCTAATGAGAAGCCAGGAGTCAGGGAGAGCAGGGGTGGTGGGTGGAGACAGAGGCCTGGTGCCCCGGCTGCAGTGGAAGCCTCTGGAAGTCCAGGCAGAGTGAGGCTGCACAGAGTGAAGCCCAGGGTCACAGACCTGTCGGGGCTGCTATTTGTTAGTTCAAGTCCTGCTCTGAGGTGCTCTGGGTCAGCTCTGACGAACAGGTGAGCTGGGGGTGCTCTGCGATGAGGGCTACATGCACGGTTCCTGTGGGCACAGGCTGCCGGGGTACCTGCCCATGTGAGCTCCGTATATTGGGAGGGCCCTGCCCATGAGAGCCCCGTGGGCTGCTGGGTGCCAGCCCAGGTGAGCTCCATATCCTGGGAGGCGCATGACCACGAGAGCCCTGTGTGCTGCTGGGTACTTGTACAGGTGAGCTCCATATCTCGGGGGGGGGGGTCTGACCACGAGAGCCCTGTGGGCTGCTGGGTACTTGTACAGGTGAGCTGCATATCCTTGGCGGGGGGTCTGACCACGAAAGCCCCGTGTGCTGCTGGGTACCTAGTAAAGGACGTCAGGACAGTCAGTGAAGCCACCGAGGATATACATCCAGTAGTTCCTAATTCCTACACACTGCTCGTCATTCTACTCTCCACCAGCACCTGGTATTCTATATTAGACTTAAAAGATGACATCTTCTGTATTCCATTAGTCCCAGAGGCACAAGAAAATTTAGCTTTTCACTGGCAGGACTCAACATACAACAAAAAGAATACTGCTTGGCCGTCCTACTTCAAGGGTTCAAAAATTCCCCCACCATCTTTGGGGAAACTTTAGCTAAAGACCTAAAAGATCTGCCTCTGGAGAAGTGAACCCTCCTTCAATATGCAGACGACATTCTGATCGCCAGCCCTACTAAGGAGGTCTCTGAACTACCCAGGCAATAAAGGATAAGAAGTGTCCAAGAAAAAGGCTCAAATATCACAGACTAAGGTGACTTGCCTGGCCTTCATTCTCACAGAAGGTCGAAGAAGCCCATCCCAGGAAAGGGAAGAAGCCATTTGCAGCCTTACCCTTCCTAAAACAAGAAGACAACGTAAGGGTTCCTGTTGGAGGCCGGGCTTTGCTGCAACTGGATCCCTAACTACAGTCTAATAGCTGGGCCTCTATATGAAACATTGAAAGGAAAAGGTGATTCTTTTGAATAGAACCCGGAAGCGGCCTTTCAAGAACTGAAAGAGCAGTTAATTCAGGCCCTTGCCCTGGACCTCCCAAATTTAGCTAAACCCTTTGACCTTTACCTTCCCCGTAGAAGGTGAATCGCCCTTGGAGTATTAGTGCAAAAACTGGGACCACTTGAAATGGAACAACTCAAGAATGCGTTCCAGGTAGGAGAAACTACAGTAACCAAGGGCTGGGCCCGCTGCCCCATCCAGCCAGGATACTGGGGTATCTATAAACCTATAAATCAGCAGCCTGCAAGGCCAACTGCCTCCTAAGGGAAAATGCCCCACTTGGTGATCCTAACCCCCCACCATGCCTCATAGTTGCAGGGATCACTCCGTGGACACACTGACCTCGAGTGAGGAGGCCCTCAAGCTCTATCCTCCAGTGAGACAACCTGGGGCAACAGGCCCCCATGACGACTCGTGTGACCATCACTTAACCTGGAGCTTCTCTCAGAAAACAACAAGAGTGTGCCCCAAAACAGCACACTACTGCTAGCAGGAATTACTGCACCCAGAGGGGAGCTAATAAGCTTGGCGGGGGAAGTGTATATCACGCTGTCACCACAGAAAAGCCAACACGCCCGGCAGTGACAGCGGCCAATGAGACCGGCTGGACTCCTGGCTACTTCAAAAGTCCGTTGAGTCAGTGGCCGTCATGGTCCTGGATCACCACTGGCCCTGGACTCTCTGGGAGTTGACCAGGCATGGCTCTGACACCTGGTGCTGTTTTTAAGGTAATTCAGTGGCCTAATTGAAGAAAGCGCAGACTACTAGTCAGCGCGTCTTGGCTGGCAGAAACCGTCAGCCTAAGGTAGCCGAACAAACGTGGGGCCGGTGTAAAACCGGCCACCCTAGCGTCTCTGGGCATGTCTTTCCTGGACCCTTAAAAGTCAATAGAATCTATAAAACTTCAAATGTTGGTGCTCTTGCACATGAGCAGTGAGGGAGGAGCCCTGGGGACAATCAAACTCACCTGGAGGCTGCTGGGGAGAAGTTCTGCCCCTCCCCCCACCGCTGGTATGAGTACTCCCAACTAAGCACAAAGCAGTTACAGAAGAGGGGTCTGAACCCTCAGCCCCCCAAGAATGAGTAACGAAAAAAAGACACAGGAGGGCTTTCTCACCCGCAAAGCCCATTAAAAATTCCTGGGAGATAAACAGAATCTGGGCAATAAAATAAAGTCTAACCTTTTTTTCCTTTGTGCTTTGTCTAATTTCACTTGCTCGTAGGGTTCCGCAGACAGAGGCGTCACGCCCGGCACTTCACACCTGATTTCCTAGTGCAAAATGGCTGGGCCGACACCTCAGCTCACGGGGCCAGTGCAGACTCCCTGACATACAGCCAGACCTCCGCCCCCTCCCTCCTGCTGACGCTGACGGGATCCCTACACAGCGCCCGGCCCACAGCCCGCGGGGGAAGCGCACGCTCTCACCTCTCCATTCTCTGATCACATTATAAAGTTTTCCTTTGCTTCTCAACCAAACTTAGTCTCGTTCTCTTGGCTCCAGTGACACTGGGCAGGAGGACCCTTGTTGGGGCCCAGTCTGGAGGATCAGTAACAGAATTTGAGAACATTGTAACCTCAATGAACAGATGTGTGAGCCAAACTCTTATTAACATAGAGCAGTGTATAAGGCTCGGGTAAAATAAGATGTTTCTAACACTTCCATTTGATATTTCCATCATTTTATTATAAGCAGTTCTGTGGAGGGGTTTGTCTTATTTTTCAGGTCAACATTAGAGAAATGAAGGGATTTCTTTCCAAGGATGTACATCTAATAATCTTGGCTGAAGCGGCGATCTTGTTGTGAATGCTTTTCCACTGAAAATGATACCTCTCTTTCAGCTCCCCCATTTCTGAGAAGTATAAAATCTTATAACTTATTATTACCAAAGGGGAAACACAAGAGGAGGGATAAATTAAGAGTTTGGGATTAATACATACCCACTGTTATGTATAAAATAGATCATCAACAGGGAACTACACTCAATATTTTGTAATAACATATAAGGGGAAATAGTCTGAAAAAGCATACATATCTATATCTACATCATCTATCTACGACAGATAAAATGTAACCTAAAGGAGAGTGATGGTGAGCGCTTCTGACCCTGAAGAATTCAACCATTTACTGCTCGGACTCTGCCTACTGCCCAAGGCCCTTAACAAACAGGTACCCGTAGCTTAAAAATTTTCCAGTTTAGGGTTTGGGGATACACTGATTTGGAAAAATCCCTGGTGTTCCCTTATATGCAGGGGACTCTTCCTACGGCTAAAACATGCCTGTGACACACAGAAGATGGTACAGTTTCAACGAGAAGACTTAGGAAAAGACACGTCAACTCTACATCTCCCGGTGCTCGGGTTCAGCCTTCCAGCCGCTATACTAACAAGTACACGACTTGGAGAATCACCACCTTTAACCTCCTATTTCGTACAGTTGGCAATTTGTCCGGAGGACGAAGGGGAAGAGGTGAAACCAAAGAGAGACTAGCTCTAGGTATTTGAACAGGCATATGTTACTCTAACTTCTAATCAGGAAGAAGAATTAACCAATGGATCAGCCTGACTCCCAGAACCAGAAATAGGGCCTGAAGCAATCCTGCGGTTTTGCGGCCAACTCCCAAAAAAGCGAGTTGAAAAATGGAGCTCAGGGGCACTGCAATTCACAAAGCTTCAGGGTTATTAATGATAACCATCATCCAAAAATATATTGAGGTAAGGCCACGAAGAGGATTTGAAAGCAAGGCAGAATTGCAGGAAACACTTTTCAACAGGTAGATGGGAGTCACCTTTAAAGCACATGAAAAGCGGCAGAACTTCGACAATGATGCAGTTGGCCAGAAAGGGCGTAGGCGTTTTTTCCTGAATATATTCAGGAAAAAACGCCTACGCCCTTTCTGGCCAACCAAACAAGCAGGCAATGCAAATCAGCACTACAGAGAAGTCTCACTTCGCATCAGTCAAAAGGGCCATCCTGATAAGTGTAAAAACCAGAAATGCAGGACAGGCCATGGAGAAAATGGAGCCTTGCTACGCTGATGGGCCAGATGTAAATGGCCAACGGCCACACTGGAGAAGTGTACGGTGTTTCCTAAAAAATATAAAATGCAGAGCTACAGAGCACAGGGCACTTACAATCATGGGCGTATATCTTGGAAAAAACAAAAATCGACAGGACGCAGGCACCCCAAAGTATAGGGCTCCTCTGTTTACAAGAACCTCGACTCGGGTACACCTTAAATATGCCACGAAAGAGAAAAATGGGTAAACAAGTTGTGGTACTTATGTACAATGGTATATCTCTCAGCCATGAAATCAATGTCATAAGGGCAGAGCAGCATAATGAGTGATTTAGGTACTATGATTCTAAGAGAAATAAGTCACACAGATAAAGAAACTTATCATATCACTTATACACGGAATGTAAGAATCACTACACATGAACTGAATTACAAAACAGAACAGAATCACATGTTTAGAAAACACACTTATGGCTGCTCAAGAGGAAAGGTGAGGTGGGGTGATCCATAAAACAAGAGTTTGAAGTTAGCACAGATACCGTACCAGCAGCCACATATGTAACAGACAAGACCTATTCATTGCTCAATGAACTGGAATCAACACACCCTATTCAAGCCAGAAGAATATATCTGAGTAGCAAAAACCTTACGTAGTATTTATTGATATCTCTCTGTAAGTGAATCTAGTGAGTGTATAGTGGCATAAACAGAGCGTTGAAAATCAGCTAAACCCCAGTATAAATATAAATTACACCCAAAAAAAGATAGGTAAAGAGAGAGAAATTCTTACAAAATTCGTTCAGGGGCTGTGATGCAACCTGGATTGACTACATCTAGACCCACAGCTGGAAGAGACATAAGGCTGGACACTCTTGGGGCCGAGAGGATTGGTGAGGTTGGCTGTGCAAATGCAGACCCTTTAAAATACTACTGCGTTCTACCCATTCCATGCGTCCCACATCTCCAGGTTAGAGGGAATCTTCTTACAGCTAAAACATGCGTGAGAAACCCAGAGGATGGTACACCGTGTGATCGGGAAAGGTTTCTAAAACGCACCTCATTTTTCATTTCCTGGGGCTCGGGTTCGCCATTCCAGCCGCTTAACTAACAATCTCCCCACTTGGAGAATCAGCACCTTTCACCTCCTGTTTCGTAGTTTGCAATTTGTCCCGAGGGTGAACGGGAAGAAGGGGGACCAATGAGAGACCAGATTTCAGGGTTTGGACATGCATATGTCACTCTAATTTCCAATCAGGAAGAAGAATTAACCAAAGGCTCAGCCTGCCCCCTGGACCCAGAATAGGGCCTGAAGCAATCCTGTGGTTTTGTGGCAAGCTCCCAAAGAGGCGAGCTGAAAAATGGAGCTCAGGGGCACTGCAATTCACAAAGCTGCAGGGTTATAAATGGTAACTATCGTCCAAAAATATATTGAGGTAAGGCACCGAAGAGGATTTGAAAGCAACGCAAAATTTCAGGAAACAGTTTTCAAGAGGTAGATTGGAGACACCTTTAAGGCACATGAAAAGCGGCAGAATTTCGACAATGATGCAGTTGGCCAGAAAGGACGTAGGCGTTTCTTCTTGAATCTATTCAGGAAAAAACCCCTACGCCCTTTCTGGCCAACCAAACAAGCGAGCAATGCAAATCAGCACTACAAAGAAGTCTCACTTCGCATCGATCAAAAGGGCCATCCTGAAAATGTGTAAAAACCAGAAATGCAGCACAGGCCACGGAGAAAAGACAGCCTTGTTAGGCTGATGGGTGGGATGTAAATAGCCAACGGTCATTCTGCAGAAGTGTATGGTGTTTCCTGAAACATCTGGAAAACAGAGCTACAGAGAATAGGGCACTTCCACACATGGGCGTATATCTTGGGAAAACCAAAAATCGAGAGGGCACAGGAACACCAAAGTTTAGGGCTGCTCTGTTTACAAGAACCTCGACTTCAGTACACCATAAATATCTCAGGAAAGAGAAAAATGGATAAAGAAGTTGTGGTACAAATGGAATATGGAATATAAATGGAATATTACCAATGGAATATTACTCAGCCATCCAAAGGAGCAAAACTGGGTCATTTCTAGAGACGTGTATGTATCTACAGACTGTCATACAGAGTGAAGTAATTCAGGAAGAGAAAAAACAAATATCATATATTAACGCATATATGTGGAACCGAGAAAAATAGTACAGATGTATCAGCTAGCAAGGCAGAAATAGAGACACACATGTAGAGAACAAACGTATGGACACCAAGGGGGGGAAGTGGCTGGGGCTGTGGGATGAATTGGGAGACTGGGATTGACATATACACAGTAATATGTATAAAATAGATAACTACTAAGAACCTGCTGTATAAAAAAATAAAATATTCAAAAGTTTAAAAACAATAAAACAGAAAGAAAAAGTTCTTCCCTTTCCATATACGTATTAATATGAATTATTTCTATGCTTATATCCAAACATACAAAATAAAGGAATAAAACTACCTTGAACCAAAAAAAGAAAAAAAAAGGAGAAAAACAGAACCCAGCGGCTGTAAAGATGAAAACCCTATCAGGACACTTGCTCCAGCGGTAAACAATTCTGAAGTTGGTCAGAGGTGGGGAACCTCTCCCATGCAGCCAGCAGCGCCCCCGCAAGGAGCGTCCTTATTGCAAAGCTGGTGGACGGTGCCGAGGCGTCTCTGAGTAAACGTGAGCTGAATCCCAGGCCAGCTGCTGCTGAACTTTTTCCACCCTCCTCAGGTAACACACCTGAATATGTGCAAGGACTTGAAAGCCTAGAGGAAGGGCCGTGGAGCCACACCAGCGACAGCACGCAGGCCGACTTGGTGCCTACAGGCCAACCAGGATGGTCCTAGCCCCGGGCCCTCTTCTGGAAGCTTTCCATTTCCCTACCTGAGTTACCGCTCCTGTCCTGGTCTCCACTCCTTTTTTGCTTCCTCACCTCTGCCCGGGGAGAAATTCCAATGGCAGGTATTGGTGACACATCCTCTTCTTTAGCAGGTGGCAGACTGGCATCACCTGCAGAAAGTCCAGCAGAGCCCCCCTCACACCGGGCCACCCACAGAGCCGTGGCCCCTCACTCCCTCCCAACAGCCCAGCCCCGACACTGCTGACGGGGCAGAGAATATGGCGTCAGGCACAGCTGCAGG
The DNA here is from genome assembly GCF_949987515.2 of Delphinus delphis. Taxonomy (NCBI): domain Eukaryota; kingdom Metazoa; phylum Chordata; class Mammalia; order Artiodactyla; family Delphinidae; genus Delphinus; species Delphinus delphis. The sequence goes on from NC_082684.1 coordinate 89,167,967, forward strand.
CACTCTTGCTGCCTGAAGGGGTACACCTGGGGAGGGCTGGCCGGCCGAGTCAGGCGGCGCAGGTCAGCCAATCCCTGCCCATCAGGGGAGCAGAGGTGCAGAAAATGGGCCCTGCTGCACTGGCCAGGTCCAAGGAACAGGTGTGGCGTCCTGAGGGTCAGGATAGACAAGGGGCTGCAGCTCTGGCTTGTTTTCTAATCATTTTATCTGGTCCGTGAGTGAGAGACAACTTCAAGATGACTCTGTCCTAATGAGAAGCCAGGAGTCAGGGAGAGCAGGGGTGGTGGGTGGAGACAGAGGCCTGGTGCCCCGGCTGCAGTGGAAGCCTCTGGAAGTCCAGGCAGAGTGAGGCTGCACAGAGTGAAGCCCAGGGTCACAGACCTGTCGGGGCTGCTATTTGTTAGTTCAAGTCCTGCTCTGAGGTGCTCTGGGTCAGCTCTGACGAACAGGTGAGCTGGGGGTGCTCTGCGATGAGGGCTACATGCACGGTTCCTGTGGGCACAGGCTGCCGGGGTACCTGCCCATGTGAGCTCCGTATATTGGGAGGGCCCTGCCCATGAGAGCCCCGTGGGCTGCTGGGTGCCAGCCCAGGTGAGCTCCATATCCTGGGAGGCGCATGACCACGAGAGCCCTGTGTGCTGCTGGGTACTTGTACAGGTGAGCTCCATATCTCGGGGGGGGGGGGTCTGACCACGAGAGCCCTGTGGGCTGCTGGGTACTTGTACAGGTGAGCTGCATATCCTTGGCGGGGGGTCTGACCACGAAAGCCCCGTGTGCTGCTGGGTACCTAGTAAAGGACGTCAGGACAGTCAGTGAAGCCACCGAGGATATACATCCAGTAGTTCCTAATTCCTACACACTGCTCGTCATTCTACTCTCCACCAGCACCTGGTATTCTATATTAGACTTAAAAGATGACATCTTCTGTATTCCATTAGTCCCAGAGGCACAAGAAAATTTAGCTTTTCACTGGCAGGACTCAACATACAACAAAAAGAATACTGCTTGGCCGTCCTACTTCAAGGGTTCAAAAATTCCCCCACCATCTTTGGGGAAACTTTAGCTAAAGACCTAAAAGATCTGCCTCTGGAGAAGTGAACCCTCCTTCAATATGCAGACGACATTCTGATCGCCAGCCCTACTAAGGAGGTCTCTGAACTACCCAGGCAATAAAGGATAAGAAGTGTCCAAGAAAAAGGCTCAAATATCACAGACTAAGGTGACTTGCCTGGCCTTCATTCTCACAGAAGGTCGAAGAAGCCCATCCCAGGAAAGGGAAGAAGCCATTTGCAGCCTTACCCTTCCTAAAACAAGAAGACAACGTAAGGGTTCCTGTTGGAGGCCGGGCTTTGCTGCAACTGGATCCCTAACTACAGTCTAATAGCTGGGCCTCTATATGAAACATTGAAAGGAAAAGGTGATTCTTTTGAATAGAACCCGGAAGCGGCCTTTCAAGAACTGAAAGAGCAGTTAATTCAGGCCCTTGCCCTGGACCTCCCAAATTTAGCTAAACCCTTTGACCTTTACCTTCCCCGTAGAAGGTGAATCGCCCTTGGAGTATTAGTGCAAAAACTGGGACCACTTGAAATGGAACAACTCAAGAATGCGTTCCAGGTAGGAGAAACTACAGTAACCAAGGGCTGGGCCCGCTGCCCCATCCAGCCAGGATACTGGGGTATCTATAAACCTATAAATCAGCAGCCTGCAAGGCCAACTGCCTCCTAAGGGAAAATGCCCCACTTGGTGATCCTAACCCCCCACCATGCCTCATAGTTGCAGGGATCACTCCGTGGACACACTGACCTCGAGTGAGGAGGCCCTCAAGCTCTATCCTCCAGTGAGACAACCTGGGGCAACAGGCCCCCATGACGACTCGTGTGACCATCACTTAACCTGGAGCTTCTCTCAGAAAACAACAAGAGTGTGCCCCAAAACAGCACACTACTGCTAGCAGGAATTACTGCACCCAGAGGGGAGCTAATAAGCTTGGCGGGGGAAGTGTATATCACGCTGTCACCACAGAAAAGCCAACACGCCCGGCAGTGACAGCGGCCAATGAGACCGGCTGGACTCCTGGCTACTTCAAAAGTCCGTTGAGTCAGTGGCCGTCATGGTCCTGGATCACCACTGGCCCTGGACTCTCTGGGAGTTGACCAGGCATGGCTCTGACACCTGGTGCTGTTTTTAAGGTAATTCAGTGGCCTAATTGAAGAAAGCGCAGACTACTAGTCAGCGCGTCTTGGCTGGCAGAAACCGTCAGCCTAAGGTAGCCGAACAAACGTGGGGCCGGTGTAAAACCGGCCACCCTAGCGTCTCTGGGCATGTCTTTCCTGGACCCTTAAAAGTCAATAGAATCTATAAAACTTCAAATGTTGGTGCTCTTGCACATGAGCAGTGAGGGAGGAGCCCTGGGGACAATCAAACTCACCTGGAGGCTGCTGGGGAGAAGTTCTGCCCCTCCCCCCACCGCTGGTATGAGTACTCCCAACTAAGCACAAAGCAGTTACAGAAGAGGGGTCTGAACCCTCAGCCCCCCAAGAATGAGTAACGAAAAAAAGACACAGGAGGGCTTTCTCACCCGCAAAGCCCATTAAAAATTCCTGGGAGATAAACAGAATCTGGGCAATAAAATAAAGTCTAACCTTTTTTTCCTTTGTGCTTTGTCTAATTTCACTTGCTCGTAGGGTTCCGCAGACAGAGGCGTCACGCCCGGCACTTCACACCTGATTTCCTAGTGCAAAATGGCTGGGCCGACACCTCAGCTCACGGGGCCAGTGCAGACTCCCTGACATACAGCCAGACCTCCGCCCCCTCCCTCCTGCTGACGCTGACGGGATCCCTACACAGCGCCCGGCCCACAGCCCGCGGGGGAAGCGCACGCTCTCACCTCTCCATTCTCTGATCACATTATAAAGTTTTCCTTTGCTTCTCAACCAAACTTAGTCTCGTTCTCTTGGCTCCAGTGACACTGGGCAGGAGGACCCTTGTTGGGGCCCAGTCTGGAGGATCAGTAACAGAATTTGAGAACATTGTAACCTCAATGAACAGATGTGTGAGCCAAACTCTTATTAACATAGAGCAGTGTATAAGGCTCGGGTAAAATAAGATGTTTCTAACACTTCCATTTGATATTTCCATCATTTTATTATAAGCAGTTCTGTGGAGGGGTTTGTCTTATTTTTCAGGTCAACATTAGAGAAATGAAGGGATTTCTTTCCAAGGATGTACATCTAATAATCTTGGCTGAAGCGGCGATCTTGTTGTGAATGCTTTTCCACTGAAAATGATACCTCTCTTTCAGCTCCCCCATTTCTGAGAAGTATAAAATCTTATAACTTATTATTACCAAAGGGGAAACACAAGAGGAGGGATAAATTAAGAGTTTGGGATTAATACATACCCACTGTTATGTATAAAATAGATCATCAACAGGGAACTACACTCAATATTTTGTAATAACATATAAGGGGAAATAGTCTGAAAAAGCATACATATCTATATCTACGTCATCTATCTACGACAGATAAAATGTAACCTAAAGGAGAGTGATGGTGAGCGCTTCTGACCCTGAAGAATTCAACCATTTACTGCTCGGACTCTGCCTACTGCCCAAGGCCCTTAACAAACAGGTACCCGTAGCTTAAAAATTTTCCAGTTTAGGGTTTGGGGATACACTGATTTGGAAAAATCCCTGGTGTTCCCTTATATGCAGGGGACTCTTCCTACGGCTAAAACATGCCTGTGACACACAGAAGATGGTACAGTTTCAACGAGAAGACTTAGGAAAAGACACGTCAACTCTACATCTCCCGGTGCTCGGGTTCAGCCTTCCAGCCGCTATACTAACAAGTACACGACTTGGAGAATCACCACCTTTAACCTCCTATTTCGTACAGTTGGCAATTTGTCCGGAGGACGAAGGGGAAGAGGTGAAACCAAAGAGAGACTAGCTCTAGGTATTTGAACAGGCATATGTTACTCTAACTTCTAATCAGGAAGAAGAATTAACCAATGGATCAGCCTGACTCCCAGAACCAGAAATAGGGCCTGAAGCAATCCTGCGGTTTTGCGGCCAACTCCCAAAAAAGCGAGTTGAAAAATGGAGCTCAGGGGCACTGCAATTCACAAAGCTTCAGGGTTATTAATGATAACCATCATCCAAAAATATATTGAGGTAAGGCCACGAAGAGGATTTGAAAGCAAGGCAGAATTGCAGGAAACACTTTTCAACAGGTAGATGGGAGTCACCTTTAAAGCACATGAAAAGCGGCAGAACTTCGACAATGATGCAGTTGGCCAGAAAGGGCGTAGGCGTTTTTTCCTGAATATATTCAGGAAAAAACGCCTACGCCCTTTCTGGCCAACCAAACAAGCAGGCAATGCAAATCAGCACTACAGAGAAGTCTCACTTCGCATCAGTCAAAAGGGCCATCCTGATAAGTGTAAAAACCAGAAATGCAGGACAGGCCATGGAGAAAATGGAGCCTTGCTACGCTGATGGGCCAGATGTAAATGGCCAACGGCCACACTGGAGAAGTGTACGGTGTTTCCTAAAAAATATAAAATGCAGAGCTACAGAGCACAGGGCACTTACAATCATGGGCGTATATCTTGGAAAAAACAAAAATCGACAGGACGCAGGCACCCCAAAGTATAGGGCTCCTCTGTTTACAAGAACCTCGACTCGGGTACACCTTAAATATGCCACGAAAGAGAAAAATGGGTAAACAAGTTGTGGTACTTATGTACAATGGTATATCTCTCAGCCATGAAATCAATGTCATAAGGGCAGAGCAGCATAATGAGTGATTTAGGTACTATGATTCTAAGAGAAATAAGTCACACAGATAAAGAAACTTATCATATCACTTATACACGGAATGTAAGAATCACTACACATGAACTGAATTACAAAACAGAACAGAATCACATGTTTAGAAAACACACTTATGGCTGCTCAAGAGGAAAGGTGAGGTGGGGTGATCCATAAAACAAGAGTTTGAAGTTAGCACAGATACCGTACCAGCAGCCACATATGTAACAGACAAGACCTATTCATTGCTCAATGAACTGGAATCAACACACCCTATTCAAGCCAGAAGAATATATCTGAGTAGCAAAAACCTTACGTAGTATTTATTGATATCTCTCTGTAAGTGAATCTAGTGAGTGTATAGTGGCATAAACAGAGCGTTGAAAATCAGCTAAACCCCAGTATAAATATAAATTACACCCAAAAAAAGATAGGTAAAGAGAGAGAAATTCTTACAAAATTCGTTCAGGGGCTGTGATGCAACCTGGATTGACTACATCTAGACCCACAGCTGGAAGAGACATAAGGCTGGACACTCTTGGGGCCGAGAGGATTGGTGAGGTTGGCTGTGCAAATGCAGACCCTTTAAAATACTACTGCGTTCTACCCATTCCATGCGTCCCACATCTCCAGGTTAGAGGGAATCTTCTTACAGCTAAAACATGCGTGAGAAACCCAGAGGATGGTACACCGTGTGATCGGGAAAGGTTTCTAAAACGCACCTCATTTTTCATTTCCTGGGGCTCGGGTTCGCCATTCCAGCCGCTTAACTAACAATCTCCCCACTTGGAGAATCAGCACCTTTCACCTCCTGTTTCGTAGTTTGCAATTTGTCCCGAGGGTGAACGGGAAGAAGGGGGACCAATGAGAGACCAGATTTCAGGTTTGGACATGCATATGTCACTCTAATTTCCAATCAGGAAGAAGAATTAACCAAAGGCTCAGCCTGCCCCCTGGGACCCAGAATAGGGCCTGAAGCAATCCTGTGGTTTTGTGGGCAAGCTCCCAAGAGGCGAGCTGAAAATGGGAGCTCAGGGGCACTGCAATTCACAAAGCTGCAGGGTTATAAATGGTAACTATCGTCCAAAAATATATTGAGGTAAGGCACCGAAGAGGATTTGAAAGCAACGCAAAATTTCAGGAAAACAGTTTTCAAGAGGTAGATTGGAGACACCTTTAAGGCACATGAAAAGCGGCAGAATTTCGACAATGATGCAGTTGGCCAGAAAGGACGTAGGCGGTTTCTTCTTGAATCTATTCAGAAAAAACCCCTACGCCTTTCTGGCAACAAACAATGCGAGCAATGCATAATCAGCACTACAAAGAAGTCTCACTTCGGCATCGATCAAAAGGCCATCCTGAAAATGTGTAAAAACCAGAAATGCAGCACAGGCCACGGAGAAAAGACAGCCTTGTTAGGCTGATGGGTGGGATGTAAATAGCCAACGGTCATCTGCAGAAGTGTATGGTGTTTCCTGAAACATCTGGAAAACAGAGCTACAGAGAATAGGGCACTTCCACACATGGCGTATATCTTGGGAAAACCAAAATTCGAGAGGGCACAGGAACACCAAAGTTTAGGGCTGCTTCTGTTTACAAGAACCTCGACTTCAGTACACCATAAATATCTCAGGAAAGAGAAAAATGGATAAAGAGTTGTGGTACAAAATGGAATATGGAATATAAATGGAATATTACCAATGGAATATTACTCAGCCATCCAAAGGAGCAAAACTGGGTCATTTCTAGAGACGTGTATGTATCTACAGACTGTCATACAGAGTGAAGTAATTCAGGAAGAGAAAAAACAAATATCATATATTAACGCATATATGTGGAACCGAGAAAAATAGTACAGATGTATCAGCTAGCAAGGCAGAAATAGAGACACACATGTAGAGAACAAACGTATGGACACCAAGGGGGGGAAGTGGCTGGGGCTGTGGGATGAATTGGGAGACTGGGATTGACATATACACAGTAATATGTATAAAATAGATAACTACTAAGAACCTGCTGTATAAAAAAATAAAATATTCAAAAGTTTAAAAACAATAAAACAGAAAGAAAAAGTTCTTCCCTTTCCATATACGTATTAATATGAATTATTTCTATGCTTATATCCAAACATACAAAATAAAGGAATAAAACTACCTTGAACCAAAAAAAGAAAAAAAAAGGAGAAAAACAGAACCCAGCGGCTGTAAAGATGAAAACCCTATCAGGACACTTGCTCCAGCGGTAAACAATTCTGAAGTTGGTCAGAGGTGGGGAACCTCTCCCATGCAGCCAGCAGCGCCCCCGCAAGGAGCGTCCTTATTGCAAAGCTGGTGGACGGTGCCGAGGCGTCTCTGAGTAAACGTGAGCTGAATCCCAGGCCAGCTGCTGCTGAACTTTTTCCACCCTCCTCAGGTAACACACCTGAATATGTGCAAGGACTTGAAAGCCTAGAGGAAGGGCCGTGGAGCCACACCAGCGACAGCACGCAGGCCGACTTGGTGCCTACAGGCCAACCAGGATGGTCCTAGCCCCGGGCCCTCTTCTGGAAGCTTTCCATTTCCCTACCTGAGTTACCGCTCCTGTCCTGGTCTCCACTCCTTTTTTGCTTCCTCACCTCTGCCCGGGGAGAAATTCCAATGGCAGGTATTGGTGACACATCCTCTTCTTTAGCAGGTGGCAGACTGGCATCACCTGCAGAAAGTCCAGCAGAGCCCCCCTCACACCGGGCCACCCACAGAGCCGTGGCCCCTCACTCCCTCCCAACAGCCCAGCCCCGACACTGCTGACGGGGCAGAGAATATGGCGTCAGGCACAGCTGCAGGCACTCTTGCTGCCTGAAGGGGTACACCTGGGGAGGGCTGGCCGGCCGAGTCAGGCGGCGCAGGTCAGCCAATCCCTGCCCATCAGGGGAGCAGAGGTGCAGAAAATGGGCCCTGCTGCACTGGCCAGGTCCAAGGAACAGGTGTGGCGTCCTGAGGGTCAGGATAGACAAGGGGCTGCAGCTCTGGCTTGTTTTCTAATCATTTTATCTGGTCCGTGAGTGAGAGACAACTTCAAGATGACTCTGTCCTAATGAGAAGCCAGGAGTCAGGGAGAGCAGGGGTGGTGGGTGGAGACAGAGGCCTGGTGCCCCGGCTGCAGTGGAAGCCTCTGGAAGTCCAGGCAGAGTGAGGCTGCACAGAGTGAAGCCCAGGGTCACAGACCTGTCGGGGCTGCTATTTGTTAGTTCAAGTCCTGCTCTGAGGTGCTCTGGGTCAGCTCTGACGAACAGGTGAGCTGGGGGTGCTCTGCGATGAGGGCTACATGCACGGTTCCTGTGGGCACAGGCTGCCGGGGTACCTGCCCATGTGAGCTCCGTATATTGGGAGGGCCCTGCCCATGAGAGCCCCGTGGGCTGCTGGGTGCCAGCCCAGGTGAGCTCCATATCCTGGGAGGCGCATGACCACGAGAGCCCTGTGTGCTGCTGGGTACTTGTACAGGTGAGCTCCATATCTCGGGGGGGGGGGTCTGACCACGAGAGCCCTGTGGGCTGCTGGGTACTTGTACAGGTGAGCTGCATATCCTTGGCGGGGGGTCTGACCACGAAAGCCCCGTGTGCTGCTGGGTACCTAGTAAAGGACGTCAGGACAGTCAGTGAAGCCACCGAGGATATACATCCAGTAGTTCCTAATTCCTACACACTGCTCGTCATTCTACTCTCCACCAGCACCTGGTATTCTATATTAGACTTAAAAGATGACATCTTCTGTATTCCATTAGTCCCAGAGGCACAAGAAAATTTAGCTTTTCACTGGCAGGACTCAACATACAACAAAAAGAATACTGCTTGGCCGTCCTACTTCAAGGGTTCAAAAATTCCCCCACCATCTTTGGGGAAACTTTAGCTAAAGACCTAAAAGATCTGCCTCTGGAGAAGTGAACCCTCCTTCAATATGCAGACGACATTCTGATCGCCAGCCCTACTAAGGAGGTCTCTGAACTACCCAGGCAATAAAGGATAAGAAGTGTCCAAGAAAAAGGCTCAAATATCACAGACTAAGGTGACTTGCCTGGCCTTCATTCTCACAGAAGGTCGAAGAAGCCCATCCCAGGAAAGGGAAGAAGCCATTTGCAGCCTTACCCTTCCTAAAACAAGAAGACAACGTAAGGGTTCCTGTTGGAGGCCGGGCTTTGCTGCAACTGGATCCCTAACTACAGTCTAATAGCTGGGCCTCTATATGAAACATTGAAAGGAAAAGGTGATTCTTTTGAATAGAACCCGGAAGCGGCCTTTCAAGAACTGAAAGAGCAGTTAATTCAGGCCCTTGCCCTGGACCTCCCAAATTTAGCTAAACCCTTTGACCTTTACCTTCCCCGTAGAAGGTGAATCGCCCTTGGAGTATTAGTGCAAAAACTGGGACCACTTGAAATGGAACAACTCAAGAATGCGTTCCAGGTAGGAGAAACTACAGTAACCAAGGGCTGGGCCCGCTGCCCCATCCAGCCAGGATACTGGGGTATCTATAAACCTATAAATCAGCAGCCTGCAAGGCCAACTGCCTCCTAAGGGAAAATGCCCCACTTGGTGATCCTAACCCCCCACCATGCCTCATAGTTGCAGGGATCACTCCGTGGACACACTGACCTCGAGTGAGGAGGCCCTCAAGCTCTATCCTCCAGTGAGACAACCTGGGGCAACAGGCCCCCATGACGACTCGTGTGACCATCACTTAACCTGGAGCTTCTCTCAGAAAACAACAAGAGTGTGCCCCAAAACAGCACACTACTGCTAGCAGGAATTACTGCACCCAGAGGGGAGCTAATAAGCTTGGCGGGGGAAGTGTATATCACGCTGTCACCACAGAAAAGCCAACACGCCCGGCAGTGACAGCGGCCAATGAGACCGGCTGGACTCCTGGCTACTTCAAAAGTCCGTTGAGTCAGTGGCCGTCATGGTCCTGGATCACCACTGGCCCTGGACTCTCTGGGAGTTGACCAGGCATGGCTCTGACACCTGGTGCTGTTTTTAAGGTAATTCAGTGGCCTAATTGAAGAAAGCGCAGACTACTAGTCAGCGCGTCTTGGCTGGCAGAAACCGTCAGCCTAAGGTAGCCGAACAAACGTGGGGCCGGTGTAAAACCGGCCACCCTAGCGTCTCTGGGCATGTCTTTCCTGGACCCTTAAAAGTCAATAGAATCTATAAAACTTCAAATGTTGGTGCTCTTGCACATGAGCAGTGAGGGAGGAGCCCTGGGGACAATCAAACTCACCTGGAGGCTGCTGGGGAGAAGTTCTGCCCCTCCCCCCACCGCTGGTATGAGTACTCCCAACTAAGCACAAAGCAGTTACAGAAGAGGGGTCTGAACCCTCAGCCCCCCAAGAATGAGTAACGAAAAAAAGACACAGGAGGGCTTTCTCACCCGCAAAGCCCATTAAAAATTCCTGGGAGTTAAACAGAATCTGGGCAATAAAATAAAGTCTAACCTTTTTTTCCTTTGTGCTTTGTCTAATTTCACTTGCTCGTAGGGTTCCGCAGACAGAGGCGTCACGCCCGGCACTTCACACCTGATTTCCTAGTGCAAAATGGCTGGGCCGACACCTCAGCTCACGGGGCCAGTGCAGACTCCCTGACATACAGCCAGACCTCCGCCCCCTCCCTCCTGCTGACGCTGACGGGATCCCTACACAGCGCCCGGCCCACAGCCCGCGGGGGAAGCGCACGCTCTCACCTCTCCATTCTCTGATCACATTATAAAGTTTTCCTTTGCTTCTCAACCAAACTTAGTCTCGTTCTCTTGGCTCCAGTGACACTGGGCAGGAGGACCCTTGTTGGGGCCCAGTCTGGAGGATCAGTAACAGAATTTGAGAACATTGTAACCTCAATGAACAGATGTGTGAGCCAAACTCTTATTAACATAGAGCAGTGTATAAGGCTCGGGTAAAATAAGATGTTTCTAACACTTCCATTTGATATTTCCATCATTTTATTATAAGCAGCTCTGTGGAGGGGTTTGTCTTATTTTTCAGGTCAACATTAGAGAAATGAAGGGATTTCTTTCCAAGGATGTACATCTAATAATCTTGGCTGAAGCGGCGATCTTGTTGTGAATGCTTTTCCACTGAAAATGATACCTCTCTTTCAGCTCCCCCATTTCTGAGAAGTATAAAATCTTATAACTTATTATTACCAAAGGGGAAACACAAGAGGAGGGATAAATTAAGAGTTTGGGATTAATACATACCCACTGTTATGTATAAAATAGATCATCAACAGGGAACTACACTCAATATTTTGTAATAACATATAAGGGGAAATAGTCTGAAAAAGCATACATATCTATATCTACATCATCTATCTACGACAGATAAAATGTAACCTAAAGGAGAGTGATGGTGAGCGCTTCTGACCCTGAAGAATTCAACCATTTACTGCTCGGACTCTGCCTACTGCCCAAGGCCCTTAACAAACAGGTACCCGTAGCTTAAAAATTTTCCAGTTTAGGGTTTGGGGATACACTGATTTGGAAAAATCCCTGGTGTTCCCTTATATGCAGGGGACTCTTCCTACGGCTAAAACATGCCTGTGACACACAGAAGATGGTACAGTTTCAACGAGAAGACTTAGGAAAAGACACGTCAACTCTACATCTCCCGGTGCTCGGGTTCAGCCTTCCAGCCGCTATACTAACAAGTACACGACTTGGAGAATCACCACCTTTAACCTCCTATTTCGTACAGTTGGCAATTTGTCTGGAGGAGGGACGGGAAGAGGGGAAACCAAAGAGAGACTACCTCTAGGTGTTTGAACAGACAAATGTTACTCTAATTTCTAATCAGGAAGAAGAATTAACCAATGGATCAGCCTGACCCCCGCAAGCAGAAATAGGGCCTGAAGCAATCCTGCGGTTTTGCGGCCAACTCCCAAAAAAGCGAGTTGAAAAATGGAGCTCAGAGGCACTGCAATTCACAGAGCTGCAGAGTTATTAATGATAACCATCATCCAAAAATATATTGAGGTAAGGCCACAAAGAGGATTTGAAAGCAAGGCAGAATTGCAGGAAACACTTTTCAACAGGTAGATGGGAGTCACCTCTAAAGCACATGAAAAGCGGCAGAATTTCGACAATGATGCAGTTGGACAGAAAGGGTGTAGGCGTTTTTCCTTGAATCTATTCAGGAAAAAACGTCTACACCCTTTCTGGCCAACCAAACAAGCAGGCAATGCAAATCAGCACTACAGAGAAGTCGCACTTCGCATCAGTCAAAACGGCCATCCTGGAAAACTGTAAAATCCAGAAATGCAGGACAGGCCATGGAGAAAAGGGAGCCTTGCTATGCTGATGGGCCAGATGTAAATCGCCAACGGCCACACTGGAGAAGTGTACAGTGTTTCCTAAAAAATATAAAATGCAGAGCTACAGAGCACAGGGCACTTACAATCATGGGCGTATATCTTGGAAAAAACAAAAATCGACAGGACATAGGAGCCCCAACGTCTAGGGCTCCTCTGTTTACAAAAACCACGACTCGGGTACACCCTAAATATGCCACGAAAGAGAAAAATGGTAAACAAGTTGTGGTACTTATGTACAATGGTATATCTCTCAGCCATGAAATCAACATCATAAGGCCAGAGCAGCATGAGTGATTTAGCTACCATGATTCTAAGAGAAATAAGTCACACAGATAAAGAAACTTATAAGATATCACTTATACACGGAATGTAAGAATCACTACACATGAACTGAATTACAAAACAGAACAGAATCACACGTTTAGAAAACACACTTATGGCTGCTCAAGAGGAAAGGTGAGGTGGGGTGATCCATAAGACAAGAGTTTGAAGTTAGCACAGATTCCCGTTCCAGCAACCACATATGTAACAGACAAGACCTACTCGTTGCTCAATGAACTGGAATCAACACACCCTATTCAAGCCAGAAGAATATATCTGAGTAGTAAAAAACCTTACGTAGTATTTATTGATATCTCTCTGTAAGTGAATCTAGTGGGTGTAAAGTGGCATAAACAGAGCATTGAAAATCAGCTAAACCCCAGTATAAATATAAATTACACCCAAAAAAAGATAGGTAAAGAGAGAGAAATTCTTACAAAATTCGTTCAGGGGCTGTGATGCAACCTGGATTGACTACATCTAGACCCACAGCTGGAAGAGACATAAGGCTGGACACTCTTGGGGCCGAGAGGATTGGTGAGGTTGGCTGTGCAAATGCAGACCCTTTAAAATACTACTGCGTTCTACCCATTCCATGCGTCCCACATCTCCAGGTTAGAGGGAATCTTCTTACAGCTAAAACATGCGTGAGAAACCCAGAGGATGGTACACCGTGTGATCGGGAAAGGTTTCTAAAACGCACCTCATTTTTCATTTCCCGGGGCTCGGGTTCGCCATTCCAGCCGCTTAACTAACAATCTCCCCACTTGGAGAATCAGCACCTTTCACCTCCTGTTTCGTAGTTTGCAATTTGTCCCGAGGGTGAACGGGAAGAGGGGGGACCAATGAGAGACCAGATTTCAGGGTTTGGACATGCATATGTCACTCTAATTTCCAATCAGGAAGAAGAATTAACCAAAGGCTCAGCCTGCCCCCTGGACCCAGAATAGGACCTGAAGCAATCCTGTGGTTTTGCGGCAAGCTCCCAAAGAGGCGAGCTGAAAAATGGAGCTCAGGGGCACTGCAATTCACAAAGCTGCAGGGTTATAAATGGTAACTATCGTCCAAAAATATATTCAGGTAAGGCACCGAAGAGGATTTGAAAGCAACGCAAAATTTCAGGAAACAGTTTTCAAGAGGTAGATTGGAGACACCTTTAAAGCACATGAAAAGCGGCAGAATTTCGACAATGATGCAGTTGGCCAGAAAGGGCGTAGGCGTTTTTTCTTGAATCTATTCAGGAAAAAACCCCTACGCCCTTTCTGGCCAACCAAACAAGCGGGCAATGCAAATCAGCACTACAAAGCCTCACTTCGCAGCGGTCAAAAGGGCCATCCTGAAAATGTGTAAAAACAAGAAATGCAGCACAGGCCACAGAGTAAAGAGAGCCTTGTTACGCTGATGGGTGGGATGTAAATAGCCAACGGTCATTCTGCAAAACTGTATGGTGTTTCCTGAAACATCTGGAAAACAGAGCTACAGAGAATAGGGCACTTCCACACATGGGGGTATATCTTGGGAAAACCAAATATCGACAGGGCACAGGAACACCAAAGTTTAAGGCTGCTCTGTTTACAAGAACCTCGACTTCAGTACACCATAAATATCTCAGGAAAGAGAAAAATGGATAAAGAAATTGTGGTACATATATGCAAATGGAATATTACTCAGCCATCCAAAGGAGCAAAATTGGGTCATTTCTAGAGACGTGTATGTATCTACAGACTGTCATACACAGTGAAGTAATTCAGGAAGAGAAAAAAATACCATATATTAACGCATATATGTGGAACCGAGAAAAAATGGTATAGATGAACCAGTTTGCAGGGCAGAAATAGAGACACATATGTAGAGAACAAACGTATGGACACCAAGGGGGGAAACTGGCTGGGGGTGTGGGATGAATTGGGAGACTGGGTTTGACATATATACACTAATATGTATAAAATAGATAACTAATAAGAACCTGCTGTATAAAAAAATAAAATAAAATTCAAAAGTTAAAAAACATTAAAACAAAAAGTTCTTCCCTTCCCATAGACGTATTTATATGAATGAATTATTTCTATGCTTATATCCATACATACAAATAAAGGAATAAACCTACCTTGAACCAAAAAAAGAAAAAAAAAGGAGAAAAAAAAACAGAACCCAGCGGTTGTAAAGATGAAAACCCTATAAGGACACTTGCTCCAGTGGTAAACAATTCGGAAGTTGGTCAGAGGTGGGGAACCTCTCTCATGCAGCCAGCAGCGCCCCCACAAGGAGCGTCCTCATTGCAAAGCTGGTGGACGGTGCCGAGGCGTCTCTGGGTAAACGTGAGCTGAACCCCAGGCCAGCTGCTGCTGAACTTTTTCCACCCTCCCCAGGTAAAACACCTGAATATATGCAAGGACTTCAAAGCCTAGAGGAAGGGCTGTGGAGCCACACCAGCGACAAAACGCAGGCCGACTTGGTGCCTACAGGCCAGACAGGATGGTCCTAGCCCCGGGCCCTCTTCTGGAAGCTTTCCATTTCCCTACCTGAGTTACCGCTCCTGTCCTGGTCTCCACTGCTTTTTTGCTTCCTCACCTCTGCCCGGGGAGAAATTCCAACAGCAGGTATTGGTGACACATCCTCTTCTCTAGCAGGTGGCAGGCTGGCAACACCCGCAGAAAGTCCAGCAGAGCCCCCCTCACACCGGGCCACCCACAGAGCCGTGGCCCCTCACTCCCTCCCAACAGCCCAGCCCCGACACTGCTGACGGGGCAGAGAATATGGCGTCAGGCACAGCTGCAGGCACTCTTGCTGCCTGGAGGGGTACACCTGGGGAGGGCTGGCCGGCCGAGTCAGGCTGCGCAGGTCAGCCAATCCCTGCCCATCAGGGGCGCAGAGTTGCAGAAAATGGGCCATGCTGCACTGGCCAGGTCCAAGGAACAGGTGTGGCGTCCTGAGGGTCAGGATAGACAAGGGGCTGCAGCTCTGGCTTGTTTTCTAATCATTTTATCTGGTCCATGAGTGGGAGAAAACTTCAAGAAGGCCCTCTCCTAAAGAGAAGCAGCCAGGAGTCAGGGAGAGGAGGGGTGGTGGGTGGAGACAGAGGCCTGGTGCCCCAGTTGCAGTGGAAGCCTCTAGAAGTCCCGGCGGAGTGAGGCCGCCCAGAGTGAAACCCAGTGTCACAGACCTGTCGGAGCTGCTGTTTGTTAGTTCAAGTCCTGCTCTGAGGTGCTCTGGGTCAGCTCTGATCAACAGGTAAGCTGGGGGTGCTCTGCGATGAGGGCTACGTGCACTGTTCCTGTTGGCCCAGGCTGCCGGGGTACCAGCCCATATGAGCTCCGTATACTGGGAGGGCCCTGCCCATGAGAGCCCCGTGGGCTGCTGGGTGCCAGCCCAGGTGAGTTCCATATCCTGGGAGGGGCCTGACCACGAGAGCCCCGTGGGCTGCTGGGTACTTATACAGGTGAGCTCCATATCTGGGGGGGAGGTCTGACCACGAGAGCCCCGTGGGCTGCTGGGTGCCAGCCCAGGTGAGCTCCATATCCTGGGAGGGGCATGACCACGAGAGCCCGGTGGGGTGCTGGGTACTTGTACAGGTGAGCTCCATATCTGGGGGGGAGGTCTGACCACGAGAGCCCCGTGGGCTGCTGGGTGCCAGCCCAGGTGAGCTCCATATCCTGGGAGGGGCCTGACCACGAGAGCCACGTGTGCTGCTGGGTACCTGGTAAAGGACGTCAGGACAGTCAGTGAAGCCACCGAGGATACACATCCAGTAGTTCCTAATTCCTACACACTGTTCGTCATTCTACTCTCCACCAGCACCTGGTATTCTGTATTAGACTTAAAAGATGCCTCCTTCTGTATTCCATTAGTCCCAGAGGCTCAAGAAAGTTTAGCTTTTCACTGGCAGGACTCAACATACAACAAAAAGAATACTGCTGGGCCGTCCGACCACAAGGGTTCAACAATTCCCCTACCATCTTTGGGGAAACTTTAGCTAAACACCTAAAAGATCTACCTCTGGAGAAGTGAACCCTCCTTCAATATGCAGACAACATTCTGATCGCCAGCCCTACTAAGGAGGTCTCTGAACTACCCAGGCAATAAAGGACAGAAAGTGTCCAAGAAAAAGGCTCAATTATCACAGACTAAGGTGACTTGCCTGTCCTTCTTTCTCACAGAAGGTCGGAGAAGCCCTTCCCAGGAAAGGGAAGAAGCCATTTGCAGCCTTACCCTTCCTAAAACAAGAAGACAACGTAAGGGTTCCTGAGGGAGGCTGGGCTTTGCTGCAACTGGATCCCTAACTACAGTCTAATAGCTGGGCCTCTATATGAAACATTGAAAGGAAAAGGTGATTCTTTTGAATAGAACCCGGAAGCGGCCTTTCAAGGATTGAAAGAACAGTTAATTCAGGCCCTTGCCCTGGACCTCCCAAATTTAGCTAAACCCTTTGACCTTTACCTTCCCAGAAGAAGGTGAATCGCCCTTGGAGTATTAGTGCAAAAACTGGGACCACTTGAAATTGAACAACTCAAGAATGCCCTCCAGGTAGGAGAAATTACGGTAACCAAGGGCTGGGCCCGTCGCCCCACACAGCCAGGATACTGGGGTATCTATAAACCTATAAATCAGCAGCCTGCAAGGCCAGCTGCCTCCTAAGGGAAAAGGACCTCACTTGGTGACCCTAACCGCCAACCTTGCCAAGAAGTTGCAGGGATCGCTCCGTGGACACACTGACCTCGAGTGAGGAGGCCCTCAAGCTCCAACCTCCAGTGAGACAACCTGGGCAACGGGCCCCCATGACGATTCGCGTGACCATCACTTAACCTGGAGCTTCTCTCAGAAAACAACAAGAGTGTGCCCCAAAACAGCACACTACTGCTTGCAGGAATTACTGCACCCAGAGGGGAGCTAATAAGCTTGGCGGGGAAGTGTATATCACGCTGTCACCATAGAAAAGCCAACACGCACGGCGGTGTTGGCGGCCAATGAGACCAGCTGGACTCCTGGCTACTTCAAAAGTGCGTTGAGTCAGTGGCCGTCATGGTCCTGGATCACCACTGCCCTGGACTCTCTGGGAGTTGACCAGGCACGGCCCTGACACCTGGTGCTGTTTTTAAGGTAATGCAGTGGCCTAATTGAAGAAAGCGCAGACTACTAGTCGGCGCATCTTGGCTGGCAGAAACCGTCAGCCTAAGGCAGCTGAACAAACGTGGGGCCGGGGTAAAACCGGCCACCCTAGCGTCTCTGGGCATCTCTTTCCTGGACACTTAAAAGTCAATAGAATCTATAAAACTTCAAATGTTGGTGCTCATGCACATGAGCAGTGAGGGAGGAGCCCTGAGGACAATGAAACTCACCTGGAGGCTGCTGGGGAGAAGTTCTGCCCCTCCCCCCACCGCGGGTATGAGGACTCCCAACTCAGCACAAAGCAGTTACAGAAGAGGGGTCTGAACCCTCAGCCCCCCAAGAATGAGTAACGAAAAAAAGACACAGGAGAGCTTTGTCACCCGCAAAGCCCATTAAAAATTCCTGGGAGTTAAACAGAATCTGGGCAGTATAATAAAGTCTAACCTTTTTTTCCTTCGTGCTTTGTCTAATTTCACTTGCTCGTAGGGTTCCGCAGACAGAGGCCTCACACCCGGCACTTCACACCTGATTTCCTAGTGCAAAATGTCTGGGCCCACACCTCAGCTCACCGGGCCCAGTGCAGACTCCCTGACAAACAGCCAGAGCTCCGCCCCCTCCCTCCTGCTGACTCTGACGGGATCCCTACACAGCGCCGGGCCCACAGCCCGCGGGGCAACGCAGGCTCTCACCTCTCCATTCTCTGATCACATTATAAAGTTTTCCTTTGCTTCTCAACCAAACTTAGTCTCGTTCTCTTGGCTCCAGTGACACTGGGCAGGAGGACCCTTGTTGGGGCCCAGTCTGGAGGATCAGTAACAGAATTTGAGAACATTGTAACCTCAATGAACAGATGTGTGAGCCAAACTCTTATTAACATAGAGCAGCGTATAAGGCTCGGGTAAAATAAGATGTTTCTAACACTTCCATTTGATATTTCCATCATTTTATTATAAGCAGTTCAGTGGAGGGGTTGGTCTTATTTTCAGGTCAACATTAGAGAAATGAAGGGATTTCTTTCCAAGGATGTACATCTAATAATCTAGGCTGAAGCGTCAATCTTGTTGTGAATGCTTTTCCACTGATAATGATACCTCTCTTTCAGCTCCACCGTTTCTGAGAAGTATAAAATCTTATAACTTATTATTACCAAAGGGGAAACACAAGAGGAGGGATAAATTAAGAGTTTGGGATTAACACATACACACTGTTATCTATAAAATAGATCATCAACAGGGAACTACACTCAATATTTTGTAATAACATATAAGGGGAAATAGTCTGAAAAAGCATACATATCTATATCTACCTCATCAATCAACGACAGATAAAATGTAACCTAAAGGAGAGCGATGGTGAGCGCTTCTGACCCTGAAGAATTCAATCATCTAAAGCTCGGACTCTGCCTACTGCCCAAGGCCCTTAACGAACAGGTACCCGTAGCTTAAAAATTTTCCAGTTTAGGGTTCCAGGACACACTGATTTGGAAAAATCCCTGGTGTTCTCCTTATATGCAGGGGACTCTTCCTGCAGCTAAAACATGCCTGTGACACCCAGAAGATGGTACACAGTTTCAACGAGCAGAGTTAGGAAAAGACACGTCAACTCCACATATCCCAGTGTTCGGGTTCACCCCTCCAGCCTCTATACTAACAGGCACCCCACTTGGAAATACACCACCTTTAACCTCCTATTTCGTACAGTTTGCAATTTGTCCGCAGGATGAACGGGAAGAGGAGGAACCAAAGAGAGAATAGTGGGCTTCCCTGGTGGCGCAGTGGTTGAGATTCCGCCTGCCGATGCAGGGGACACGGGTTCGTTCCCCGATGCAGGAGGATCCCACATGCCGCGCAGCGGCTGAGCCCTTGAGCCATGGCCGCTGAGCCTGCGCGTCCGGAGCCTGTGCTCTGCAACGTGAGAGGCCACAACAGTGAGAGGACCGCGTACTGCAAAAAAATAATAATATATAAATAAAAACAAAGAGAGACTAATTCTAAGTGTTTAGACAGGCAGATGTTACTCTAATTTCTACTCAGGAAGAACAATTAACCAATGGATCAGCCTGCCCCCCGGAACCAGAATAGGGCCTGAAGCAATCCTGAGGTTTTGCGGCCAGCTCACAAAAAAGCGAGTTGAAAAATGGAGCTCAGGGGCACTGCAATTCACAGAGCTGCAGGGTTATAAATGATAATCGTCCAAAAATATATTGAGGTTAGGCAACGAAGAGGATTTGAAAGCAAGGCAGAATTGCAGGAAACAGTTTTCATCAGGTAGATGGGAGTCACCTTTAAAGCACATGAAAAGTGGCATAACTTCGACAATGATGCAGTTGGCCAGAAAGGGTGTAGGTGTTTTTTCCTGACTATATTCAGGAAAAAACGCCTACACCCTTTCTGGCCAACCAAACAAGCGGGCAATGCAAATC
Organism: Delphinus delphis; assembly: GCF_949987515.2. Lineage (NCBI taxonomy): Eukaryota > Metazoa > Chordata > Mammalia > Artiodactyla > Delphinidae > Delphinus > Delphinus delphis. Next base: position 89,187,962 of record NC_082684.1, read on the forward strand.
AGCACCACAAAGTAGTCTCACTTCGCATCAGTCAAAAGGGCCATACTGGAAAAGTGTAAAAACCAGAAATGCAGGACAGGCCATGGAGAAAATGGAGCCTTGTTACACTGATGGGCAGGATGTAAATGGCCAACGGCCACTCTGCAGAAGTGTATGGTATTTCCTAAAACATCTAAAAAAGAGAGCTGTAGACTATAGGGCACTTCCTCTCATGGGCGTATATCTCGGGAACACCAAAAATTGACAGGGAACAGGCCCCCAAAGTTTAGGGCTCTCTGTTTACAAGAACCTTGACTTCGGTACACATTAAATATCCCAGGAAAGGGAAAAATGGATAAAGAAGTCGTGGTACTTGTGTACGATGGAATATCACTCAGCCACAAGTCAATGTCATAAGGCTCCTAGAAGCATAATGAGCGGTTTTAGGTACGATAATTCTAAGTGAAATAAGTGACACAGAAAAAGAAACTTATCATAAGATATCACTTATAGAGGGAATGTAAAAATCGCTACACATGAACTGAATTACCAAAGAGAACAGAGACACATATTTAGAAAAAACACTTATGGCTAATTAAGGGGAAAGGTGAGTTGGGGTGATGCATCAAAAAAGAGATTGAAATTAGCACAGATACCGTTCCATAAGCCAAATATGTAATAGACAAGACCACTCATTGCTCCGTGAACTGGACTCAAAACACCCTATTCACCGCAGAAGACTTCATCTGACTAGTAAGAATATTAAAAACTATTTACTCGTATCTCTCCATAAGTGAATCAAGTGGGTGTAAAGCGGCATAAACACAGCAGTGATCAGCTAAACCCCATTATAAAAATAAATTACAAAACAAAACAAAACAAAGACTGTGAAAAGGGAGAAGTTCTTACAGAATTCGTTCAGGGGCTTAGATGCAACCTGGATTGACCACATCTACACCCACAGCTGGATGAGACATAAGGCTGGACACTCTTGGGGCTGAGAGGATTGGTGAGGGTGGGTGAAAAAATGCAGACCCTTTAAAGTAATACTGCGTGGTACCCATACCATGGGTCCCGAATCTCCAGATTCAAGGGAATCCTCCTACAGTTAAAACATGCATGGGAAACCAGAGGATGGTATTCCTGTGACCGGGAAAGGTTTCTAAAATGCACCTCGTTTTTCATCTCCTGGTGCTCGGGTTCGCCATTCCAGCCGCTTCGCTAACAATCTGCCCACTTGGAGAATCAGCACCTTTAACCTCCTGTTTCGTACAGTTTGCAATTTGTCCGGAGGATGAACGGGAAGAGGGGGAATCAATGAGAGACTAGCTCTAGGTGTTTGGACAAGCACATGTCACTCTAATTTCCAATCAGGAAGAAGAATTAACCTAAGGCTCAGCCCGACCCCCGCAACCAGAATAGGGCCTGCAGCAATCCTGCGGTTTTGTGGCCATCTCCCAAAAAAGCGACATGAAAAATGGAGCTCAGGGGCACTGCAATTCACAAACCTGCACAGTTATAAATGATAACTATCGTGCAAAAATATATTGAGGTTAGGCAACGAAGAGGATTTCAAAGCAAGGCAGAATTGCAGGAAACACTTTTCAAGAGGTAGATTGGAGTTGCCTTTAAAGCACAGGAAAAGCGGCAGAACTTCAACAATGATGCAGTTGGCCAAAAAGGGCATAGGCGTTTATTCCTGAATATATTCAGGAAAATACCCATATGCCCTTTTTGGCCAACCAAACAAGCGGGCAATGCAAATCAGCACTACAAAGAAGTCTCACTTCGCATCGGTCAAAAGGGCCATCCTGAAAAAGTGTAAAATCCAGAAATGCAGGACAGGCCATGGAGAAAAGGGAAGCTTGTTATGCTGATGGGCGGGATGTAAATGGCCAAAGGCCACTCGGGAGAAGTGTATGTTGTTTCCTAAAACATCTAGAAAACAGAGCTACACAGCATAGCGCCCTTCCACTCGTGGGTGTATATTCTGAGAAAACCAAAAATCGAAATGACCTGGGCACCCAAACGTTTAAGGTTTCTCTGTTTACAGGAACCTCGACTTCGGTACACCTTAAATATCCCAGGAAAGAGAAAAATGGATAAAGAAGTTGTGGTACTTATGTACAATGGAATAACACTCAGCCATGAAATCAATGTCATAAGGCTAGTAGCAGCATAATGAGTGGATTTAGGTACGATGATTCTAAGTGAAATATGTCAGACAGAAAGAGAAACTTGTCATAAGATATCACTTATAGGGGGAACGTAAAAATCGCTACACATGAACTGAATTATAAAACAGAACAGAGGGCTTCCCTGGTGGCGCAGTGGTTGAGAGTCCGCCTGCCGATGCAGGTGACGCGGGTTCGTGCCCTGGTCTGGGAAGATCACACATGGCTGCTTAAGGGGAAAGGTGAGGTGGGATGATGCATAAAACAAGAGTCTGACATTAGCACACATACCGTTCCATAAACCAAATATGTAATAGACAAGACCTGCTTATTCCTCAATGAACTGGAGTCAACGCACCCTATTCATTGCAGAACAATACATCTGACTAGTAAGAATCTTAAAAAGTATTTATTGATACCTCTCTGTAAGTGAGTGAAGTGGGTGTAAAGCGGCATAAACACAGCATTGAATATCAGCTAAACCGCATTATAAAAATAAATTACAAAAAAAAAAACCAAGATAGTGAAATTCTTACAAAATTCCTTCAGGGGCTCTGATGCAACCTGGATTCACCACATCTAGACCCAGGATGGATGACACCTAAGGCTGGACACTCGTGGGGCTGAGAGGATTAGTGAGGATGGGTCAGTGTATGCAGCCCCCAGAGTAATACTCCCTGGTCTCCATTCCATGGGACTAAAATCTCCACGTGCAGAGGAACCTTCCTACAGCTAAAACATGCATGGGACACCCAGAGGACGGTACAGAATGTGATCGGGAAGAGTCTGGAGAAGGCACCTCATCTCCTCATCTCTTGGTGCTCAGGTTCCCTCCACCAGCCTCTTTCCTAAAAATCTCCCCACTTGGGGAATCATCACCTTCAACATCCTTTTTCGAACAGTGTGGAAATTGTCCAGAGGATGAAGGAGAATGGATGGAACCAATGAGAGATAAGTTTGGACAGGCACATATCACTCTAATTTCTAATCAGGAAGACGAATTGACCAAAACCTCATCTTCACCCCGGAATCAGAATAGGGCTTGAAGAAATCCTGCTGTTTTGTGGCCAGCTCCCAAGAAAGCAAGTTGAATAATGGAGCTCAGGGGCACGGCAATTCACAAAGTGGCAGGGTTGTTAATGATACCTATCGTCGAAAAATGTCTTGAGGTAAATCATCGAAAAGGACTTGAAAGCAAGGCAGAATTGCAGGAAAGGGATTTCAAGAAGTAGATTGGACTCGGCATTAAATCACATGAAAAGCGGCTGAACTTCGCCAATGATGAATTTGGCCAAAAAGGGCATATGCATTTTTCCTGAATATATTCAGGAAAAAAGCATACACCCTTTTTTCCCAGCCAAAGAAGCAGACACTTCTAATCAACACCTCAGAGTTATCCATTCACATGTGTCAGAAGGGCCATCCTCAAAAAGTGTAAAAACCACATGCAGGAGAGTGCGTGGAGAAAAGTGAGCCCTGTTATGCTGTTGGGGGGAATGTAAATTACAAACGGCTACTCTGGAGAAGTGTACTGTGTTTCCTAAAACATCTAAAAAACAGAGCTACAGAGCATAGGGCACTTCCACTCATTGGCTTATATCTTGGGAAACCCAAAAATCGACAGGACACAGGCACCCCTACGTTTAGCGCTGCTCTGTTTAGAAATGCCTCAACTTGGGTACAACTTACATGTCCTTGGAAGGAAAAAATGGATTAAGAAGATGTGGTACTTATGTACAATGGAATATTACTCAGCCATTAAATCAATGCAATAAGGCCCATTGCAGCAACTCATGGAGACTTAGGTATGATCATTCTAAGTGACATAAGTCAGACATAAAAAGAGACTTATCATAAGGTATCACTTATAGATGGTACCTAAAAATGGCTACACATGAACTCAATTACAAAACAGAAACAGAGTCACACATTTAAAAAACACACTTATGGCTGCTAAAGGAGAAAGGTGGGGTGGGGTGATGCATAAACCAGGAGGTTGAAATTAGCATCGATACGTTTCCATAAGCAAAATAGGTAATCGACAGGACCTACTGTATAGCTCAAAGAACTGGACTCAGTACACTGTTGTCACCGGAAAAGAATATATAAGACTGGTAAGAATCTGTAAAAGAATTTATTGATGTGTCTCTTTAAGTGAGTCAAGTGGATAGATGTAGAGCAGCGAGAAACACAGTATTGAAAATCAGCTATACCCCATTATAAAATTAAATAACAAGAACAAAAAAAAAAACAGTGTGAGAGAGAGAATTTCTTACAAAATTTGTTCAGGGGCTGTGATGCAACCTGGACTGACCACATGTAGACACACAGCTGGATGGGACCTAAGGCTCTACACTCGTGGGTCTGAGAGGCTTGGTGAGGATGGGACAGCAAATGTAGCCCTTTTAGAGTAATATTGCGTGGTACCCATTCCATGGGCCCCATATCTCCTGGTGCAGGGGACCCTTCCTACAGCTAAAATATGCATGGGACATCCAGAGGATGGTACACCGTGTGTTCAGGAAGAGTTTGGAAAAGTCACCTCATCTCCACATCTCCTGGTATTCGGGTTCCCCCCTCCAGCTCCTTTCCTTAGAGTCTCTTCACTTTGCGAAGGCAGCACACTCAACAGCCCGTTTTGCACAGCTTGGAATTTTCCGGGTGAAGAGGGGAATTGGGGTTGGAATGAGACACAAGCCCTAGATGTTTGGACAGGCATATGCCACTCTAGTTTCCTAATCTGGAAGAAGAATTTCCCTATCCTTCAGGTGCCCGAGTAACCAGAATGGGTCTGTAGAAATCCTGCCCCTTTGTGGCTGCTTCTTCCCTAAACAACAAGTTGAAAACTGCAATTCAGACATGCAGGGTTGTAACTGACACCTCTAATGGAGTCATTTCTTTAGCCAAGTATTCGTAAAGGCCTTGTAAGCAAGGCAGAATTGCAGGAAAGGGATTTCAAGAGGTAGTTTGCACTCACCATTAAAGCACATGCAAAGCTGCTGAACATCGCCAATGATACAGTTGGCCAAAAAGGCCATATGCGTTATTCCTTAATATATTCAGGAAAAACCCTTACTCCCTTTTTGGCCAACAACACAGGCGGGCAATGCATATCAATACTACAAGGAGGTATCACTTCTCACCAGTCAGAATGGCCAACCTCACCAAGTGTAAAACCTGAAATGCAGGACAGGGTGTGGAGAAAAGGGAACCTGACAAGCTGATGGTGGGAATGTAAAGTGCTAACAGCCACTGTGGAGAAGTGATGGTGATTCCTTAAAAATCTAAAAAACAGAGCTTCAGAGCACATGGCGCTTCCACTCCTGGGCCTGTATCTTGGAAAAAACATAAATTGACAGGACCCAGGCACTCCAACATTTATGCAGCCCTGTTTACAAGAGCCTCTACTTGGAAGCTACCTAAACGTCCTCGGAAGGAAGACTGGATAAAGAAATTATGGTGCATATGTACAATGGAATATTACTCAGCCATGAAATGAATGAAATAAGGCCATTTGCAGCCCCTCGGAAGGACCTAGATACATTCATACTAAGTGTCATAAATCAGACAATGATAAATATCATATGGTATTACTTACCGGGTGGAATCTAAAAATTGATACAAAGGTACTATCTGGGCTTCCCTGGTGGCGCAGTGGTTGAGAGTCCGCCTGCCGATGCAGGGGAAGCAGGTTCGTGCCCTGGTCCGGGAAGATCCCACATGCCGCAGAGCGGCTGGGCCCGTGAGCCATGGCCACTGGGCCTGCGCGTCTGGAGCCTGTGCTCCGCAACGGGAGAGGCCACAACAGTGAGAAGCCCGCGTACTGCAAAAAAAAAAAAAAAGGTACTATCTTACAACACAGAAATAGAGTTCCAGACTTAGAACACAAACTTATGGTTACCAAACTGGAAAGGTGTGTTGGAGGCATAAATCATGAGGTTGGAGTTGGTATATACATATTTACAGAGGGAAAACTTGTAATCAACATGGACCTGCTGTAGAGCACTTGGAACTTTTCTCAACACCCTGTAGTAACCTCAATGGGAAAATAATTCTAAAAAGAATACATAGTTATCTCTGTATAAATGAATCATGTTGGTGTATAGCAAAAATGAACACAACATGGTGAATCAACTATATTCCATTATAAATTTAAAATTAAATTATAGAAAAGAAAAATGATCACTAAATTCGTTTAGTCATGGTGAACGTGCTGGTGTCACATCCCTGGACATAGATCCCATTTGGTCCCAAGGCTGGACTGTTGTGAGCCTGAGGACCCTGGGAGGATATGCCAGCTACTTCGCCCCCCTTGAACATGTAGTACCTGGTCCCCTGTGCATGGGATCACAATCTCCAGATCTAAGTGTGCCCTTATACTACGAATTCAATCCTCTGACACCCAAAGGATGGTGGACTCTCTGGGCTGGATGACATTTGGAAAATCACCTGGTCTCAACATCCTGGTGTTTGGGTTCTGACCTCCAGACTCCTTCATTAGGGTCATCCCACTCTGCAAGACAGCACCCTCAACAGGTGATTTTGCAGGGGGTTGTATTTGTTCGGGGGATGAAGGGTAAGGGGGAAGAAGGAATGGGACAGAAGCCCTTACATGTTTGGTCAGGCACATTCCACTCTAATTTAAAACCCAGGAACAGGACTTTCCCTACATCTAAGGTTGTGTCAGTAACCAGAGAGGGACAGTAGAAATCCTGCCGCCTTCTGTTTCCCATAACAACAACTCTAAAACTGGACCTTATAGGCACTTCATATTCACAATGCCTGGGGAGCTGTAAATGACAACAGCCCTCAAAAAATGTCTTGGGGTAGGTAATCGAAATAGACTTCAAAACAAGGCAACCTTTCAATAATCCTTTTTCAAGGGGTAAATTTTACTCACACTGTTCAAAAAAAAAAAAGCACATATGAAGATGCTCACCATTGCTTTATGTTAGACAAATGCAAATCAGATGTACAAAGAAGTATCACCTGGAACCACTCAGAATAGCCATCATCACAATGTCTACAGCACGAAATGCTTCAGATGGTGTGGAAAAAAGAGAAACCTACTATTTCTTATTATTTTTTTAAATCTGCTTTGGGTCTTCGTTGCTGCGTGCGGCTTTTCTATAGTTGCAGCAAGCGGGGGCTACTCATCGTTGTGGTACGCAGCCTGCTCTTTGCGGTGGCTTCTCTTATTGTGAAGCACAGACTCTAGGCACACAGGCTTCAGTAGTTGTGGCTCGTGGGCTCTAGAGCGCAAACTCAGTAGTTGTGGCACACGGGCTTAGTTGCTCTGCGGTGTGTGGGATCTTCCCGGGCCAGGGCTCGAACCTGTGTCCCCTGCACTGGCAGGTGGATTCTTAACCACTGTGCCACCAATACTATGCTATTGGTGGCAATGCCAATTGGTAACAGCCACTATGGAGCACAGAATGGAGGTTACCAGAGTAAGGGGAGGCGGGAGGGATAAATTGGAAATTGGGATTGACATATACACACCACTATATATAAAACAGATAACAAATAAGGGCCTACTGTATAGCACAGGGAACTTTAGTCAATACTCTGTAATGACCTGTATGGGAAAGGAATCCAAAAAGGATTGGATATATGTATAACTGATTCACTCTGCTGTGCAGCAGAAAGTAACACAACATCGTAAATCAACTATACTCCAAAAAAATTGAAATTGAAATGAAATGAAATAAAATAAAATAAAATAGAGCTACCAGATGATCCAGCAAGTTCACTCCTGTGCGCATATCTGGAGGAAACCATAAATCGAAAAGACACACCTTCCCCAATGTTCACTGCAACACTCTTTACAATAGCGAAGACATGGAAGCAACCAAAATGTCCATCAACATATGAATATAGGTAAAGAATATATGGTACATATATATAATGGAACATGACTCAGCCATAAAATAGAAGAAAATAATGCCAATTGCAGTAACATGGATGGACCTAGAGATGATTGTACTAAGTGAAGTAAGTCAGACACAGTAAGATAAATATTGTATGATATCACTTCTAGGTGGAACCTAAAAATTGATACAAATGAACTAATTTACAAAACAGAGGCTGACTCACAGACTTGGAAAACAAACTTATGGTTACCAAAGGGGAAAGGTGGGGGGTAGGGATAAATCAGGAACTTGGGGTAAACATACGAATACTACTCTATATAACATAGATAAGCAACAAGGACCTACTGTATAGCACAGGGAACTCTACTCAATATTCTGGGAATACCTTTATCAGAAAAGAATCTGAAAAAGAATGAATATATGCATATATGTAACTGAATCACTTGCTGTGCAGCTGAAACGAACACAACATTGTAAATCAACTATACTCCAAGAAAATTTAAATTACAAAATAAAGAAAATCACCTATATTTCAAAAGAAGAAAAGAATTTCTCCATATTTTTATGGCTTGATAGCTTACTTTTTTAGTGCTCAATATTATCCCATTCCCAGAATATATTAATACTATATCATTTAATTCACCTATTGGAGAACACCTTAGTTTCATTCACATTAGTTTCATTCACATTTTGGCAATATTGAACTAGGTGCTATAAATATCCATATGCAGGTTTTCGTCTGGACGTATGTTTTAAACTACTTTCAGTAAATATCCATGAGAACACTTGCTGGATTGTACAGTAAGGGAATGTTCAATATTATAGCAAGTGTCAATCAGACAACCAAAGTAGCTGTATTATTTTTCATTTCCACCAATAACAAATGACATTTCCTATTGTTCCACACCCCCTACAGAATTTGTTCTTGTCATTGTTCACATTTTAGCCGTTCTAAGTGTTACATAGTGGTATGTAATTGTATTTTTAATTTGCTTTTCCATGGCAGCATGTAATCTGGATTATTCTTCTGTATACTTATATGCATACTGTCTATTTTCTTTGGTGAGGTATCCATAAAATATATTGGTCCACATTTTATTTAGGCTGCTTTCATTTTTTTCTACCCAATCTGTATTTGTTTTATTTATTTTCGTGCCTTGTTGCATTAGCAAGGACTTGGAGTAAAATATGGAAAAGGAGTCATGAAAGGGGACATCCTTGCTTTTACCTGAACTTAATGGAAAAGCTTCACGTTTTTGACCATTAATCATGATGTAAGATAAATGTTTCCTGTAGATCTTTGTTATCAACTTGAGAACGCTCCAGTCTATTTCTTTAACTGAGAGTTTTTATGAAGAATGGGTGTTAGATTTTTTTCAAAGGTCTTCTGAATCTATTGATATACTAATGATTGTCTTTAGGGTGTTGATATGATGGATATAATTATTTGATTTTAGAATGTTGAACCAGCCTTGCATACCTGGGATTATTCCCTCTCATTCATGATATAAAATTCTTTCAAAATATTGTTGGATTCAATTAGTTAATATTTTGTTGAGGATTTTTGCATTGATGTTCCTGAGAGATATTGGTCAGTTTTCTTTACTATTCATATGTTCCTCTAAGTTTGGATGTGTGGTTTTAGTGTCAGACATTCATTTGGGGAGATTCTCAGTCATTTTAAAAAAATATTTTCTGGGCTTCCCTGGTGGCGCAGTGGTTGAGAGTCCGCCTGCCAATGCAGGGGACACGGGTTTGTGCCCCGGTCCGGGAAGATCCCACATGCCGCGGAGCGGCTGGGCCCATGAGCCATGGCCGCTGAGCCTGTGTGTCCGGAGCCTGTGCTCTGCAACAGGAGAGGCCACAACAGTGAGAGGCCCGCATACCGCAAAAAAAAAAAAAAAAAAAAATTTATGTTCTTTGTTATCTTTATTCTCCTCCTGCTATACCCATTACATATAGGTCACAGCATTTTTCATTGTTCCACAATTATTGATTACTCTGTTCTGTTGATTTCTTTCCTGTCCATTTTCTCTTTTCTTTTGAGATTTAAAGGATTCTCTTGATATGTCTTCAAGCTCACAGATATTTCTCCTCAGCCAGCTCTTTGACTGCTAAAACAAAATACGAGAGACTTGGTATTTTATAAACAACAGAATATTTTTGTTTTCTCATAATTGCTGAGGCTGAAAAGTTCAAGAACAAGTTACCAGGGGCTTCCCTGATGGCGCAGTGGTTAAGATTCCACCTACCAATGCAGGGGACACGGGTTCGAGCCCTGGTCCGGGAAGATCCCTCATGCCATGGAACAACTAAGCCCGTGTACCACAAATACTGAGCCTGTGCTCTAGAGCCCACAGGCCACAACTACTGAGCCCGTGTGCCACAACTACTGAAACCCACACGCCTAGGGCCCATGCTCCGCAACAAGAGAAGTCACCCAATGAGAAGCCTGCGCACCGCAACAAAGACCCAATGCAGCCAAAAAATTAATTAATTAATTAATTTTTAAAAAAAGAACAAGTTGCCAGCTGACTTAGTGTCTGGTGAGGGACAAATTTCTGGTTCATAATGTGGGTCTTCTGGCTCGGCAATGAAATCATGTAATGGGCATAAGATCTTCTGTGTGTTACATTTATTAGGTCACTAATCCCATGTTTGAGGTCTCTGGCCTCATGCCCTAATCACCTCCCAAAAGCCCCACCTCCTAATACCATCAACATGGGAGCTGGGTTTCAAAATTTTAAAATTAGAGGTACAAAGTGTTTACACCATGACAGGGACCACAGAGTTCACTGATTTTTCCTTTCATGTTAAAGGTTTGCACATTTATATTTATTATATCATCCCCAAACCCTTGGTTTTTTTTAAGATTCTTTTCCCATATAGGCCAGTACAGACCATTGAGTAGAGTTCCCTGTGCTATAAAGCAGGTCCTTATCAATACTTATCTATTTTATAGTAGTGTGTATATGTCAGTCCCACTATCCCAATTTATCCCTTCCTCACTTACCCCATGGTAACGATAAGTTTGTTTTCTATATCCATGACTCTATTTCTGTTGTGTAAATAAGTTCATTTGTACCTTTTTTTTTAGATTCCTCATATAAGCAATATCATATGGTATCTGTCTCTCTGTGTCCGACTTGCTTCACTCAGTTTAACAATCTCTAGGTCCATCCATCTTGCTACAAAACCCTTAATTGTTCAGGATAACTCTCAATTTTTTCCAGTGTCATCAGCAATTCCGTCTGGCAGACATGTGATAACACTTTTTAAACAGGGATATTGAGACTAAGCCTCCTGACTTGCAAACAAACAAAACATCGTTCATATAGTGAAAACTTTGCACATCAAAGGATGAAAGCACTTGGTCTAAATCCCTTTGCACCCACTGCTGACAGAGGGCAGAGGAGTTTGACTCACTAATCTTCCTTACATGCACTTCTTCCTAATGGGGTATTCCATCTAAAACTTATAAGAAGTGGGAATGCATCATGGAACACACCAAACTCTACTACAGATTCTGAGGCAGCAAAAAAAACCCCACAAAAACATGATGAATCCATCCAAAGGGTTCTGTCCACATTGTTATAGTAGTTTCCTTCGCACTGGGAACGCTTTTCAAACCCTATCACTTGAACCTACTTTTTTTTAACAAAAATAATGTTAATCTGCAGTCACACGCTCCAGTAGTATTACACTATCCGTTGTGCAAGGATGTAGGGATTTGAGGAGCTATGGGAGGCTATCATGAGAGGTTGCCTAGAGTAATTAGGACATTTCATTTAATGTTGGCTCTTCTCCTTAGATGTCTGCTGCCCTCTTCTTTCTGTAGCTACTAGCATTGAGAAAGTGACCAAGATAAGGCCCTTCTCTTTTACTGTCCATGAATGCAGCTGTGATTAACCCCACAGACCTTGGTGCTTCCAGAATCCCCTGAACCTACTGACCCTCCATGCATGGCATCACACAGATAAGGATGGTGACGTGTATACTTGTATAAAGCATGCTATAAAATTTTTGACTTTGGCTTCCCTGGTGGCACAGTGGTTGACAGTCCGCCTGCCAATGCAGGGGACATGGGTTCGTGCCCTGGTCCAGGAAGATCCCACATGCCGCACAGCGGCTAGGCCCGTGAGCCATGGCCGCTGAGCCTGCGCGTCCGGAGCCTGTGTTCTGCAACGGGAGAGGCCACAACAGTGAGAGGCCCGCGTACCGGAAAAAAAAAAAAAAAAAAAAAGAATTTCGACTCTTCCCTTCCTCATAATTCCAAAGAATAGATTTCTTTGGATTTCTGCTTAATGCTGCTGGTGTTGGTACATAACGTGAGGGAGGTATCAGGGCACACCAAAAGAGAGGGTAACTGCACAGAAAATACAAGCAGGTACGTTTCTGTGTAGTTTCAAGCAGCTTATTTGCTATATCAACCATGGTGACATGTTGACCCTTCCTCTTTCTACTAGTAGTACAACAAACAAACATAAAGGATATTTAGGCTGCTTGTTTTATCCCCACCTCTCACAATTGATCTGCATTCACATATAGGACAATGAAGGGCCCTTACTACCATCTTAACCAATACTGGAGAACTAGAGAATGTCCAGATTTTTCCAAGGATTATTTTCATATTCCCCTATCAGGCCTATGAAGAAATCTTAGCTACTGTGTTTAATGAAGTCATATCTCTGATGGCATCCCATCATCACCAAAACTGGAAAGAAATTTGAAGGGTCTTAGATTTTACCATATTTGAAATACCAGTATTTTAGCCTGACACGTTTTTGGATTTTAGAAAAAAATATTTTAAATGAGACAAAAAATCATTTTTATGACACAAAAAGACAGCAGTAGTTTTATATTATCTGTTCCACTTGCACACAAAAGTCTCATGGGGTTATGTAGAGCAGTCCTGTTGGGTGCTGTGCATGGTGCAAGTATGGATTAAAGTTTAGGAATCTTAAGCTTCAGTCACCTGAAACTTTTAAATTAGGATGCAAGCAATCCTGTCCAACATTTGAACAGAGCAAGACACTGTCTTTATTTTATTTGTCAGGTAATTAATCTGTCTTTTGCCCCAATGAGAGAAACTGGCATCTTCCATCAATGTGTTGTACAAAAATCTTTGAACAGAGAGTGCAAGCAGAGGCTGATACAGGATGTGAAAAAAAAAAGAGACCCTTGTGGTATTTTCTCCTAACTTATTTCAATCTCCCATTTAAAATGTGAGAATAATCAATCTTCTGAGGAAAAAGGCCCAAGGAAGGTTTTTGCTTTTGTGGAATAATGGGATGGTTAAAGATTTCAGGAGGCAAGAAGAATTAGTGGGAATGATCATGAGACATCAGAGAAAAGTCAGATCCATGGATGAAGTGATATTTACCTCTGTGAATCAATGAGAAGTAGGAGCAAATGAAAAGAAAGCTGAATACAACATTTTCTGAATGAATGTAACCTTTCAGCTGTCATAGAAAAATTAATACTCACTATGATACAACATATTTAGTTTAGAAATTTAAAGCTTAATAATTAGATTTATTGAAGAAACAAAAACATTTTTGTGGTTTATAATAAATAATGTGTTCTGCTACAGATAAGAAGACTACACAAGTAAATAGAAATAAGACTAAATAAAGAGGAAAATAACAAATTAGATGTTATGAACATTAAAAACTGACACTCATCTAAAGAAAGAGAAGGACAGAAAGAGAGAAGAACTCATATCAAGCATATATAAAAAACTCATAAATAAGAAGTCTTCAGATGTTAAAAAAAAAGAAGTCTTCAATAAGAAGATAATGTAATAGCAAAAATGGGGAAAATATACCAAAAGATATTTCAAAAAAGAGAGTACAGAATGTTAAGTAAACATGTCAAAAGATGCTTTGCTTCTTAGTAGTCAATTAAATGCAAAAAAGTGATACCTGGAATTATCACTCACCAACCAGAAAGTTCAAATGAAAATGACAGGTATTATCAAGTTTGACAAGAATGTGTATAATCCTTGAATCTCATTCACTGCTGATGAGGATGAAAAATCATACAAATGTTTTGAAAATTGTTAGAAATATCTAAAAAGATAAACACATGAAAGCTATGACTCGAAAATTTTACTACTACATGTATACTGAACAATAATTTATACACACCCCACCAAAGCTCAAGTTCTAGAATTTATATACCAGTGCTATTCTCAATAGACACAAACTGAAAATCACTCATATTGTAATACACATTGGAATAAATTAATTAATAGTTAAATATTTACACTATGGAATCCTATGCAACAGTGGCAATGCATGATCACAACAACAGGCAACCATATAGGCATATTCACAAACAACATAAAATAAAAAAGCCCAATCCAAAAGTGATTTTACTATGCCATTACATTTATACAAAATATAAAATACAGGTAAAGTGATCTTTTTGTTATTTACCAGAACAATATTAAACCTTAAGGGGAGCCACTAGAATGGGACCAGGGGGCTTCTGAGTATCTGGCAATTTTCTGTGTCTTTATCTATAAGCTCTGTATGGAGTGTATTCAGATTCTGAATTTTCTGAAATTTGTCATTTCCTTACAAACCATGCATGTTTTTAGTTTTTTATACATAACAAAAAGTAAAAAAGATAGACTAGGGAAGGTAATTATAGTAGCACTTTAATATCCATGCTTTTCAAGGTGGAAGTGAAAGGTATTAAATACTTGACATTGTGATTAGTTCTTAAAAGGTGAAAATTTGAGATTAATAAATAAGACATACTTCTTCATATATAATCCTCAAAGAGGAGGGGTAGAAAGGAGAATTTTTTTTAATTTAATACAGAATCGTTAAGATAGAAAATAATGAAAACAGACTAGGTTTAAAAAAGAGCACACTGGACTTCCCTGGTGGCACAGTGGGTAAGAATTTGCCTGCCAATGCAGGGGACAGGGGTTCAATCCCTGGTCTGGGAAGATCCCACATTCCACAGAGCAACTAAGCACGTGTACCACAACTACTGAGCCTGCGCTCTACAGCCTGCAAGCAACAACTATTGAGCCTGCATGACACAACTACTAAAGGCCATGCACCTAGAGCCCATACTCCACAACAAGAGAAATGACCGCAAGGAGAAGCCCGTGCACCACAACTATGAGTAACCCCTGCTTGACACAACTAGAGAAAACCTGTGCAGCAACAAAGACCCAACACAACCAAAAACAAATAAAATTAAATCTTTTGACTTCTGAGATGACTCACTCACGTGGCTGTAGGTAAGAGGTCTCAGTTCCTTGCCACATGGATCTCTCCTTAGGGCTGCTTGAGTGTCCTCATGACATGGCAGCTGGCTTACCCCAGGATGAGTGATCTAGCAGAAACCAAAGCAGAAGCTGCAATGACTTCTATACCTTTGGAAGCTGCACTTTGTCATTTCTGCAATGTCTTATTAGTTAAACAATCAGCACTTTTCAAGTGTGAGGAGCCACATAGGTGCATGAAGACTGGGAGATAATTAGGGGATGATTAGGGCCATCTTGGAGGCTGGCTACCAAACTGGCTGACTCGCCAAAGACTGACTTTTGTTTTCTTCACTTCTGGAGACAAAATGGTCAGTGAATCCCATTGGTGCTCTTTGAGATGTAGCAAAGCTACCTCTTGCTCTCACCCCCAGCCATGTGGCTGACAGGGTCTTGGTGCTCCGGCCGGGTGTCAAGCCTGTTCCTCTGAGGTGGGAGAGCTGAGTTCAGGACATTGGTCTACCAGAGACCTCCGGAACCTTGTAATATCAAACGGCAAAAGCTATCCCATAGATATTTGTCTCAACACTAAGACCGAGCTCCACTCAAAGACAAGCAAGATCCAGTGCTGGACACCACATGCCAAACAACTAGCAAGACAGGAATGCAGGCCCACCCACTGGCAGAGAGGCTGCGTAAAATCATAATAAGGTCACACACATCCCAAAATACACCACCGGATGCGGACCTGCGCAACAGAAAGACAAGATCCAGACACACCCACCAGAAAACAGGCACCAGTGCCCTCCACCAGAAAGCCTACACAACCCACCGAACCAACCTTAGCCACTGGGGGCAGACAGCAAAAACAATGGGAACTACGAATCTGCAGGCTGTGAAAAGGAGAACCCAAACACAGTCCCGAAAGCCAAATAAGACAGAGAAACACACAACAGATGAAGGAGCAAGGTAAGATCCCACCAGAACAAACAAATGTAGAGGAAATAGAAAGTCTACCTGAAAAAGAATTCAGAGTAATGATAGCAAAGATGATCCCAAATCCTGGAACTGGAATGGAGAATATACAAGAAATATTTAACAAGGACCTAGAAGAACTAAAGAGCAAACAAACAATGATGAGTAACACAATAAATGGAATTAAAAATTCTCTAGAAGGAAACAATAGCAGAATAACTGAGGCAGAAGAATGGATGAATGACCTGGAAGATAAAATAGTGGAAATAACTACTGCAGAGCAGAATAAAAAAAAAATGAAAAGAATTGAGGACAATCTGAGACACCTCTGGGACAACATTAACCACACCAACGTTCGAATATAGGGGTCCCAGAAGTAGAAGAGAAAAAGAAAGAGACTGAGAAGATATTTGAAGAGATTATAATTGAAAACTTCCCTAATATGGGAAAGGAAATCGTTAATCAAGTCCAGGAAGCACAGAATCCCATACAAGATAAACCCAAGGAGAAACACGCCAAAACATATATTAATCAAACTATCAAAAATTAAATACAAAGAAAAAATATTAAAAGCAGCAAGGGACAAATAACACACAAGGGAATTGCCATGAGGTTGCACCTGACCTTTCAGCAGAAACTCTGCAAAGCAGAAGGGACTGGCAGGACATATTTAAAGTGATGAAAGGGAAAAAGCTACAACCAAGATTAATCGACCCAGCAAGGATCTCATTCAGATTTGACAGAGAAGTTAAAACTTTTACAGACAAGCAAAAGCTAAGAGAATTCAGCACCACCAAATCAGCTTTACAACAAATGCTAAAGGACCTTCTCTAGGCAGGAAACACAAGAGAAGGAAAAGACCTACAATAACAAACCCAAAACAATTAAGAAAATGGTAATAAGAACATACATATCAATAATTAGCTTAAATGTAAATGGATTAAATGCTCCAACCAAAAGACATAGACTGGCTGGATAGATCCGAAAACACAACTGGTATATATGGGGTCTACAAGAGACCCACTTCAGACCTAGGGACACATACAGACTGAAAGTGAGGGGATGGAAGATACTCCATGCAAATGTAAATCAAAAGAAAGCTAGATTAGCATTCTCATATCAGACAAAAAAGATTTTAAAATAAAGACTATTGCAGGAGACAAAGAAGGTCACTACATAATGATGGAGGGATCAACCCAAGAAGAAGATATGCACCCAACATAGAAGCACCTCAATACATAAGGCAAATGCTTACAGCCATAAAAGGGGAAATCAACAGTAACAGACTCATAGTAGGGGACTTTAGCACCTCTCTTTCACCAATTAACAGATCATCCAAAATGAAAATAAATAAGGAAACACAAGCTTTAAATGATACATTAAACAAGATGGACTTAATTGATATTTATAGGACATTCCATCCAAAAACAACACAATACACTTTTTCTCAAGTGCTCGTGGAACATTCTCCAGGATAGATCATATCTTGGGTCACAAATCAAGCCTTTGTAAATTTAAGAAAATTGAAATCATATCAAGTATCTTTTCCAACCACAATGCTATCAGACTAGATATCAATTACAGGAAAAAATCTGTAAAAAAATACAAACACATGGATGCTAAACAATACACTACTTAATAACCAAGAGATCAATGAAGAAATCAACGAAGAAATTAAAAAATACCTAGAAACAACTGACAATGAAAACATGACGAACCAATACCTATGGGATGCAGCAAAAGCAGTTCTAAGAGCGAAGTTTATAGAAATACAATCCTACCTCAAGATACAAGAAACATCTCAAATAAACAACCTGAACTTACACCTAAAGCAATTAGAGAAAGAAAAAAAAAACCAAAGTCAGCAGAGGAAAGAAATCATAAAGATCAGATCAGAAATAAATGAAAAAGAAATGAAGGAAACAACAGCAAAGATCAAAAAAACAAAAAGCTGGTTCTTTGAGAAGATAAACAAAATAGATAAACCATTAGCCAGACTCATCAAGAAAAAAAGGCAGAAGACTCAAACCAATAGAATTAGAAATGAAAAAGGAGCAGTAACAACTGACATGCAGAAATACAAAGGATCATGAGAGATTACTGCAAGCAACTCTATGTCAATAAAATGGACAACCTGGAAGAAATGGACAAATTGTTAGAAAAGCACAACCTTCCAAAGACTGAACCAGGAAGAAATAGAAACTATAAACAGACCAATCACAAGCACTGAAATTGAGACTGTGATTTAAAATCTTCCAATAAACAAAAGCCCAGGACCAGATGGCTTCACAGGCGAATTCTATCAAACATTTAGAGAAGAGCTAACACCTATCTTTCTCAAACTCTTCCAAAATATAGCAGAGGGAATAACACTCCCAAACTCATTCTACAAGGCCACCATCACCCTGATACCAAAACCAGACAAAGGTGTCACAAAGAAAGAAAACTACAGGCCAATATCACTGATGAACATAGATGCAAAAATCCTTAACAAAATACTAGCAAACAGAATCCAACAGCACATTAAAAGGATCATACACCATGATCAAGTGGGGTTTATCCCAGGGATGCAAGGATTCTTCAATACATGCAAATCAATGTGATACACCATATTAAAAAACCCATATGATCATCTCAATAGATGCAGAAAATTCTTTCAACAATATTAAACACCCATTTATGACAAAAACCCTCCAGGAAGTAGGCACAGAGGGAACTTTCCTCAACATAATAAAGGCCATATATGACAAACCCAGAGCCAACATTGCTCTCAATGGTGAAAAAGTGAAAACATTTCCACCAAGATCAGGAACAATACAAGGTTGTCCACTCTCACCACTATTACTCAACACACTTTTGGAAGTTTTAGCTACAGCAATCAGAGAAGAAAAAGAAATAAAAGGAATCCAAATCGGAAAAGAAGAAGTTAGGCTGTCACTGTTTGCAGATGACATGATACAATACATAGAGAATCCTAAAGATGCTACCAAAAACCTACCAGAGTTAATCAATGAATTTGGTAAAGTTGCAGGATACAAAATTAATGTACAGGTATCTCTTTCATTCCTATATACTAAAGATGAAAAATTTGAAACAGAAATTAGGGAAACACTCCCATTTACCACTGCAACAAAAAGAATAAAATACCTAGGAATAAACTTACCTAAGGAGACAAAAGACGTTTACTCAAAAAATTATAAGACACTGATGAAAGAAATCAAAGATGACACAAACAAATAGAGAGCTATACCATGTTCTTGGGTTGGAAGAATCAACATTGTGAAAATGACTATACTACCCCAAGCAATCTACAGATTCAATGCAATCCCTATCAAACTACCACTGGCATTTTTCAGAGAACTAGAACAAAAAATTTCACAATTTGTATGGAAACAAAAAACCCCAAACAGCCAAAGCAATCTTGAGAAGAAAAACAGAGCTGGAGGAATCAGGCTCCCTGACTTCAGACTATACTACAAAGCTACAGTAATCAAAACAGTATGGTACCGGCACAAAAAACAGAAATATAGATCGATGGAACAGGAGAGAACCATACACATATGGTCACCTTATTTTTTAATAAAGGAGGCAAGAATATACAATGGAGAAATCACAGCCTCTTCAATAAGTGGTGCTGGGAAAACTGGACAGCTACAGGTAAAAGAATGAAATTAGAAGATTCCCTAACACCATACACAAAAATAAACTCAAAAATGGATTAAAGACCTAAATGTAAGGCCAGACACTGTAAAACTCTTAGAGGAAAACATAGGCAGAACACTCTATGACATCAATCACAGCAAGATCCTTTTTGACCCACCTCCCAGAAAATGGAAATAAAAAGAAAAATAAACAAATGGGACCTAATGCGACTTAAAAGCTTTTGCACAGCAAAGGAAAATGTAAACAAGACAAAAAGACAACCCCCAGAATGGGAGGACATATTTGCTAACAAAACAACTGACAAAGGATTAATCTCCAAATTTTACAAGCAGCCCAAGCAGCTCAATATCAAAAAAAACAAACAACCCAATCCATAAATGGACAGAAGACCTAAATAGACATTTCTCCAAAAAAGACATACAGATTGCCAACAAACACATGAAAGAGTTCTCAACATCACTGATCATTAGAGAAACGCAAATCAAAATTACAATGAGGTATCACAACACACAGGTAAGAATGGCCATCATCAAAAAAATCTACAAACAATAAATTCTGCAGAGGTGTGGAGAAAAGGGAACCCTCTGGAACGGTTGGTGGGAATATACATTGATACAGCCACTATGGAGAACAGTATGGAAGTTCCTTAAAAAACTAAAAATAGAACTACCATAAGACACGGCAATCCCACTACTGGGCATATACCTCGAGAAAACCATAATTCAAAAAGAGTCATATTCCACAATGTTCATTGCAGCTCTATTTGCAATAGCCAGGACATGGAAGCAACCTAAGTGTCCATCAACAGATGAATGGATAAAGAGGAAGTTGTACATCTTCAGTATACAATGGAATATTACTCAGCCATAAAAAGAAATGAAATTGAGTTATTTGTAGTGAGGTGGATGGACCTAGAGTCTGTCATACAGAGTGAAGTAAGTCAGAGAGAGAAAAACAAATACTGTATGATAACACATATATATGGAATCTAAAAAAAAGAAAAAAAATGGTTAGGAAGAACCTAGAGGCAGGACAGGAATAAAGACGCAGACAGAGAGAATGGACTTGAGGACATGCAGAGGGGGAAGGGTAAGCTGGGATGGAGTGAGAGAGTGGCATGGACTTATATATACTACCAAATGTAAAATAGTTAGCTAGTAGGAAACAGCTGCATAGCACAGGGAGATCAGCTCGGTGCTTTGTGATCACTTAGAGGGGTGGCAGGGAGACGCAAGAGGGAGGAGATATGGGGATATATGTATATGTATAGCTGATTCACTTTATTATAAAGCAGAAACTAAAACACCATTGTAAAGCAATTATAGTCCAATAAAGATGTTAAAAATAAATAATTTATCCCCCCCAAATTAAATCTTTTTTAAAAATAATAAAAAAGAGCACTCAATAACATGGTAACTCTAAACCTAAGTATTTTCAGTACTATAGTAAATGTAAATGGATTAATATCTCCTATTAAAGTGTAATTTTTTATATTATGTGCAACTAAATTTTTTTCACAATATACACATAAAATAAAAGAATTACATTAGAAAGGAGAAAACATTCCATGTATTGAAAAACAATAAAACAATATCCATACAGTATGCATCTTAGATAAAGTAGTCTTTAAGTTCAGAACAATTTGTCATTATTGTAATTAGTATTATTATCCCAATTTCTTAAAAATATTTCAATACTTTTTCTATTTGAAAAAATATTTTAATATTTTTTTCTTTGCTCTTTTTGGTCTAATACATGGTAAGTATTTAGGTGCTAACATAACCTAAAAATATATGTTTTTTTTTTTACAGCCAAACAAAACTGAATCAAGAAGAAATAGATAACTGGAAAAGACTGATCACTAAAAGCAAAATAGAATCTGTAATTTAAAAAAACTCCCTACCAACAAAAGTCCAGGATCAGATGGTTTCACAGGCAAATTCTACCAAATATACAAAGCAGAACTTACATTGATTCTTCTCAAACTCTTCAAAAAGACTGAAGAGTAAGGAATACTTCCAAAGACATTCTATGAAGCCACCATCACCCTGATATCAAAACCAGATGCTGTGGGGGGGACTTCCCTGGTGGCACAGTGGTTAAGAATCCATCTGCCAATTCAGGGGACATAGGTTCAAGCCCTGGTCTGGGAAGATACCACATGCCATGGAGCAACTAAGCCTGTGTGCCACAACTACTGAGCCTGCGCTCTACAGCCCACGAACCACAACTACTGAAGCCTGGGCACCTAGAGCCCATGCTCTGCAACAATAGAAGCTACCGCAATG
The DNA here is from genome assembly GCF_949987515.2 of Delphinus delphis. NCBI lineage: Eukaryota > Metazoa > Chordata > Mammalia > Artiodactyla > Delphinidae > Delphinus > Delphinus delphis. The sequence goes on from NC_082684.1 coordinate 89,210,139, forward strand.
AACAGCCTGCACACCACAACGAAGAGTAACCCCCACTCACCACAACAAGAAAGAGCCCGTGCACAGCAACGAAGACCCAATGCATCCAAAAATAAAGAAGGAAATAAATTTACTAAAAAAAAAAACAAAAAAAAAAACAGAAGGGGACTTTTCTGGTGGTCCTGTAGTTAAGATTTCGCCTTCCAGGGCAGGGGGTGTGGGTTTGATCCCTGGTCGTGGAGCTAAGATCCCACATGCCTCACAAACAAGAAACCAAAACATAAAACAGAAGCAATATTGTAACAAATTCAATAAAGACTTAAAAAACACACACACACAGAGAAAGACACTACCAAAAAAGAAAATTGCAGGCCAATATCTTTGATAAATATAGATGCAAAAATTCTCAACTGAATATTAGAAAACCGAATCTGACAACACATAAGAGGATCATACACCATGACGAAATTTGATTCACCCCAGTGTCACAAAGTTGTTTCAACATATGCAAATCAATCAACATGATACACCCCATCAACAAAGGAAAAACACAAAACAAATGATCATCTCAATAGATGCTGAAAAAGCATTTGAAAAACTTCAACATCCATTCATGATAAAAACACTTACCAAAGTGGGTATAGAGGAAACATATCTCAACATAATAAAAGCTATTTATGAAAAACCCACAGCCAATATAATACTCAATGTTCACAAGCTGAAAGCCTTCCCGCTAAAATCTGGAACAAGACAAGGATGCCCACTCTCACCTCTTCTCTTCAACATAGTATTGGAAGTCCTAGCCACAACAATCAGACAAGAAAAAGAAATAAAATCTAACCAAATTAAAAAGAGGTAAAGTTGTCATTATATGCAGATAACATGATAATATATATAAAGGGAACCCTAAAAATTCCACAGAAAAACTACTAGAACTGATAAACAAATTCAACAAAGTAGCAGGATACAAGATTAACATACATAAATTGGTTGTATTTCTTTGTTTTTCTTTTTTAAATTTATTTTGGCTGCATTAGGTCTTCATTGCTGTGCACGGGCTTTCTCTAGTTGTGGCCAGTGGGGGTTAGCCTTCGTTGTGGTGCACAGGGTTCTCATTGCAGTGGCTTCTCTTGTTGCGGAGCACAGGCTCTAGGCATGCGGGCTTAAGTAGTTGTGGCACACGGGCTCAGTAGTTCTGGCTCACGGGCTCTAGAGTGCAGGCTAAGTAGTTGTGGAGCACAGGTTTAGTTGCTCCATGGCATGTGAGATCTTCCTGCACCAGGGCTCAAACCCATGTCCCCTGTATTGGCAGGCTAATTCTCAACCATGGAGCCACCAGGGAAGTCCCTGGTTGCATTTCTTTACACTAACAATGAAGTATCAGAAAGGGAATGTAAACAAGCAATACTTTTTAAAATGGCATCAAAAAAATAAAATACTTATGAATAAACCTCACCAAGGAGGTGAAAGACTTATATGCTGAGAACTACAAAACATTAGTAAAGGAAACTGAAGATGATCCAAAGAAATGCAAAGACATCCCATGTTCTTGGACGGGAAGAAGTAATAGTGTTAAAATAGCTATACTACCCAAAGCAATCTACAGATTTAATGTGATTCCTATCAAATTGCCCATGACACTTTCCCCAGAACTAGAACAAATAATCCTAAAATGTATCTGGAACCATAAAAAGTCAGAACTGTCAACACAATCCTGAGGAAAAAGAACAAAGCAGGAGGCATAACCCTCTTAAACTTCACACAATACTACAAAGTTACAGTAATGAAAACCGCATGGTATTGGCACAGAAAGAGATACATGGATCCATGTAATGGAATAGAGAGCCCAGAAATAAACCCACACACCTATGGTCAATTAACCTTCGACAAAGGGGGCAAGAATATACAATGGGGAAAAGATAGTCTCTTCAGCAAGTGGTGTTTTGAAAGTTGGACAGCCGTATGCAAATCAGTGAAGTCAGAACATACCCTCACACCATACACAAAAATAAACTCAAAACGGCTTATATGCTTAAATATAAGATATGACACCTTAAAACTCCTAGAAGAGAACATAAGCAACACATTCTCTGACATAAATCATACCAAAGTTTTCCTAGGTAGTTCTCCCAAGGCAGTACAAATACCGTAAGTCACTTACATATGAACCTTCAAGTTGCAAACTTTCAAAGATGCAAACATCCATTCGCATGTCCAATCATGTAAGTTAGTTCACGTGTCTGGCATACATTGTCACGTGCGTGCATCCTCTATAAGTGGTTGTGCTTTTGTGTGCTTTACAGTACTGTATAGAGTACAGTAGTACAGTACATTTATTTCAAGCCCAAGATGTCGGGAAGCAAGCGTAAAGGCAGCGGTGATGTAGCTGGTACTGTTAAGAAGCACCAAGCGATAATGATGGAAACAAAAGTGAAAATAATTGAGAGAGTGGAGCGAGGCAAAAAGATGTTAGACATTGCTCATTCTTATAACATCAATCATTCAACCACTGGCACGATTCTAAAGAACAAGGACAATATCATGGAACATGTGAAGTCTGCTGTGCCAACGATGTTGACAAAATATCGAAGAAGCATGGAAAAGTGATGGAGGAGATGGAGAAACTTCTCAGTGTGCGGATGCAGGATCAACATCAGCACTGAGTCCTGCTCAGCTTAATGCTGATTCAAGAGAAAGCTAAAAGCCTTTATGAAGACGTGAAGAAGAAACACGGCAAAGAATCAGAGGGCACATCTTTTAATGCCAGCCGTGGCTGGTTTCATCGGTTCAAGGCTAGAGCCAACCTTCACAATGTAAAAGTAAGTGGAGAGGCAGCGAGTGCAGATAGGGTAGCTGTCCAGGAACTTCCTGAAACACTTTGAGAAATTATTGATGATGGTGTGTATTTACCCAACCAGGTTTTTAATGTGGATGAGACACAACTCTACTGGAAGAGGATGCCAGACCGAAGTTACATCAGTAAGGAGGAAAAGTTGATGCCGGGCTATAAAGCAGCAAAGGATAGGCTAACTGTTGTTTGGTGGCAATGCTTCCAGTGATATGAAGCTGAAACCTCTCTTAGTTTATCATTCAGAGAACCCAAGAACCCTTAAAAACATAGCCAAGAGCTCTCTTCCTGTTGTGTAGAAGCGTAACCCCAAAGCCTGGATTACACAGGCCACTTTCCAGGGCTGGTTTTGCCACCACTTTATCCCAGATATAGAGAAATATTGCTTGGAGAATGACGTCCCAGCAAAACATTCTTTTGCTGCTCGACAATGTTCTGGGCCACCCCCCATTCATGGATGACTTTCATCCCAACGTCAAAGTAGTGTATCTGTCACCAAATACTACATTGCTCATCCAACCTATGGATCAGGGAGTTATAGCGACTTTCAAGAAATATTATTTATGTCACACTTTTTGTCAGGCAGTAAAGGTAAGTGACAAATCAGGAACAACCTAGGGACAATTTTGGAAGGACTATAACATCTACAAGACCTTAAAAAACATTGACTTTTCATGGTGTGAGTGTATGGTGGTCACCATGAATGGGGTTTGGAAGAACATTTGCCCACAGTTTGTTCATGACTTTTGTGGATTTGAGAAGGTAGATCAGAAGTGCAAAGAGGTCTTCAGCAACGTAGTGACCCTCAGTGAGAAGCTGGAGCTAGGTCTGCAAGAGGACGATTTCACTGAACTCCTTGCTGTGCAACATGAGGAGCTTACTAACGAAGACCTGATGGAATCGGAGGCCCAGAGAAAGGATGAGGAGGGGTAGGAGGAAGAAGAAGTAAGTGAAGAACTGAAGAGATTCATGACACAGAAAATGGCAAGGGGATCTCCTTTATTTGAGGAAGCACTGTTAGATTTTGAGGCACAGGACCCAAACCTAGAATAGTACCCAAAGGTGGCAGCAGCAGCCATTCAGAATGCAATCCAGGGCTACCTTGTCATCTATGATGAGAAGAAAAGAGCTACTACCCAGACATCAATAGATCATTTTTTCAAGAGGGTAGATAGAATTAAATCCAGCAAGGAACCAGAACCTGTGCCATCAATGTCAGGTATGAGTGAAATGGCAGCTTGCCCTCCGTCTCCTACTGCTGATAATCCTTCACCTCTACCATCTCCCACCTCCTCTCCCTCCTGCAATCAGTAACTCTTCTTGCCTGTTCACTCGATGCCTGCCTGAGTATCCCAGCTGTTGTACTGTACTACTGTACTTTTCAAGTTACAGTACTGTAAGATTAAAAATGTTTTATTTATATTTGTTTTTTATGTACTGTTTGTGTGAAAAGTATTATAAACCTATTACGGTACAATACCATATAGCCGACTGTGTAAGTTGGGTACCTAGGCTAACTTTGTTGGACTTACAAACAAATTGGACTTACAAACGCACTCTTGGAACAGAACTTGTTCATACGTAGGGGACTTACTGTAAAAGCAAAAAAGAAACAGGAACTACTCAAACTTATAAGCTTTTGCACAGCAAAGGAAACCATAATCAAAATGAAAATACAACCTATGGACTGGGAGAAAATATTAGCAAATGATGAGACTGACAAGGGCTTAATTACCAAACTATACAAACAGCTCATACAACTCAATAACAAAATAACAAATAACTCAATGGAAAAATGGGTAGAAGACCTAAATAAACACTTCTCCAAAGAAGACATACAGATAGCCAATAGTCACATGAAAAGATGCTCATCATCACTAATTATTAGAGAAATGCAAAATCCAAATTACAATGAGGTACCACTTCACACTGATCAGAATGGCCATCATTAAAAAAATCTACAATTAACAAATGCTGGAGGGGGTATGGAGAAAAGGGAACCCTTCTACATTGTTGGTGGCCATGTAAGTTGGTGCAGCCACTATGGAAAACAGTATGGAGGTTCCTCAAAAAAACTATAAAGAGAGTTGCTATATGATCTAGCAATCCCACTTGTGGACATATTTCTAGAAGAAACTATAATTCAATAAGATACATGCAACCCTATGTTCATAGCAGCACTATTTATAACAGCCAAGACATGGAAACAACCTAAATGTTCATTGAAAAATGAATGTATATAAAGAAGGTGTGGTATACGTATACAATAGATATTACTCAGACATAAAAAAGAATGCCATTTGCAGCAACATGAATGGACCTAGAGATGATGATACTAAGTGAAGTAAGTCAGAAAGAGAAAGACAAATACCATATAATATCACTTATAAACAGGACACAAATGAACATGTCAGCGAAACAGACACAAACACACAGATATAGAAAACAGAGTTGTGGTTGCCAAGGAGAGAGTGAAGGAAAGATAGGGAGTTTTGGAATAGCAGAAGCAAACTATTCTACATAGGATGGAAAAACCACAAAGACCTACTGTATAGCAGAGGGAACTATATTCAATATCCTGTGATAAACCATATGGAAAAGAATATATATATATAAAACTGAATCACTTTGCTGCACAGCAGAAATTAATACAACAATGTATAAAGGCTGGAGAGGGTGTGGAGAAAAGGGAACCCTCCTGCACTGTTGGAGGAATGTAAACTGATACAGCCACTATGGAGAACAGTATGGAGGTTCCGTAAAAACTAAAAATAGAACTACCATATGACCCAGCAATTCCACTACTGGGTATATACCCGGAGAAAACCATAATTCAAAAAGAGACATGTAAAAAAAAAAAAAGAGAGAGACATGTACCACAATGTTCACTGTAGCACTATTTACAATAGCCAGGACACAGAAGCAACGTAAATGTCCATCGACAGATGAATATATAAAGAAGATGTGGCACATATATACAATGGAGTATTACTCAGCCATAAAAAGGAACAAAATTGAGTTATTTGTAGTGAGGTGGTTGGACGTAGAGTCTGGCATACAGAGTGAGGTAAGTCAGAAAGAGAAAAACAAACACCGTATGCTAACACATATATATGGAATCTAGAAAAATGGTACTGATGAACCTAGTGATAGGGCAGGAATAAAGACACAGATGTAGAGAACGGATTTAAGGACACAGAGGGGAAGGGGAGACAGGGACGTAGTGAGAGAGTAGCACTGACATATATACACTACCAAATGTAAAATAGCTAGTGGTAAGTTGCCGCATAGCACAGGGAGATCAGCTCGGTGCTTTATGTCCCCCAGAGGGGTAGGATGGGGGTGTGGGAGGGAGGCTCAAGAGGGGGGGATATGAGGAATATATGTATACATATAGCTGATTCACTTTGTTGTAAAGCAGAACCTAATACAATGTTATAAAGCAATTATACTCCAATAAACATGTATTTAAAAAAACCCACAACACTGTAAATCAACTACACTTGAAAATATTTCTTAAGGGCGAAAAATTTTTTGAATGTAAGTTTTATTGTGTGTGTATACCACAGGTTCAATATATATGAATTATGTCAAATTGATTATTGTTTTTCAAAAGAAAGAATTTTTGATATTTCACATCAGCTTCATAATATAAAGGCAGAAAAACTATATTATTTTTTCTAAAGCTCAGAAATAGCCATTTTGCTCATTCAGTATACTATAAACCACTAACTTTATTAAAAAGGGATTCGTGACCTCTCCCTTCCAAAGAAATATTTCTCCACTCACGCAAGTTTAATAGAATGTTCCGCCATGAACTGACTTCCCACCTTAGAGACATGAGATTTGCATCCTGAAATCTCTTTCTTGCAAAAATGTCCAATTAGCATCCTAGCATTACAGAAAAGAAATGCTTTTTTCCAGATCTCAAATTCCATACAACTTTACTCAAGACATCATGTATTTTTTTCACACACACACACACACACACACACACACACACACATACTGTATTTTATTTTTATAAGAGATAAATAAACTGACACCAAGCATTGTAAATGGATGACCACAACAAAAGCAACAATGACTGCAATTACCAAACATGAAACACACTCATACTGTGTCATAATATTAACATTCAGTCCAGGAATCCTCCACTGTAACAGCTCCTTTACTTTGCAGTGAAAGACATCATGTATTTGTAAATTATCAACACTCACCTGAGGTATTTAAAGATCAACAGAAACATAATTTTGTGTTCTCTTTCATTTATTCTGGTTCTAAGTGGTCATTTTTAAACGAAAGTATTTAAGTATGTTAATGTCACCTTATAACATCATATTTCAAATGACTACCGTCTCTCCAAAGATGAAATATGAGGAACTATTGAAATATTAGGCTCTCCAAAGTTTTACTCTCTGAATCTGTATTACCCTTCTGCTGAACTCCACACTGTTCATTATTCTCTGAGAATATTCTTTTTCTCGTATGGCCGTCTCACATGCTCTTTCATTTCATGAAGTTTTTCCTACAATTTTATGCCTAGTTTATTTCTGAGAAAATGCATTATTTCAGATTGATATTTATACACACAAAGACTTCTCTATAATTCTGAGAGTTTCAAGAACTCCTTTTTTTGTTTAATACTTAGATTCTGAAGCTCTCCACAAAGCATTACTAAAATTGCACTTACATAAGTATCTACATATTAATCACACATTAATGCATTTACAATTGTATTATGATTTATTGCTAATTTTGAAGCATAAACGTAGCTGTCTTACTTACCACCCTCTTGGAAATCACTTTAATATTTGCACTTAGGACTTGAAAGAGAATGGATAAATAAAAACCTGAAGAATATGCAAATACAATTTATATATTTCTCATAAAATTAGGTGATTATCTAACCTTTATCCAGAAAAAAGAAGAGCCCAGATACTCTGCAGGCATGATACTCGAGAATGTGTGGCCTTCCAGCAGGAAAACAGGCAGTAATCCATGTGGCAGAGTTTACCTGTGACCAGCTGGGGTAAGTGACCTATGCGTTCCTTACATGCAACGTATCAGGAGTGGAAAAAGGGAACTTGTCAGTTGTGGCAATAAGTATAACAAAGTTTTGTAGCAGGTCATGCTCATATATTCAACACAGGTACAATCAAAATTTTGTTCAATTCTGGTAAATCTAAGTCTGTATCTGTTACCTTGTCTTTAATGAGGAAATGTCACAACTGACTTACAAAAAACAAAGTGTTTTGTTTGTTTGTTTGTTTTAATTACAGTCACGGTTAGTAAGACATAGCTCAGAACAGCTAATGTGACTTAGTGATTCTCTCATCAGGAAATACAGTTTCTACTTCCTTGTTTATTCTCCACATCCTGTAGTAAGTAAAGTTTCAATGAAAGATAAATCTACAGGGCGAAAAGAAAATTACATGTGTTGATAAGATCATTTTGACAGGTTTTACCACATATGTCAGTGTTTCTGGGGATGGACACAAGCCAGAGCTCCCTACTCTGACATTTTCACTGATGTCATTCCCTTTGATCCTCAATTTGAAAGTGGATAAAAATGTTTTCTATGTTTTCTTCTTTAAGAAATTAAACAAAGAATGCTGTCTAGACATGATCCTCTAATGATGTTCAGTCAGTGGTCATCAACAGAGGAAAAGCACAGAATCTGATCCCCACAGAAGGATGACATTCAGTCAGGTAAGAAAATTCTCCCTGAAATCAGAGCTTCATCTTTAACATGCAATCAAAGGCTTTCACAGGTTCTTCATCACTCTGCACTCAGCCCTATTATATGGGATTGGCTCTGAGAATCTCACCTCAGAGGACTGACAAACATGTCATAGTACACTGATCTGGTACCAGATCCTGCCTCTCTTAATGATCTCCTGCAGGGACATTGGAATATTCTAGGATACTTCCTGGAGCCCTCTACTCCATACAGGTACACTTCCAAGTAGAAACAGAAGCTTTGATTCTCACTGGGAGAAGCTTTGATTCTCACTGGTCCAACCAACCTCTCTAGAAATATGATGTTCTAATCTCTCCTGATTAGAACATTTCAAGGTCTCTCCCTGTGCTAATTTAGTAAAGCTAAAAGAGAAACAAGAAAGAGCAAACGATGCAGGGAGCAATATATAAGATTCCTTTACTTAATGTATTTATCTGATATACCCAAATATTGATAAATATAGATTCATTTCATAATGGTCAAGGAAAGAGGAGGAGGAACCTCCATGCCAACAGTATATATAAAATGGAATCAATATTGCATAAGCTCCTGCTTAAGCTTGGCTACGAGGTACTAACTCTTCTCCTAAAGAAGCAGTAACTCTCCATCATTTGAAGCACACTGAGGACTCAGACAGCTGGACACTGAGGGTGTAGTCTCCTCACTCGAATTCTGTACCTGCATCACAGAACAATGAAATATTCCCAAAGAATTATTAAGGATGAGGTGGGGAATTGAAATAAAAAAGATGAATCCATAGTCTGCCCTACCATCTGTTCTGCTGGATATTACCACCATCTTGGCCCAATATGACCTTCCCACTTTTCTCTGGGCCTCCCTACTTTCCACCTCCATCCTCTCATTATATCTTACCTACACTTGGAAACGACTCTAGTTTTTCCACTGATCTTTATCTACAAGTAATCCAAAGAGCAACTGTGTATATAACTCCTTAGAAACCTCAGGTCTGACTCAGTAATACATGACCTTCGAAGTCCAAAGTTTTCCTAATTCCCTTTATTATTTTTTTCCTAATTTCCATGTACTTAAACTCTCAGGACCTCCACTGTTCTCAGGTTCGTCTTCCCTGCAAAATCTGTCAACCTAGACATAGACTTAAGTACCACCCTCTAATTCTCTCCTAGGGAATCCAGTTTTTAAAAAAGCCTCAACAAACCTTATGGACTTTATTAAAGACTCTTTAAGATAACCCATGAGAGATAGCAGTACACCCATAGATATCTATTTAATACACCCTCAGAGTATTTATTTTTTCTTTTTTATAAAGTCTCTTCTGGCCAATGAAGACTCTCAGCTCTTCTTCTTCAACATATGCAGTGTCTCACCCTTCTGATTACTCTCTGCTCTATCCCAGGTCCACTCCCTTTCCTGATATTACATTCTTTCCCAATTTTGTATGTTGGTAAAATCAAATAACATAAAATGTAACATGTTAACTATCATAAAGTGCACCGTTCAGTGATATTAAATACGTTCATATTATTGGGAAATCAACATCACCATTTATCTTTCTAATTCTTTTCTACAGTTTTAAAACTGTAACTCTATATCCTTTAAACATAACTTTCCTTTTTGTTCCATAACCACCTGAAAAGCATCATTACCCTCCCAATTTCTATGGTTTTGACTACACTAAGTACCCCATATAATTGAAATAAGTAGTTGTTATGACTCACTAAAAGTCACAAAAATGGCATTTTTGGTAGCTAAATTTCCTCAAGATTCATCCATGTTGTAGCATATTCCTAGATCTCTTCCTTCTTAACAGTGAATAATATTGTATTATATGGGTATACCACACTTTGTTTATCCAGAATCTAGTGGATGAACACTTAGGTTGCTTTCATATTTTAGCTACTGTGATTATTACTGCTCTAAACACTGGCGTACAAATATTTCTTTAGGACCCTGATTTCAATTCCTTTGGGCATACCTCATAGTACAATTCCTGGATCATGTAGTAATTCTATTTTTCAATATCTGAAAACTTGCCATACTCTTCTGCAAAGCAGCTGTATCATTCTACGTTTCCACTGACATAGCACAATGCTTCCAGCTCCCTCACATCCTCACCAATACTTGTTTTCTGCTTGTGTATGTGTCTGTGTGCTTGTGTGTGTATGCATGCACACAAATATATAAACATGCATTTAGTGATATGGAGCATCTATTCAAGTGCTTAGTCATTTGTACATCTTTCTGAAGAACCATCTATTCAAGTCTTTTATCCATTTTTGAATCAGGGTGTTTGCTTTTTGTTGAGTTGTAGGAGTTCTCTGTATATTCTGAATAGAAATCTCTTGTCAGATAGATGGCTTTCAAATATTTTCTCCCATCTTGTGGGTTGCCATGTTATTCTGTTTACATTTCTTTGATACACATTTTTTTAAATTATGTGCTGCAAATTATTTTTTTTGTCAGCTGTACTTTTGTTGTTCCTTCGTTTCATATTGAGGAAAACACTGCCAAATCCAATGTCATGAAGCTCTTGTCCTGTGTCTTCTTCTAAGATTTTTTATTTTATTAGGTCTTATATTTAGTTTCTTGATATGTTTTCATTAATTTTTGCATATGATGTTAGGTAAGGGTCCATCTTCCTTCTTTTGCATGTTGACAAGACTTCTCAGCACCATTTGTTGAAAATACTATACTTTCTACTTTGAAAAATCTTGGCAACTTGTCAAAAACCATTTGGCCATATATCAGGGTTTATTTCTGGGTGTCGTATTCTATTCTGTTGGTCTTGAATAAGGGAGAAAATAGTATAACCTATCCAGGTTGATGAAGAACAGAAAGACAGACCAGGACTGAGAATTAGGAGGGCAATATAAAACCAGCAGGGAGTAAAAGTGTGAGAGAAGATCTTGTATTTCTGAGTTCATGGAAATATGATCATGCTAAAACCAGTAAACGCCTGACTTTGAACAACACGGTAAGGGGAGAATGGGCTGCTGGGACACATAGTACATCTCCTACAAAAGGCCACTTCTCCAAGGTCAGGAAATGTAACGAGCCTACTACATAGATAGCAATAAAAACAGCAAGTTAAGAAAAATGAGGTGACACAGAAACACTATCCAAATGAAGGAACGAGATAAGAACTCAGAAGAAGATCTAAGTGAAGTGGAGATAGCCAATCTATTCAAGAAAGAGTTCAAGGTAAGGACTGTAAAGATGATCAAAGAACTCAGGAGAAGAACCGAAGACCAGAGCAAGAAGTTAGAATGTTTGAAAAAAGTTAGACCATTAAAGAACAACAAAACAGAGATAAGGAATACAATAACTGAAATGAAAAATACACTAAAAGGAAACTATTGTAGACTAAATGATACAGAGGAATGAATCAGAAAACTAAAGGACAGAGTACTGGCAATCACTGAAGATGAACGGTAAAACAACAGATTAAAATGAAATGAGGAAAGTTGAACAGACCTGTGAACAACATCAAGTATACTAACATTTGCATTATACTGGTCCCAGAAGCAAAAAGCAAAGAGAAAGCAGTGTAGAACATACCTGAAGACATAACAGCTGAAAACTTCCCTAACCTGGGAAAGAAAACAGACAACAAAGTCCAGTACACACAGTAAGGCCAAAACAGAATCAACCCAGAGAGGACCACAACAAGACTCATTGTAATTAAAATGGCAAAAAAAAAGTAAAGATAAAAAGACACTATTAAATGGAGCAAAGGAAAAGCAACAAGTTACAATCATGGGAACTTGCCTAAAGTTATTAGCTGACGTTTCAGGATAACCTCTGCATGCCAGAAGGGAGTGGCATGGTATATTGAAAGTCATGAAAGGGAAAAGCCTATAACCAAAAATACTCTACCCAGCAAGGCTCTCCTTCAGATTTGATGGTGAGATCTAAAGTTTTACAGAGAAGCGAAAATAAAAGAGCTCAGCATTGCCAAACCAGCTTTATGAGAAATCTTAAAGGGGCTTTTCTAAGTGAAAAAGAAAAGGCCACGACTGAAACATAAAAATTATGAAAAGAAACTTACTAAAGGAAAAACCTCATTGGTTAAGGCAAATATTCAACAAAGGTAGTAAATCAACCATGTACACAGCTAATAGGAAGGATGAAAGAAAACAGTAAAAAAAATCATCTATATTCACAACAAGAAGTTAAGGGACACACAAAACAAGTAGATGTAAAATATAAGGTCAAATTCAGTAACTGTGGGGGAGCAGAGTAACAGTTCAGCGTTGTTAGTGTCCATGTGAAATTAAGAGCTCAGCAACTTAAAATAATCACACACACACACACACACAACTGAAAGAAATCCAAACATAATATTAAAGATAGTCCTCACATCACAGATGAAGGGAATAAAAGGGGAAGAAAGGAACACTGAAGAAATTAAAGAGGGATTCTAAAAATACCCAGAGACAAATGAAAATGAACACACAATGATCCAAAATCTATGGGACACAGCCAACGCAGTTCTCAGGGGGAAGTTATAGTGATACAAGCTTATTCTGAGGAAACAAGAAAAATATCAAATAAACAACCTAACATTACACCTGAAGGAATTAGAAAAAGAAGAAAAAGCAAAACTCAAAGCTGCCAGAAAGAAAAGAATTAAGAAAACAATACCATATGCAATCACATCAAAAAGAATAAGATATGTAGGAACAAACACACCTAAGAGGGTAAAAGACACGTACTCAGAAATCTACCAGCCATTGGTGAAAGAAGTTGAAGGCAACAGAAACAGATGGGAAAATATAGCAGGTGCATGGACTGGAAGAATTAATACTGTTAAAATAACCATACTACCAAAGGCAATCTACAGATTTAATGCAATCCCTATCAGAATATCAAAGCATTTTCACAGAACTTGAAAAAGTAATTTTAACATTGGTATAGAAACACAAAGACCCCAAATAGCCAAACAATCTTGAGAAAGAACAGAGCTGGAGGCATCACGCACCTTGACTTCAGATTATACTGCAAAGTGACAGTAATCAAAGAGAATCGTACTGGAGCAAAAACAGACACAAAGATCACTAGAATAGAATAGAGATCCCAGAAATAAGCCCACACACTTATATTTAATTGATTTATGACAAAGCAGGCAGTATGGAGAAAAAACTGTCTCTTCAATAAGTGGTACTGGGAAAACTGGTCAGCTACATGGAAAAGAATAAAATTAGAGTATTTTAGCACACCGTATATAAAATAAACTCAAAAGTGAATAAAGACCTAAATGTAAGACCAGAAACCATAAAGTCCCTAGAGGAAAATATAGAACATTCTTCAACATAAATGATAGCAACAGTTTTACGTTCAGTCTACTAAGGCAAATGAAACAAAAGCAAAAATAAACAAATGGGACTTCACTAAACTTAAAAGATTTTGCACAGCAAAGGAAACCAAAGATGAAATGAAAAGACAACCTGCTGAAGGAGAGAAAATATTTGCACATGATAAGAGATTAACACCAAAAACATGACCAAGCAAGGGTTAATATCTAAAATACAGAAACAGCACACACAACTGATTATCAAAAAAACACCCAAGATCTTTTTTAAAAAAATGAGAAGACCTAAAGAGACATTTTTCCAAGGAAAAAATACAGATAGACAGCCAGAACTCACAAAGATGCTAAACATAGCTAATTGGCAGTAAAATGCAAATCATAACTATGAGATATATCACCTCAGTCTTGTCAGAATGGCTGTCATCAAAAAGTTCACAAATAACAAAGGTTAGTGAGGATGTGGAGAAAGGGAAACTCTTGTACACTCTTGATGTGAATGTGAATTAGTGCAGCTACTGTGGAAAGCAGAATGAAGGTTCCACAAAAAACTAAAAATAGAACTACCATAATATCCAGCAATTTCACTCTTGGGTATATATCAGAAGAAAACAAAAACACTATTTCAAAAAAATAACTGCACACCAATGTTCATAACAGTGTTATTTGCCATAGTCAAGATATAGAGTCAAACTAAGTGTTCATCAATAGGTTAGGGGATAAAAAAGATTTTTTATGATGACTTCAACAAAAAATGAAATTTTGCCATTTGCAAGAACATGGATGGACTTGGAGGGTATTATGCTTAGTAAAATAAGCCGCAGAGAAAACAAGCATGGTATGTTATCAATTACACGTGACATCTAAAAAATTGAATAAAACAACAACAACAAAAAACAGATTCACAGATTAAAGAACAGACTAGTGGTTACCAGCAGGGAGAGATAGGGTGGAGGAACAAAAGAGTGGTAGGAGATTTTGAGGTATAATCCACTATGTATAAAATCAATAATCTACAATTATGTAGTGTATAGCATGGGGAATATAACCACTCTTTTATAATAAGTATAAATAGAGAAGAACCTAAACATGTATGAATCACTATGTTGTACCTCTGAAACTGATACAATAATGTAAATTAACTATAGATCAATAAGATATAAAGAAACAATAAAGGGGAGACAGATTATTAGATAGAAATCAATTACATAAACACAAGTTTTGGAAATCAAGGAAATAAAAAACAACATGTAAGACGTAACATTGGCATTTAAAGTGTACATTAAAAGAAATCATTTAAGTGGTAAAAAATGTTACCCATTCTCACAATTTTGTATATCTAGGATAAATTATTATGTACAAAAATATGTTACAAATATTCAGTCAAAAAGAAAGAGAAAATTTGGATTAACCAAGTTTAGTATACAAATTTAATATCAAAGTCTCTATCTAAAACTGATTTGAATAAGTTCTGTTAGACACTTCTAGTTTCTTTGTGATGTAAAATCTTTTAAAGCATAAAAATCAGCCTTTCTACATTATTCCATTAGACATACATAGAAGTTAAAAGAAATGAGAAGACAGAGCAATCAACCAGGAAGGTGAATTTACTGAGAAACAGTCATTCGTTCTCCCTCCTCCTTTTCTTCTCCTCCTTTTCCAGGTCTCTTTCGGTTCCAATCAAGAGAAGTCTTGAGAATTCTGAAAATATTTCTTGGAGGGCTTCAAATCACCATACCTACATCCTCTGCCACAACTACTCACACGGGAACAAAAATAAACCTCTGCTATCTACTCGTGCAGGAGGGATTCGTGCAAAATAAACTCCTACATGGAGACCAACAGGTGAGTTTTCTACCTGTTCTTTATAATGTCCTTCCATTATAGTAAATCGCACACATTATGAGGCAGAAGTGGTTATGTGGGCTTTTCCTTGAAGTCAAAAAACTTGCATTCATTTCAAGTACCTGGTGATCATAGGGTACAGCCAGGGAAGGTGCCATCCCCCTTGGGGGGAGGGCGGTGAATGGGCTCCCGCAGCCATGCACCTCCTGATGTACAGATTCTGGAGAAACAAAGGGCGGTCACACCGCAGGTCAGCCCGTCAGGCTGTCGGGCCACTGGGCAACTCGACCAGCCTGGAAGTGCTCCGTCAGTTGCTGAAAGCAAAACTCTGTCCCTGCTGTGAAGCCAGGCAATTTGGGCCAGAGAGTCAGAGGAGACCGGTAATCAACTCCTCTCTACTCACCTCCTTGGGGTTACAGCAAACCCATCTCCAAACCCAAATCTGACCCTGGAGTGCCAAACTGGGAGTGGCAGGTGGGCTCTGCCGCTGCTTCAGCGCCCTCTGGAGGTTGTCTGCAATAATGGCAACTCTCAGCCCTTCCTCCTCCTCCTTCCCTAGTCCTGGGGGATGCCTTGGCCTCCTGCAGCTGCTGGCCTGATTTCATTCTTCTTTCTTCTCCAATTACAATTAAGTGTTTTACAGAGGTTTGGAATATTTTGAAGAAGGAAGATCTTTTAGTCAATACACCTTAACCGTGAGAAGTTGGTTTCAAGAATGAACCTGAAATACTGTATTTGTCTCCTGACGATTCCAAGGAGAGACAGCTCAAGTTTTCTAAATCATAAGAAAAATCAAGTTATAAATATGATATTCTGAGCCAGAGATGAAAAAGCAGTTTTTAGTACCCCCTCCTCTTGTCATATGACTGGGATTTAAATCAATCAGCTGCCACTGGTTTTTAAGTCCCATGACCCAACTTTAAATCAATCAGCTGCTTCCCTGTAACTCACATGACTTGGTTTTGAAGAGTAAGAAATGCAGAGGTATAAAAATGATGTTCTGAACAATAAATGGAAAAACAACATTTTAGAAAGTTTTTTTCTTTTCGAATGGACCATTCATTGCATACAGAATAAAGGATTCTCTTGTGGATTTCTTGAACTGTAAACACATACAATGTCTCCGTTGGCTTGACTGACTTAGTTTTTGGGGGGTTTTTTTGTTGTTGTTGTTAACATCTTTATTGGAGTATAATTGCTTTACCATGTTGTGTTAGCTTCTGCTGTATAACAAAGTGAATCAGCTATTCTATACATATATACCCATATCCCCTCCCTCTTGCGTCTCCGTCCCACCCTCCCTATCCCACCCCTCTAGGTGGTCACAAAGCACTGAGCTGATTTCCCTGTGCTATGCGGCTGCTCCCCACTAGCTATCTATTTTACCTTTGTTAGTGTATATATGTCCATGCCACTCTCTCACTTAATCCCAGCTTACTCTTCCCCCTCCCCGTGTCCTTAAGTCCATTCTCTACATCTGCATCTTTATTCCTCTGCAGTGACTCCTGCTAGGGATGGATACTACCTTTTATGCTCAGGGGAAATCCCCTAGTTTGAATATGATTTGAGTTTGGTCCTGTGAAACCATCAGAACTTCCCACCAGAGATAAATGAGGAGATTCTGGCCTTTACTAGTATGCAGGATGAACAAGGGTGTCCTGGCTGTACTTGCCAACCCTCCTATTTTATCCACCTATTTTTATCCAACTTCCACCCTGTGAGTACTTTTGACCAACCCTGAGCTCAGACTCCTGACCTATTACAGTGACTTTGTCAGTCTTTCTTTTAAAATGGACAGGTAATAAAATGAATTTAACCTAGAAGCAGCAGCTCAGTAAGGGAAATAAAATCACCAGAAGTTATCTAATCACAGCCACAGCCATCCAGGGCTCTGTCTTATCTGCTGGGTCATAAGAATGAGACCTTCCTAAACTTGAAGGTCATCCAATCAAATAAGTAAAGGTGTTGCTCACCTCTGGCTCTTGGAGGGATTGCCAGGCAGTCTACCCAGTGTATACTAATGTCAAAACTCTGTCATGGTTTTGAAACACTTATGTTCCAGGAAAGCTTTTTGGGGTGCGTGGGGGAAGGTTTTTTTTTTGACATCAAGCAAAAAATAAATCACCCAGCTCTTTGAGCACAGGGGTTCTTAAGAGGGCAGTAGAAGGAATTAATGGGCAGAAAAGACGATCTCCTCCAAAGTGAAGGTCGTTTTTCCAAAAGAGTAGGATTTAATCTCAGTTTAAGGAGAACACTTTTAAATAGCTGGGACAGCTCCAAACTGCAGTTTAGGGAATGAGTGCTTCAAGAGAACAGTGCTTTAAAGGTCCTGGCAAGGCAGCAAGAGGATGAAGAGTTGGTTTTGCATAGGTTTGAACACAGGAGTAAAGAAGCAGAGGCATCTCTGACTAAAAGGCCCTGAGATCCTATGGCATCAATGCGTCAGTTGCAGCGGGCAGGGGGTGGGGGTGGGGATATATTCCTCTCAAAGTCTCCCAGGGCCCGTCACCCCTCCCTGCCCCACTCCCTACTCCCTTCACCCTTCCTCCCTCCACTGTTGGGTCCCCAGGGACAGCACTTCTTAAGCTGGAGCGCTCAGGCACCATCTCTGCAGTCTGGATTCTGGAGCCTGGCAAGTTCTGGGACAGGAAGGCAGGTCTTCAAGGCCTCTGGGGTGCATTCAGACTGGAGGGCTGGAGGGGAACTGGAGCTCCGAAGCCCCCTCATGTCCTTGAAGCCGAGGGAGGAACACATCCTCCTAACAGTACTTCTCAGGGGTCAGCCTGCTCCCCACCCGACGGTGATCCATACTCACTTGAGGCAGCAAGGACTGCTTCTAACTGGCCCCCTCGATGCCGCCTTAAGGGTCCTCACACATGTGTGACAGCGCAGGCCCTGGCTCTCTTTAGTCAGCTGAGGCTACTGCTGCCGGGGTCCCTCCAGTCCCATCCCCCAGCCCCTCCCTCTGGTACTTCATCTAATAGAAGAAAGAGCACAGAAGAATTGGCTGAATCAAGGGACCTGTGAGACTGTGTATGAGTTTGAAGACCGAGAACCTAAGGCACAATTAAATATTATTGGAAACTATCGTAGGGTGTGTGGTGGGAGGTAAGGAGGCTGAGAGGCTGAGTCAATCTGGTGAGTCCAGCCCCAGGACACCACACAGCCCCTGCCCCACCTTCCCTGCCATCAGACAAGGGTTGCTGCAACTCGAGCCAGGACTGTGCATTTCCCCCTCCCTGATTCTCCTCAATAAGAGCAGGTGGCCCCCCTCTGAGGGCAGGGGCAAGACAACGGACCAAGTTCCCGTGGACTAAGGTGCTGCTGGAAGCTCTCCCTGAACAGCAGTGCTGGCTTGGAACGAACCCGTACACCTCCAAAGTTGGTCTCGTCCTGCAACTGAGGGACGCAGGCTTCAATTCACGTGCCCTGGCTTTAAATCAAACAGCCCCCTTTAGGTCAGGTGACCCGAATTTAAGTCACTGTGTGCCCCTCAAGCCTGCAACTTCAAAAGTTGGGAACTTCACTTTCATCCCAGCACCTAACATAGCTGAATGCACACTGCAGTCACCCCCAAGCCTGGCTTAGAGGCAGGGTATAAGATAAGGGGATGGGCATGCACACATGGTGATGAGGATGTACTTCATGTACCAGAAGGGTCTAGGTACTCTGGGGTACAGCAAGCAGTGCACAATACAGCAGATCCCTGGCAAAGCTGGTGATGCACTGGGAGAGCAGTCACACCCATGCATGCAGATGTTCCAGGGCGGGGGCTGCAGCACAGCCAGCCAGGAAGGTGTGAAAGCGGAGGATCTGAGCCTTCTTGAGAAAGGCAGACACAGAGGATGGATGAGAAACAAAGACCAGATGAAATACAGATTTGAAAAACACACCCTGCTCTTGAAATTGGGGTGCACCCCAGATTTGAGTCCTCTTACTCCCCAGTTGCTAGTGCTTTGGCATTTGCCCAATTATTTATAAAATTTGACTGATAATATCTAACCCATAGAATATTGCATTTGTAGTGGTTTTGCGCGTTTATGTTTCTATAGTGGAATAATCTTTTCTACAAGAAAAATGTATATTATCTGAAATAAATCAAAACCCCTTTTTAAAAAGTACTATATCGGACTTCCCTGGTCGCACAGTGGTTAACAATCTGCCAGCCAAGGCAGGGGACATGGGTTCGAGCCCTGGTCCGGGAAGATCCCACATGGCGTGGAGCAGCTAAGCCCATGCACCACAACTACTGAGCCTGCCTGCCACCTACTGAAGCCCGTGTGCCTAGAGCCGGTGCTCCACAACAAGCGCAGCAAGGGAAGCCACCACAGTGAGAGGCCCGTGCACTGCAACAAAGAGTAGCCCCTGCTCGCCGCAACTAGAGAAAGCCCGCGCGTAGTAACGAAGACCCAACGCAGCCAAAAATAAATAATAATTATTATTATTTTTTAAAGTACTTCTGTACAACTTCTCTGGGAAGAACAGAGAGATGGTGTGGGAGAGTGAGAAAGACCAATATTTAGTGCACATCTCTGATGCAGGTGCTCTGCTGGCTCAGATAGCTTTATCGCCACTTTACAAAGGAGGAAGTTAGCTCAGAGAGGTTTAGTAATTTTCCCAAAGCCAAACAGCTATTGAGTGGCAGAACCAAGATCTGAACCAAGTCTGTTACCTTCAAAGCCTAAGTCCTCATCACAACAAAACTCAATTAAAAATGACATTTATCGAATTACATTGCAACCTGGTGAGTTCTTGGCACAATCCTGAATAAGAGTGAGAAAGAAAGAAATAGCATTGTTCCTACAGTCAACCAAAATTTTTGAAGCAGCTGCTAGATGCCTGGCCCTCTTTGGGGTTCAGCAGTGATCAAGACAGGAAGAGTCCTCTTTCCCGGCTGGAACCATGGAAGGTGCTGAGGAGAAGAAAAAGAAGGTTCCTGCTGTGCCAGAAACCCTTAAGAAAAAGCGAAAGAATTTCGCAGAGCTTAGGATCAAGCGCCTGAGAAAGAAATTTGCCCAGAAGATGCTTCGAAAGGCAAGGAGGAAGCTCATCTATGAAAAAGCTAAGCACTATCACAAGGAGTACCGGCAGATGTACAGAACTGAGATTCGAATGGCTAGGATGGCAAGAAAAGCTGGCAACTTCTACGTACCCGCGGAACCCAAATTGGCATTTGTCATCAGGATCAGAGGTATCAATGGTGTGAGCCCAAAGGTTCGAAAGGTGTTGCAGCTTCTTCGCCTCCGTCAGATTTTCAATGGCACCTTTGTGAAGCTCAACAAGGCTTCAATTAACATGCTGAGAATTGTGGAACCATACATTGCATGGGGGTACCCAAACCTGAAGTCAGTAAATGAATTGATCTACAAGCGTGGTTATGGCAAAATCAACAAGAAGAGAATTGCCCTGACGGATAACGTGTTGATTGCTCGATCTCTTGGCAAATACGGTATTATCTGCATGGAGGATCTGATTCATGAGATCTATACTGTTGGAAAACGTTTCAAAGAAGCAAACAACTTCCTGTGGCCCTTCAAATTGTCTTCTCCACGAGGTGGAATGAAGAAAAAGACTACCCATTTTGTAGAAGGTGGAGATGCTGGCAACAGGGAAGACCAGATCAACAGACTTATAAGAAGGATGAACTAAGGTATCTACCATGATTATTTTTGTAATCCGGTCAGTTAATAAACAGTGACTGCTCTCTGCTCTGTATTGTTGTCTTGGTGACTTTTTGTTATCTTTTCTCAGCCGTCCCCTAACTATTGTGGCACATCTTGGTGTGACACAGTTAAGTCACATCAACAGCCTGTTGCGTGTAAAACTTAGGGTCCAGTTTGTATCTTGTGAAAAACATTCCTGGGGTTTATTGAAGATTTTCCTGTACGAAGTCCTGATTTTTCACTTTTGAGTTGGCCAAAATGGGTCTATTCTAAGAAAGCCCATTTCACAGGCCTTTGTGCATGAGTAAAGGTTCAGTTTACAAATAAAAATCCGTTGCTGAAAAAAAAAAAAAAAGACAGGAAGAGTCCTGCTTTCACGAAGTATGTAGTGGGGAAGAGAGACGGGTACAACTTGGGTGAGGGATTTCACCTTGCTGGGCCTCTGTTTTCGCATCTGGAAAATGCGACAGGTGTTCCTCATTTTCTGGGATTCTCCAGCCCTCACATTCTATGATTCCATGAGAAGCATTTGTTTTCCTATTTCTTTAAAATTCAATCAGGCCATGAGCTGTGATGAATTTTGTTAGCTGCTCCCCAAATCACTCTATTCCCACCCTTTTCCTGTGATCAGGTCTTTCCCGAAACATGACTCACAATCAGTCAAGTCCCAGAACCTAAGGGGCACCCAGCAGAAAAATTCCAACCCTGGCTTCTCAGGAGCTCTGCGGTCTACCTGGCCAGGTAAACTTAACTCACCTGGCACAAGGTGACCATCCCTGGTTTCATATCAACATGATCTCAGGCACAAACCTCCTTGTTTTTCAATTTTGTCTTTAAGTTACTTGTTGAAACAACTGCACAAATATGACAAAGATATAAAATCAGGCATCTTCTGCCCCCAGTGCCTACTAATAAATGATTTTCTGCCACTTTAATGATAAAGATAGAACATTTCAACATTCTGCTGCCCTTATTATTTGCCATTTTTGTTGATATTTCTATTGAATACATCTTTCAATATTTTAACAATAGAACATTATTTAGGTTGATCCAGACCCAGCCTTGAGTGGTAAAGGTTTTGTTGTTATATTGTGGGACTCGAGGGACATTGTTCCAGCTAATGATTAAGAACTCTCCAGACAATAGGGGCTTCTTAGACAATGGGTGAATTTCCAGGATGTCCGGCCCCCTTCCGAGAAGGAGGGAGATAACAAAATGTAAAAAAGGTGTCTGTCAAAGACCAATCAGGCAGCTGGGGACAAGTTCTCTCTCTGGTCCGAGCCTAAGCCGGGACCAATCAGCAGGAGAACACAACCAAATCTATAATTTACATACGGGGAAGTGGGAACCTATAAAACTGACATATTCGCGCCCAAAAGGGTTCCTTCTTCGACCTCCTGCGTGAGGACCAAGGAACCCCGGTGCACCGGCCTTCAATAAACCTCTTGCGTTTTGCATCGACTTCCGACTCTTGTTGTTTCCTGGGCGAGTCGAAACTCCTAGGAGACCGCGCAGGTCTAACATTTGGGGGCTCGTCCGGGATTCCACTCGCCCCGGACCACGAGAACATCGGGAGTTGGAGGTACCAGGTAAGCTCGAGCTTGATTGTCTGTTTGTCCCTTGTTCTTTGTGGGCCATTATCGGAGGAAAGCCGTAAGAATCGGCTTATTATGGAATCTGTATCGGACCTCTGGCTAGGCAGACGTGCTAATAGCCGGCGTCCATGAGCCCTAGGGGACGCCCTGGTGGCTCATCTGGAAGGAGAGGCAAACTCTGTCTCCCCTTCACTCGGTTTCGGCAGTTCCCTTGGTGGTAACTGCCATCTGAAGAAGTTTCGGTTTTGAAGCGAGCTCGCGGTGGCCCATACGTATATGTGTTTCGTGGAGTTTTAACTGTTTCTGTATTGTGGTCTATTCTTCTTCTCTGACGGACGACAATGGGACAAACTATGACGACTCCTCTTTCCCTTACCCTAAGCTATTGGACCGAAGTTCGGGCCAGAGCCCATAATTTTTCGGTAGAGGTAAAGAAAGGAAAGTGGCAGACTTTGTGTGCCTCTGAATGGCCAACATTTCAGATAGGATGGCCCCCTGAAGGATCCTTTTTATTAGACAAGATTAAGCTGCTGAAGTCTAAGATATTTAATATAGATCCCCACGGACATCCAGACCAAGTACCATATGTCTTGGTCTGGGAAGATTTAATTCTCTCCCCACCTCCGTGGGTCCGGCCCTTTGTTTCCTCAACAGGTACGTCCGCGCATACATCAGCAGCGTCGGAGATATTAGCCTTAAAGAAAAACCCCAACACGGAGAAGCTACCCGACGCCCCGGATCTACCGAAGGCGATTTATCCTGACCCGCAGTCCGATTTGCTTCTTTTGGATTCCCCACCCCCTTATCCTCCGGCCCCGAATCCCCTACCACCTAGAGGACCCCCAGCTCCACTGCCCTCGGCACCAAGGGAACCATCCATGATGGAAGAAGAAAGGGGTCCCTCAGTGGGCACTAGGAGCCGGAGGGCTATCTCCCCGGACTCCACTGCCCTACCTCTTAGAGAATATGGCCCCCCCGATGGCCAAGGGAATAGACCTCTCCAATATTGGCCCTTTTCCTCTGCAGATCTTTATAATTGGAAAATGCATAACCCAACTTTTTCCGAAAATCCACAGGCCCTTACCCGCTTTAATAGAATCTCTTGTTTTCTCCCACCAGCCCACATGGGATGATTGTCAGCAGCTGCTCCAGACTCTCCTAACGACTGAGGAGAGGCAACGGGTTCTTTTAGAAGCCAGAAAAAAATGTATTAGGCGCCAATGGGCAACCTACCCAGCTGCCTAACGAGATTGATGCTGGTTTCCCACTCGTCAGGCCAAACTGGGATTTCAATGCCCCGGAAGGTAAGGAGCGCCTGAAAATGTATCGCCAGGCTCTGGTGGCGGGTCTCCATGGAGCGGCCAGACGGCCCACTAATTTGGCTAAGGTAAGGGAAGTAACTCAGGGGCCCCAGGAATCGCCAACTGTGTTCCTGGAACGTTTAATGGAAGCCTTTAGACGCTTTACCCCTTATGATCCAACTTCGGAGGGACATAGGGCTACCATAGCAATGGCTTTCATAGATCAAGCGGCCCCTGATATTAAGAAGAAATTACAGAGGCTAGATGGCTTGCAGGGATTTTCGCTTCAGGAGTTAGTAAAAGAGGCAGATAAAGTATATAACAAAAGAGAAACAGAGGAAGAGAAGGAAGAAAGAAAGCAGAAAGAGCAGGCAGCCCGTGAAAGAAGACAAGATAAGAGACAAGAGAGGAATTTAAGTAAGATACTGGCCACTGTGGTTGGAGGAAGAAATATAGGGGATAGAAATAGGCAGGAAGGGCGAACGGCAGACAGAAGGCGGCCATTAGACAAGGACCAATGTGCCTACTGTAAAGAAAAAGGACATTGGGCGAGAGAATGCCCTAAGAAAAAGAATGGAGGAAGACCAACCAGAAACAAAATCTTAACATTGAAAGAAGAAGACTAGGAAAGTCAGGGCTCGAACCCTCTCCCCGAGCCCCGGGTAACTCTTAAAGTGGAGGGAGAACCTGTTCAATTTTTGGTAGATGCCGGAGCCCAGCACTCCGTCCTTCTCCACTCAAAAAGTCCTATCTCAGCTAAAAGGTCATGGGTACAAGGAGCCACTGGGAATAAACAATATTCATGGACCACACGAAGGACAGTAGATCTTGGGATTGGACGAGTAACCCATTCATTTTTGATTATTCCGGAATGCCCCTATCCTTTGCTGGGAAGAGATTTACTCTCCAAAGTAGGGGCTCAAATCCACTTTCAGCCAGAAGGTCCCACCATAACTGATAATAAGGGAAGGTTACTTCAAATATTGACTATGAAATTAGAAGATGAATATAAATTATACGAGCAGCCTTCATCCTCACGAGTTAATGTTACTGATTGGGTAACTCGGTTCCCTCAAGCCTGGGCAGAAACTGCCGGAATGGGGATGGCCAAAAATCGGCCCCCGGTGCTAGTGGAACTCAAGGCAACTGCCACCCCAATAACAGTCCGTCAATACCCCATGAGTAGAGAAGCCAAAGACGGTATCCGTCCCCATATACAGAGGCTACTAGACTTGGGCATCTTAATAAGATGTCAATCAGCATGGAACACTCCTCTCCTGCCGGTAAAGAAACCAGGAACAAATGATTATCGGCCGGTGCAGGATCTACGAGAGGTAAACAAACGGGTGGCAGACCTCCACCCCACAGTTCCAAACCCTTACAATCTCCTGAGCACTCTTCCACCTCAACATACGTGGTATACTGTTTTGGACCTTAAAGATGTTTTTTTCTGTTTAAGACTCTCCCCCCTGAGCCAACCCTACTTTGCCTTCGAATGGAAAGATCCAACATCGGGAATGTCTGGTCAGCTGACATGGACACGGCTACCTCAGGGATTTAAGAACTCCCCGACCATCTTTGATGAAGCCCTCCATCAGGATTTGGCATTATATAGAGAATCAAATCCCCAGGTAACATTACTCCAATACGTTGATGATATTTTATTAGCTGCTGAGACCCAAGAAGATTGTATCAAGGGTACTGAAAAACTGTTAACGGAACTTGGAACCCTGGGATATAGAGCCTCAGCCAAGAAAGCACAAATATGCCAACAACAGGTCAGTTACCTGGGGTATCTATTAAAAGGGGGGCAAAGATGGCTCACGGAGAGCAGAAAGGATACGGTGGCCCAAATTCCGGCTCCCAAAAACGCCAGGCAGGTTAGAGAATTTTTGGGGACGGCCGGATTCTGTAGACTATGGATTCCAGGGTTTGCTGAGCTGGCAGCCCCATTGTACCCCCTAACCAAAAACAGCACTCCTTTCGTTTGGGGCGATAAGGAACAACGGGCTTTTGACCAAATCAAACGAGCTTTACTTTCAGCTCCAGCCCTAGGACTGCCAGATGTAACCAAACCTTTTCATTTATATGTGGCCGAAAATAAGGGCATTGCAAAAGGAGTATTGACTCAGAAATTGGGTCCCTGGAATCGCCCAGTTGCTTATTTGTCAAAAAAATTGGACCCTGTGGCATCAGGATGGCCCACCTGTTTAAAGATAATCGCTGCAGTGGCCGTTCTAGTCAAAGATGCTGACAAACTAACTTTAGGACAAAATCTAACGATAACAGCTCCTCATGCCCTGGAAAATGTAGTCCGTCAACCACCGGATAGGTGGCTAACTAATGCCAGGATGACCCATTACCAAACCCTGTTGCTAAACTCAGATCGCATCGAGTTTGCTCCAGCCACAGGACTCAATCCAGCCACCTTGCTACCTGATCCTGACTTGGAAGGCTCCACCATCATACATGATTGTCAGGAAGTACTAGCCGCAGCACACGGCAGTAGGCCAGATCTGATGGACCTGCCCCTCCCTGATGCTGATTTCACCTGGTTCACGGATGGGAGCAGTTTCCTGGAGGAAGGTAAGCGTCGAACTGGGGCAGCCGTGGTAGACGGAAAACAAGTCATATGGGCAGCGACGCTACCACAAGGGACCTCAGCCCAACGAGCTGAATTAATTGCCCTGACGAGGGCATTAGAGATGGCAGAGAATAAAAAAGTAAACATCTACACAGACAGTAGATATGCGTTTGCTACCGCTCATATCCACGGTGCCATTTACCAACAGAGAGGGCTACTAACTTCAGGTGGCAAAGAAATTAAAAACAAAGACGAAATCGTGGCTTTGTTGACTGCACTCATGCTTCCTACTAAAGTCAGTATCATCCACTGCCCTGGACATCAAAAAGGAAATACCCCAATAATTAGGGGAAATAATATGGCTGACCAAGTGGCCCGAGAAATAGCATCGGGAGAAGTCATTTTAGGACTGTCAGATAAAGTTCCTGAAAAACCAGGCCGCGATGAAGAAATCATCCCGGCCACAACAAAAGGAACTTTGTCCCCTCAGCAAGCAGAATCCATGTTACAACAGATGCACAGATGGACACATTTGGGGACTAAAAAGATGGTAGCCTTGTTACAAAAAGCCGGGTACGAAACCCCTGGAATGACAAAATTAGCTGAACAAATTGTGCAGGAATGCGTCCCATGTCAACAGGTAAATGCTCACAAAGGGAAACTTGAAACTGGAAAGAGACTCAGGGGGGACCGCCCAGGAACTTACTGGGAAGTGGACTTTACCGAAGTGCGTCCTGGAAGGTACGGTAATAAATACCTTTTAGTTTTTGTAGACACTTTTTCAGGATGGATAGAGGCTTCCCCAACAAAGAAAGAAACAGCTGCTGTAGTAGCCAAGAAGATTTTAGAAGAAATTTTTCCTCGATTTGGAGCATCAAAGGTAATAGGGTCTGATAATGGTCCAGCCTTCGTCGCCCAGGTAAGTCAGGATGTGGCCAGATATTTGGGGACTGATTGGAAATTACATTGTGCCTATAGACCCCAAAGTTTAGGTCAGGTAGAAAGAATGAATAGGACTCTAAAAGAGACCCTAACTAAATTGTCCTTGGAGACTGGCGGTACTGATTGGACGGTGCTCCTTCCTTTGGCCCTATTCTGGGTTAGAAATACACCTTCCCGATACCATCTTACTCCTTTTGAAATATTATATGGTGCCCCGCCTCCCCTCCTCACTTTAGGAAAAGAAATAAAACCTGATTGTCAAAATAACACTGACTTATATGCTAGGCTACTGGGACTCCAATTGGTCCAGAAAGAAATATGGTCCCAACTCGCCAAGGCCTACCAACCGGGAACACCGGGAGAAACTCATCCTTTCCAAGTCGGAGACTCCGTATACGTCCGTCGGCATCGAACCCAGACGTTGGAACCTCGATGGAAAGGACCATACACCGTCCTCCTCACCACCCCAACGGCCATAAAAGTAGACGGCATCGCTGCCTGGATCCATGCTTCACATGTGAAGGCTGCACCAGCGACGGCATCATCAGGATGGCGGGCCCAAAGAACCGACAACCCGCTCAAACTCAAGCTTCTACGAACCTAAGACTTATAATTTTGGTTTTACTGCCTTTACTGACTGTAAGTGATTTTAGCCCTCACCTCCCCCAACGTTTAACTTGGCAGGTAATTTCTCAGACTGGAGATGTAACCTGGTCCATTAGTCATACTGCACCCCCCTGGACCTGGTGGCCAGATCTTTTTCCTGATGTTTGTAAATTGGCTATAGGAGCACCTTATTGGGATACAGAAGATTCTCATGATATGAACACTGCCCCTTCCAAAGTTTTGGAAACTGATTGGTTTGGGCCGGGTTGCAAAAATGCAGGCAAAAGAATGATGCTTGGTATCCTCACTTTCTATGTATGCCCCGGGTTCCACCGCCCTTGATCTCTGAATTATAAATGTGGTGGAACTGAAAACTTTTATTGCAAAAGCTGGGGATGTGAAACTACCGGGGATACTAATTGGAAACCCACCTCAACTTGGGATTTTATTACTGTAACAGCTAATTATTCTCATAATGAGGATACCGGACACCGGAGTAAATGTTCAGGATGGTGTCATCCCCTTAAAATTTCCTTTAGTAATCCCGGAAAAAGAGATAAAAAATGGATAAATGGTCATTCTTGGGGCGTTAGATTTTACATGAGGGGATACGATTTAGGAATATTAATGACCCTTAAGCTAAAGATTGAGACTCCTGCTCCTATATCAATAGGCCCAAATCCCATACTTGGCCCCCCTTTGCTTCCCCCGGCCCCTTCAACTACGTCAACAAAGAATGAGACTAATGAAACCTCTGGATCCAAAGAACCCACAGTTAAGCCTGGGACTCCTCAGGATAGGATGCTTTCTTTGGTGCAGGCAGCCTTTACGGTTCTCAATGCTACAAACCCAGAGGCTACAAAATCATGTTGGCTTTGCTATGCTGCCCCTCCCCCTTATTATGATGCTATAGGATATAGCTCCAACTATACTAATTCTACCTCCTCAGACCAATGTCGATGGAAGCAAGAAGGGAACAGTAAATTAACCCTGTCCTCGGTTTTTGGAAATGGTACTTGTATAGGAACACCTCCCCAGTCCCATAGACACCTTTGTCATGATTTTAGCCTCCCTTCAGGCTCAGGATATCTTGTACCTCCTCAAGATGGATGGTGGGCATGTAACACGGGGCTCACCCCTTGTGTCTCTTTAGAGGTTCTTAATACTTCAGCTGACTTTTGTGTGTTAGTGCAATTAGTCCCTAGACTTATCTACCATTCAGACTCATCCTTTTTAGATGAATATGTAGGAAAAACAAAAAACAAAAGAGAACCTGTAACCCTCACATTGGCTGTCCTTCTAGGACTAGGAATATCTGCCGGGATAGGAACAGGAACCACAGCCCTCATACAACAACCCCAGTATTATGCAAGTTTAAGACAGGCTGTAGACATCGACCTTCGAGCATTAGAAAGTTCCATAACTCAACTAAAGGAATCACTCACCTCACTTTCAGAAATGGTGTTGCAGCCTAGATTTGCTGTTTCTTAAGGAAGGGGGATTATGCGCCGCTCTAAAAGAAGAATGTTGCTTTTATATTGATCATTCAGGAACCATTACCAAAACCATGGATAAACTAAGGGAACGCTTAGATAAAAGGCAAAAGGAGAGAGAGAACGAAAAAGGATGGTTTCAATCATGGTTTGATAAGTCCCCCTGGTTTACCACCTTAATCTCTACTCTGTTGGGACCTCTTATTGTTTTATTGTTGATTTTAACTTTTGGACCATGTGTTCTAAATCGCTTGATAGCATTTATTAGAGAACGTATCAGTACTGTACAAGTTCTAATGTTAAGACAACAGTACCAAAGTTTACGAACAGAAGGTTGAGATTCCATGATTGGAATCAATAGTCACAAGAAAAAGGGGGGAATGTGGGACTCGAGGGACATTGTTCCAGCTAATGATTAAGAACTCTCCAGACAATAGGGGCTTCTTAGACAATGGGTGAATTTCCAGGATGTCCGGCCCCCTTCCGAGAAGGAGGGAGATAACAAAATGTAAAAAAGGTGTCTGTCAAAGACCAATCAGGCAGCTGGGGACAAGTTCCCTCTCTGGTCCGAGCCTAAGCCGGGACCAATCAGCAGGAGAACACAACCAAATCTATAATTTACATACGGGGAAGTGGGAACCTATAAAACTGACATATTCGCGCCCAAAAGGGTTCCTTCTTCGACCTCCTGCGTGAGGACCAAGGAACCCCGGTGCACCGGCCTTCAATAAACCTCTTGCGTTTTGCATCGACTTCCGACTCTTGTTGTTTCCTGGGCGAGTCGAAACTCCTAGGAGACCGCGCAGGTCTAACAATATTTCTATTATGTTTCCTTTAAAAATCATTATCCTATTTAAATGGATTAAGTCGATTCTATAGGCATTTATCTTATGATATTGATGAAATTAATACATAGAGGGCAGTGGTACACGTTGATTGGACTTGAGAACCTCTATTAGCACAGTTAAGTATAAATATTATCTATATGTAAGCCAAAGTACATGCTGAGTGAGATTCTCCGACTCTTTTTCACTGTCTGCCCCTCAAGCCTGTGAGAAATGGAATATTTCTTGCCATCTCAGTAAACAAAGGATGTCACAGTCATCAGCACTTGCAGCCCTCCAATGTGAGCCGGTGGGCCCTGAGGAAACTCAGGATATGCAAATACAGAATGCAGGCCCCAGAGAGCTGAGGTGCATATCAAAGGAAGGATTTCAGTGAGCCCAGACTCTTGCATCCTCCCATACAAAGAAAAGCGCTAAATTCCTTAACTTGGCATATCCGGTTTTCCTTAGTTAACAATCGTCTTTTGATGTTCCCCATTACCTGCGCCAGTCCCCTGCCCTGTCCCCTCCCCCCTGGTACTTTAATTCTGGGAGGAAGGGGCTCAGAGGGACTTGGTTGAATAAGGGGCCTGCGAGCCTAGGGATGAGTTTTAAGCCGCTTTCCCCGCAGTCAGGAGGAGAGGCGCTAACGCTCCAGCCGGACCCTGCGCCTCCCTTTCCCAGATTTCCCCTCAGGACGCTCAGGCCGACCCCCTCCCCACGCCCACCGGGCCCCGCGAGCCAGGCCGAGGGCAGGGGCGAGAGGAGGGACCAAAGTTCCCCAGGACCAGATGCTGGAGGCAGCTCTTTCTAAACAGCAGCGGCGGGTGGCAGCGAACCCCTGCCCCTCAGAAGTTGGTCTTGCTCTGCCGCCCCGGCACCGAACCAGGCGGAGGGTCCGCGTCCACTTACCTGGCGCGCGGTCCCAAGGACTGTCGCGGCTTCGGCTGGTGGGGCCCCTACAGAGCCGGCAGCCTCAGTGAGGCCGCCCTCCTCTCGGGCTCCGGGGCAGTTCAGTGACGGCGGAGCGAAGAGACCCCAAGCCAGGAGCTCCAACTCTGCGGAAGCGCGGGCTCCATTCTGGGCGCAGAGGGTGGGACGGCTCTGCCCCGAAGCTTTCTGGGAGGGAGGGGGTGCGGGGGGAGGGAGCCGCCAGGAGCGCGCAGGCCCCTTTGGGGGTCCTTGGAGGGGCGGCCCGCACTGGGGGCCCCGCCCACTGTGACCGCAGCCCAGGCCTTTTTACTGTAATCCTACACAAAAAGTTAGAAAGATACAGTCTATAGTAAATATTCAAAAATGATTGTTGCTGTTGTGCTTACTATTCTATTAAACGTGTAAAATCCATAAAACACTTTAAGTTCAAAGTTAAATATGAATTTTTACCTTTCCTTATTATCTCTCTGCTATTCACAATTGTGGTTAATGAATTAGAGACTGCAGCATCACTAGTTAAAAATGAGCTTGTTAAAAAAATGGAATTCAGGCCCACCAGAGCTACTGAATCAGAATCTGCACGTTTACAATCTCCCTAGTGTGCTTGTGTACCCATGAATAGTTGAAAGGTACATTTCTACCTCAAAATGTCTTTTCTGTCTGAGAAATATACACATTTTTTCCAGTTTGACATAAATAAAACACTCAAAAATGCATATGCCTGTGTTGAAACCATCATTTTGTAATTTCTTTTCCAGATAAGTATAGTCTCTATACTGGTTTTGTGGATCACATGTCATACTCTTTACTTGTAGTTAGAAATAAGGTATAGAATGTTACTTTGTAATATATGTGGATAATTCAAAACACTCTTCTAAATTAAAACCAGTTCTTTTAACTTGTTGTTTTCTTCTTGGGTTACATTATGAACTCTTCCCGTGGCCACATGGCCTGTGTACTTTTAATTTCAGGGACGGCTGACATTCCAGGATGTGGCCATAGATTTCTCTCAAGAGGACTGGGACCTGGACCAAGATCAGTGGGAATTGTACAGGGATGTGATGTTACAGAACTATAGGAACCTGCTCTCCTTGGGTGAGGATACCTTCCTTCCAGAATTCCTTATCCAACCACAGGGTTTAGATCTTTCATTTGTAGAATGTCTCCTGTAATTTTCTGCTTCCTACAGTAGGGTTTCAGATTGCTACTTTTCAGGAAAGATTGGGAGTTTGTGGGTATATTTTATTTTATTATTTTAAAATTGCAACCTCCCTTTTAATATACTTTGTAACTGCTTGGGATGTGTCTATATGAACTGTGTACTATATGCTTCTGTTATAGTCCTTACAATATTTTATTGTCTTATTTTCTGTAACAATTTTCAATGGATTCTTTGGGTTTAAGGTATATTAAAAGGGAGACTGCGATTCTGGGACTTCCCTGGTGATGCAGTGGTTAACAATTCGCCTGCCAATGCAGGGGACATGGGTTCGATCCCTGGTCCGGGAAGATCCCACGTGCCACAGAGCAACTAAGCCAGTGGGCTGCAACTACTGAGCCTATGAGCCAGAACTACTGAATCTGGTGCGCTTTGAGCCCGTGCACCATTTATTTTTTGGAGAATAAAACCACCTCTGAATGATTAAAATTTAGACCAGCTAGTCAAAATGCTTTATCACCTGTTGTTCTAAAACACTGATCAACGGAACAAGTTAGACAAGGGATAGCAGTGTAATCGTATTCTAGACTTCATATCGACAATATGGTTTATGACCTTCATGCTGGATCAGGACATTTCAATGGTATAACTGCTATTAATGGTCTGTTTGTTCAACGATTAAAGTCCCACATGATCGGAGTTCAGACTGGGTCATCCTGGTTGGTTTCTGTCTATTATAGACTTCTCCCAGTAGGAAAGGACAAGAGAAATACGGCTTACTTTACAAAATGTCTTCAAACTAAATGATGATATAATCTACATTCAATTAATTTATACATACCCTACTATAGAACAGGGTTTGATACGGTGGCAGAGCCCGGTAATTATGTAAAACTGAAACCTTTATCTGCAGTGGTTCAAGTCCTCTTCCTAAGAATATGTTTATAATCAACATTTTTTCACAAATTACCCAATTTAATTCACCATAGCATTCCTCATATTAACTAAATGGAGAATCCTAGGCTATATACAAATCCAGAAAGGGCCCCAAATCATCAGCCCCTATGGATTATTACAACCCATTGCTGAGGCATTCAAATTATTTATTAAAGAACCACCATGACCATCAACATCATCAACTTATGTATTATTGCCCCAATGCTAGCCTTAACCGTGGCTCTCACAACATTAATTCCTCTTCCCATATCTTATCCATTAATTAATATAAATGTAGGCATACTATTTATATTAGCCATATCAAGCCTAGCCATTTATTCCATCCTCTGATCTAGATGAGCTTCAGATTCAAAATACTCACTCACTGGAGCTCTACGGACAGTAGCACACACAATCTCATATGAAGTCTTGTTAGCAGGTATTCTATTCTCAGTCCTACTGATAAATGGATCACTTACACTTCCAACAGTATTTATTACACAAGAACACCTATGACTAATTTTCTCCTGACTCCTACCCAGAATTTGATTATCTCTGCAGTAGAAGAAATCCAACAAAGCCCCACTTGATGTAACAGAAGTAGAATCAAACCCTGTATTTGGCTTCAATGAAGAAAATGTAGCAGGCCCATTCACCCCATCCTTCCTAGAGAATATGTCAATTTCCTTATAATAAACATTTCCACAACATTCTATGTTTAGGAGCATTCGACAATCCCTACGTGCCAGAATTATATACAGCCCAAGTCATCATTAAAACACATCTAACAATCTCCTTTCTATGAATTCGAGCATCCTACCCACAATTTTGATATGATCAACATATACATCCCTTATAAAAATATTTTTACTACTAACGTTAGCCCTATGTATATGAGAGTTTTCACTACCTGTCATCATACCAGGCAACCCACCACAAACTTAAGAAATATGTCTGACAAAAGAGTTACTTTGACAGAGTAAATGATAGAGGTTTAAATGCTCTTATTCCTGGAATTGAATTCTTCCTAAGAATTTTACATTCTCCATGCTACCACTTTACACCACATGCTATATAGTAAGGTTCCCTAAGAAAGCTTCAAGGCCCATACCCCAAAAATATTGTTGTATATCCTTCCTGTACTAATAAACTCTCAGTGTTTTTACTATCATTCTACTGACCATTATCTCAGGAAATATAATTGTAGTAACAAGCTCACACTGGTTAATGGTTTCCCCATTCTAATAAAAAACATGAACCCATAAGCTACAGAAGCATCCAATAAATATTTTCTAAAACAATCCACATCAATACTACTTATATGGCTATTATCATTAATCTAATATACTCTGGTCAAAGAACACAATGAATTACAAAAATCTTTAATCTAGCAGCATCCACTATCATAGCAATCGTCCTTGTCACAAAAGTAGGACTTTCCGGGCTTCCCTGGTGGCACAGTGGTTGAGAGTCCGCCTGCCGATGCACGGGACACGGGTTCGTGCTCCGGTCCGGGAAGATCCCACATGTCGCGGAGCAGCTGGGCCCGTGAGCCATGGCCACTAAGCCTGCGCATCCAAAGCCTGTGCTCCGTGGCGGGGGAGGCCACAGCAGTGAGAGGCCCGCGTAGAGCAAAAAAAAAAAAAAAAAAAAAAAAAAAGTGGGACTTTGCCCATTTCACTTCTTATAGCCCGAAGTAACTCAAGGCATTCCATGAAGAGCAGGCCTGATGCTATCAACATGACAAAATTGCACCCCTATCAGTTTTATACCACATGTCACCATCCATCAGCCTAAACATACTGTTAATCATAATGATATTATAAATCATAGCTGGAGGCTGAGGCAGACGTAGCCATACTCACCTGCAAAAAATTACACCCTCCTCATCAATTGCCCATATAGGATGAATAACAGCTATTATAACATATATTCCAATCATAACAATCCTAAACATACTAATTTATATCATAACAACACTATCTTCTTCCTATTTATACCCAGATCATGTACTACAAGAGTATCATTATCACACACATGAGATAAAACACCTCCCGTCACAATCCTTATCCTCACCATTATAGTGTCATTAGGAGGTTGCCCACCATTATCAGGGTTTGGACCCAAATGAATAATTATCCAAGAGATAACAAAAATGATAACATCATTCTACCAACACTAATGGCCATCACAGTACTCAGCATAGATTTCTACTTGCAGTTAACATACTCCACATCACTAACTATATTCCCTTCAATAAACAACACAAAAATACAAACATACAAAACAAATAACCTTCCTATCATTACTAATCATAATAGCTGTAAGGTCGGATCTTAACAAACGGCACCGTGAAACAGAGGAAAGCTTCAAGTGAGCTTTATTAGGGAGCGCTCCTGGGCGAGGTTCACTGGTCCGAGAGAAAGGGGCCAGAGAAGTCGCACCCGGGCAAGGGTTGGGCAAGACTTTATAGGGGAAGAAGGGAAAGGGGTGTGGTGAATCTGGGAGGGCGCAGGGTATTCCTTATTTGCTGGTCTTTTCGGGTATCCTGGGGGACCGTTGGTCCCGCCCCTCGAAAGGCGGGAAGGCTAGGCTGGGTTCAAAGTCCCCAGGTCATTTCCTGGAACTGGGTGGTCCGGAAAGCCTCCAGGTCAGTTTCTGGAACTGGGTGGTCCGGAGAGTTTCGGTCTGATGCAACCTGTGAATCTGATTGTGTTCCCCTGCCTCGGGCCAGTTGGCCTTACAATAGCCACACGATTACTACCCATAACACCCATTCTATTGGTGCTGGACTAGGAATTTAGGTTAGTTTAGACCAAGAGCTTTCAAAACCCTAAACAAGAACAATTTGCTTAATTTCTAAAAATAAGGACTGCAGGACTTTATCCTACATCAATTGAATGCAAAGCAAACATTGAATGCATAAGCCAAATCCTTACAAGATTGATGAGTTTTAACTCCAGGAAATTTTAGTTAACAGGCAAATCCTCTAGTCAACTGGCTTCAATCCACTTCTCCTGCCTTTGAGAAAGAAAAAAGAAAAAAAAGGCAGGAAAATCACGGGCAGAATTGAAGCTGCTTCTCTGAAGTTACAATTCAATTTGTTGATTCAGCACAGGCTTTGTGAGAAAGAGGGCTCAGTCTCTGCCTTCAGATTTACAGTCGAATGCTAGCTCAGTCTTTTTACCTCTGTTCATACACTGCTGATTATTTTCAACAAATCACAAAGATATCGGCATTTTACATTTACTATTTGGTGCTTGAGCTGGAGTAGCAGGCAGCACCTTAAGTATATTAATCCAGGCTGAGCTATGCTAACCTGGAGCGCTACTTGGAGATGCCCAAATCTGTAAGGCAGTCATAACAGTCCCTGCACTTGTAATAATTTTCTTTATAGTTGTACCCATTATGATTGCAGGGTTTGAAAACTGACTTAGGCCACTAATAACTGGGGCACCTGAGGTAGCATTTCCCCCAAATAAATCATATAAACTTTTGACTACTTCCCCCATCATTCTTACTCCTACTCATATCACCAATAGTAGAAGCTGGGTCTGGTACAAGTGGAACCGTATATTCAGCTCTAGCCAGCAATCTGGCCCACACAGGAGCCTCTGCTGACCTAACCATTTTCTCCTTACATTTAGCAGGTGTCTCTTCAATTCTTGGTGCTATTACTTTTATTACTATAGTCTTTAATACAAAACCAGCAGTCATATCCCAATACCAAACACCAGTATTTGTTTAATCTTCCCCAACTACAGCCATATTACTATAATTACCAGTGTCAGTCCGAGCAGTCAGAATTGCCATACTGTTAAGAGATAGAAATCTAAACACTACTTTCTTTGACCCTGCAGGAGGAGACCAAATCCTATACCAACATCTATTTTGACTCTTTGGTTACCCTGAAGTCTGTATTCATGGCCTACCAGGTTTGTTATAATCTCACATATCATTACATACTATTTAGGACGAAAAGTGCCTTTCAGCTATTTGGGAATAGTATGAGTCATGTCCACTGGCTTTGTAGGATTCCTCTTGTGGGCCCATCATATGTTTACCATAGGGATAGCTGTCTACTCAGGAGTATACTTTGCATCAGCTACCACAATTACTTCTATCCCTACAGGAGTAAAAGTATCTAGCTGATTAGCAACTCTTTTTTAATTTTTTTTTTCTTGGCTGTATTGGGTCTTCGTTGCTGCGCGCAGGCTTTCTCTAGTTCCGGTGAGCGGGGGCTACTCTTCGTTGCGGTGTGCAGCCTTCTCATTGCAGTGGCTTCTCTTGTTGCAGAGCACGGGCTCTGGCACGTGGGCTTCAGTAGTTGAGGCTCTCAGGCTCTAGAGAGCAGGTTCAGTAGTTGTGGCGCACGGGCTTTGTTGCTCCGCAGCATGTGGGATCTTCCCAGACGAGGGCTTGAACCCGTGTCCCCTGAATTGGCAGGTGAATTCTTAACCACTGCGTCACCAGGGAAGTCCCTGATGAGCAACTCTTCACGGAGGTAATATTATATGACCTTCCACTATATTACGAGTTTTAGGCTTGATTTTTCTTTTTACAGTAGGTGCTTTGACAGCAATCATCTTAGCCAACTCATCCCCAGACATTGTCCTCTAGGATACATACTATGTAGTAGCACACTTCCATGACCTAATGTCCATGGGAACAGTCTTCACTATTATAGGAGGCTTCCTACACTGACTCCCACTATTCTCAGGTTATACACTTAACTCAGCATGAGCAAAAATTCACTTTACAAGTATATTTGTAGTAGTAAATATGACTTCCTGCAGCACTTTCTTGGCCTCTGAGGGATGTCACTACGTTAGTCTGAGTACGCTGAGGCACACACAACATGAAATATTTTGTCTTTAGACTCATTCATCTCAGTAGCAGCAGTAATGCTAACAACCTTCATACTCTGAAAAGCTTTTGTGTCCAAACGAGAAGTATCAGCAGTGGAAACTGCTACTCCTAACCTAGAATGGTTACACGGATGCCCTCCACCATATACTGTGTTTGAAGATCCTACCTATGTAAATGTAAAATAAGGAAGTACTCAAGTCCTTTTCAACCAGTTTCAAGCCAACACCAGAAAAATTATGCCTTTCTCAATAAATGAGATAAAAGTAAAAAGTGATGTCACTTTTTCAAAGTTAAATCATAGGCTAAAATCCTGTATATCTCTAAGGCATATCAACTTCATCTAGGCTCTCAAGATGCAACATCGCCGATTATGGAAGAACTTTTGCATTTTCATAATCACACATTAATAGTTATTTTTAAAAGAAGTTCTCTAGTCCTCTATATTATTTCACTAATATTAACAACTAAACTAACTCATATACGTACAATAGATGCAGAGGTAGAAAAAATTTGAACAATTTACCAGCCATTATTTTCATCTTAATTGCCCTATCATCATTGTGAATCCTTCACATAATACATGAAATCAATAACTCTTCCCAAACCATAAAAACTATGGGTCAGTAATGATACTGATGCTACAAATACACAGATTATGAAGATTTAAATGTTGACTCCTCTGTAATCCCCACATCAGAGCTAAAACCAGGAGAATAATGACTAATGGAAGTCAACAACCTAGCAGTATAGAGAGAGTCATTGAATATTAGTTTCATCTGAAATTGTTGTACACTCCTGAGCTGTTCTTTCTTAGACCTAAAAAGAGCTGCTATCCCAGGACGGCTAAATTAAAGAATCTTAATACCGACAGGACCAGGACTATGTTGTGGACAATGATCAGTAGAGGTCATTTTCCTGAGTCCAAAGACAGGACAGAGGGATATGGCTGAGATATGGGGTGAATCTGGAGCCCATGGGGATGCACTGTCCAAGCTCCAGGATAGGAATAGGCCTCTGGGGTCCCAGGCCACCCACTGCGCCCTCCCGAGCAGGATCTTGGCAGCATTCCCTGTCAGTGATGAGGCAGCCCTAGCACTTGTCATACCCCAGTGCTGTGTCCTATGTGGGTCCCATGCTCTTGGGACCACACCCTACACTCTGCAGGTCCATGCTGCAGGGTCCTTTGTGCCTCAGGAGTAGAGACCACACAACAAGCAGTTCCCTCCCCAACCAGCAGGAGGAGGGAAGGAGAGCAGGGGCACCAGGGGAATCTCACTCAGACAACAACACCCCAGGGGCGCCAGTGGGGCCAGTGATGATGCAGATGAGGCCCAGGCCAAGAGATGGAACCAGAGGATCCAAAAGGCAGCTGGTCAGGTCCTGGCTCATCTGCATCCCGGACACCTTTGTCCCTCATACACCCCCTTCCTCATACACCCTCTCCTTAAATGCAGATCCTTCAGATACAAACAGGCAGAGCTTCAGACTGAAAGTCAGCTCTTCCACAGTGACCCGTCAGCAAACACTGCAGGATTCCACTCCAGTGGGTGCCCTGGAGTCGACAACTCAGGGACTGAAGTGGATATCGGTGCCAGGGGCAGTGAGAGGGAGTGGGGAGTGAGACTTGCATGGTTGTGGAATTTTGGTTTTGCAAGATGAAAAGTCCTAGGAATGGTGGTGATGGCTCCACGAGAAAGTGAATAGATCTGATGCCTCAGAAACGTGCACTTTAAATGGTGGTGATGGTAAAGGGTATGTGATGTGTGTTTTATTTCACTTAAAATAAATTCTTAAAATAATGTCTTGTTAATTGAGATTCCATTTCGACTCCCCTTCATCACAAATGTTGGAGGACCAAACAGTCCCCCACCTAAGGGGACATCATAGTACCCTCACATGGCACATGGGAGACCATTCTTAGGGGGGGCTAGTCTGTGCTCATCTGACCTCTGTCCAGGGCGACCCAGGCAGTGGTGACCCCCATAGATTAGATATATGATATGCTATGATATTAATATGATACCACCAAGGGTTGTCACTCACCAGAACACAGAGCAGCAATGCAGTCAAACGTGCCTGACCTCATATGAATGTGACAAAATTAAGAGAAGAAAAGGAACCACAGGATAATCAGGGCAACACTCTTCATTCAGATGTTGGAAATCTCAAAAGGGACAAGAAACTCTGCAGGCAAAGAGCAGACATGGGGTCTCCCCGTACATGTGATCCCGACCCATGCAGATGTGGTGAGACCCACACAGTCCCCACACCCTATGTGTGTGACCTGGGGTCACACATCCACACTCACCACGGTGACCCACCTCCCCAGACCCTGCATCTGAAGTCACACGTTCTCACTCATCAGGGTGACCCCACTTCCCCAGAAACCCCCACACCTGGGTCACATGTCCACAGTCCCAGGGTGACCCCACCTCCCCAGACCCCCCCACCTGGGGTCACAGGTCCACACTCACCAGGTGACCCCACCTCCCCAGACACCCCACACCTGGGGTCACAGGTCCACACTCACCAGGTGACCCCACCTCCCCAGACCCTGCACCTGGGGTCACATGTCCCCTTGGTCAGGACACCATGGCTCTGCTGGGTTGTCCCCTAATGTGGAAAAAAGCTGGGTTCCTGGGACCTCCTGGGATGCCAGAATAAGTGTAAGGTTGCTCTCCTCCCCCAACACTTGTCCCAGAGAAGTCCTCCTCTTCTCACTTTGGTTCTGTGTGATTTTAACTGTATTTAAAGCTTTCATGCTAGAGTTGAACACACTACCTTGGTTCTGGCAGGCTCAGTCCTTTCTTGTCTCACTTACATGTTGAGAAAACTCACAGGACAGCAGGACTGAAAGCCGAGGAGCAGCTCTGGACTCTGCTGGGTAGGGACGATTGACTGGAAAGAGAGCTCAGAAGCAGACTCACCTGTTGCCCATCGGCCTTTTGCCCGATCTGCGTGCCCTGCAATCAGTTCACCAGGTAAACCTGCCTCCCTACTCACAGTGCAAATTGGAATAATTGGAATAATTTCCCGGTAGCCCCTCTGAGGAGTCTCCATGAGCCTCAAGGAAGGTGAACCTTGCAGGGATAAAGACTAAGGCCCCGACCATAGCACTGACCCTTGGGAGGACCAGGTAACCACACTCAGAAGAGACACTGTTACCTAGACAAGCCCGCCTCAGCTCCAGACCCCAGACATCTAAGCACTGACATTCAGAAGCAGACACTGCAGGAGCTTCCCAGTACTGAGGCCAGGCCGTGTCTCTACCCAGGTCCCCATAGTCCTAACGTACACAGAACATGGTCAGGTCTAAATGTTCTTATTATAGACAGCACATGGTCAGCTCTAAACATAATCAGTAGACAGGACATGCAGAGGTCTAAATCTACTGTGTAGACAGACCTTGATCATGTTTAAACTACCTTAGGGCTGATCTCATAGGAGGTACAGGTCACACACATGGGTCTCTCATCTTTGGACACCCACATCAGGAAAGTGAACAAAATCTTTGTCATTAAACACTTCAACAGGCAAAATAAAAATGTTACCAATTTCTCTGGCCACCTGATGGTCAGGATCCACGGGTGAGCCAGGAACTTCTTGTAGTGCAGCCCAGTCTCCTGCAAGGACAGACAAGAAGTGGCCTGATTCCAGCCTCCCAGGCTTCCAGAAGGAGGCAGCCACACTGGAAGCCCAGCCAGCACAGTCCTGCATGGTCCGGGCCGGGAGATCCGGTCTGTCCATTCCGCTGGCCGATTCCGGGCGGGACGCTCAGGGCCACTGACAGCCCTGCACTCAGGTCCTGCTTCCCTGCAGCGTGTGCGGGGGGTGGGGGGGATGGATGGGGGTGGCTGATGGCTCCTATAGCTCCCGGTCAGGTGACCTCACGCCCTGGGGCTGACACCCAGCACGGGCACTGAGCTGTCTTCAATGGGAGACACGGGGAGAGGTTGGGGCACAGAAGCCATTGGAGAGGAGAACCCACCGTGGAAATCCTTGCACACTGGCTCATCCCCACCTGGTGACCCACCTGCCCATCGTGGGCCGTGTGCCACCACCCCACCACCCCTGAGTGCAGAGTGCCTGCTCTTTCAAAAGCACAGGGTCTCACATGAAGGAGACCCAGTGGGGACTGTCACCCCCCCCATACTCCTGATGCTGTGTTTGGGGAGAATGAGCCCCCTTGACTCGGCGATGGGACCCTGTGAGGAAAGAGGTGACAGCCGCATCCAAGTCGGGACCTTGCTGAGAGATGGGAACACAGGAGCCATGTTCAGGGCCTGGAGGCCATGCCAACAGGAGGGGCACACCCAGCCCCGGCCAGGCTCTTCAACTGTGACATTGTAGCTTATAGGGGACCCGGGGAAGGTGACTGAATGGAATGGGGGCCTAAGGTGGACCCTGAATGGGTCCACCTTAGGCCCTTAAAGAAGGTGTGAAGGATGTTACTGAGACAGTGAC
Organism: Delphinus delphis; assembly: GCF_949987515.2. Classification (NCBI taxonomy): domain Eukaryota; kingdom Metazoa; phylum Chordata; class Mammalia; order Artiodactyla; family Delphinidae; genus Delphinus; species Delphinus delphis. The sequence continues at coordinate 89,253,210 of NC_082684.1, forward strand.
AGTCATTGGAAGACAGACTCTGTGTCAGGACATCCTGCTAACTCCATTTAAATCCCTGAGATCTGTGACCTTTACGTGGCTACGCAAGATTGTTTGAGCAGGTGTGTGCGGACATATCTGGGGCACAATTCAGTCTGCAACCAACTTGCAAGTGGTTCCGGCAAACACACAGGTGTGGGCACAGGCAGGCACAGCACACACACAAACACATGCACGTGCATAGCACAAATATATTCACACACTAGCATATGAAAACACATGCATGCATATGCCAATGCACAAACTAACGTGTGCAAATACACATACCTAAGCACATGCACAGCACATGTATGCAAACAGGCACATGCACACGCATAGCACACACACAGGGAATAAAGTGAATACCATGAGGCATTAATTCCTGAACACAATTGAAGCTGACATGTGTTCTTCCCTTTTTCTTAGCTTTGATGTTTTTCACAATAAAAAGTTTAAGAAAAAAGTTAATGGCAAATGACTTTTGATTCATAGGACTTTCTGACGTTATTCCACAAATATTATAAGACATGAGAAATGAATGTAGATATTACATGTGTCCATTAACGGATGAATGGAGAAGCAAAACATGGTCCATCCATACAAGGGAATGTTATTCAGCCTAAAAGGGAAGGCAATTCTGACCCAGCCTGCAGCAGGGATGAACCTTGAGGGCATTATGCTCAGTGATGTAAGCCAGACACAAAAAAAACAAATAGTGCTTGATCCACTCATACAAGGCCGCTAGAGCAGTCAGAACCATCGAGACAGAAAGCAGGATGGTGGGTGCAGGGGCTCAGGGAGGGAGAATGGGGAGTGAGTGTTTAATGGGGACTGTTTCAGTTTTGCAAGATGAAAATGTTCTGGAGGAGGATGGCGGTCAGTGTTGTACAACAGTGCGAATTACTTCTTGACCCTGAAATGTGCACTTTAAAATGGTTAAGATAGTAAAGTTTATGTTTTGTGTATTTGACCACAATTTTAAAAACTTTTTTTAAAACAACAGGAAGTAGTCCATGAATACCACAAGATGCACAACTTCACTAACAACCGAGGGATTAAAACCATAAGAAAACTACTGTGCACACACCTACCAGAATGGCAGACATGAAGACACAGTATCAAATATCAGCAGGACGTGGAGCAATGGAAAGCCTGGTGCGCAGTGTGGGGTGCAGCCACTTCTGAAACAATCGGGCCTCAGAGAGTGCAGTCCGTGCACACAGACCCACAGTGCTGCTCCCAGCTGAACACAAACCCCTCAGCCCTGCAGCAGGACACACGGACATGGACTCTGCAGCCACAGGAGCCAAACCTGAAAGAACCTGAAGGCCATCACAAGCGGATGCAGAAATGAACCACGCACGCTCCTAGGAAGGAATATTCCACAGCAATGGAGTACGTTTTGTTTAAAGGTAGTAAAACTATAAAAATTATTTTAAAAATACTATATTCACAAGATGAAAGAATCTCACAGGCACAATGCTGAGCCCTTAAGAGCAACAAAGCAGCAAGCACGGTCCACCCACTTACGGACTTTGGAACTAGGCAAAGCTGGGCTGCGTTGTTTAGGGATGCGTGCCTGGGCGTAAACTATGAGGACAAGTCGCTGACACAAAATCAGAAGAACAGCTACCTCACGGTGGGGAGGAGGCTGTGACAAGGGAAGGGCACTCCTGGGTGTCCACTCATCATGTTCTGTTTCTTGATCTTTATGATTATTCTTTACATATGTATAACCTAATCCTTAATATGTACTTACAGCTTATCATTTTCATTTATTATAAGGGGGGTCTCCCCAACAAAGTAGAAGGAGACCTGCTTCTCCCAGGGAAGACGAGGAATAGTTTCTACCAGTGAAATCTTGATACCATGGCTGCTTCAACCATCAAGCCTGACAGCAGCTCCTGTGAGAGGGGCACTGGGGCCACGACACTCAGAAGGAGGCTCTGGGACCTCAGTCCTGGGTCACTGCCTCTGAGGAGCCCACGGCACCTGGTGAAAGTTCAAAGTCATCCTGTGCACGATCCTTTGGCCTTGGTTGCTCTGGCACAGCTCGGCTGGCACCATCGCTGGGAGAGAAAGAAGAAACGTGCAGAAGAGGGAACCAGACTTCCAGCTGACCCACCTCCTTCTACGGAGATGATGCCACAGTCCCTAAGAGAGGACAGCAAGGCCACAGAATCCAGCCTCTCTGCCTGAGGCCTGGCCACACTAGCGCCCCACGCTTCTGATGCCACAGGGAGAATTTCGCAAGGTGCCCTCAGACCACCTGGTTGGACACAATGGGGCTTTCAGACACGCAGGTCCTGTCCGACCCCGCACCTCTGCTGTCACATTCTGGAGGTGGGCCTGGAAGCCTCCAGTTTTTCACTTTTGGTAACAGCTTTATTGAGATTCAATTTCTATACCACACAGTTAACCCACTTTAAGTCTTAAGCTCAGTGGTGTTCTGCATATTCACAGGGTTGTGCGGCCACCAGCACAATCCATTTGACAACATTTCCATCATCTCCCCAAAGCCCCACTCTTTAGAGGTCACCCCTCATTTCCCACAGCCCTGGCATCCCCGGTCCACATTCTGTCTCTGTGGGCTTGCCTGTTCTGGATGTCTCATGTAAGTGGAATCCACTGATTGTCTTCTTCTGTCTGGCCTCTCTCACTGGGCATCATGTTTTCCAGGTTCATCCACATCATAGCCTGTGTCCGTGCTTCTCTCCTTTTCCATGGCTGAGTCACCCTTACCCGCTCTGCTTTTAACTCTATAATTAATTGTGTCGCCCTGCCTGCACCACACAGGGCTGATGAGGATTTCACCTTCCATCATTCTTGGGCTGTAAGCTGAACTTTGAATCAACACCAAGGGGTCTTGTGCAGAGGCTGAAAGCCCAGCCCCACACGGTGCACAGTCGCCGTGTGTGACCAGAGCCCAGGAGGAAGGGTGAGATGGGCCTGCCTGTTTACGGGACCAGCGTCCTACGGTCTCATGGGAAACCAACTCACTGGTCAGCGTTCCGTGGTAGGTGCTCCCCACCTTGCCAAGTGGGCAAGACAGACTGGTCAGGGACCACGGTGCTGCCTCCAGTTCAGGCCCACTCATGGTAACAGTCTAGTTGGAAAGTGCTGAGGCTCCAGGGGAGGGTCCTTCCTGCTTCTTCCAGCTTCTTGGGGCCCCAGGCATCCCTGGGCTTCTGGCTGCATCCCTCCCATTTCCACCTTCATCTTCATGTGGCTTCCCCTCTGTGTCTGTGTCTCCACTCATCATATAAGGATGCAGTTACACAGGATTGGGACCACCCTAAGGCCCCTGTCTCACCTAGTTACATGACCAGGCCCTACTTCCAAATGAGGTCCTGGCCTGAGCCCCTGGGGTCAGGGCATGGATGTCTCTTTCCCTGGGGGGTACACAATTCCCCTTCAGTCTGAGGTAATAGTAATGTTTCCCGGGAAACAAGCCAGCCCCTTACCTAAGCCAGCCCCTCGAAGAGGTCTGAGCCTGCCTGGTCTCTTGGAAACTGACTGGGCAGGAGAGTGTGGCTCAGGACCCGAGTGTGAAGGACACCAGGAAGCACCCGTGTGAGGCTCCCCTTCACAGCTGCAGCGCTGGACCAGCTGATGAGCTCCAGCAGGGCAACCCCAAGCTCCTTCGAGGACTCGACCCACGTGGACTGGGGGCGACAGGCAGCAGTGAGTGGGCGTGTGATGAAGTGTATGTGACGGGCCTGCAGTGAGCAGGTGAGCACATCTGTGTGTGTGACATCAGGCACACGTGATGGGTCAGCAGTGAGCACATGTGTCTGAGAGATCATGTGCTTGTGACGGGCCAGCGGTACACACACACATGATCAGGTTCACGCGACATCTTAGCGGGCAGGACACCACAGGGCTGCAGTGCTGCCACGGGCTCGAGCCACCGACCCTGCCTGGTGTGGAGCATCCCTCCCCCACCACGTGCCCCAGCAGCTCCGTCCGCAACTGCACAGTGGCTGCACCTGTGCAGAGTACTTCCCCTGGGCAAATACTTCTTGAAGAGGGTCACCTCTGTGGTGACAGCGACCTTCCTCTTCTGCTGCTTCAGCGGGAGTGGCCCCTGCCACTGGCTGCTCTGCACCAAGGCATCCAGGCCGCAGAGGGCTGGTCCCTGCACCTGAGACCAAAGACAAGGACTTGAGGGGCTGTGCTTTCTCCCACCAGGAGCCCCATGTCCAGGGGGGCCAGCGGGGGCATGTCAGACACACAGGGCCGGACATTCTGGTTCATCTTCCCCCAACACGGTGGGTGAAAGGACAGCCACATGGGACTTCAGACCACATAGGACACGGCGCGTGTCGAGGACCATCTCACCACTGTCGATTGGCTCATTCAGTCTGCACTCCTGTGGAATGCTGTTCATGACCGCTTTTCTCTACGTGACAGCTGAAAAGAACTTGAATTTGATGAAGGGGTACATGCAACCAAGCACACAACTTGGTAGGAGGTTACTGCTATTCAGGAGGGACAGATACCCTAATGGTTTTAGTGCTTTTCTAAATGTGGGCAGAGGCAAGAATCCAGGTTCATAAAAATTTTCTCCTGAAAATATGGAACTCTCTGAGGGTCAGTTCTGCCAGTTTTCCCAGAGTACAAAGTGCCTCATCCTGATCTTCGCCCTGAATTCCTTTCAGTGTGTCCTGATTGTGGTGGTTGTTGTAAGTCAGTGATTGTGGTGGTTGATGACAATTCTTTTTTTTTTTTTTTTTGCGGTACGCGGGCCTCTCACTGTTGTGGCCTCTCCCGTTGCGGAGCACAGGCTCCGGACGCGCAGGCTCAGCGGCCATGGCTCACAGGCCCAGCCACTCTGCGGCATGCGGAATCTTCCCGGACCGGGGCACGAACCCATGTCCCCTGCATCGGCAGGCAGCCTCCCAACCACTGCGCCACCAAGGAAGCCCTGATGACAATTCTTGTACAACTGAATGGTGGGCAACCCTCTTTATGTTACAATCCCCCCTCTTTTGGTCGAAATTTTGACCAAGATTTAGGAGACCTTTCATGACCGATTTATCCCACGGCACCTGGAATACTCATTCCCAGTTCAGGCGAGGATTTCCTTGATAGGCCACTCAATGTGCTGTTACTGGACTAGGCCCTGTTAACAGTAGCCCAAAGCCTCTGGGTCGCCTGTCCTACTAGTCTGTCATGGTCCAGGAAATGGTTCCCTCTTGTAGCATCTTCCCATATCTAGAGTTATACTATTAAAATCACTGATCTTATAGAACTATGTATTTGACAACTGTTTTACACGCTGTCCTGTGCCTGCCTGCCCTTCCTGGGAAGGACCTGCTCGTGATTTTCTGAGCTGCGCATCTGACTCTGTTCTACTTTACACACAAGTTATTTCTATATGGCTTTAAGCTAGGCTGAATTTTGCAGGAATAGAACAACGATGTGATTCTAGGAAAGCTTGTTCTCACAGTTATTCAGAACTTTACCAAGAATTCTCTGACATTTTGGAAAGTCAAATCTCCTGGTAAAGTGGCTCAGAGCTTCTGAATTGCCAGTTAATGCACCAGGATTGCTGTCACCACAGTAATTCAAATTATATACAACAATGCCTATTTGTCCTCATTTAAAAACATTAAATATAAAGTTTGAAGCGAGTTGAATGGTATCTGCCTTTTCTTAAATGTAAGTTGAAGAAAAATTTAAGCAAACATCTGATTACTTAGTGTAGTTGAAGCCAAGCATTCACCTATTAAATTATGTATTATTTCATTAAAATGTATTTATCTTTAATTCTCCTCTCTATTGTAACTATAGCTGCATACACACATATATGTAATTATACTTAAATTATATGTGTAGAGAGATTATCTTATCTCTGTCTCTGATTTCAGAAAGTGAGGGGAGCGTTACAAAGTACTTGGTATAAAAGGGGTGAGGGTCTGATGGGCTGACAGAACACCCATGACATAGCATTTCACTCCCACTAAGATACTAAAATCCAAAAGACAGACAATAAAAAGGGGAGAAATTGGAACCTTCAAACAGCGCTAGTGGGAATGTGAAATGGTGCCACTATTTTGGAAGACAGTCTGGCAGTTCCTCAAAATGTCTAACATGGAGTCACTACAAGACTCAGCAATTCCACTCCAACGTATAAACCCAAGAGAAAGGAAAACACACGTCCACAGAAACACTTGTACATGCATGTTCATAACAGCATGAATCACAACAGCCAAAATGTGGAAACCACCCAAATGACCATCAACAGGTAAACAGAGAACAGATACACACAATGTGCTCCATCCACACAATAGAATATTACTCAGCCATGAAAAGGAGTGAAGCACTGACACTTGCTACAATGCTGACAAAACTCGAGAACACAATGCTCAGTGAGAGAAGCCAGACACAGAAGGACACTGTCTTAGTCAGCTTGGGCTGCCATAGCAAACTACCAGGCTGGGGGCTTCAACAACAGAAATGTATTTCCTACAGTTCTGGAGGACAGAAGTCAGAGATCAGGGTGCCACTACCCTGGTGAGGCTTTCTTCTTGGTTGTATGTGGCATCTTCTCCCTGTGTCCTCACATGGAGAAGATGTGAGGGAGCTGTCTGAGGTCTCTTTTATAAGGACACTAATCCCATAATAGGGGCTCCACCCTCATGACCTAATCACTTCCCAAAGGCACCACCTCCTAATACCATCATCTTGGGGGTAAGGATTTCAACATGTGAATTTTGGAGGGACACAAACCTTCAGCCAAGAACAACCATAAACTGATTCCATTTGTATTAAATGTCCAGAACAGGCAAATCACAGAGACAAGAAGTGGGTTAGGGGTGCCAAGAGCTAGGGGAGGGGGAGGGGGAGGGGGTTCTCCTTTTGGGGGATGAGAAGGTTTCAGAACCAGAGGGAGGTGGTGCTGGCACAACATTGTGAATGTGATAAATACCAGAGTTGTTCGGTTGAATGGTAAATGGTGAATTTTATGTTACATATATTTTAATCACAACTAAAAAAATAATTATGTGTCACATCAACAGCTTGACACCTCAGGGAATTTCCATTTCTGCCAAGAGACACTGTTTTCTTGCCCAGGTGATTCCTGGGACCCCGGATGACCTTGTGGGGGCCGTGGAGTGTAAATGAGGGCATGAACAACCCCTCACAGGGACGATCCAGAGGCAGACCCAGGGCTCGTCCCCAACAGCACAGGACAGAATCCATTCGGATTTATCATCGCACTGTGAACAGCCCCATGGGGCCAGCGGCCGTGTACTGCCTGACTGCAGCCCTGGACACCAGGGCCGTGGCCCGATCCCTCTTGTCCCAAGGCTGGGCCCTTCCGGGTGAAGCAAACGGCGTTGCAGTCAGTCCTCGGAAGCTGCTGGAGCACGGGCACAGCCACAGTAAGGCCAGAGCACTTCCAGCTACCTGAAAACCCGCATATTAGAAACATGATTTTTCCGTAACGCACGGGGGACCAGAAAGTGTGTTTTCTCAGGTAAACTGATAACACCGCCCCCTCCATGTGTGGACGCCGCCCTTAGGGCGGCAGAGTTGAACCCTTACCCCTCCCTCACCAGAATTGACCTCCAAGGCCTCCTGGGGGTCCTCCCCAAACCCTGAGGATGTGTCCTGCCTGAGGCTCCTGACACAATATACTCCCACTCAGGCCGGTCTGCAGAGGTCACGCAGAGGTCGGGCCCCAAAGCAGCAGGATGTGACCCTGGACACAGGCATGTCCACCCTGCACAGGTTGGGTCTCTACAAACAAGTGTCAGGTTACTTCTTAGGGCCATGCCCCTGTCCCGCTCCAGGTGCAGGACCCACCCCACTGCCCGACCCGAGTCCCTTTCTCTGGGGCACCTGCGGGACTCAAGCCCGCACCTTCCCCAGCCCTGCCTCCCCACCATGTAAGGCTGTCAGTATAAATGATGCCATCCTGGACTCGTCCTTCCACTGACCCTACCCAGGACTGTATTGTGTGGTCAATCACTTCTCTGTTCTCAAGACACTTCTAGTTAATAGAGGCTGTTTAGTAATTATCAGGACCAGGTGGCCTCTATGCTTTGTTAGTCCCCAAACAGGGAAGACCTTCGCTGATGTGTTCCCGGCGCCCATGAGGCCAGTTACCCATTCATGAACCTTGACTTAGGAATGTACGTCCTGTTTCCAAGCACCCCCCGCCCCATGTTAACCACAAGTTGTCCCGGTGACCTTGGCCGTGCAGAGCGCGGCGGCACATGCTTCCGATCGCTGTCCACCACATCCCGATCCCACCCTGTGAATAAACTACCCAATAATAAACTGATCCTTTAATTACCTGGAGCTGCCTGTCTTGTTTTTCGGTCTCACGATGCCCTGTCAGTTCGGTGGGCACTTCTCGTTCCCTCCATCCGCTAACACCTCACCTACTACTGTGGGTTCAATAGTGTCCCCTCCCCCAAATTTATATCCATTCTGACCCCAGAATCAGGCCTTATTTCTGAAACAAGGCGTCTGCAGATGTGGTTAAGATGAGATCATGCTGGATTAGGGAGAGCCCTAATTCCAACAGCAGGTGTCCGTATAAGAAGAGGGAAATCTGGATACAGACACAGAGGAGAAGCCACGTGACGATAGAGGCAGAAGTGGGGGTGAGGCAGCCCCAAGTCCAGGGGCGCCAAGGATTTCTGGAAACCAGAGAAGCCGGGAGAGGCCAGGGCAGATTCCCTGAAGTTCCAGCAGGAACCAACCACACCTTCATTGTGTATTTCCAGCGTCCAGAGCTGCGAGAGGGAAATCTCTGCTGTTGTGACCCCCCCGGCTTGTGGCATGTTGTCACGGTCGCCCCAGGACCCCCACACCTGCCAGATGATGAGACACGAGGCATCGGAGGAAAGAGCCCCTTGGTATCTGGACGAGCATCTCTACACACACGTCTGGGTGCTGAAGATGGAGGACACACAGCCGCCTCCCCACCCGAGCTGGGCGTCAGGCTGCCTTGCTGTCCCGCTCGCTCCTGTCGTATGTCCAGTGGATGACCAGCCTCTGTTGATGCAGGCGCCCCACCGCTGTCCTGCGACCTCCCCGCGCACCTCCCACCCACAGGTCGTGCTCCGGCCCTGGCCGCTCAGCAGCCTCAGCTTGGCTGTAGTGACGGGTCAGGGGACCCGCGGGCCCCGCCCAGCCCAGGGGCGGTGCCCGAAGTAGGAGGCCCTGAGCAGCCGCCCTCCGTCCCGCACCAGGTGAGGCCTGGAGCAGGCACCTCGAGCTCCTCAGGGCCCTGATGCAGCCCCACGTGCCACCAGCCCACACACTCCCGGCAGGCTGGAGGCTCTGTGTCCCCAGGCACAAGGCACTTCTCGAAGGCGGCCCTGGGATGTGTCTTCAAACCCCTCCACGTTTGGCCCAACCTGGCTGGGGGCCCACGGCCGGCTGCCTTCGTAGGAGCAGACAGAGGGCATCCCTGAGGCCCCCGTGCATCTGCCCCTAAGCGACCCCACCCGTCGCAGACCAGGCCGCCCGCCTCGACCGCCGCGTCCCCCCGCCAGCTCCGGCCCCGCCCTCTAGAGACTCCTCACTCCCCGGAGGGCAGGGCTGACGGCCCCTCGGTCTCCCTCTCACCTCTGCCTGTCTGTACGTCCTCCCTGAGTTAGAACACCACTTCCTCCATGAGGCTCCTGGATTCCGGGCTGAGGGACCCACACGCCCCCACGAGCTGTGTCGATTACCAGGATTGTCACCTCAAGAGGCCCTGGAAGACGGACTCCCCGGGACATCAGAATGGGACTCTGTGTGCAGATGGGCCACTGCAGAGCTGCCCAGGGTGAGACGAGGTCACTGACCTGTGTGTGGGGAGGTCCTCATGGGGGGAATTTGGACACAGACATACGGGGGAGAAGGCTATGTGACGGCAGAGACAGAGCTGGGGCTGGGAGGGGCCTGGGACAGATTGACCCCAGAACCCGCGGAGGAGTGGGCCCCCAGCACCTTGACCTCGGGCTCCAGGCCTAAGAGGAAGCGTCCCCCGTTCCAATCCCCCTCCTTGGTGTTCTGTGACGGGGCCGCAGGAATCCCACACCCGGCCTGAGGGAGGCGGCGCTGTGCTTGCTGACACCCAGGACTGTCACTGGCCAAACCCCCTCTGGGCAAGACCCCCTCTCCTCCTCGGGGAGGGACCCAGGGCCCCGGAACCCTGTCCCACACATCCTTGTCACAGCGACCTCCCCCCCTCCCCCAGCCACCCCTGGGGCATCTCAGACCCCAGAAAATGACCCAGAAAGGAGCCGCAGCGGCGTGGTGACCATGGTGAGTGGCCGCAGGCCACCGCACCCAGCCCGAGACCTGAGTGTGGCCATCTGAGAAGGGACCCACCAGCCCCCCGACCCAGGTGCCCCGTTTCACAGGGCAGGTCCTCTTGCCGAGTCTCTGGAGGGGGCTGTCGAGCAGGGGTGACTGAGGCCTGTGAACATGTGGGCCGGAGAGGTCCTCCCCAGGAGCCCAGGCACAGTGAGCCCAGGACGTGTCCATCCCTCCCCTGCTGTACCCCACGGAGTGAGGATAAAGCCCCAGTGACCCCCAAGAAGAGACATGACACCTGGAGGACTACACCATCCACAGACCGGGGACTGAGTGTCCATGTCATTCCCTCAGAGTGAACAATGTCTTCACCGAGGCTGCCAGACTGGCCCATGTGCCCACAGACACCCAGCTTCAGTGAACCAGACAGACAGAAAACCCCCTTCCAGGGTGCCCTGTGTTAACAGACCCAGCCTTCGGGGGAGGCGGGGCCGGCCTGAGGGAGGATGCACGTGCTCCAGCGCCGGACACTCACCACTGCCCATCCCCCTGCCCATCCCCTGTCCCTCTCCTGCGCCCTGTGGTCTCACCCCCTCAGGAAACCCTCCTCTCCAGGCTCCCAGCACCCACATTTCCCACCTCCACCCCATCACTCTCCACTTCAATTTGCCTGTTTCCCCGCCAGGTGAAGAGGAGGGCAAACGTCCCGCACTGGTGTTTTCAGTAGTGTAGACAGGGCTTCCTTTCTCTTCCTGGCGGGGGTCTGGCTGGACACCAGGTGGCTTCCAGCAGTGCAGGGCTAGCCGCTGCCCTGCAGGGAGCAGCCCTGATCCCCGCGCCTACAGCACTGCCTGCTGGACACCGGGTGGTTTCCAGCCTTGTGGGGCTTGGGCGCCACCCTGCAGGGAGCAGCCCTGATAACTGCGCCTACAGCGCCACCTGCTGGTCTCTCCGTCCTCCCGTCAGGCACAGTCTTCACCTTTCCCGCTGCCTCGGATGATCCCTCTCTGCACTGTCTGGTAATCAGCCCCTCCTTGCCACCGCCATCACCCCCAGCTCCACACCTCTCGCCCAGCCTCAGGGATGACCCAGGAACCTTCCTGGGCTCCCGCGCCTGCCCAGCCTTGTTCGGTGTCCTCAAGCTGCCTGTGCAGACAGGTGAGGATCCCCTCCAGATGCTCCCAAAGGCTTCACCCCAACATCCTCCCCGTGGTCAGCTCCATGACCTGTCAGGATGTTCCACCCTCACCAAGCCCGCAAGTACATGCCAAGGGCAGGCATCAAGCCTGCTGCGTGCACTGCTGTGCGTACTGCTGTATACACAGACATGACCCTGTCCCAGGATGCAGGAAAGGCAGCTCTACCTCTTGATGTGGGGAGAGGGACTGACCACAGGGTGCACGTCAGCTCACAGCTTGCCAGGCAAGGGCAGCAGTGTTCTTGCTCCGTGGACCGTTTCTCACCCAGCCTGACCATGACCCGGCTTTGTTCCCACCCCCGTTGTCCCTCCATTGGCCTCGCTCTTGTGAGCAGAGAAGGACAGCGTGGTCAGTGGTCACAGGCTGAAATGCACAGACACTGGCTGATCCGCGTGCACCCATGCTGACCACACGGAATGGGCACTGCACCAGGGCCCGTGCGGTGTGGGTTCACCTGCCCACAGATAGGCCGGGCCTCTGCTCCTGGCCCCAGAGTTCACCTTGAGTCTGATGGGAATGTCCGTGTTCCGTGGACCTCACTCCAGGCTGCTGTGTGCTGACGGCGTTATGCACGGTGGGGCTTCCTGAGTCCCCCCAGGGACTGGAGGCCGAGGTCAGGCACATGGTGGTCCCCACATTGATGTGACAGACCCCAATAAACCTTGCACTTCAGGACTCAGGTGGGCTTCCCTGGGCTGCCACAGTCGAGGATGCTGGACCCTGCTCGTCCCCTCTGTCTTATCTGATTTTAACTTGCATCCTTCACCATAATATACCCTGAGTACAACAGCTTCAGGGAATTCTGGGAGCCCAAGGAAAAAGAAGCCGGGGAGGGGGTCTCTGGGTCCCCGACTCTGCAGTTGGGGTCAGAAGTCGGTGGGGAGGATCTTGGGGCCCTGGAATCTGAAGGGCCCCCCTACCAGGGGAGGGGTAGGAGACCCTGGGTGGTTGTTAAGCTGAGTCCAAGGTCCTCCTGGGTGGGAGGCATCCTGTCCCCATGGATCCCAAAGAAGCCGGCTGCCTCCTTCCCTCAGCCCCCAGGCCTGGTCCCTGCTCTTGAGAAATTCCCTAGGGTGGGGTCCTGGTGCTGGAGATGCCCCGATGCTGTGGCCTCCTGAGCCTCCAGTGGGGATAACGGGAGTCGGGGAAGACTTGTTCACATTAAGGGAGCTTCTGCCAAAACGAAGCTTCGGCCTGCTGCCCCCGACCCCAGGTGCACTGGGGCAGGAACGTGAGAGCGAGGCTCCTTCCCCCCCCAAGACACACAGGACACATGGGCACTGGTCACTGGACTCCCACACAATATTAAAATCTCCCACGCAGGCCTGTTGGGTGAGAGACACAATTTAAAGACTATTAATGGGGCCAGGGGGGCCCAGGGGGTGAAGCTGGGGGTGGGGAGAGTTGGAAAATCACCCAAGGATGTGCTCTCCCTGCAGCGAACCCCCAGGTGAGCCCAGGTGGAGGTGGACCCCTCAAGTCAGAGCCCACATTCTGGGTCTTTGGGGGTCAAATAGCCAAGCACCCCTAGTACTTGCCTTCACCTGCTGCCTTTAGGGCCTGCCCTGTCTTCTTCATGGCCAAGTTCTCACCCCTCCCAGAAGGCCTCTTGGGGGTTGAGATGGGGATGTCCGTGGCAGAACTTGAGGGTCTGTGGTGGGCTGGAGGCCACGTGGCAGGCAGGAGGGCTCCCACCGATCTTACCGGTCCACACCTCCTGGTCATAGGCCCGCACAGAGTCCACCAGACTGTGGATGTGGTAGAAGGTGCCAGGGACCGGTCCAGCCCATGCAGGTGTCTGACCACCGAGCAGTCAGTGCACGGTATTCACAGGGGACCCTGGCCGTGCTCCCACACTCCCAGGAAGCACACTTCAACATGGTCCCTGGAATGACCAGGAGGTCGGCCAGCAACGCCCTCGACCCAACCTCACTGTTACCACAAGAAACAAAAGACAACTCCGTGCAGATAGACAGAACATCGCCAGCCTGATGCTGTCCTGAGGAAAGTCGGCTGGGAACTGGATGCTATAGTGGGTTGAATGGGGGGGGGGTCCCCCCAAAAGTTATGTCCACGTCTTGTCCCCAGAATCTGAGAATGGAACCTTTTTTGGCAGTAGGGTCTTTGCAGGCATAATTAGTTACCGATCTGGAGATGAGGTCATCCGGGATCAGTCTGGCCCTAAATCAGTGACAGTGTCCTTCTAAGAGACCAGAGGAGAGACACAGACACACAGGAGACACCATGTGAAGATGGAGGCAGAGACAGGAGAGATGTGGTCACAAGTCCAGGGACGCCTGGAGGCCCCAGAAGCTGGAAGAGGCAGGCAGGACCCTCCCCTGGAGCCTCCAGAGGGAGCGCAGCCCTGCAACACCTTGACCTCAGACGCCTAGTCTCCAGGACTGAGAGAGGGCAGGTTTCTGTCGTTCTGAGCCTCCGTTCGTGGTCGTTTGTCACAGCTGCTCTGGGAAGCTAATGCAGCTGGTGAGCAGCTCCCTGCCCTGATCTAAACCCTCCCGCCTCCCCTTAGGGCCAGCCCCCTGCGCCTGTGCTGTTGCACAAACCATGTGGTTCATGCTGAACCCCAGCTCCCCTTCTAGGCACTGGCATTTTGGAGGATGAGGGCAGAGAACATCAAATGACCAGCCCTCAGCCAGGTGCCAAGTCTCTAGTGAGCTTCCCTGGGGGGACGGGGGTGGGGGTAACTGTCATGGTTCTGCCCTTCGTCGCTGGGGGAAGAGACACCCTAGAGACCCTCGAGGGAAGGAGGGGGCATGAAGGGTCATGAGCTGACTGGAACAGGGACCCTCCTTCCCATGCATCCCTACTGCATGCTGTGACCCATCTCAGCCGTGAGCACACAAGCCACAAGCATGTGCTGGGTCCTGTGAGCCTCCCAGCCAGTACCTGAAGGTGAGGGCGGCCCTGCAGACCCCACCCCTTTCCTCCACGTCTAATAGGTGGAAGACCCCCTTCTCCTTGCCATTCCAGAAGCGGTTCTGGAGCTGTTCTGGGAGGGGTTCTGGGGTTTTGTGGGCGGAGCCCCTGTTGCTGTGCCCCCACTTCCCCACAAGAACATCCAGAGCAAGCAGTTTGCCCTGTTGCCTGAATGCCCCCCCACAGTTTTCTCAGGAAAGAATCAGGGGTTTCTGTAGCAGCGTCTGCAGGCAGCTGTGCATCTGGACCCACGTTCACATTTTCTGTGTAAACACCGAGAGCCTTCCCTGACACATGCCCCCTACTGACCACCTCCACATGCCGACCACAGGCCCCAGTGCGGGCGTCAGACTGACCGCCCGTCTCAGCCTCCTTCTCTTGTTGTCAGAGCTGCTCCAGGCCCTTGCTCAAAACCCGTGGACCCACCTTGAACAGGGCTGTCCTCCACCCCACCCTCAGCAGGAGTTCACCTATGTATTAAAGGGTCCAGAGATAAGAAAGGAAGCTACAAACAAAAAAACAGATGGAACCAGCTGGGACCAAGATGGCAACGAATCTGACCTCCAACAGACCCTGCGTCTCATCACAGGTTGAATTTACTATATCAGCATATTAAGTGACACACCTACCTGTGGCCATGACTGGACATGAAGGACCAAAAACGGGTAAAAGGAGGTGGTACCCTACTCCCTTGGAAAAAGCCCTGCCCCTTCCCCGGAAGGCCTCTTCATCCCCATCATTAGCCTCACTCCTCCTCTCTTTAAAATTAAACCACTCTCTCCAGGAGGGCGAGAAGTTGATCTGTGATCTTAGTTACCACTTCTCCATTCTTTGGCCACTGAATGGAGCCTGTGCTGTGGTGGTCTCAGTTTTGGTTTTGTTATTTGCCTACTTGAACGCAAATGGACAAAGGACACCTTCCCTGCTGAGGCAGAGTGCCTCGCCAGGCTAGGGCCCGAGCAGGGTCCATATGACTTAGCTTGGTAACAGTCTGTAAGGGGACGGGGCTCTCTGCCCATGGGGTGGGGGGAGGGAACACGTACAGCCACAGCGCCGACTCCGTGGACGGCACGGCCCCTCGTGGGCCTGGACCGTGTGCTCTCGATCCCCCACGGCAGACACACCCTGACAGTCATGACGCAGTGACACTGGCTGCTGGGCGTCCAGTCAGGAGGGACCAGAGGCAGCACCTGGTGCCAGATCAGACGTGCCTTTTCACGGGCAGGGGACATAGGAGATATTAGGACTTTGTGTGTAGAAAACAAACCAAGCGGCTGGAAGGTGATCTGAGCTGTGGACTTGAAACCCACATGCCAAGTGAGAGCTCCCACTGGACACTAGCTCAGAAGCTTCTGTACAGGTGATGACCACACCAGTGCTTCCCGCCCAGCCCCTCCAGGCCTCCCTGGTGGGCACAGATGGACCTGCGCCCCTCGGGCTCCCCGACCCAGAGCCTGAAGGTCTGATGCTGCCAGGCCCTAGGGATGAGAGTGGTCCCTCCACAAACGCTGCTCAGCTGCTCCTCCCCAGTGACCAGGACAGGGAAGCCCAGGGGCATCTGAGGCCCGACACAGGCAAAGCTTGTCGCAGCCCCTCCTCAGGACCCCCGGCCTCACCCTGATTACTCAGGCCCACCATCTGCCCCTCCCAGTGCCTGCGCCCCACCGACCCACATTCCTGGTGTGGACGTCCACGTGCACAAGCCGCTCTATGTCCTCTTCCCACATGGGACACCTCCATCCCTGCATCTTCCTAATAACGGCCTGGAGCTCCACCTGTTCTGGGCAGGAAGAGGGCCGAGGAGGACGCCGGCCTGTCCCGTCTGCCTCTTGGGGGCCCAGACACAGGGCTCGGGGCCTGCTGGGCCTTGAGGTATGGACGGTTCCAGGTGGGATGAACCTGCCACGGCCGACTGGAGCCTGCTCCTTCTGAGATTCCGGAAACAGGGGGACCCATCAAACCGAATCCATCCCCAGGCTCTGCTGCAAGTGAGCTTGGATTTGCTCTCCTGACCCTGAAGACAGGGAAACAGGGCCTGCGATTCCCATACTGACGGTGTTCCGTGGAATTTCCACTAGACGCCTTTCTAAGCTGTTCTGAGGAAATTACTAGCCAATCCGTGCTACCATCACCCCACAAACAGACCAGGAATCTGAGGCTCTGAGAAGCCAAGTAATCCAGCCAGAAGCACAGATGTGCGGCCACGGAGTGGGGTCTGCACCCACCGCCCGCCCAGAGGGACTGCCCGCTCCCAGCAGGTTCCACACCTCTTCCCTTCACCCCCCTCCCAGGGCCAGCTCACAGAGCCTCCTCTTGGGGGGATTCACTTACCTTCTTCTAACAGGATCTGTCTCACTATCCTGTTCTGGGATCATCTGGAAGCTTGTCACTCTGAAGCAGGTTCAGCCTCACGTCACCACGGCAGCTTTCCTGGATCACACTCACCACCTGTTCGTCCACTCCCAGCTCAGACCCAGAAAGGCCCCCTTGGCTCGAGCCCCATGGCCCTGCCTGGGCTTCCACGCCCTCCTGCCTGGTCCGTCCCTCTCATGTCCCCTGCAGGGTCACAAGGAGCTCCCACCTGTCCCAGGCAGGCTGTCTGCTCTGTCCGGGGGAGGCCTCCGTGGTGTCAGGTGGAAAAAACAAGAGGTACCTGTGGGGCCTCCCTCACGCAGCACAGTGGCCAGCACCCATCTACTGACCTCATCACTCTGGATGGACAGGGGTTCATGGGGCCCGCGGCATCTCCTGATTCTCATCTCATCCCAGCGCTGCCCACAGAGAAGTCGCTAAGCAACTCTGTGCAGTCTGCACAGAGAGGACGCCAATACACACACCCCGCTCCCAGCCCACAGGGCTCTCGTGGTCAGGCCCCTCCCAGGATACAGAGCTCACCTGGGTAGGCAACCCAGCAGCCCACGGGGCTCTCGTGGTCAGGCCCCGCCCAGGATACAGAGCTCCCCTGGGCAGGCACCCAGCAGGGCTGGGCACACAGGAACCGTGCACGTAGCCCTCGTTACAGAGCACCCCAGCTCACCTGTTGGTCAGAGCTGACACTGAGCACCTCAGAGCAGGACCTGAACTAAAAAACAGCAGCTCCTGGACAGGTCTGTGACCCTGGGTTTCACTCTGTCCGGCCTCCCGCCACCGGGTCTTCCAGAGGCTTGCACTGCAGCCGGGGCACCAGGCCTCTGTCTCCACCCACCACCCCTCCCCTCCCTGACTCCTGGGTTCCTCTCATTAGGACAGAGTCTTCTTGAAGTTGTCTCTCACTCATGGACCAGATAAAATGATTAGAAAACAAGCCAGAGCTGCAGCCCCTTGTCTATCCTGACCCTCAGGACGCCACACCTGTTCCTTGGACCTGGCCAGTGCAGCAGGGCTCATTTTCTGCAACTCTGCACCCCCGATGGGCAAGGATTGGCTGACCTGCGCAGCCTGACTCGGCCGGCCAGCCCTCCCCAGGTGTACCCCTTCAGGCAGCAAGAGTGCCTGCAGCTGTGCCTGACGCCATATTCTCTGCCCTGTCAGCAGTCTCGGCACTGGGCTGGTGGGAGGGAGCAGGGCCCACGGCTTTGTGGGTGGCCCGGTGTGAGTGGGGCTCTGCTGGACTTTCTGCAGGAGTTCCCAGGCTGCTCCCTGCTAAGGAAGACGATGTGTCACCAATACCTGCTGTTGGAATTTCTCCCCGGGCAGAGGTGAGGACGCAGGAAAAAAAGCAGTGGAGACCAGGACAGGAGGGGTAACACAGGTACGGAATCCGAAAACTTCCAGAAGAGCGCCTGGGGCCACAACCATCCTGGCTGGCCTGCAGGCACCAACTTGGGCCTGCGTGCTGTTGCTGGTGTGGCTCCAAGCCCCTTCCTCTAGGCTTTCAAGTCCTTGCACATATTCAGGTGTTTTACCTGAGGAGGGTGGAAAAAGTTCAGCAGCAGTTGGCCTGGGGTTCAGCTCACGTTTACTCAGAGACGCCTCAGCACCGTCCACCAGCTTTGCAATGAGGACGCTCCTTGCGGGGAGGGGGTGCTGCTGGCTGCATGTGAGACAATTCCCCACCTCTGACCAATTTCAAAATTGTTTACCACTGGAGCAATTGTCCTGATAGCGTTTTCATCTGTATAACTGGTGGGTTCTGGTTTTTCTTTTCTTTTTTTTTGGTTCAAGGTAGATTTTATTCTTCTTTTTTGTATTTATAGATATAAGCATGGAAATCATTCATTCATATAAATAAGTGTATGGAAAGGGAAGAGCTTGTCTATTCTGTTTTATTTTTTTTTAATTTATTTAATTTTTGAATTTTACTTTATGTTTTTATAGAGCAGGTTCTTATTAGTTACCTATTTGATACATATTAGTGTATATATGTCAATCCCAGTCTCCCAATTCATCCCAACCCCCCCACCACTTCCCCCCTTGGTGTCCATACATTTGTTCTCTACATCTGTGTCTCTATTTCTGCCTTGCAAGCTGGTTCATCTGTACTATTTTTCTAGGTTCCACATATATACGTTAATATATGATATTTGTTTTTCTCCTTCTGACTTACTTCACTCTGTATGACAGTCTCTAGAGCCAACCACATCTCTAAAAATGACCCAATTTCATTCCTTTTTATGGCTGAGTAATATTCCATTGTATATATGTACCACAGCTTCTCTATCCATTCATCTGTCAATGGGCATTAGGTTGCTTCCATGACCTGGCTATTGTAAATAGTGCTGCAATGAACATTGGGGTGCATCTGTCATTTTGAATTATGGTTTTCTCTGGGTATATGCCCAGTAGTGGGTGCGCTGGATGGTATGGTAGTTCTATTTTTAGTTTTTTAAGGAACCTCCATACTGTTCTCCATAGTGGCTATATCAATTTACATTCCCACCAACCGTTGAAGAGGGTTCCCTTTTCTCCAATTAATGCCTCTCCAGCAATTATTCTTTGTAGATTTTTTGGTGATGGCCATTCTGACTGATGTGAGGTGATACCTCACTGTAGTCCTGATTTGCATTTCTCTAATGATTAGTGATGTTCAGCATCCTTTCATGTGTTTGTTGGCAATCTGTATGTCTTCTTTGGAGAAATGTCTGTGTTGGTCTTCTGCCCATTTTTGGATTGGGTTGTTTGTTTTTTTGATTTTGAGCTACATGAGCTGCTTGTAAATCTTGGGGATCAATCCTTTGTCAGTTTCTTCATTTGAAAATGTTTTCTCCCATTCTGAGTGTTGTCTTTTCATCTTCTTTATGTTTTCCTTTGCTGTTCAAAAGCTTTTAAGTTTCATTAGGTCTCATTTGTTTATTTTTGTTTTTATTTCCATTTCTCTAGGAGGTGGGTCAAAAAGATCTTGCTGTGATTTATGTCATTGAGTGTTCTGCCTATGTTTTCCTCTTAGAGTTTTATAGTGTCTGGTCTTACATTTAGGTCTCTAATCCATTTTGTGTTTATTTTTGTGTATAGTGTTAAGGAGTGTTCTAATTTCATTATTTTACATGTAGCTGTCCAGTTTTCCCAGCACCACTTATTGAAGAGACTGTCTTTTCTCCGTTGTATATCCTTGCCTCCTTTGTCATAGATTAGTTGACCATAGGTGTGTGGGTTTACCTCTGAGCTTTCTATCCTGTTCCATTGATCTGTATTTCTGTTTTTGTGCCAGTACCATATTGTCTTGATTACTGTAGATTTGTAGTATAGTCTCAAGCCTGGGAGTCTGATTCCTCCAACTCCGTTTTTTTCCCTCAAAACTGCTTTGGTGATTCAGGGTCTTTTGTGTCTCCATACAAATTTTAAGATTTTTTTTCTAGTTCTGTGAAAAATGCCACTGGTAATTAGATAGGGATTGCATTGAATCTGTAGATTGCTTTGGGTAGTATGGTCATTTTCACCATATTGATTCTTCTAATCCAAGAACATGGTATATCTCTCCATCTGTTTATATCATCTTTGATTTCTTTCATCAGTGTCTTATAGTTTTCTGAGTACGGGTCTTTTACCTCCTTAGGTAGGTTTATTCCTAGGTATTTTATTCTTTTTGTTGCAATTGTGAATGGGACTGTTTCCTTCATTTCTCTTTTTTTTTTGCGGTACGTGGGCCTCTCACTGTTGTGGCCTCTCCCGTTGCAGAGCACAGGCTCCAGACGCACAGGCTCAGCGTCCGTGGCTCACAGGCGCAGCCGCTCCGTGGCATGTGGGATCTTCCCGGACCGGGGCATGAACCCGTGTCCCCTGCATCAGCAGGCGGACTCTCAACCACTGTGCCACCAGGGACGCCCCATTTCTCTTTCTGATCTTTCATTGTTAGTGTATAGGAATGCAAGAGATTTCTGTGCATTAATTTTGTATCCTGCTACTTTACCAAATTCATAGATTAGCTCTAGTAGTTTTTTGGTGTCATCTTTAGGATTCTCTATGTATGATATCATGTCATCTGCAAACAGTGACAGTTTTACTTCTTCTTTTCCAATTTGTATTCCTTTTATTTCTATTTCTTCTCTGGTTTCTGTGGCTAGGACTTCCAAAACTATGTTGAATAATAGTGGCAAGAGTGGACATCCTTGTCTTATTTCTGATCTTAGATAAAATTCTTTCAGTTTTTCACCATTGAGAATGATGCTTGCTGGGGGTTTGTCATATATGGCCTGTATTATGTTGAGGTAGGTTCCCTCTGTGCCCACTTTCTGGAGAGTTTTTACTATAAATGGGTGTTGAATTTTGTCAAAAGCTTTTCCTGCATCTATTGAGATGATCATATGGTTTCTATTTACAGCTTGTTAATATGGTGTATCACATTGATTGATTCGTGTATTTTGAAGAATACTTGCATGTCTGGGATAAACCCCACTTGATAATGGTGTATGATCCTTTTAATGTGTTGTTGGATTCTCTTTGCTAGTATTTTGTTGAGGATTTTTACATCTATATTCACCAGTGATATTGGTCTGTAATTTTCTTTTTTTGTCATATCTTTGTCTGGTTTTGGTATCAGGGTGATGGGGGCCTCACAGAATAAGTTTGGGCTCCTTACCCAAATAAGTGTTCCTTACCCTGCAATTTTTTGGAAGCGTTTGAGAAGGATAGGTGTTAGCGCTTCTCTAATTGTTTGATAGAATTCACCTGTGAAGCCATCTGGTCCTGGACTTTTGTTTGTAGTAAGATTTTTAATCACTGTTTCAATTTCATTACTTGTGATTGGTCTGTTCATATTTTCTATTTCTTCCTGGTTCAGTCTTGGAAGGTTGTACCTTTCTAAGAATTTGTCCATTTCTTACAGCTTGTCCATTTTAATGGCATAGAGCTGCTTGTAGTAGTCTCTTAGGATGTTTTGTATTTCTGTGGTGTCCCTTGTAACTTCTATTTCATTTCTAATTTTATTGATTTGAGTCCTCTCCCTCTTTTTCTTGATGAGTCTGGCTAAAGGTTTATCATTTTTGTTTATCTTCTCAAAGAGCCAGCTTTTAGTTTTATTGATCTTTCCTATTGTTTTCTTTGTTTCTATTTCATTTATTTCTGCTCTGATCTTTATGATTTATTTCCTTCTACTAACTTTGGGTTTTGTTTGTTCTTCTTTCTCTAGTTCCTTTAGGTGTAAGGTCAGATTGTTTATTTGAGATTTTTTTCTTGTTTCTTCAGGTAGGCTTGTATTGTTATAAACTTCCCTCTTAGAACTCCTTTTGTTGCATCCCATAGGTTTGGGATCATCGTGTCTTTGCTGTCATTTGTCTCTAGGTATTTTTGATTTCCTCTTAGATTTCTTCAATGATCTCTTGGTTATTTAGTAACATATTGTTTAGCCTCCATGTGTTTGTGTTTTTTACGTTTTTTTCCCTGTAATTGATATCTATTCTCATAGCGTTGTGGTTGGAAAATATGTTTGATATGATTTCAGTTTTCTTAAGTTTACTGAGGCTTGATTTGTGACCCAAGATGTGATCTATCCTGGAGAATGTTCCATGTGCACTTGAGAAGAAAGTGTAATGTGCTGTTTTTGGATGGAATGTCCTATAGATATCAATGAAATCTATCTGGTCTATTTTGTCATTTAAAACTTGTTTTTCCTTATTAATTTTCTGTCTGGATGATCTCCATTGGTGTAAGTGAGTTGTTAAAGTCCCACACTATTATTGTGTTACTGTCAATTTCTTCTTTTATAGCTGTTAGCAGTTGTCTTATGTATTGAGGTGCTCCTGTGTTGGGTGCACATATATTTATAACTGTTATATCTTCTTGGATTGATCCCTTGATCATTATGTAGTGTCCTTCCTTGTGTCTTGTAACACTTTTTATTTTAAAGTCTATTTTATCTTATATGAGTATTGATACTCCAGCTTTCTTTTAATTTTCATTTGCATGGAATATTTTTTTCCATTCCCTCACTTTTAGTCTGTATGTGTTCTTTGGTCTGATTTGGGTCTCTTGTAGACAGCATATATATGGCTCTTCTTTTTGTATCCATACAGTGAACCTGTGTCTTTTGGTTGGAGCATTTAATCCATTCACATTTAAGGTAATTACCGATATGTATGTTCCTATTACCATTTTCTTAATTGTTATGAGTTTGTTTTTGTAGGTCCTTTTCTTCTCTTGTGTTTCCCACTTAGAGTAGTTCCTTTAGCATTTGTTGTAAAGTTGGTCTGGTGGTGCTGAATTCTCTTAGCTTTTGCTTGTCTGCAAAGCTTTTGATTTCTCTGTTGAATCTGAATGAGATCTTTGCCGGTAGAGTACTCTTGGTTGTAGGTTCTTCCCTTTCATCACTTGAAATATATTGTGCCACTCTCTTCTGGCTTGTAGAGTTTTTGCTGAGAAATCAGCTGTTCCCTTGTATGTTATTTGTCATTTTTCCCTTGTTGCTTTCAATAATTTTTCTTTGTCCTTAATTTTTGTCAGTTTGATTACTATGTGTCTCGGCATGTTTCTCCTTGGGTTTATCCTGCCTGGGACTCTCTTCACTTCCTGGACTTGGGTGGCTATTTCCTTTCCCATGTTAGTGAAGTGTTCGACTATAATCCCTTCAAGTATTTTCTTGGGTCCTTTCTCTCTCTCTTCTTCTTCTGGGACCCCTATAATGTGAATGTTGTTGTGTTTAATATTGTCCCAGAGGTCTCTTAGGCTATCTTCATTTCTTTTCATTTTTTTTTCTTTATTCTGTTCTGTAGCAGTGAATTCCACCTTTCTGTCTTCCGGGTCACTTATCTGTTCTTCTGCTTCAGTTATTCTGCTATTGATTCCTTCTAGTGTATTTTTCATTTCAGTTATTGTATTGTTCATCTCTGTTTATTCTTTAATTCTTCCAGATGTTTGTTCTTTAATTCTTCTAGGTCTTTGCTAAACATTTCTTGCATCTTCTCCATCTTTGCCCTCATTATTTTTCCAAGGTCCTGGATCATCTTCACTATCATTATTCTGAATTCTCTTTCTGGAAGGTTGCCTGTCTCCATCTCATTTTGTTGTTTTTCTGGGGTTTTATCTTGTTCCTTCATCTGGTACAAAGTCCTCTGCCTCTTCATGTTGTCTGTCTTTCTGTGAATGTGGTTTCCCTTCCACAGGCTCCATAACTGTAGTTCTTCTTGCTTCTGCTGTCTGCCCTGTGGTGGATGAGGCTATCTAAGAGGATTGTGCAAGCTTCCTGATGGGCAGGACTGGTGGTGGGTAGAGCTGGGTGTTGCTCCAGTGGGCAGAGTTCAGTAAAACTTTAATCTGCTTGTCTGATGATGTGTGGGGCTGGTTTCCCTCCATGTTGGTTGCTTGGCCTGAGGCAACCCAGCACTGGAGCCTACCTGGCTCTTTGGTGGGGCTAATGGCCAATTCTGGGAAGGCTCACGCCAAGGACTATTTCCAGAACTTCTGCTGCCAGTGTCCTTGTTCCCATGGTTCGCCCCAGCCACCCCTGCCTCTGCAGGAGACCCTCTAACACTAGCAGGTTGGTCTCGTTCAGTCTCTTATGGGGTCACTGCCCCTTCTCCTGCATCCTGATTGCACACTACTTTGTGTGTGCCCTCCAAGAGTGGAGTCTTTTTTCCCCCAGTCCTGTCAAAGTCCTGCAATCAAATCACACTAGGCTTCAAAGTCTGATTCTCTACGAATTCTTCCTCCCGTTGCCAGACCCCCAGGTTGGGAAGCCTGACATGGAGCTCAGAACCTTCACTCCAGTGGGTGGACTTCTGTGGTATAAATGTTCTCCAGTTTGTGAGTCACCCACCCAGCAGTTATGGGATTTGATTTGATTGTGATTGCGCCCCTCCTACCATCTCATTGTGGCTTCTCCTTTGTCTTTGGACGTGGAGCATCTTTTTTGGTGAGTTCCAGTGTCTTCTGGTCGATGATTGTTCAGCAGTTAGTTGTTATTCCAGTGTGCTTGCAAGAGGGAGTGAGCGCACATCCTTCTACTCCACCATTTTGAACCAATCTCCACTGGTGGGTTCTTAATTAGCAATGTGAGTGGTAATGTTAAAAGTCCTGAATCAGGATTGAAATTCTTACCCCCCACACGTACAGGTGTAAGAACCTGGGGAGGCTGTGTGCACACAGCACCCTTAGGGCTTCCAACTTGACCCGTCAACATTCTGGTGTCCAGCCACTGTTTTAGGATTTCTGGGCACCCAATGCTGACTCTAAGGGTTCCATAATCCAGCCTCTGTCTGCCTTTAGTGAGACCCACATTTCCAGGATCCTACAGAGCAGGGTCTGTGTGACTGTTTTGTGGCTTCTCTAACAAATGACCACAAGCTGGGTGGTTTAAAACAATAGGAATTCATCCTCCCCCAGTCCTGGAGTTTAGACATATGAGATCAAGGTGTTGTAGGACTGAAGTCCCTCCAGAGGCTCCAGGATAGGGTTCTCCCTGCCTTTTCCAGCTTCTGGGGGCTCCAGGCATCCCCAGGCTTGTGGCGGTATCCCTCCCATCTCTACCTCTGTCTTTATGTGGCATCTCCTGTGTCTGGGTCTCTCCTCTTTTGTCTTTTACAAAGACACTGTCATTGGATTGGGGGACACTCTAACCCAAGATGACCTCCCGTGAGACTCTTAACTACATGTAAGGAGACCCTTTTCCCAGATATGGTCCTGCTCATGTGTTCTGGGGAGACACATCTTTTGGGGCCACCATTCAACTCACTATCTCTGTATAAAATAACCCTCATTTTAGGAGTTTACCAAGGTCTCATATAGGTTGGTACAGACAACAGCCATGTGGGTGGGGGTCTGATGATGATGAGGACCCTAGAGTCACCTGGAAAGCATCAAAGCCTGGCTTCATCAGAAAGTGAACTCTTCCACCATGGGGCCCGTGGAAACAGCCACTCCACTCTCTCCGTGGAAAGCGACCCAGTGCCAAGTCCTGAAGTGGTTACCTTGCAAAGCTGGCCCTTCTGGGATTTCACAATCAATAGCGTGATGTAACCAATAACAGTAGGCTTGGAGGAATCACTTTCTGGTACATGATGACAGCACTGTCAGTTTAGGCGTAGCAAGCCTAGAATAGGAATGTTTGAAGGAGAAGAGTTTGAGAGATTGTGAAGCTTGGTTTTCAAGGAAACTGAACTGGTTTTTCAAGTTTGTCAAAGAAACTTCTCTCTTAAACTGAAGGCAGGGCTGGGAGAGCTGAACTTCAGGGATCTTTTAAATGGGATGCTCTGAAGCACCATCTACCTGAGTGGTGGTCTCAATGTGAGCTGGGGTTTGCGAAAAGTGTGATGAGATTAAGCCTGACTTTCTGTGACAGCTGGGGAGGGGTTTGTAAAGCACCTTGGCTTTTAGAGCCAAAGTTTGTTGCTGGAACAAAGTGGCTCCCAAAAATGGGCCAAAGCTGAAGATGACTCTGTCTCCTTCTTGTTAGAGTCCAGAGCAGGTGGGTGTCAGAGCCCAGGCCCTGTCCCCCTTGTTTCTCCTCCCTGCTTCCAAGTGAGGGCTCTAACCAGCAGCGTGGGGTGATGACGAGGACATCATGCCCTCCATCCTAGGATGCAGGCTGGCCAAGCCCCTTTGGTAACATGAGACACGGGGTCCCAGCTGCAAGGAGTGGGAAGGCTGGGGGGTGCAGGGTAGCCGTGAACAGGAAAGAGGGAAATGGGTCCTGATGGGCAGCTGAGCGGCACTCCTGTGAGGGTCGCCCAGACGCTAGCGTACAGACTCTGGGTCCTGTGAAGCTTCGATGTTTTGTGGTTCTGGAAATCCTATAGGAGACGGTCCGCAGCAGGTGAAGCTAATGCTGTCAGTGGAGGTGGTGAAGCAAAAGATCGGCAGTTCAGACTAAAGGTGCCGATGTACATTCAGGACAAAACCATCTCGTGTGAATGTAGTTCAGGCACGTTTAACATGAATGCAATCATGTTAATGCCTAACATCTTCTATCTTGTGCCTCCCCTCAGGGACCCCCTCCTCAGTTTCTGAGGCTCCTGTAACTCATGTACAGGGGAATGGAGAGTGGGCTCTTTCCTGTCTGAGCCCTGAGTTACCCTGTGTGTGAGTCTGCTCGGGACTGCTGTAATAAATACCGCAGACAGGGCAGCTTAAACGACAGACATCTCCCAGTCCTGGATGCTGTCTGAGATCAAGGTGTTTCTTCTGAGGCTTCTCTCCTTGGCATGTCGACAGCCATCTTCTCCCCCTGTCCTCACATGGTCTCCCTCTGTGCCTATCTGTGTCCCAATCTCCTCTTGTAGGACATCTGTTCTATTGGATCAGGATCCACCCTAGTGACCACATTTTTACCTTGATCGCCTCTTTGAAAACCCCGTCTCCAAATACAGACACATCCTGGGGTCCTGGGGGTTAGGGATTCAACATGTGAATTTGTGGGGGACATGGCTGAGCCCACACCATCCTGCTTAGGAACCAATATGTGCCTCGGTCCCTCCTTCCCTCAAGTCCCACGGGGATCATGCGATGGCTCAGGGAGAGTGTGTGCAGTGTTTGTGTCCCAGCTGGGGAACCCTTCTCTGCTCTCTTTGATCAGGCAGTGACAGTGTGTTGCTAGTCCCATCCCGAGGTGAGCAGTTCTGGGGTTTTTTGCCATGTTGTCTGGCCTGCTGAGATGTTCATTGTCAGGGAACCCAGGAGCCAGCAGCCTAGTGGGGATGCCGGGGAATCTCAGGACCATGAAGGACGCCTCTCCCACCAAGCACCCCAGCAAAAGTGGGGAAAACTTTGCGGGGGTGTGCAGGTGGGAGAGAGTCAAAGTCTCGTTTATGCTTCAGAAAGACCACTCTTTGGGGTGGGATGTGAGATGCACTTGGGGACAGGGAGTGTTGTCAGGACCTAATGGAGGGATCGGGCTTGGGCCAGGGCTGTGGGTGTAGAGGTGAAATAGTGTGGGGACTGGCCACAGACTCTGGAGGAGGAGCTGACAGTCACTGGGGCACAAGGAGAGTGAGAGCCTGGGAGGCCCCAGTGTTACCGAACTAAACTTGGGTCCACTTGCCTGCGTGCAGTAAAGCCAATCTACTGACACCGGTTTGGTGAAGGAAAGTAGAGCTTTAAGTGTAAAAGTGCCAATACAAGGAGGACAGGTGGCTTGTGCTCTAAAAGCCCGAACTCCCTGAGGGATTTCAGCAAACCATTTTAAAGGCCAGTTTAAGGAGGGGGGCGGTCACAGGGTATGTGATCAGCTGGTGCACAATTCTCTCGTTGATGGTGAAGTAACAGGCAGTTAACATTGTAAATTCTTAGGCACCAGAAGCTCTGGGGCTACCTGTTCATGATCATCAAGTAGTTAATTTCTTCCACTTGGTGGTGGTTTTAGCATCTGTAAAAGAACTCAGGAAGTGTGCATTAGATACTATTATCCAGGTACTTCAGACAGGAGCTACAGTAGAGGATATGGGGGAGGGGTCTGTCCTGGGAAGGCCCCATAGGGTCCTGCTTGGTTACACCTGGTGCCTGGGCTCAGCAACCTGGGAAGGTAGGGCTGCTCCTGGGTGTGGAGAGCTGCAGGATCACAGTCCTCTGAGGGGCCAGTTAGCCCCCAAGGTGAGACGGGAATGCAGTGGATGGACAGAGGCATCTGGCCTGGGAGAGAGGTCCAGGCTGGAAATGTCACTGGAATCATTGCAGGGAGGGAGAGGAAAGGCCAATGGGGGCAGGTAAGTCACAGCAGACTACGTGCAGGTGACTGCGGTCCTGTTGGAAGCAACTCAGAGCCAGAAAGGAGTGGCTATCAGGGTCTCAGCTTCATTCTCTCGTTCCTTTGTAAAACCACTGTGTCAGAGTTTGAGACACCGCCAGGAGACTTCTTGGCCAGTGCTGCCATGGCTTCACCAAAGGGCCCAGGGGGAACACAGAACCACAGCACGCCCCGCCCATGTCCGCACTGGGAATGAATCCCATCGGGTCACCGTGGCTCACAGACTTCAGGGAACCTTTGCCCTCAGGACTGGTCCTCCTCCTTCCTCTCACTTGCTGGTCAGAGGCCCAGAGATCCCCAACCTGGCTCCATCCCCAGGGCCTGGATTCTGGGACAGCTTAGGGGTAAGCAAAACCCTTATGCTCCTTTATCTGCCTAGGGGTGATAATGTCTTAAAATCTGCAATTGACTGATTATGAAGGACTGAGTGTTTCCAGCAGGTATGGGTGGAAAGATGGGGTGTGAAGTTCCCCTGGCCAGTCAGCATCCTCCCAGGAAGCCCAGATCCAGGATTACGAGGACAGAGGCTCTCCCCTTGATTACTTGTAACTTCCCACTCTCACAGCAAGTAGCCTGGCTCCCAGCATCTGCCATTATATCTATGCATTGCTCCTTTCTAGGTTACATGTACAGAAGTTTCAGAATTGTTAGCTACTACACCCTGGAAAGAACTTCATAGAGTAAAGCCCACTGTTTACATACGGTCCATTTTGCCTTTAGTCTACAGATTCCATTCATTTCCAAACGTAACTTAGGTCATCACCGTTTACCCCATCCCCTACAGTGAGTTTTTTCCCATATATTTCTAATACAGTTAGATTCTGTCACATTATGTATTCCATCCTGCAACACTCCTACATTCTAAATAACTAAATTTGCATAGATTATATGATTGACCCCTTGGGCTACACACATCTATGGGCTTAGACAAATGCATAGTGACGGGTATCCATCCTAGAGTATCCCATGGAATACTTCAAACGCCCCACCCCATGATCTGCTTATCATCTATGTACCTTAGCCTTTCGTAGAATGTCATCAGTGGGATCATACTGTGTGCAGCCTCCTTAGACTGGATTCTTTCATTTAGCAGTATATACTGAAGATTTATCCATGTCTTTCCATAGGTTGATGGTGCATTCCTTTCTACTGCTGAGTAGTATTCCATTGCACGTGTATGGGAGGAAAAACAATTTTCCCTCTACTTTTCTACGTTCTTGGTTGAGACCCCCCTGCCCCCAATAATAAAAGACAGGTTACCAGGAGAAAAACAGAAGTTTAATAACATGTATACCCCCTGCATACAAGGGAGATACCAAGGAAAACTGAGTCACTCCCTGAAATGACCAAAGCCATCACCTTAAATACCATCTTCAGCTAAAAACAGAACGATGTTGGGAAGGGGGAAGCCAGTTATGGATCATGCATAGCACAGTAAACAAGGGTATGATTGTTAGCACATTTAAGTCAGGACTTCTTCACTGATAACAGTTACTTGAGATTTCATTATCCTTCTATTTCTGGTGCAAAGAGGGACATAGCCTTATAAATGGAGACTTCTCTATTGTAAATGTCCTTCAGAAAAGGGCAATCTCTACTTAGTTTTCTGAGTTTCCTTTTTCTTTTCTTTCTTTTCTTTTTTTTTAAAGCAGACTGAAATAATCCTTATGCCAGAGAGGCATATTTTGGGGTGGTGTATTCTACTCACCTTGACATGGATGTACCCCAGTTTGCTTATGCATTCATCTATTGAAAGACATTCTGATTTCCTCAAGTTTTTAGCCATTATGAGTAGAGCTGCTGTGCATAATTGCATCTTTGTTTGCATTTGGACATAGATTTTCAAAGCAGTTGCCTAAATACTGGAAGCACGATTGTTGGATCCCAAGGTGAGACTTGTTTAGCTTTGGAAAGAAGTGACAAACTGTCTTATGAAGTGGCTGTACATGCATCCCACTAGTAAGCAGGGAGAGTTCCTGTTGTTCCTCACCCTCTAGCAATTGGTCTTGTCATTATTTTCAGTTTGGCTGTCCTGATTTTGGAGAGGCAGCAGTGATTGGTGGTGTGAAGTGAGATCTTAATTCCCTGCCCAGGAATTGACCTGGGTAGCCTGGATGAAAATTAGGAATGCTAGCCACCACACCCCCTGGCTGTTGCCCCCAGTGAAAAATGCTTTTCATACAGAGACAAAACTGTAAAAACAGGTACAAAGTTTATTATTAGAGACATAGCACAACAACAGGTGGGAGAGCACACAGAGAAACAGTTTGTTTAGTTAAGACAAAAGCAAGGCAGAGGGGCTTCCCTGGTGGCGCAGTGGTTGAGAGTCTGCCTGCCGATGCAGGGGACACGGGTTCGTGCCCCATTCCGGGAAGATCCCACATGCCACGGAGTGGCTGGGCCCGTGAGCCATGGCCGCTGAGCCTGCGCGTCTGGAGCCTGTGCTCCGCAACGGGAGAGGCCACAACAGTGAGAGGCCCTCATACCGCAAAGAAAAAAAAAAAAAAGCAAGGCAGAGACGCACACCCGGAGAGAAAGGGTGTGGGCATCCCCCCAATGAGGAGGAGCACAGTAAAGAGGTGGTTAAGTCACTTATAGAGGGCAGTTCTCCCGGGTCTCTGTTTACCTCTGGCCAAATTATCTGGTTTCTTTTTCCACACCTGCCCTGCCCTAGGACCCTGCCCAACATGCGTGTGCAACTTTTTTCCAAGATGGATTACAGCCCAGAGACCTATGGGACAGCCTTATCATCACCTATTATGGGGTGGTGCTCCTTCCTTTTTGACCTCCAAGGTGCCTTTCTGCACATGTGCAATGTCTCCCTGGCCCCAAGGATGGGAAATGTATGACCTCTTGATCTTTTAACAGGGTTTAGTGCCACTCTGTCCTTAGCATAAAAATGTCCAATGTCCAGTTATTTACCCTGTTTCTGTTGCTGGTTTTTATATCGAGGTGCAGATCTCGAAATATAGACTGAAGTCCAGTTATAAACATGTAGTCCTGGAGCCCGCTTGTCTCTTGCTTCGGGAAGTGTAAACAGGGGGCTGGTAATGAATGTCCAGCCTGGAGCCCATCTTCTTCTCACCCCAGGAACTGTGAACAGGAGGCCAGTTTTAAATGTCTAACCTGGAGCCCATCTATCTCCTGCCTTAGTCCTAATAGGTGTGCTGTGATATCTCATGATTTTAATTTTTAATTCCCTAACGGTGTATGATGTTGACCATGTTTTTGTATGACTTTTACTATCTGTATATCTTTTTTGGCTGGCTGTCTGTTCAGATCCTAACCCATTTTTTATGGGGTTGTTTTAGACGTCTTTGTCTATTTTGAGTCCAAATCCTTTACCAGATACAAGTTGTGCAAATATTTTTCTCCCAGTTTGTGGCTTGTCTTTTGATTTTCTGAATAAGTTCTTTGAGAGTAGAAATTTTTAATTTCATAAAGTCCATAAGATTACTTTTTTCTTATGTGGATTGACTTTTTGTGTTGTGTGTTAAAACTCAAAGCTCATGATCTCCAGACCAAACCCAAGGTCATGTAGATTTTCTAGGTTTATCTCTGTAATTTTTACAGTTTCCCATTTTAAATGTCTGTTAATAAACTGGAGTGAGTTTGGCATAAGTTTTAAAGTTTGTGTCTACAGTCATTTCATTTCATACAGTTCCCAGTTAATTATTCCTTAACTATTTTGGAGAAGTTATGGGATACTTGACTGTATTTCAGTTTGAACTTCCACAGTTTAGTGGATGCAGCGGAAGTGTCCTCAGGGGGAGGGGCATCCACTGAACTGGGAGGTGGCTTGGTCTGCACGTTCCCATTGGCTGGCAGGGAACGTGAGCCCGCCTCCCTGAGCCTCTGCGGAACGCGCAGTCAAGCCTGCGGACTTGGCTCCGTGCGGAGCTGACGGGAGCCCCGTCTAATCAGGACTCGCTGGGGCTTTGGCTTCTGGAACACACGTGGCTGAGTCCATGCTGACGGCCGGGCTCCGGGACAAGCTGGGGTCGAGTCCACAGTAACGGAAGCCGGGTCTCCTCAGGACCTGCTGGCCCTTCAGCTTTGGGACATCGTGGGGTCCATTTCTCTCTGACAGGAGCCTGGTCTCCTCAGGACCTGCCGGGAGGTGATGGCACTGAGGGAAAAGGTGAGGAAAAGTGGGGAGAAGGTTCCTGTGTGTGGCTGACCGCTGAGGGTGTCTGTCTTCAGAGGACCCAGGAGGGGAAGGGCTTGATGTGGAAAACTGGGTTTTTGGCCACTTTTGTGTGTGGTGTAGACAGAATGCAGTGTTGTTCTTTGGCGTGTGGCGTCTGGTTTTCCCAGCACCATTTATTGAGGGAACTGTCCTTTCCCTGGCGTATGTTCTTGGCTCCCTTCTTGTGAATTAACTGACCACATGCCTATAGGTTTATTCCTGGGCTCTCTGCTCTGTTCCTATGGTCTGTGTGCCTGTTTTTGTGCCAATTCCACACTTTTTTGGGACTGTAGCTTCGTAATGAAGTATGAAGTCGGAGCGAGATGCCTCCAGCCCGTTCTCCTTCCTCAGGGTCACTTTGGCTCTTCTGGGTCCTTTGTGGCTCCACACAAATGTTAAGATTGTTTGTTTTGTTTCTATGAAATGTCATGGAAATTTTGGTAGTGGTTGCATGTATGTGTACATTGCTCTGGGTAGCATGGACATTTGCACAATATTTTCACCCATGCGCACGGGATATCTTTCTATTGATTTGTGTCTGTTCAGTTTCTTTCATCAATGTCTTAGTTTTCAGTGTGCAGGTCTTTCAAGTTCTTGGTTAAATTTTTTCCTAGTTTTTGGGGGGATGAAATTATAAATGGAATTGTTTTCTTAATTCCTCTTTCTGATAGTTCATCATTAGTGTATAGAATCACAAATGATCCTGCAGTTTTACTGAGTTCATTGTTTTAGTTCTGACCATTTCTTTGGTGGTTTTATGTGGAAACCTAGAATTCACAAATCCCACTGTTTTCCACTACATCCAGGACATCCACAGCTCCCAGGACCTAGTGGCTCCTAATATTATCTTCCCACGGTGCCTCTTAATACCATGTGGACAAAGTGATTAGCATCACTGCTTTGGTTGAATTTGGTCTGGGTAAGTCTTGGCCTCTCTAGCAATGTTTGATGTCATCTCTGATTTTCTGGCATGTTACTGACATACTTGTATTGAAAAGTATTTTCTAGTAAATTTCAAATGTTTAAACTTTAAATAGCAGTACAAAGTTTTCTACGTTCACACCAAATACTGCAGTGTGTTTTAGCCAAAACAGGGCCAGTCTCCCAGGGAACCAGGACATAACTTCAAAATGAGGGATAATTATGGTTTCCACATTATAATTCTATTCACAGGACCACTTCAGCTTTCACCAGCTGCCCCAACTTTGTGGAAAGGTCTTTTTCCATTCTAATCCAGGTTTCATTTTCTGGAACCATCCCTGGGGCTTTCCCTCATTTTAAAAACCTGCATGGGTTTTAAGTGTACAAGATGAGTATGATCTGGGTGGCTTTTTCTTTCACTTAGGATGTTTTCAGTGTTTATCCATGTTGTAACATGTATCATTTTTTTCATTGTGATTGAAAACACATAACATTTATCGTTGAAGTCATTTTAAGTATACACGTCTATAGCATTAAATACATTTGCATCGTTGTAAAAACATCCTCACCATCCATCTCCTGAACTTTTTCATTCTCCCCGAGTGAAACTGTAACCAGTAAATATTTATTCCCCTCAACCCCTGGCAAACTTATTCTACTTTTTGTCTTTGACTTATCTGGATACCTCATACTAGTGGAATCATAGAATGTTTGTCCTTTTGTGTCTGGCTTGTTTCACGTAGCATAATGACTTCAAGGTTCATCCACGTTGCAACCTGTGTGAGAATTACCTTAGTTTTAAAGGTTGAATCATATTCCATTGTGTATATACTACACTGTACTTATGCATTCATCTGTTGAAGGACACTTGTGTTGCTTCCACATTTTGGCTATTGTGAATAATGTTGCTATGAATATGGGGGTACAGATATCTGTTCCAGTCCTTGCTTTCTAATATTTGGGGTGTATACCATGGAGTGGAATTGAGGGATCATACGTTAATTCCATGTTTAAGTTTTTGAGGAGCCGCCGTACTGTTTTCCACAGCGGCTGCTGTGGAAATTTTACTTTATTCCTTTATATGACAGAATAATGCGGCTTATGGATCTACCTTATTTTGCTTATCCATTCACCCACTGGTGGACATTTTAGTTGTTTCTACCTTGGGCTATTGTGAACAGTGCTGCTATGAATATTGGTGTACAAGTTTTTATTTGAACACCTGTTATCAGTTCTTTGGGTATATATCTAGGAGTGGAGTTGTTGAAACATACGATAATTACATTTTTATATTTTTGAGAAAATGCCAAAATTTTGTACACATACATTGCACCATTTTACATTTCCGTAAGTAAAGTTTAAGGGTCCCCATTTCCCTACATTGTTGCCAACATTTGTTACTTTTATTTATTTTTAATATAACCATTCTAGTGTGTGTGAAGGGGTATCACATTGTGGTTTTAATTTGCATTTCCATCATGACCACTGATGTTTGACATCTTTTCGTGTGCTTTTTGACCATTTGTATGCCTTGTCTGGAGAACAGTCCATGCAAGTCCTTTGTGCATTTCAAATATTGGGTTGCTCTTTTACTGAGTGGTAAAAGTTCTTGATATATTCTGGATAAAGACTCTTATCAGATATATAATGTGCCTAAATTTTTTTCCATTCTGTGGGCTGTCTTTTTACTTTCTGGATAGCCTCTTTTGATGTACAAAGGTTTGTAATTTTGAGGAACTCCTTATTGTTTTTTTCTTTCATTGCTTGTGCTTTAGTGTCAGATCTAAAAAACTATTGCTAAATGCAAGGTCTGAATCCCTTGGTTTATTCCAGAGTACCGTCATCCCTCGGTATCCACTGGGTGAGGGTTTAGGTCTGGCGTTTGAGTCAGGTCAGGGTTTAAGGGTCAGGGGTCAGGGTTTGAGAGTCAGAGTAGAGGGAAGAGGGGTCTGGGGTTAGGGTGTTAGGGTTAGAGGTTAGGGTTCCTTAGGGTTAGGGTTAGGTTTAAGCATAACTGGCCCCCATTGCCCTTCCTTTCTCCTCTCTGAGGTCTCCAAGGTGGATAGGATTTGCCCAGGGTCACACATGAGTCAGGGAGTTGAGCTGGACCACTGCTTTTCTACCCCCTCCCCCCAGTCCTGGGCTCTGAGAGAAGAATGAAATGTCTGTACTGTCTCTGAGTGTTTCAAATTGAACTCGTTGTCAGTCAAGAGTTGTGGAGGGTGTAAGCAGTCATGCATGGTTTCCTCCTGCCCTCCCATATGGGAAAGGTGGTGCTGGCCCTACTCTGCCTGGGCAGCCTCCATTCCAGCATAGTGCCCAGACAGGAGGGCACTCAGTGGACATGTGTGGATAAATGCAGGACTGGGTATAGCAACCTGCCAGCCCCCTGCCTACTTGAGGGCTGGTGGGGCCCTCCTGGGACTGCAGGCATCCTTTGTCCCATCTGAGTGGGTGTCAATAGACCATCAAGTCTCAGGCAGGACAGTCCTTGACCTCTGACCATTCAGACAGGCATCTGTGGTCCTCTAGCTCAGTTCAGCCTGGGCCCTGTCAAGACCACACGGACAATTAGTGAGCTGACCATGCTGCTGAGCAATGGAACTCTTACCTGGGCACGGTAGACATTCCTTTGAGATGTTTCAACTACCGTCATCCATGTGGTTGAGAAAAGGGCCTCCCCTTCACAGGCTTCACAGCCTCATAGCCTGCCCAGAGAGGTAATAACTCTCTAAATATTTGAGTGTGTCACTTACACAACAACCATACAGCAGACCATGGCCCTGCAATCCTTTGTCCTTTTAGTTGTTAGAAATTTTGCCATTCATATTCATTAAGAATCAAAGTTATGGGAGTAACTGGGCCTCCCAATGGGAGGTTCATACTGAGATTGCATTGTCTTGGAGAGCCATATGCATCCATGTGGCCCCTGGAAAGCCTGCCAATTATGGGTTCCATGGCATGAAATAATGCTTGAGCCTCCCATTACTTCATTGCACAAGAGTTTCCTTACCACCCTAGCATTTGGTTTCTTCCCTTAGTAAAGGAGACAGAGAACCTGGAAAAGGAGCAGTATTGTTTTTCAGGGATGGGTAATTAATATGGCCAGGGAGATGCCATAACTCAAGCGTTCCCACCTCTCAGGGGCAGGAATGAGGGCTGTGTGTCTTCTCAGGGCACATGGGCTGTTCTGGGCCAGCCTCTGAGAAGTGAGGACCTGATGCCCAAGGCAGGAGACTTGAGTTTACCAACAACAATGATCCTGCCTTTTCAGCAAGTGAAAGAACTCTTTGCAGTCTTGGGAGGACAGTAAGAGCACTGGATGAGTAGCTGCAGCCCCTGACCCTAAGTGAACCCCTTTCTGCCTTTTGTGTCAGATTCTGTTCTGTGCAGTAAGCTGTCATTGACATAGAATCTGCTGCTTTCTCCCAGCCAGCATCTGTTCTCATGCCCAAGTCTAGTGCCTCAGTTTTCCTATGGGAATTACATCTCACCTGCTTCCAGTCCAAATAGTTCCAGAAGGATGAGCCCATATTCCACCCAGCTCAAAGATGGGTTTACAACCCACATCTAGCCAGTCCCATTTTCCATCTTCTGGTGATGGGTCAAGGATGAGAATGAAACCCAAGCCAGGCCAAAGGTATTCAAAACCATGACTTTTCTTCCAACCCAAGAAGAGGAGAAACTTTTTCTCAGAAAAGGATGGTGACTGGTTGTCAACCTAGAATTGCTGTTGGCCCAAGGGCAGTGAGAGAGACTGTGCCTGTGAATGGGGTCTCCCACAGACACTGAGCAGGACAAAGGTT
Organism: Delphinus delphis; assembly: GCF_949987515.2. Classification (NCBI taxonomy): domain Eukaryota; kingdom Metazoa; phylum Chordata; class Mammalia; order Artiodactyla; family Delphinidae; genus Delphinus; species Delphinus delphis. The sequence goes on from NC_082684.1 coordinate 89,290,653, forward strand.
TGGAGAGAAACAAGGTCACACTGAGAGAGTGTGAGATACTGGACCTGCCAGGTCCAACCCATTCTTAAACTTGCCACTTGCAAGTATTACTTTATTTCTACCCTTACAATAAATACTAATTTATTTTACTTCAGTAAGTGTGTCCAGTTGCTGGGAATAAAAAAAGTCCTAGTTGACACATCCGAATCAATAATCCCTGATGCATCCTCAGGTGTCCTCACTGGGTAGGCATGGCTGGCGGAGATGACACTGGCTGGGGTCATATACTAGGGGAGCTGCCAAACAGCTCTTTCCCTGTTCCTTCCCTGTCCTGAGAGACGGAAACCCTGGAACAGTGATAGGATAACCAGTAGGGGAAGAGGTTCCTCAGTGGTTAATTAGTCTTTTTGTATTTTCCTTAATTTAGGGTCCATTTTGGTAATGTGTTTTTACAAAGAAATCACCCATTCCCTCTAGATTTCCAGTTTGTTACAATAGGTTTCTCTTATTTGACTTTTAATTTTTCCAGTCTAATTTTCTACAGAATCGTCACAACTAATGAACAAATATTGATACTTTCTTATTAACTGAAGTCCCTATTCATGTTCCCTTTGTTATACCTTTCCTTGTTCCAGGGTCTCAAAGGACATGGGGTCATCATGTCTGTTTAGTCTCTTCTGGGCATGGACAGTTGCTCAGACTCTCCTTGTTTCCATGACCTTGACAGTGTGGAGGAGGATTGGTCAGGTATTGTGTAAACTGCCCTGCACTGGGATTTGCTTGGTGTTTTTGTTGTAATTAGACTTGGCTTTGAAAAAGCAGATCACAGAGGTAAAGTGCTTCCTCTTCACTATATATCGAGAGAACAGGCTCTTAAGGGAACTTCTCACTTACATTCTTAACTTTGGTCACCAGGCTGAGGTAGTGTTTGTGAAGTTTTCACACAGTGAAGTTAATTTTTTCCCATGTTCATCCTGTGTGTCTTATTTAGGAGGAAGTCATAATGCAGAAGCCACACTTGAGGACAGAGTAGTTAGCTTCACATCCTTGATGGACAGCTGAGTATATGAATCGCTTAGAAGCTTTCTGCATAGGAGATTTCTATTTAACATCATTCATCAAAAACTATGTAACTTATTTTTACCAGTTTGGAAACATGAATAATTATTGTAAACTTTTGGGTATAATCCAGCACTACATTATTAGACTGCTTAATTCATCCTTGCTTTGGCTGTTGAGCGCTTTTTCCATTTGCTCCTGTTTTCATTCTACATAATTTTTCTTTTGTGGGTTTTAAAATTTTTTGGTACTTCTTTACTTTCTGATATTTTTAAGATTATCCTGCTTCATATATTTACTGTCTCCGTCCTAGCATCAGCCCTTTCTTCAAAGAGCCCTTATTCCTTTTATTAGAGGATGGTGTTAAAAACTTACATGTGGGAGCTAAATACGCTCAGCTGACAGTGCATGGAAATATATGCATGTATCCCAGCCTATGCATATACACACAATTATAAAGATTTCCGTGTGGAACTATGTGTATCTCTATTAGGCTAAAGATAGTTTATACTGATGTCTCCTACCTGATCTGTTATGACAGATATTGTAACCTTCTCCCTTTGTTTGTCTGTGACTTCCCACTCCAGTGGTAAGAAACCTGGCTTCCACCATTTGTCATTAAATTCAGTGCTTGTTCCATTCGATTACTGATATAGTAGTTTCAGTACTATTAGTTACCACTCTCCACGGGAAAGAACTTACAGAGTCCACTGTGTATGTACGGCATATTTTGCCTTTGGCCTACAGAGTCCGCTCATTTCCAAAGTTGACTTAGGTCAGCCCATTTTGTCCCACCACCAACAGTGAGTTTTTTTCATACCTTTCTAAATCAGTCAGATTGTTTGTTACATTCTGTATGCCAGTCTTTGACACTCCCATATCCTAAGTAACTAAACTTGAATAGATTATAATTTACTTGCTGGGTTGTAAAAAATCTGTGGGTGTAGACAAATGCATAGTGACAGGTATTCACCACTAAAGTATCATATGGACCTTTTCAACCACAAATTCCATAAACTGTTTACCATGTCTGTTTTGCCTTTTCTAGAATGTCATGTAAATGAGGTCATACAGTGTGTAGCTCTTCAGACTGGGTTCTTTCACTTAGCAATGTAAGTGTTAGATTCATCTTTTTTTTTTTTTTTTGCTCAGGTTGATGATTCATTCCTTTGTATCTCTGAATACTATTGCATTGCATGTATACGAGAGGAAAAATAATTTTCCCTCTACCCTTCTATGTTCTTCATTGAGATTCCTGTTGTAATGAAACGGAGATGAACTGGAGAAAAACAATCAGAAATTTCATATATACCATGCATACCTCCTGTATACTTGAAAGATACCCAGGAAAACTTAGTCTGGCCCAAGCCATTACCTTAAAGGCTACCTTCAGCTAAGAATAGAAGAATGATGTTAGGGAATGGAGGAAGCCATTTAAGGGAGGTTATTAGGCAAAGCACAGTAAACAAGGGTATGGTTGTTATGCAGATTTACATCCAGACCTATTTCACTGACAAGCTTTTTTTTTTAATATTTTTTATTTGGCTGTGCCGGGTGTTAGTTGCAGCATGTGGGATCTATTTCCCTGACCAGGGATTGAAACCAAGCCCCTGCATTGGGAGTGTGGAGTCTTAACCACTGGACCACCAGGGAAGTCCCGACAAGTTTTCCTTGATATTTAGTCATCATTCAGTTCCTGGTCCAGAGAGGGACATACCCTTACTAATGGAGATATCCTTAATAAATGTAAGTTTACCTCATAAAAGGGCATTTTCTACTTGGTTTTCACAGATTCTCCTGGGTCTACTGTTTTTTAAATTAATCAGTCCAAAATAATCCTTCTGTCAAATGGGCATATTTTGGGGTGGTGTATTCTGCTCCCCTTGACATGTATGTGCCCTAATTTGCTTACGAATTCATCTGCAGAAGGACATCCTGATATCTTTAAGCTTTTAGCCATTATGTATAGAGCTGCTGTGCATTACTTGATGCTAGTTTTTGTTTGAACACAGGTTTTCAAAGCGGTTGTCTAAATACAAGAGGTACTTGGATCCTAAGGTGAGACTATTTAGATTTGGAAAAAACTGCCAAACCGTCTTCCAAAGTTCGTTGTACATGAATTCTACCAGCATCTTGAGTATATTCTTGTATGCTTATTTAGTATCTGTTTATCTTCTTTGGACAGGTGTGTGTTTCATTCTTTATCAAATTTTACTGGCATTGTTTGGTATAATTTGAGTACACACCCTTTATCAGATATGTGTTTTGGAAATACTTTCTTCCAGTTGTGGTTTGTCTTTTGGTTTTCTGAATAAGTTCTTTCAAAGAGTCGAAATTTTTAATTTTATAAGGTCCACATTATCAATTATTTATCTTTTGTTGAGAGACGTTTGGTGTTGTGTGTTTAAAATGCATCACCAGACCCAAGGTCATGTAGATTTTCTTCCTTTTTAAAAAAAAATTATTTATTTATTTTATTGTTGGTTGCATTGGGTCTTCGTTGCTGCACGCGGGTTTTCACTAGTTGTGGCGAGCGGGGGCTACTTGTCGTTGCCGTGCGCGGGCTTCTCATTGCGGTTTCTTCTCTAGTTGTGGAGCATGGGCTCTAGCTGCGCGGGCTTCAGCAGTTGTGGCATGTGGGCTCAGTAGTTGTGCATGGACTCTAGAGCGCAGGCTCTGTAGTTGTGGTGCGCAGGCTTAGTTGCTCTGCGGCATGTGGGATCTTCCCGAACCAGGGCTCGAACCTATGTCACCTGCATTGGCAGGCAGATTCTTAACCAGTGCACCACCAGGGAAGAGTCCTAGATTTTCTTTTTTCTTCTAGAATTTTTATAGTTTGGTAATTTAAACTTGTCTATGGGCACTTTTGAGTGAATTTCGGTTTACATTGTAAAGTTTGTGCCTACATTCATTTCATTACATATGGTTTCTAATTAATTGTTCCTTAACCATGTTTTGAGAAGATACAGTGAGATACACCGCTCCATTTCAGTTTGGATTTCCAAACTTAGTATATACAGCAGAACAGCATTCCAGGTGAGGCCTCTGATTTTGTGTGTGGTGCTCCCGGCACTTCTCTGACGTCCCACAGGGGGCGCCTAACACACCTGTCTGACCCTGGGGACACAGGTGCATCTGGCCCACAGACTTCGCTCTGTGACAAGCAGACAGGAGTTTGTCTCCTGTCAGGGCTTAGGTTTCTGGATCATGGGGCAGTGTCTACACTGACTGGAGCTGGCTTTTCTCAGGACCCACTGGTGAGGAGATGCCATGAGAGGAAGAAATGAGAAAGTGTGGAGAATCTTCCTGTACAGCTGACTGCTGGGTGGGTAGGGTGCATCTTCAGAGACTTAGGAGAGAAAGGGTTTAATGTGGAATACTGTGCGCTTTTAGTTTTATGTGCAGCGTAGATAGTGACCAGTGTCGTTCCTTGGAGCCTGGTGTCTAGTTTTCCTGGCACTGTTTGTTGATGGTTTTGGGTAGAATAAACATTTTAATAATAGTCATTTTTCTGAGGCATGAGTATGGAATGTTGTTTTCTATTGTGTCTTCAATTTCTTTATCAATGCTTTATACTTTTCTGAGTATAGGTCTTTCATGTCCTTGGTTAAATTTATTCCTAAATGGTTTGTTCTTTTTGATGGAGTTGTAACTGGGATTGTTTTCTTAATTTTTCTTTCTGATGATTCGTTTTAAGTGTATAGAAACAAAACTGAATTGTGCTTATTGATTCCATATTTTGCAACTTTACTGAATTTATTTTTTTAATATTTTTTTGAAATAATGTGAAAAATTGTAATGCTAAAATCTAATTGTTTCTACTGCATCCCAGGTAATCCTCAGGACCCAAGACATGGTAGTTACTAATATACTCCTCTCACAGTGACTTTTTTAAAAAACTTTTTTTTTTCTTTTCTTTTTGCGGTATACGGGCCTTTCACTGTCGTGGCCTCTCCCGTTGCGGAGCACAGGCTCCGGAAGCACAGGCTCAGCGGCCATGGCTCATGGGCCCAGCCGCTCCGCGGCATGTGAGATCCTCCCGGACCGGGGCACGACCTCGTGTCCCCTGAATCGGCAGGCGGACTCTCAACCACTACGCCACCAGGGAAGCCCTAAAAAGCTTTTTTATTTGACTTATTTTTGGCTGTGTTGGGTCTTAGTTGCTGCGCACGGGCTTTCTCTAGTTGTGGGGAGTGGGGGCTACTCTTCATTGCAGTACGTGGGCTTCTTATTGCAGTGGCTTCTCTTGTTGTGGAGCACAGGCTGTAGGCGCGCGGGCTCAGTAGTTGTGGTGCATGGGTTCTAGAGCACAGGCTCAGTAGTTGTGGCCCATGGGCTTAGTGCTCCGCCGCATGTAGGATCTTCCCGGACCAGGAGTTGAACCCGTGTTCCTGCATTAGCAGACGGATTCTTAACCACTGTGCCACCAGGGAAGTCCTTCTCACTGTGCCTCTTAATACCATGTGGACTCCTACAAAGGAAATAACAATCACAACTTTGGTTGAACTTTGTCTGGGTAAGTCTTGGCCTCTGTAACAAAGTTTGATGGCTGTCTTATCTGATTTTCTGGCATGGTACTGACATGGTTGTATTGAAAAATAATTTACTTTCCAGTAATTTAAAATGTACAGAAAAGTTTCAATGATGGCAAAAGTACTCACATTTGCCACTTCACACAAAATGCTCAGTGTGTTTTACGCAAAACAGGGATACTGTCCTGAGGAATCAACACATAACCCCTAAATGAGGAAATCATGATGTCTACATTGTAATTTAATACACAGGCCCACTTCAACTTTCACCTGTTGTCCCAACTGTACGAAAATGTCTTTTTCCATCGGCTCCAGTTTTCTTTTTCTGGAAACATTACTGAGTTTTTCCCTCATTTGGACAACCTTGATGGATTTAAAGCAGACAAGATTAGTATGGGATCTGGGTGGCATTTTCTGTATGGCTTGTTTCACTAAGGATTTTATTTTATTTTTTTAAAGATGTTGGGGGTAGGAGTTAATTAATTAATTAATTAATTTTTGCTGTGTTGGGTCTTCGTTTCTGTGCGAGGGCTTTCTCTAGTTGTGGCAAGCGGGGGCCACTCTTCATCGCGGTGCGTGGGCCTCTCAATATCACGGCCTCTCTTGTTGCGGAACACAGGCTCCAGATGCGCAGGCTCAGTAGTTGTGGCTCACGGGCCTAGTTGCTCCGCGGCATATGGGATCCTCCCAGACCAGGGCTCAAACCCGTGTCCCCTGCATTAGCAGGCAGATTCTCAACGACTGCACCACCAGGGAAGCCCACTAAGGATGTTTTTAATGTACATTTATGTTTTAAGAAATATCAGCACTACACTTTTTTTTTCATTGTCATTAAAAATACAAAACATGACATTTACCATTTAATTCATTTTACATATACACTTTTGTGGTATTGACTACCTTCCTATAGTTGCACAAACAAGTTAACTAACATGTACCTCCTGTGTGCATGGGAGATACCCAGGAAATTGAGTAACACCCTGAAATGGCCCAAGACATCACCTTAAATACCATCTTCATCTCAAAGGAAAAAAAAGGACGGGTATGGTTGTTTCTGTCTACATTCATTTGATTGCATATGGTTTCCAATTGATTGTCCTATAACTAGTTTTGGAGAAGTCATGGGATAGTTGGCTTCCTTTCAGTTTGAATTTCCAAATTTAGTGGAATCTGCAGGCGTGGTACAAGGTTTACAAACTTGATATTGGATCAGGACATCCCATGGTGTAATTGGTATTATTGGTTTGTTCAACAATGAAAGTTCTGTGTGATATGAGTTAAGACTGGAGTAATCCTGGTTAGTTTCTACCTGCTATACATTTGTCCCAGGATGAAAGGACAAGAAACACAAGGCCTACTTTATAAAAGTGCCTTCAAACTAATTGATGGTATAATCTCCACCTAATTTTTTAAAAATTTATTTCATTGAAGTATAGTTGACTTACAATGTTGTGTTAATTTCTGCCATACAACAAAGTGATTCGGATATACACACACACACACACACACACACACACACACACACACAATCATACTGTTTATTACATATATATATGGTTTACTACAGGGTATTGAATATAGTTTCCTGTGCTGTACAGTAAGACCTTGTTGTTTATCCATCCTATATATAATAGTTTCCATCTGCTAATCCCAAACTCCCAATCCATCCCTCCCCCGTCTTCCCCTTGGCAACCACAAGTCTGTTTTCTATATCTGTGAGTCGGTTTCTGTTTTATAGATTCATTTGTGTCTCATTTTATATTTCACATATAAGTGATATCATATGGTATTTGTCGTTCTCTGTCTGACTTCACTTAGTATGATAATTGCTAGGTCCATCCATGTAGATGCAAATGTCATTATTTCACTATGTTTTTTGTTTTTTTGTTTTTTTTTTCGGTACGCGGGCCTCTCACTGTTGTGGCCTCTCCCGTTGCGGAGCACAGGCTCCGGACGCGCAGGCTCAGCGGCCATGGCTCACAGGCTCCGCGGCATGTGGGATCTTCCTGGACCGGGGCACGAACCCGCGTCCCCTGCATCAGCAGGCGGACTCTCAACCACTGCGCCACCAGGAAAGCCCCTTCACTCTGTTTTATGGCTGAGTAATAGCCCATTGTATATACTTATCACATCTTCTTTATCCATTCATCTGTTGATGGACATTCAGGTTGCTTTCATGTCTTGGCTATTGTGAATAGTGGTGCTATGAACATAGTGGTGCATGTATCTTTTCGAATTATAGTTTTGTATGGATATGTGCCCAGGAGTGGGATTGCTGGTTAATATGGAAATTCTATTTTTATTTTATTTATATTTTTATAAATTTATTTATTTTATTATTTATTTTTATTTTTGGCTGTGTTGGGTCTTTGTTGCTGTGTGCGGGCTTTCTCTGGTTACGGCGAGCAGGGGCTACTCTTCATTGCGGTGTGTGGGCTTCCCACTGTGGTGGCTTCTCTTGATGGGAGCACGGGCTCTAGGCGCGCGGGCTTCAGTAGTTGTGGCATGCGGGCTCAGTAGTTGTGGCTTGCGGGCTCTATAGTGCAGGCTCAGTAGTTGTTGCGCACGGGCTTAGTTACTCCAAGGCATGTGGGATCTTCCCGGGCCAGGGCTCGAACCCATGTCCCTTGCATTGGCAGGTGGATTCTTAACCACTGCACCACCAGGGAAGCCCCGGCAACTCTATGTTTAGTTTTTTGAGGAACCTCCATACTGTTTTTCATAGTGGCTGCACCAATTTACATTCTGACCAACAGAGTAGGAGGGTTTCCTTTTCTCCACACTTTCTTAGGGACATAAATTCAGGGACATAAATTCAGCATTTATTTGTAGACTTTTTATTGATGGCCATTCTGACCACTATGAAATGATAGCTCACTGTAGTTTTGAGTTGCATTGTTCTAATAATTAGCGACATGGAGCATCTTTTCATGTGCGTATTGGCCATCTGTATGTCTTCTTTGGTGAAATGTCTATTTAGACCTTCTGCCTACTTTTTGATTTTTTTTTGAGTTTTATGAGCTGTTTGTATATTTTAGAAATTAGGCCCTTGTTGGTCACATCATCTGCAAATATTTTCTCCCAAACAATTAGCACAGGTGCTGGGACAGCTGGATACCCATACACAGAAGAATAAAGTTGGACCCTTACCTCCCCGCCATCCCATATACAAAATCAACACAAAATGGATCAAAGGCCTAGATGTAAGAATCAAAATTGTAGAACTCATAAAAGAAAACATGAGAGTAAATCTTCATGACCTTGGATTTGGCTATGATTCCTTAGATCTGCTACCAAAAGCACAAGCAGCAAAAGATAAAATAGATGAATTGAACTTCCTCAAAATGAGAAACCATTGTGTATAAAAGGAGCAAGGAATAAGATAATCCACCATCCAAAATGGCACAAGATGTTTGCAAACCATGTGTCTGATAAAGGACTGTAGCCCACCAGCCACGCCTCCAGTGGTCCAGTGGAGTGTCTGTGTGGCCCCTCCCATCCTAGGTGATCAGGAGATTTCAGACCCTGCAGCACCCAAGGGCCGGACACTGGTCATCCTCAGCAGCCTCAAGGAGTGAGTGCTGGATTGTTTTGAGCCCATATTCCCTCCCATTACTGCCCTCAAAGGCTGAAGGCTTCAGCATGCCTCCAGAAGGACACAGAGTATTTGCAAGTCTTTGAGACCAAGAGAAGAGTCTTCACTTTTCTGAAAAGGTAATCTTATTATTTCACAGCATGAACATTTTCAGTCTGGCTCCCTGGGGTGCCCTCTCACCTTCTTTATTTCTCTGAAAGTGGACATGGTGGTTTGGCTGTCCCCAATCCCCACACCAGGTGACAAGGCCAGTGGGGCCAGCTCCTGGTTGTCCTTAGCTTCGATGGAGATTAACCCAGACCCTCAGCCTGAGATTGAATGTGGACGCCCTTGCTTCTCCCCATCACCAATTCTCATCTCCTGCCCTGTCTCTTTTCCTCTTGCTTTTCAGAATCAGATTTACCTGAGGGTCACCACTCACAGTTCCCTCAGAATCCAGAGATTTCTCCTCGAAAGAAAGGTTCTGGAAAAATCAGAGGGATAAATAAAGAATGCAGCTGATTCCAGCCTTGTGCTGATGCCCAAGAGGGTGATGAGAGCGAGTGTTTTCATTAGAATTTTAAATCCTCCAAGTAATAGATCATTGGAGGGGCATCCTGTGTCTTCCTGCTCATTATAATAATGTCATTCCTGAATTTTAATGTGGCAAATAATTTATATTATAAATATGCCAAGAGGGAGATCCATTTAAAAAATGTTAGAGGTGGGCTTCCCTGGTGGCTCAGTGGTTGAGAGTCCGCCTGCCAATGCAGGGGACACGGGTTCGTGCCCCGGTCCGGGAGGATCCCATATGCCACGGAGTGGCTGGGCCCGTGAGCCATGGCCGCTGAGCCTGCGCGTAACTCCAAGGGTTTTACAACAAACAAAGACACAGAACCTTGTGTCCAGACACTGGCTGAGCGATTCCTACCATGAGCCGCAGTCCCCTGGAGGGCGGAGTGGCCACGACCCTCCTCCTGCAGGTCAGCCTACTTAGGCACATCCCACGTGGGACCACTGCATCGTAGAATCTTAGAGTGGCCAATGACAGGTAGCTGGCTAGAGATGCAGACAAGAGAAAACTGCCCAGCGGCCTGGGACAACCCCGGGGTGAGGCCTTAGTAAGGGCCAGTGTCATGTCATTAGTTAGGGCCAGCATCAGGGCCGAAGTTAAGACCATTGTCAGGGCATTAGTGAGGGGTATAATTAGGGTGTTAGGTAAAGAGTCAGGTCATTAGTTACAGACAGTGGCAGGGCCTCAGGTAGAGACTTCATCAAGGTCTTAGTTAAGAAGAGCATCAGAGCTTCACCGATGTAAGGGACAGCATCAGGACGTTAGCTAGGGCCAGCCACCAGGCCTTAGTTAGGGGTAGTGTCAGGACCTCAGAGAAAACTTGAGGGGCTTAGTATAAGCCAGTTCAGGCCGTTAGTTAGAGACACATCAGAGACTTTCTTGGGGACATATTCAGGGCCTTAGTAATGGTCAGGATCGGGGCGTTATTTAGTGACAGTAAATGCTATGAGGGACAGCTTCAGGGCCGTAGTTAGAGACAGTGTCAGGGCCTCAGTTAGAGATAACTTAGGGCCTTAGTAAGAGAGAGTTCAGGCTGTTAGTTAGGGACATCTTGAGAGACTTTCTTAGGGACATATTCAGGGCCTTAGTTATGGACAGGATCAGGGCGATAGTGTCGGATATCTCAGTCTATTAGGGTCACCATCAGGGACTTAGTTAGAAATAGTTCAGGCTGTTCCTTAGGTATATTCTCATGGACTTAAATAACTCCAGAATCAGAGCTGTAGGTAGGGCCAGTGTCAGGATATTATTGTGGGATATCTGCAGCCATAAGGGACATTGTCAGGGTATTAGCTAGGGAAAGAGGTAGGCCATTATTGTACAGTGTCAGGGCCTCAAGTAGAAACAGTGTCAAGGCCTTAGTTAGGAAGAGCATCAGGGCCTTAGTTAGGGACAGTGTCAGGACCTCAGAGAAAACTTGAAGGCCTTAGTAAGAGACAGTTCAGGCTGTTAGTTAGAGACACCTCACAGACTTTTTTAGGGACATATTTAGGACCTTAGTAATGGACAGGATCAGGACATTATTTAGTGACCACTTAGGCTCTGAGGGATAGCATTAGGGCCTAAGTTAGGGAGAGCATCAGGGTCTTAGGGACAGGGTTAGGGACTATGTAAGTTATAGTTCAGACCATTAGCTTGAGACAGTGTCAGGGTCTTTGTTAGGGAGAATGTCAAGGCTTCAGTTAGAGATAATCTGCGGGCCTTAATTAGACACACTTCAGGCTGTTACTTAGGGACATCTTCAGAGCCTCAGTTAGAGAAAGCATCAGGGTGTTAGTTAGGGAAGGAGTCAAGCCAGTATTATAGACAGTGTCAGTGCCTCAGATAGAGAATGCATCAGGGCCTTAGGGACAGGGTCAGAGACTTACTTAGGGGCATATTCAGGGCCTTAGTTATAGACAGCATCAGGGCATTATTGAGAGATATATGAGGCTATTAGGGACAGCATCATGGTGTTAGGGAAAGAGTTGGGGCATTATTACAGACAGTGTTAGTGCCTTAGGTAGAGACATCATCAGTGAGGGCATCTAAGGCTATTAGGGACATCATCAAGGCCTTACACTGGGTCAGCATCAGGGCTGTTCTGTCGACCAGTGTCAGGGCATTAATGAGGGACAAAATTAGGGTGTTAGTTAGGGAATGAATCAGGTCATTAGTTACAGGCAGTTTTAGGGCCTCAGGTAGAATCAGCATCAAGGCCTTAGTTAGGAAGAGCATCAGGGCCTCAATTAGGTTCAGCATCAGGACGTTAGTTAGGGCCAGCAACAGGGCCTTAGTTAGGGACAGTGTTGTCAGAACCTCAGAAATAACTTGAGGGCCTTAGTAAGAGACAGCTCAGGCCGTTAGTTAGGGACACTTCAGAGACTTTCTTAGGGACATATTCAGGGCTTTACTAATGGACAGGATCAGGGTGTTATTTAGTGACAGACTAACCTATGAGGGAAAGCGTCAGGGCCCAAGTTAGGGAGAGTGTCAAGGTCTTAGGGACAGGGTTTGGGTCTTCATAAGTTATAGCTCAGGCCATTAGCTTGGGATGGCATCAGGGGCTTGGCTAGGGAGGATGTCAAGGCTTCAGTTAGAGATAACTTAAGGGACTTAATTAGACACAGTTCAGGCTGTTACTTAGGGACATTTTCAGGGCCTTAGGACTAGTGTCAGGGCATTAGTTGGGGACAAAGTTAGGTTGTTAGTTAGGGAAAGAGTCAGGTAATTAGTTACAGATAATGTTAGTGCCTTAGGTAGACATTGCATCAAGTCCTTACTTAGGAAGAGCGTCAGGGCCTCAGTTAGGGACACTGTCTGGACACTAACAGGACCAGCCTCAGAGTGTTAGGTGGGGCAATTGTCAGGACATTAGTTAGGGGCAGCTTCAGGGCCTTAGTTAGGGACAGCATCAGGGCCTCTGTTAGAGAAAACTTGAGACCCCTAGTAAGAGACAATACAGTTGTTAGTTAGGGACATTGTCAGGGCCTTAGTTAGGGACAGTGTCAGGACTTAGTGATAGCATCAGGGCCTTAGTTATTGACAGTTTCAGGGCCTCAGCCATTATGAGAATAAAATATTCTGTTCTTTATAAACTACCAAGTCTCTGGTATTTCATTTTAGCAGCCATAGAGCTGGCTGAGGATAAATAACCCTGAGCTTGAATACCTATCAAAAGAAACCTTCAAATCTCAAAACAAAAGAGAAAATGGGCTGGAAAGAAACCAACAGAACCTAATAATCAATAATTGTGGAACAACTAAAAATGCTATGACATATACATAATGGGTATGGCAAGAGAAGAATAAAGATAGAAAACAGAAAATATTTTTTAAATGACTGAAAATTTCCTCAAATGAATGTCTGACACCAAAAACACAACGTGGGAACTGAGACAAAAATATGAATAGTAAAGAAAACTACTGACCAATATCTCTCCAGAACACAGATGCAAATATCCTCAAAAAATATTAATGAATTGAATCCAACAATATTTTGACAGACTTGTATACCATGAATGAGAAGGATTTATCCCAGTTATGCAAGGCCTGTTCCACATTCTAAAATCAAATAATTACAGCCATCATATTAACAACCTAAAGAAGAAAACTATATTATCATATCAATAGATGCAGAAGACTTTTTAGAAAAATCCAACACTCATTCTTCATGAAAACTCTCAGTAAAATAGAAATAAATAGGAGTTTTCTCAAGTTGATAACAAAAATCTATAAAAACTTTCACCTCACATTGTGCTTAGTGGTAAGAAACATGAAACTTTCCCACTAAATTCAGTTAAAAATCAAGGATGTCCCTTGCTCATGCAATAAGGCAAGAAAAGAAATAAAATACAGATTGTGTAGAAAAATAATAAGAAAAGCAGCTCAGTTAAAAAGTGGACCAACACAATTTACAGCCACCTCACCAGAGAACACAGACACTTTCCATGTAAGTATATGGAAGAATAATCCAGATTACATGCTGTCATTAAAATGCAAATTAAAAATACAATGATATACCACTATGTAACTCTTAGACTGGCCAAAATGTGGAACAGTGACAGCAACAAATGCTGTAGAGGATGTGGAGCAATAGGAACTATCGTTCGTTGCTGGTGGAAATGAAAAATAATAGAGCTACTTTGGAATACAGATTGATACTTTCTACAACATTGAACATACTCTACAATCCAGAAAGTGTTCTCATGGATGTATACTGAAAGGAGTTAAAAACATTTGTCCATACAAAATCTGCATATGGATATTTTTAGCACCTTTATTCAATATTGCCAAAATGTGAATGAAACCAAGGTGTCCTTCAGTAGATGAATGGAAAAATATACTCTAGTGTATTCTGGGAATGGAATAATATTCAGCACTAAAAAAGAAAGCTATCAAGCCATAAAAATATATGGGAAATTCTTTTTTTCTCTTTTTAAGTATAAATGATTTAAGATAATGTTAGTTTCTGTTGTACAGCATACTGATTTTTTTTTTTGCAGATTCCATTCCATTACAGGTTATTACAAGATATTGAATAAAATTCCCTGTGCTATACAGTAAATCCTTGTTGCTTATCTATGTTATGTATAATAGTTTGTATATGTTAATTCCATACCCTAATTTGTTCCTCTTCCCTTCCCTTTCCCTTTTGTAACCATAAGTTTTTTTCTATGTCTGTGAGTGTGTTTCTCTTTTGTATATAAATTTATGTATCTTTTTAGATTCCACCTGTAAGTGATCATATAGCATTTGTCTTTCTCTGTCTTATTTCATTAAGTGTAATGTTCCCTAGGTCCATCCATGTTGCTTTAAGTAGCATTGTTTTATTCTTTTTTATGGCTGAGTAATATTCCATTATACAGGTACATAAACCACATCTTTTTAAAAAAATAATTAATTTCTGGCTGCGTTGTGTCTTCGTGGCTGCGTGCGGAATTTCCCTAGTTGCGGCAAGTGGGGGCCACTCTTTGTCGTGGTGTGCGGTCTTCTTGCGGTGGCTTCTCTTGTTGCGGAGCAGGAGCTCTAGGTACGTGGGCCTTAGCAGTCGTGGCACGCAGGCCCAGTGATTGTGGCTCATGGTCCCAGTTGCTCTGCGGCATGTGGGATCTTCTCAGACCAGGGCTCGAACCCGTGTCCCCTGCATTGGCAGGTGGATTCTCAACCACTGTGCCAGCAAGGAAGTCCCTACCACATCTTCTTAAGTCAATAGTCTGTTGATGGTAACCTGGATTTTTTCAGTGTCTTGGCTACTGTAAATAGTGTTGCTATCAACATAGGGGTGTAAGTATCCTTTCAAATTAGTGTTTCTGTTTTTTTCAGATTTATATCAAGTAGTGGAATTGCTGGATCATATGGTAGCTTTTAGTTTTTTAAGGAATCTCCAAACTCTTTCCCATAGTGGCTGGAATTCTTAAATGCATATTACAAGGTGAAAGAAACCAGTATGAAAATGGTACAAGATATATGATTCCAAAGATATGATATTATGTTAAAGACATATGTATAAGACAGTTAAAAGGTCAGGGTTGCCCAGGGTGGCAGAGATGGAGCAATGAATAGCTTAAGTCTAGAGAATTCTCAGGATAATTAAAATAATCTGTATAATACTATTGATATAATGATGGATTCTTGTCATTATGCATTTGTCCAATCCCACAGAATGTACATCACT
The DNA here is from genome assembly GCF_949987515.2 of Delphinus delphis. NCBI lineage: Eukaryota > Metazoa > Chordata > Mammalia > Artiodactyla > Delphinidae > Delphinus > Delphinus delphis. The sequence goes on from NC_082684.1 coordinate 89,306,026, forward strand.
AAGGAAGAACCATAAGGTAAACTATGGTCTTTGAACAAGTATGGTGTATCAATGTAGATCCATTGACGGTACAAATGTACCACTCTTTTGTGGGGTGTTGAGCATGAGGGGCCTATACCTGTGTGGGAGCAGGAAGCATATGGGAAATCTCCGTCATGTTTTCACTTTTGCTATGAACCTAAATGGCTTTTTAAATAATCACTTAAAATTTAAATATTTACATTGGTAAGTGGAGCATGAAACACTTATTGGCGTATATTAAAAGATTCCACAACTAAAAATAGAACTACCATATGACCCAGCGATTCCACTCCTGGGTAGATAACAAAAACAACCCCAAAACACTAATTCAAAAAGATACTGCACCTCAATGTTCATAGCGGCATTTTTTACAACTGCCAAGATATGGAAGCAAGCTAAGTGTTCATCAACAGATGAATGGATAAAGACGATGTGATATATATACACACAATGCCATCCTACTCAGCCATAAAAAACATAAAATTTTTCCATTTTCAGCAACATGGGTGGAGTTGGAGGGCATTATGCTAAGTGAAATAAGTCAGACAGAGAAAGGCAAGTACTGTGTGACATCACATACATGTGGAATCTAAAAAGTACAACAAATCAGTACATATAACAAAAAAGCAAACTCATAGATATATAGAACAAACTAGTGGTTACCACTGGGGAGCATGGAGGAGCAATATAGGGGTTGGGAAGTGGGAGGTACAAATATTGGCTGTGGGTGGGGATATATTTTACAAAACAGGGAAAATAGCCAATATTTTATAATGACTAAATGAAAAGTAAACTTTTTAAATTGTATAAAATTTTATTTATTTTACTTTTTTTTTATTGAGCAGAGTTCCCTGTGCTATACAGTAGGTCCTTGTTGGTTATCCATTTTAAATATAGCAGTGTATACATGTCAATCCCAAACTCCCTGACTATCCCTCCCCCCTCTGAATTCTAATTTTTTATTTTTTTAATTTTTTTTTGCGGTACGTGGGCCTCTCACTGCCGTGGCCTCTCCCGCCGTGGAGCACAGGCTCTGGATGCACAGGCCCAGCAGCCATGGCTCACGGGCCCAGCCGCTCGGTGGCACGTGGGATCCTCCTGGACCGGGGCACGAACCCGCGTCCCCCGCATTGGCAGGCAGACTCCCAACCACTGTGCCACCAGGGAAGCCCTGAATTCTATTTTTTAAATGTTTATTTATTTATTTATTTCTCATTAGTCATCCATTTTATACACATCAGTGTCTACACATCAATCCCAATCTCCCAATTCATCCCACCACCACCACCACCACCACCACCACCCCCTGCCGCTTTCCCCCCTTGGTGTCCATACGTTTGTTCTCTACTTCTGTGTCTCAATTTCTGCTCTGCAAACCGGTTCATCCGTACCACTTTCAAGGTTCCACATATATGCGTTAATATACGATATTTGTTTTTTTCTCTTTCTGACTTACTTCACTCTGTATGACAGTCTCCAGATCCATCCACGTGTCTACAAATGACACAATTTCGTTCCTTTTTATGGCTGAGTAATATTCCATGGTATATATGTACCACATCTTCTTTATCCATTCGTCTGTCGATGGCCATTAAGGTTGCTTCCATGACCTGGCTAAACTTCTTAAATTGTATAAAAATTTAATTTTTAAAAAACGAATAAAATAAAAATTTTAAATGATTCAGTATTCTCAAAGAATATTTGAAAAAGTAGATATGCTTTTCTCTAATTTTTATTTAATTAATGCACTTTAAAGATGTGAGAAAATATAAAGTGGGGGTCGGGAGAACAAACTGTGACACTACAATTTATAACACACACAATAAACAAATTATTCTGATCTGTTGATTCATTTATAATGTGCTTTATTACTTAATATAGATCACTTTTTTTGTTAATCATCAGATGTACATTCATGGCATTATTTTCAGAAGTTTCTGTCCATTCCCAACCCAAAATGTTAATCTACCCTCCATCGCTGCCTTCGGTTTATTTTCAAACAAATCTGTGATGTAAACAACTTTGTGCTCTGCATCTTTTGGGGTAGGAGTCTCAGCTCACTTGAGGACAGGTGGTCATGCTCTGCCCCGGGAAGTCCTGTGGGTCAAGTGGGCCCTGAGAGGAGAGGGGGCTAGAAGACCTGAGGACTAAGGGTACCTTTGGGTAGATTTCTAAGGGTGACCCCTCACTCATCCCTAAACCCACCACGTGATTTCCACCAACACAGCAGCATCTACCCATTCCCAGAGGAGCTCAGCCCTAGGAATCAGGCCCAGGGAACCTGCACTCCTGGAAGTTCTTACCCCAAACCTTCATGCTACGCAGTGGTCTCAGATGTGCTATGCCTGATGCCTCTAGCTCAGTGCTGTTGAATACGGGTCTGAGGGAGTAACATCTGCTCCAACAAAAAACTTGTTAAAGATGCCATTTCATCAGCCCCACAGGAGGATCATAACTTAGAGTGGGACTCTGATTCCCCCCAAAATTTGTATGCACTTTGAAGCTGCAGAAAAATGTTTGCTACGTGGTTCCTGTGCAGTTTCCCATTAGTACTACATGATGAGTATTTAGAAATAACATCATCTGTGCCCTCCCCACAGAGTCTGTCTATTGATCTGGGTGGGAGCATCCGTGTTGTTTTAACTCCAGGTGATTCTACGGTGAGACCAAGTTTAAGCCCAAGGGCTGCTGGTAATCGGTGAGAGTTGCTTCCAGTCTTTGGTCTTTCTTCCTTTGGGGAGGCATTGGTGTCTGCTCTACATGGGCCTGGAAGGGGCAGGACATTATAGTCCACTTACTCTGTGCTATAGCAGAGTTTTTGGGCATCTGCATGAGGGAAGAGTATGTGTAGATAGGAAAGAAAAAGCTCACAGTTTGGTCTCCATTCAGGGGCTCATCGTTCCTGAATCTCTCTTTTTCAAGTGGTTGGCATTTCAGCGTTTCAAGGTCCTTTTGTCTGTGGCTGTGGTGGGAACAGGTGAAGGAGCTCTGCTGATGGTGCTGAAGGCATATTCTCAACATGCTGATGTGGTTGCTCCACATAATGTCCATGAGCAAAAGACCAGAGCAGGAAGAAGATGAGGAGGGAATGGCAGCTTCTCAGGTGACTGTCCTGTCCTGGGTCAGAGGCTGTGTCTGCTTTTCCTCCTGAAATTTCATGGATTGTGAACCTACAAAACTTTAATTTTCTACTTCTGATGTTCCTGCCTTGCAAAGTTGTTTTCAACTACTTATTTTTTTCCTTCTTATGATAGTCAAAGTCCACTCTTTAGAATACCTCTCCCCTGTGATCCAGAGCCTTTTCCCCGTTGTCTGCATCCAGGCTCCCTACACAGCATGGAGAATTCTGACTATGAATAAATGACATTCAACTATTGAAATGATTCTCTTTGAGAAAGATCAACATGGGAAGGCAGTAATATCCAAAATGCCCTACGGCATAATTTCAGATGCTGGATATTAGTGAAGAAGGGAAAGTGGAATGATTAATGTACATCTGAATACAACAGAAACGTCAGCTTATCACAGCAGGATTAAGAAAATGCTCTTTTAAGTGTGATGGCATTAGTGGCCCAGATAACTCAAGGTCCTGGGAGAAAAAGTAATTAGGAGAGATTTGCTCTGTATATTGATAAGAAAGACTATTTAAATACAGTGTAAAAGTCAGGGAACATGGGAGGTATATGTGGACTGAAATTTCCATAAAACTGACATTTTTTTCATGATAGTTTCAGATTATGATTTTCTTACGTATTTTCGTCCAGAATACCACAGTAGTGATCATGTTTCTTGTGAGCTTCAGTCACCTGATAATCATTTGTCCCATTACACCTGATGTTCACTGGTTCAGGTGCTTTCTGCAAGATTCCTCCACTATGAAGTTCATATATTTTATCTTTAGTAAATGTCTGGTGTGATTCACTGAGAAAATGTGCATAAACCATCAAGGTAAATCTGGAAAATCCCATTTCTTCTGAGTTTTGTTTTTCTGTTTTTTTTTTTTTTTTGCTTGTAGTTTTCTTTGGAAAATGAACATTGTCACCTTTGTTTATTAAAGATATTGGCTTTTCAAGTGGAGGTTGTAATTGGTCAAGCCTTGTTCTTGTAAGTTTCCATTGTACTCCATAGTCAGGTAACAGACATACTCTTCTTTATCACTTCTTTGTATTTTCAAAAATGTTTACAAGAATCTCATTATTAATGTATGCTCAACTGTGTTTAATTTATGAAATAAAGCTCAACTCAAATGATAAATAATTTTTCAAAGAAATCAGAGATTAAGAACCAATAGCGCTAACTAATTTTATATAATTGTGTGTATTTCTTCCCTAGTGTATTTATAATATACAAAGTGTATCACCCACAAATAGATTTATATGATTTACCCAATTAAAAATGGTTCGTATTAATTCTTCTTTAAAGGTTTGTTAGAATTCACCTGTGAATCCATCTAGTCTTAGTATCATTTTTTTTTTTTTTTTTTTGCGGTATGCGGGCCTCTCATTGTTGTGGCCTCTCCCGTTGCGGAGCACAGGCTCCGGACGCGCAGGCCCAGCGGCCATGGCTCACGGGCCCAGCTTTCCGCGGCATGTGGGATCTTCCCGGACCGGGGCACGAACCCGCGTCCCCTGCATCGGCAGGCGGACTCCCAACCACTGCGTCACCAGGGAAGCCCTAGTCTTAGTATCTTTTTGTTGGAAGGTTTTTAAGAACTGATGCAATCTCTTTAATAGTAATTTGGTCTGTTCAGATTGTTTCATTTCTTCATGATTCAGTCTTTTTATTCTTAAAATAAATTTATTTATTTGTTTTTATTTTTGGCTGTGTTGGGTCATCTTTGCTGTGCGCGGGCTTTCTCTAGTTGCCGTGAGTAGGGGCTATTCTTTGTTGCAGTGTGCAGGCTTCTCATTGTGGTGGCTTCTCTTATTGCAGAGCATGGGCTCTAGGCGCGTGGGCTTCAGTAGTTGTGGCTTGTGGGCTCTTGAGCACAGGCTCAATAGTTTGGCTCTCGGGCTTAGTTGCTCCACGGCATGTGTGATCTTCCCAGGCCAGGGCTGGAACCCGTGTCCCTTGCATTGGCAGGCAGATTCTTAACTACTGCGTTACCACGGAAGCCCCTGGTCTTTTTATTTTTTTTCTTTGGCCCATTGATTATTTAGGATCATGTTGTTTAATTTATGTATATTTGTAAATTTTCCAGATTCTGTCCTGTTCATTTCTGGTTTCTTACCATTATGGTTGAAAAAATACTATGATGTCAGTCTTCTTAAATTTATGAAGCCTTGTTTAGTGACCCACCACATGATCTGTCCTGGAGAATGTTCAATGTGTACTTGAGAAGAATATGTATTCTGCTGCTGTTGGATGGACTGTTCTGTTTTTGTCTGTTCAGTCCATTTGGTCTAATATACAGCTCAGGTTTGGTACTTCCATATTGATTTTCTTTTTGGATGACCTATTCATTGTTGGAAGTTGGGTATTAAAGATCTCCACACTTTTTTTTTAGTATTGTCTATTTGTCTCTTCAAATCTGTTAGTGTTTGCTTAATATATTAAGATCCTCCACTGTTGGGTGCATATTTATTTTTGATTTTTGTCTTGATAAATTGAAAGCATTATCATTATATAATGGCCTTATTTATTTTTCCTTGTTGCAGCTTTAGGCTTAAGTCTATTTTGTCTGGTATAACTCTAGCCACCACTGCTTTCTTTTGGTTTCCACTTGTATGGAATATCTTGTACCAGAGCTTCAATTTGAGCTTATTTGTGTTTTTAACTCTGAAGTGAGTCTCTGATAGCCAGCACATAGTTCGCTCTTGTATTTTTATCTGTCTAGCCACTCTATGACTTTTGACTAAAGAATTTAATACATTTATGTTTACAGTAATTACTTACAGTTAAGGACTTACCAATGCCATCTTATTCTTTTCTGGATTTTTTATTGTTTCTTGTTCCTTCCACTGTTGCTGCCTTTCTTTGTGAATTAGTGATATTCTGTAGTGCTATGTTATGATTCCATTCTCTTTATATTTTCTGAATCTACTATAAGATTTTTGCTCTGTGGTTCCATGAGGTATACAGAAAACATCTTACAGATTTAACAGGCTATTTTATGTTGATAATAATATAATTCCATGACACAAACACAAAACTACACTTTTACTCCCCTCCATGAATTTTTGTATATGGTGTTACAACTTACCTCTTTGTATATTGTTTATACATTCAAATTATTATAGCTGCAGTTATTTTAATAATCACGTACTTTAACCTTTATATTAAAGTTAACCAGGTAACACACCACCATATCACATTATTAAAAGTATTCTTACCTTAACTATATACTTATGTTTACAAGTCTTGTGTATTCTCATATGTTTTCAGGGTACTATTTAGTTTACTTTTATTGTAGCTTGAGGAACCCTTTTAGAATTGTTTTAACACAGATATAGTGATTATGAACTCTCTCAGCTTTTGGGGAGAGTTTTTAATCTCTTCATTTAAGGACAATTATGACAGAGAGGATATTCTTTGTTGGCAGTTTTTTTTTTTCATTGAGTAACTTGAATGTATTATCCCCCTCTCTCCTGGCCTGTGAGGTTTCTGCTGAGAAATCAACTGATAACCTTATGAGGTTTCTCCTGTAAGTTATAAGCTTCTCTCCTGTTGCTGCTTTTCAGATTCTTTGTTTTTGATTGTTGACAGTTTTACTATAATGTGTTTTGGGGAATGTTTTTCTTTTTTTTCTTTTTTTTTTTAATTTGGTGCCCTATGAGCTTCATGAACTTGGATATGCAAATCTCTCCCCTGATTACGAAAGTTCTTAGCAATACTTCTTTAATTAAGCCTTCTCTCTATATCTTTTCCTTTTAAGACTCCATAATTCACAGAAAGTTTCTTCTGATGGTATCCTATAGATCACAAAATCCTTCATTATATTTTTCTTTGTTCTTCTCTGAGTGGATATATTCAACTTACTGTCTTCTGACTTACAGAAAATTTATTTTGCTTGATCTGTTTGTGTATTGATTATGCTTATTGCATTTCTTTTTTCTTATATTTAACATAAAATATTACTAGAATTTAATGGTGCTTTGCTACATTTAAATGTTATGCTTTGCCATTGTAGCAGTAGCTATCACTTCTATCATGTCACATAATTATTATTTCTTTATTATGGTTAGAAAAATTAAGATCTAGTCTCTTAGCAAGTTTGATGATTATAATACAATACCATGGTCTATATTGACTATCGTGTGCATCAGATCTTTAGGAATTATTTACTATTAGTTAAAAGTTTTTATCCTTAAACAACATCTCTCCTATTCCCCATACCCCAGCCCCTCGTGACCAACATTCTACTCTTTATTTTTATAAGTGTGGCTTCTTTTTATTTCCATATATAAAGGATATCACATAGTATTTGTCTTTCTCTTTTTGACTTATATCAGCATAATTTACCCAAGGTACATCAATGTGAAAAATGGTAGAATTTCCTTCTTTCTAATGGCTAAATAATATCCATTGTGTGTATGTGAATATAGATAAGTATATAGATATCATATCTTTCTTATCCATTCATCTTTTGATAGGAACTTAGGTTGATTCCATATATTGGCTATTGTGGATAATGCTGCAAGAAATATGGGGTGCATATTTCTTTTCAAGTAAGTGTTTTTTTTTTTTGGATAAATACCCAGAAATGGAATTGCTGGATAATGTAACAGATCTATTTTTAACTTTTCTGAGCAACCTTCATATTGTTTTCCATAGTTGTTGTGAAATTATACCCCCACTAACAGTTCACAAGTGTTCTCTTTTGTCAACATCATCACCAACGCTTATTTTCTTGTCTTTTTCATGATAGCCATTCTAACAGATGTGAGATAATATCTCATTGTGGTTTTTATGTGCATTGTACTGATGATTAGTCATGTTGAGGTCATTTTTGTATACTTATTGGCCATCTGTATGGTTTTTTTGGAAAAATAATATTTCCTTTGCCCATTCATACATTGGATTGTTTGATTTCTTGTGGCGTTTTATGAGTTTTTTAAAAAATGTATTTTGATTACAGGCCCCTTATCCAGCCTATGGTTTGCATTTTTTTCCCGTTTGGTAGGTTTACTTTTCATTTTGTTGATTGTCTATATTGTTGTACAGTAGCTTTTTTTTAAGGCTTTATTATTTATTCATGCATTTTATTTATTTTTTTTGGCTGCGTTGGGTCTTAGTTGCAGCATGCGGGCTGTTCATTGTGGTGTGCAGGCTTCTCTCTAGCTGTGGTGTGCGGGTTTTTCTTTTTTTCTCTCTCTGTAGTTGTGGTGCGCAGGATCCACGGTGCGTGGGCTCTGTAGTTTGTGGCACGCAGGCTCTCTAATTGAGGCAGGCGAGCTGAGTAGTTGTGATGCGCACGGGATTAGTTTCCCTGTGGCATGTGGGATCTTAGTTCCCCTACCAGAGGTCAAACCCACGTCACCTGCATTGTAAGGCAGATTTTCCTTCCACCAGGGAAGGTCCTAGAAGTTTTAAGTTTGATTTCTTCTTGGTTGTGGATTTCTCCTTTTGTTGTTTGTGCTTTTAGCATCATATTAAAAGAATAATCATCAAAACCAATGTGGAAGAGTGTTTTGTGCTTTCTTTTAAGACTTTTATGGTATCAGTTCTTAGGTTCAAGTCTTTGATCCATCTTGAGTTAATTCTTGTGACTGACATAAGATAGGGGTTCAAATTTCTGTTTTGCTTGTGCCTATCCATGTTTTCTAACACCATTTATTGAAGACACTATTATTTCTCTATGGTTGTTCTTGCCTACCTTGTCAAAAATTAGTTAACCTTATATCTAGGGGTTTAATTCTGGGCTCTCTGTTCTGTTGCATTCGTCTAGATGTCTATTTTGATGCCATCACTGTACTGTTTTAATTAATATAGATTGTAGTATAGTTTAAAATTAGGAACTGTGATGCCTCAGGTTTTGTTCTTCTTTCTCAGGACTGTATTGGCTATTCAGATTTTCTCTGGTTCCATATAAAGTTTAGAATTGATTTTTTATTTCTGTGGAGAATGTCATTGGATTTTTGAGAGATATTGTTAGAATCTAGATGGTGTTAAGGACTTTTGATCTTAGAAATCCCTCCAATCTATGAACATAGGAGACCTTTTCATTTTTTAGTGACTTTATTTTATCAATGTCTTACAGTGTTCAATGTAGAGACTTTTCAACAACTTTGTCAAATTTATTTCTAAATATTTTAGTATTTTTGATGCTATTGTCAATTAGATTGTTTTCTTTTTTCAGATGCTTTACTATCTGTGTATAGAAATACAACTGATGATGTATGTTGATTTTATATACTGCAATTTTACATACTTTGTTGATCAGTTACAACTTTTTGGTGAATTCCTTGAGATTTTTTATATACAAAATCATACCCTCTTCAAATAATGATAATTTTAGTTCTCCCTTTCCTATTTGGACACTTTTCTTTGTCCTGCCTAATTGCTCCAGCTAACACTGCCAGTACTATATTGAATAAGAGTGATTAAGTGTGCATCACTATCTTGTTCTTGACCTTAGAAAAATAGCTTTTACCTTTTTACCAATGACTATGATGTTAGCTATGGGCTTGTTACATATGGCCTTAATTATGTTGCGGTACATTCCCCCCATACTCAGTCCATTCAGAGTTTTTAATCATAAAATGATAGCATTTTGTCCATTGCTTTTTCTGCATGTATTGAAATGATCATGTGTTTTTTATTTTTACTCTTTTAATGTGATGTATCTCGCATATTCATTTGTGTATGTTGAAACATTCTTACATCCCAGCGATAAATCCCACTTGGTCACAGTGTATGATCCTCTTAATGTATTGTTGAAGTTGATTTGTTAATATTTTGTTCAGAATTTTTGCATCTATGTTAATCGGTTTTATTGACATGTAGTTTTCTTTTCTTACAGAGTCTTTATTTGACTTTGGTGTTTTGGAAATGCTGGCCTCATAGAACAAGTTTAGAAGTATTCATTTCTCTTCAATTTTTTGGAAGAGTTATTACTGGTGTTAATTTTTCTTCATTGGCTTGGTAGAATTTACCATAAAGTCATCTGGTCCTTCCGTTTTCTGTGTTGGGAGTTTTTTTATTACTGATTCAATCCCTTGTTATTGGTCTGTTTAGATTTTCTATTTCTTCCTGATTCAGTCTTGGTAGGTAGTGTGTTTCTAGGAGTTACCAGTTTCTTCTAGGATATCTAATTTGTTGGCATATATTTGTTCATAGTAGTCTCTTATGATCCTGTATTTCTGTCGTATCAGTGGTAATGTCTCCTCTTTCATTTCTGATTTTGTCTTCTCTCTTTTTGCCTAACCTAGCTGAAAGTTTGTGAATTTTATGGTTTCGAAAATCCAGCTTTTATTTCATTGATCCTTTCTATTGATTTTCTTTTATCTATTTTATTTATTTCCATTCTAGTCTTTTTTTTTTTAAGATGTTGGGGTAGGAGTTTATTAATTAATTTATTTATTTTTGCTGTGTTGCATCTTTGTTTCTGTGCGAGGGCTTTCTCTAGTTGTGGCAAGCGGGGCCCACACTTCATTGCGGTATGCGGGCCTTTCACTATGGTGGCCTCTCTTGTTGCGGAGCACAGGCTCCAGATGCGCAGGCTCAGTAGTTGTGGCTCACGGGCCTAGTTGCTCCGCGGCATGTGGGATCCTCCCAGACCTGGGCGTGAACCCATGTCCCCTGCATTAGCAGGCAGATTCTCAACCACTGCGCCACCAGGGAAGCCCCTCCACTCTAGTCTTTATTGCATCCCTCCCTCTGCTAACTTTGGGATACATTTCTTCTATTTCTAGTTCCTTGAAGTGTAGAGTTAGATTATTTAGGTGCTTTCTAATATCTTGTCATATGCACTTATGGCTGTAAACTTTCCTCTCTGAACTGCTTTTGCAGCATCCCATAGTTTTCAGTAGATTGTGTTTCCATTTTTATTTGTTTCGAGGGTTTTTTTTTATTCACTTTTTAAAAAAATTATTTATTTTATTTATTTAATTTTGGCTGTGTTTGGTCTTTGTTGCTGCATACAGGCTTTCTCTAGTTGTCGTGAGCAGGGGCTACTCTTCGCTGTGGTGTGCAGGCACTACTCTTCATTGCGGTGCGTGGGCTTCTCATTGCAGTGGCTTCTCTTGTTGTGGAGCATGGGCTCTAGGTGCGTGGGCTTCAGTAGTTGTGGCGCATGGGCTTAGCTGCTCCACATCATGTGGGATCTTCCTGGGCCAGGGCTCGAACCCGTGTCTGCAGCCTTGGCAGGCAGATTCTTAAGCAACGCGCCACCACGGAAGTCCTTTTAATTCACTTTTTTTTTTCTTTTTTTTTTTTTGTGGTACACGGGCCTCTCACTGTTGTGGCCTGTCCTGTTGTGGAGCACAGGCTCCGGACGCGCAGGCTCAGCGGCCATGGCTCACAGGCCCAGCCGCTCTGCGGCATGTGGGATCTTCCCGGACTGGGGCACGAACCCGTGTCCCCTGCATTGGCAGGCGGACTTTCAACCACTGCACCACCAGGGAAGCCCTTAATTCATTTTTGATTTCTTTTTTTGACCCATTGATTTTCGGAAGTGTACTGTTTAGCATCCACATTTTTGTAGATTTTCCAGATAGACTCTTGTTGATTTCTAGTTCTATATCATTGTGTCCAGACAGTTGATATGATTTTGATCTTCTTAAATTTACTAAGACGTATTTATGTTTTATGATATGACCTATCCTGGAGTATGTTCCATGAGAACAGGTTGTTGGGTGAAATGTTCTATATATGCCTGTTAAGTCCACTTGGTGTAACGTATAGACCAGAATCTCGATTGTCAGGAAGTTTCAGTGGGGGATACGGGGGATGCTGTTCAAATGGTATAAAACTTTGGTTATGAAAGATGAATGAATTCTCGAGCGATGCATACAGCCTGGTGAAACAGTCAATTATGGAGTGTATTATACTTAAAAAAATAATTTAGATTTAATTAACAAATTATCAGTAACATTCTGAAACATGCTGCATTACAACAGAGATCACCAGTTAAAATATAATGTTAAAGCAAATCTTCTGCAGTGAAAAATTACTCCTTTTCCAAGCTATCCTTGCACTCATATAACTTTTTTAATGCAATTTATTTTTTATACTTTTTATTGAAGTATAGTTAGTATACTATATTCCTCCCCCCGCCACCTTTCCCCATTGATAACCATAACTTTGTTTTCTTTATCTGTGAGTTGGTTTCTATTTTGTAAATAAGTTCATGTGTATCATTTTTTTTAGGTTCAACATACCAGTGATATCATATGGTATTTGTCATTCTCTGTCTGACTTACTTTACATAGTATGTTTATCTCTAGGTCAATCCATGTTGCTGCAAGTGGCATTATTTCATTTTCTTATGTCTGAGTAGTGTACCACATCTTCTTTGTCCATTTTTCTGTCAGTGGACATTCACGTTGCTTTGATGTCTTGGCTATTGTAAATAGTGCTGCAGTGAACATTGGGGTGCATGTATCCTTTGTTTCTTTTTTAAAATTAATTAATTTTTAACATCTTTATTGGACCATAATTGCTTTACAATGTTGTGTTAGTTTCTGCTGTATAATGAGGTGAATCAGCTATACTTATACATATATCCCCATATCACCTCCCTCGTGCGTCCCCCTCCCACCCTCCCTATCCCACCCATCTAGGTGGTCACAAAGCGCCAAGCTGATCTCCTGTGCTATGCGGCTGCTTCCCACTAGCTAACTATTTTACATTTGCTAGTGTATACATGTCAGTGCTACTCTCTCATTTCGTCTCAGGTTACCCTTCCCCCGCCCCGTGTGCTCAAGTCCATTCTGTATGTCTGTGTCTTTATTCCTGTCTTGCCCCTAGGTCATCAGAACCTTTTTTTTTTTTTTTTTAGATTCCATATATATGTCTTACAATTCAGTATTGGTTTTTCTCTTTCTGACTTACTTCACTCTGTAGGACAGACGCTAGGTCCATCCACCTCACTACAAATAACTCAATTTTGCTTCTTTCTATGACTGAGTAATAGTCCATTGTATATATGTGCCACATCTTCTTTATCCATTTATCTGTCAGTGGGTACTTCGGTTGCTTCCATGTCCTTGCTATTGTAAATAGTGCTGCAATGAACATGGTGGTACATGACTCTTTTTGAATTATGGTTTTCTCAGGGTATATACCCAGTAGTGGGATTGCTGGGTCCTATGGTAGTTCTATTTTTAGTTTTCTAAGGAACCTCCTTACTGTTCTCCATAGAGGCTGTATCAATTTACATTCCCACCAACAGTGCAAAAGGGTTGCCTTTTCTCCACACCCTTTCCAGCATTTATTGTTTGTAGATTTTTTGATGATGGTCATTCTGACCGGTGTGAGGTGATACCTCATTGTAGTTTTGATTTGCATTTCTCTAATGATTAGTGATGTTGAGCATCCTTTCATGTGTTTGTTGGCAATCTGTATATCCTCTTTGGAGAAATGTCTATCCAGATCTTCTGTCCATTTTTGTATTGCGTTGTGTGTGATTTGAGCTGCATGAGCTGCTTTTATATTTTGGAGATTAATCCTTTGTCAGTTGCTTCGTTTGCAAATGTATTCTCCCATTCTGAGAGTTGTCTTTTCGTTTTGTTTATGGTTTCCCTTGCTGTGCCAAAGGTTTTAAGTTTCATTAGGTCCCATTTGTATTTTTGTTTTTATTTCCATTTCTCTAGGAGGTGGGTCAAAAAGGATCTTGCTGTGATTTATGTCATAGAGTGTTCTGCCTATGTTTTCCTCTAAGAGTTTTATAATGTCTGGCTTTACGGTTAGGTCTTTAATCCATTTTGAGTTTATTTTTGTGTATGGTGTTAGGGAGTGTTCTAATTTCATTCTTTTACATGCAGCTCTCCATTTTCCCCAGCACCACTTATTGAAGAGGCTGTCTTTTCTCTATTGTATATTCTTGCCTCTGTTGTGTTAGATTAATTGACCATAGGTGATTGGGCTTACTTCTGGGCTTTCTTTCCTGCTCATTGATCTATATTTCTGCTTGTGCCAGTACCCTGTTGTCTTCAGGACTGTAACTTTGTTATGCCTAGAAGGCAGGAAGTCTGATACCTCCAGCTCCATTTTCCTTTCTTAAGGTTAGTGTGGCTACTAGGGGTCTTTGTGTTTTCATACAAACTTAAATTTTTTTTTGTTCTAGTTCTGTGAAATATGCCATTGGTCATTTGATAGGGATTGCATTTAATCTGTGGATTGTCTTCAGTTACATGACCATTTTAACAATATTGATTCAGTCCAAGAATATAGTGTATCATTCCACCTGTTTGTGTCATTTTTAATTTCTTTAATCAGCATCTTATAGTGTTCGGAGTACGGTTCTTTTGTCTCCTCAGGTAGGTTTGTTCCTAGGTATTTATTTCTTTTGATGTGATGGTAGATAGGATTGTTTCCTTCATTTTTCTTTCTCATCATTCATTGTGCTTTAATGCTCCAGTTCTCCCCTGCACTCCTGGTCCAGCCGCACACCCGGGGGCCTTGCCACCTGGCTTCCAGTCGAGACTTTGTAAAGATCCATGAAAAATCTGGACTGCAGAGGTGGTCCCTGGGGGCTCCAGCTTAAGAAGTGTTGCCCCAGGTTAACTTCTGCCCCAGGTTCCAGAAATTGAGAAAGGAAAAGTGAACATAGTAGTGGGGTGGCATAGGGAAGGGTGAGTGCCCTGGGAGATTTTGAAAGAAACACCCTCCACCCAAAACCCCTGCCCCTGCAGCTGATCCACTGGTGCCATGGGATTTCAGTGCCTTTTGGGAGGTGATGTCTCTGCTTCTTTACTCCTGCACTCAACACTGTGCCGAACCAAATCCTCACCTCTCACTGATTTCCAAGGATTTTAAAGCACTGTTCATGGCTGACTTGGTTTTCATTTCCCTAAACAGCAGTTTTGAGCTGTCTATGCTATTTTAAAGTATTCTGCTTAACTGAGACAAAACTATTCTTTTGATAAACTAACATGAATTGAGAGCAAATATGCTTTTCACCCCTTTCCATCAATCTGCTGCACACTTGGTGGATACAGGATTAGATGCACCAGACACCTCTGACTCTCTGGCCCAAACTGGGTCCCTTCACAGAGGGGACCTAGGTCTGCCATCAATATCTGATTGTTAACTTACAGCCTGGTCGGGTGGCAGAGTGGCCAGACACTGTGGAATGCTCTCTGCACTATGACTGCCTTTGTTTTCACCAGAGGTAGGATTCTGGACCCAGAAATACCTTGTTTGAATCTTGGGCTGACAGGTTACTTGCTATAGGCCTGTGTGAGTGTTTGAACCTGGAAAACAGGGCAGGCGGTTGTGAATGTGGAGCATATAAAACCAGTGATATTTTTGATGGCTGCCTGTACTCCACCCTGTGCCCGAGCTCTCCAGAGTTCTCCCCAAACTTCTTTCTCCCCTTTAGATCCGAGCCTCTTCCTTCTGTCTACACACCCCTGACCTCAGCAGAAGGGTCTCACTTACTTATCTGTTGCACCATCAGTGATCACAGCCTGTATGCCCAGAGCTATGTTCAGTGCTGGGATCAACGTGAAGCTCCTGACTTTTGAAGGTGCAGGTTTCAGGGGCAGATTCTGAGTTCATACAGGGTCAGGTAAATTAAAGGGTGTGGAGCTGATTTAAAGCTGTTCAGTGAGGTACAAGGGTCAGCTGATTGATTTAAAGCCCGATCACGTGACTTGCAGGGTGGTGGTGTAGAGAAGCCCCAAAATGTTGATTTTCTATCTCTTGCTCCAAATGTCATATTTATAACTTTTTTTTATGACTTAGAAAACTAGAGCTGTTTCTCCCTGGACACAAAAGGAGAAAAATACAGTATTTCAGGTTCATTTTAGAAAAAAAAAAATAACTTCTCAGGGTAAGGTGATGGTGACATGGTCCAGATCAAATGTCTTGGTGGCAAACTAGGGAAAACCATAGGAGAAGATCCGAGGCCTGTAGTCTGTCAGCTTGGCAATGACGTTTGAGCAGTGACCAATGCGCTTGAGTGCAGCAGGTGAGGGAATAATGATATCCTCATCCTGTCCTTTATCTGGTCCACAAGTTGAGAGCAAAGAGCTCAGTACAGAGCTCTTGATGTAAGGCTGTGCACAGCAGATGGCCCTCATATCAAGTGTCTTGAGTGGTGGATGACCTGTGACAACAAGTTCTTGACAAATTTTTTAGTGACTCTGTGGACAGTAATTGGTTTGGAAGGATGCTGTGGGAGAAGACACCACAAATATACAGTATATTCATATTACCTCTCAGTAAAGAGAAAAAATAGAAGCAACCAAATAAAAATATTTGGAACCTATGAAATTAAATTTCACTGAAAAAGAAACAAAAATAATCAGTTTACATATGAAGAGGCACCCAACCTCAATGATGTTCGGGGAAAATAAATTACAATGCCAATGTAATCGGTTTATTTTCCATTATATTGAAAACTTAAAGAATCGTTGTAGCATCTCTTGTCATCATCTGTGGAAACAAGCCCTTTGATGTACACTTACAGGGAGTATACATGACTACTGTCCCTTTTGAGGCAGTTTATCTCCTCTTTTGCTTCTTCAGGATCTGGGCTTTAGGGGTCTGTGGGGCTGATGTTTGTGTAATGACCTTGATATTTCCTGTGTCCTTGGGCCTCTGGTCAGTCTCCTTCAGGCACTGATAATTTGATCTCCCGAAGTAGAAGAAAAAAAGGCAAACAAATTACATAGAAGTTGAGTCAAGATGGCAGAACAGAAGTATGTGGAATTCATCTCCTCTCACAAATACATCAAAAATACATACATGTGGAACAATCCTCACAGAATACCTACTGAATGCCAGCACAATATCTCAGACACCCAGACGTGCAAGAAAGATCTCCACGTAATGAGATTGGATGAAAGAAAAAAGAAGAAGAAGAAGAAGAAGTAGCTCCCTCCTGGGGGGGGAGCTGTGTAAGAGGACAGTTTCTCTCACCCTGGGAACCCCCTTCACCAGTGGGGACATGAGCTGGGACAGAAACGGAGCTGCAGAGGTTTTGAGGAGAGCGCAGCAGTCAGTTTGCAGCAGAGAAAACAGAGACACGCACAGAGGATCTGTACTAGCTCGCTGCAGTCCTCAGCCCAAGACTTGTGTCTGCTGGTATGTGTGGGTTTTGGGTGCTGAAACTTGGGCTTCAGAGGACAGACCAGGGGATTGGACTGGGTTTGGCTGCATGCAGACAGCCCGAAGAGGCTGGAGTGTGGTAAGTGCCCAACCCGGGGTGTATGCAGAAGACCAGGCTGGCCATAGAAGCAAAACATCATTGTTGAGGGGCAGCTGAAGGGAGGGGAGGGCCACCATAGCAGCCTCTTTCTTGGTGCCACCTCTACGACGACCTCTGGGAGCACACAAGCACCAGCAAGTTGCTCACACGTGGAGGTGGGGTTGAAATCAGAGTGGATCCCAATGTACTGCCTGACTTAGGAAGCAAGGCTGATACCGGAGACCTCTCCCCATGGCTGTGCAGTCTGCAGATTTATGGCACTGCCACTGGCTTTATAAACTCAGTGCCTGTGGGACATCCGAGTGGACAGTGGGCACTCCCGTGTCTGGGACGGTTCCAGCATTAGCAGCTGTGGGCTTCGTGGGCACGGGCACAAGGAGGCTGGGCCAGGCTGGGGTTTAGTCTGCTTCCATAGCTCCCACAGTGGGTCCATGTGTCGGACACTGTGGTCCTAGCACCTGACATCAGTGGATTAGCACCTACGGATTTGCACTGGTGGCTTTGTGAACACTGTGCCTAAGGGACACCAGGGCTGATTGCCTGCATTCCCACAGTTGAGGTGGGGCTGAGAGCAGTGCCAACAACAGAGTACTTTGTGAGCCCGCACCATGGGTGACAGGTGACACCACAGAGCACACTTCCTGGTGGACAGCTCTGGCAGAGGAATGCTCAGTGACTCCCCTCCCATTGGGAGTGCCCCAATCCAGCCTACCTAATTATGTTCTTTAATCCAGCATAGAAACAGACCTGGGGGCTTCTATTCCAACAACTAGGGAGCAGACCCTGCCCCCGACAGGGCTGTGTCAACCACAGAGCAACGAGGTGACCCTATTCAACATCCAGTGCAAGCTGTGGTCACCACATACTCCTTATGATAGTCTTCCAAAAGACTGAAGAGAAAGGAAGCCTCCCAAAGGCATGCTATAAAGCCACTATCACCCTGAGACCTAAACCAGACAAAGACACCACCAAAAAAGAAAATGACAGGCCAATACCTTTGATGAATATAGAACCTAAAATTCTCAACAAAATGTTGGCAAACCAAACCAAACAACGCATAAAAAAGATCATACACCATGAACGTGCTGAATTATCCTAGGGTCACAAGGATCTTTCAACATATGCTCATCAATCCATGTGTGATACACCACATCAACAACAAAAAAGACAGAAATGACATGATCATCTCAATAGATTCAGAAAAACCATTTGATAAATTTCAACACCAATTCATGATAACAACTCTTATGAAAGTGGGTATAGAGGGGACATATCTCAACATACTAAAAGCTATTTATGACAAACCCACAGCCAATATGATACTTAATGGTGAAAAGCACTTAGCCTTCTCGCTAAAATCTGGAACAAGACGAGGATGCCCAGTCTCACCACTTCTATTCAACATAATACTGGAAGCCTAGCCATGGCAATCAGACAAGAAAAAGAAAGAAAATGTATCCAAGTTGGAAGGGAAGAGGTAAAATTTTCATTATAGGCAGATGACATGATACAATATATAGAACCTAAAGACTCCACACACAAACTACTAGAACTGATAAACAGATTCAGCAACACAGCAGGATACAAGCTTAAAATACAGAAATCGGTTGCATGTCTTTATATTAACAATGAAATAGCAGAAAGGGAATGGAAAAAAATCCGTTTTAAAATTGCATCCAAAAAAATAAAATACTTGTGAATAAACCTGACCAAGGTTGTGAGAGACTTATAAGCTGAGAACTATAAAACATTAATAAAGGAAAGTGAAGAGGATTCAAAGAAATGGAAAGATATCCTATGCCCTTGGATTGGAAGAAATATTGTTAAAATGGCCATTGGACCCAAAGCAATCTACAGATTTAATGACATCCCTATCAAATTACTCATGATATTTTTCACAGAACTAGAACAAAGAATCCTAAAATTTATATGGAACCATAAACAACCCAGAATTGCTAAAGCAATCGTGAGGAAAAAGAACAAAGCAGGAGACATAATGCTTCCAGACTTCAGAGAATACTACAAAGCAACAGTAATCAAAATGGCATGGTATTGGCACAAAAACAGACGTATGGGTTGATGAAACGGACTAGAGAGCCCAGAAAAAAACCCACACACCAATGGTTAATTAATCTTTGACAAAGGAGGCAAGAATATACAATGGGAAAAAAGACAGTCTCTTCAGCATGTTGTGTTGGGAATGTTGGACAGCCACAGGTAAACCATTGAAGTTAGAACACACCCTCACACCATGCACAAAAATAAACTCAAAATGGCTGAAACAGTTAAATATAACACATGACACCATAAAACTTTTAGAAGAGAAGATAGGCAAAACATTCTCTGACATAAGTTGTACCAATGTTTCTGTAGGTCATTCTCCCAAGGCAATGGAAGTAAAAGTAAAAATAAACAGATGGGACCTATACAAACTTACAAGCTTTTCCACAGGTAAGGAAACCGTAAAGAAAATGGAAAGACAACCTGTGGAATGGGAGCAACTATTTGCAAATGATGCAACCTACAAGGGCTTAATTTCCAAAATATACAAACAGCTCATACAGCTGAATCACAAAAAACCAACCCAATCAAAAAAATGGGCAGAAGACTGAAATAGACATTTCTCCAAAGAAGACATACAGATGGCCAATAGGCACATGAAAAGATACTCACCATTGTTAATTATTAGAGAAATGCAAATCAAACCTACAGTGAGGTATCACCTTAAACCGGTCAGAATGGCCATTATTTAAAATTCTACAAATAAATTATGGAGAGGGGATGGAGAAAAGGGAGCGCTTCTACATTGTTGGTGGGAATGTAAATTGGTGCAGCCATTATAGAAAACAGTATGGAGGTTCCTCAAAAAAATAAAAATAGAGTGGCCATAGGATCCAGCAACCCCTCTCCTGGGCTTATATCCAGACAAAAGTATAATTCAAAAAGATGGACCTCTTGGGGGGAAGGGCTACATAGTCTGGTGGGACAGTCCTTCATCCCACCATCAGTGCCTGCAACCTTTGCTCCTTCACCTACTCCTGCTGTGGTCAGCAGTGGTCTGAATGACCAACTTGAACTCTCTATGGGGATAGTCATGGCACCTGGTGGATATGGGGCTCCTACAACTGTCTGGCTACCTGCAGTAAAGGCTAAAGTCTTGGAGATTTCAGGAACATTTACTCACCTCCAAGGGCACGTCTATATGGAAATGAACTTCATGAAGAAAGCTCTGTAGCACATGACAGACTTGGCAATTCAGTTTAACAAGAATAGCTTTGGTGTCATCCACAGCACTCCTCTGGCCATCCCTACACCACTGATGCCAAACCAGAGCATTGATATCTCCCTGCGTCTCCACACCTTGGACCCAGTCATGAAGATAGAACCTCTGAACAACCTGCAGGTGGCTGTGAGAAACAATTGTGATATCTTCTACTTCAGCTGCCTCATCCCACTCAATGTGCTTTTTGTAGAAGATGGCAAAATGAAGCGCCAGGTCTTCCTTGCAACATGGAAGGATATTCCCAATGAAATGAACTTCAGTTTCAGATTAAGGAAAGTCATTTAAATGCTGACACTGTTTACAGCAAGTTGCAAAACAACAATGTTTATACGATTGCCAAGAGGAATGTGGAAGGGCAGGGTATTCTTACCAATCCCTGACTCACTAATGGCATTTGGGTTTTGGCCCAGCTCCATAGCCAGCCAGAAAACCCCAATTACACACTGTCGCCAAAGTGTAGAGCTAGCTCCTGAAGCCTCCCAGTACATCTATCAGGTCTATGACAGTGTTTTGAAAAACTAATAGACTGGTCCGGTGCCCTCAGGCCATCCTGTGATTGGTGCAATCCAAGAACTCTTAACCGGAAGAAATTGTATTGCCATGTGGAATCTGAACCCAAACACACCGAGGCCACCTGCCATGGTAGTGACGGGTCTGACCTGTGCTAATATTAGGGCATAACCTTTTGGATAGTTTTAGCTATCCGACACTTGAGCATTTGTAACCACAGCTTCAATCACTTCCCGCCTCTTGCCACCTGCTGCTGTCTGTCCTTACTTGTGGGCTTCTCCATCCTGTGCCAGTGGCTGGCGTTTTTTAGTGTAATTTGATATTTTGTAATTGAGAGGTCACTTCAAAAGCAGCAAAAGACAAAATATATTTAAGCAAGGAAAAGTGTCCCTGAAAGAAAAATGTTATTTGTTGTGTTTTTTCTACTCAGTTGTTTGAGCATATTATACATATTAGAGTGGTTCTTCAAATATTTTTCACATTTTGTAGGTACACTCTGCTCTCTGTAAATTGTTTCCTTTGCTGTTCAGAGCTTTATAGTTTAATGCAATGTTTTCAATTCTTTTTTTCATTTTCTTTTTTTGCTTTTGCTGCCTGTGCTTTTGTGGTCACATCTAAAAATACATTGCCCATAGCAGGTCAAGAAGTTCCCCCCCCCATATCTTCTTCTAGTAACTTTACAGTTTCCGATCTTTTATTTAATTCTCTAAAACAGTTTGAATTAATTTTTGTATACAGTGTGAGATACAAGTCTAATTTCTTCCTTATGCTTGTGAATATTCAGTTTCCCACGAATTTACTGAAGAGAAGATCCTTTTCTCATTTTATATTCCTGTCACTTTTGTCAAAGATCAATTGATTGTAAATATGTGGATTTATTTCTGAGGTCTGTATGTCTTTCCATTGTTCTATATGTCTGATTTTGTACTGTGACCATACTGCTTTGATTACTATGCTTTGTAGTATAGTTTGAAATTATGAAGAGTGATGCCTTCAGCTTTTCTCTTTGTGCTCAAGATTGCTTTGGACATTTGGGGCCGTTTATGGTTCCATATGAATTTTAATATTTCTTTTTCTATTTTCTGGGCAAACTGCCTTCAGATTTTGACATGGATTGCATGGACTCTATAGATTGCTTTGGATAGTATGGACATTTTTAACAATGTTCATTTATTCAATCTAGTAATATGGGCGATCGTTCCATTTATTTGTGTCTTCTTCAAATTCTTTCATCAGTATTTTATAGTTTGCAGTGTACGGCTCTTTTACATTCCTGGTTAACTTTATTCCTAAATATTTTATTCTTTTGTGTGCTATTGTAAATGGACGTTTTTTAACCTTTTCTGATAGTTTCTGTTGTTAGCATACAGAACCACAAGTGATTTTTATATGTTGATTTTGTGTCATGCTGCTTACTCCATTTATTTATTAGTTTGAACAGTTTTTTGGAAGTGGCATTTTTAGGTTTTTATAGATATAAAAACATGTCATCTGCAAACAGAAAATTTAGGTTTACCTTTATGATTTGGATTTATTTTGTTTATTTTTCTTGCCTACTTGCTCTGGTTAGGAATTCCCGTACTATGTTGAAAAGAAGGAGCAAGAATTGTAACCTTGTCTTGGCTGAAACTTAGGAGAAACACTTTTGGGACTGTTAGCTTTGGACCTGTCATATGACTTTTAATGTGTTGAGGTATATTCCTTCTATAGCTAATTTCTTGACAATCTTTATCATGAAAGGAAGTTGGATTTTGTCAAGTAATTTTATGTATCTATTAATATGATATTTTCCCCTTATTCTCATAATGTAATCTATCACATTTATTGATTTGCATACATTGTGCCATCCTTGCTTCCAGGCATAAATCCCACTTAATCATGGTGAATGAATCCCTTCAATGTGCTGCTGAATTTAGTTTGCCAGTATTTTGAGTGTATTTCATTTATGTTATTCAGGAATGTTGATCTGTACTTTTCTCATTGTGTCCTTTTTTTTTAAATTAATTTATTATTGATTTATTTATTTTTAGCTGTGTTGGGCCTTCTTTGCTGCATGCGGGCATTTCTCCACTTGTGGCGAGTGGGGGCTGTTCTTTGTTGCGGTGTGTGGGCTCCTCATTGTGGTGGCTTCTCTTATTGCAGAGCACAGGCTCTAGGTGCGAGGGCTTAGTAGTTGTGGTGCACAGGCTTAGTTGCACCACAGCATGTGGGATCTTCCCGGACCAGGGATTGAACCCGTGTCCCCTGCATTGGCAGGAGGATTCTTAACCACTGTGCCACGAGGGAAGCCCCCCTTGTCTGGTTTTGGCATCACCCTTGTCTGGGGTAATGCCTCATATGATGGGTTGAAAGCGTTCCCTCCTCTTTAAATTTTTGGAAGTATTTGAGTAGTCTTGGCTTTAATTTCTCTCTAAATATTTGGCATAATTCATGAGAAAAACCATCTGGTCCTGGGATTTTGTTTATTAAGAGGTTTCTCAATACTGTTTCATTCTCTTTACTCATTACTGGTCTGTTCAGGTGTTCTATTTCTTGGTAGGTTGTATGTTTCTATTTTGTCTAAGTAATCCAAGTTATTTGCCTATGATTGTCAATAGTAGTCTCTGATTGTCATTTGTATTTCTGTGGCATCATTGTAATGCCTTTATATGCATGTGTGTGTTTATTTATTCATTCATTCATCATTCATTCAACCTCTCTTTTTCTTAGTCTTGCTAAGTTGTTCAATTTTGTTTATCTTTTCAAAAAAATCCTCCAATATTATTTATCCTTCTACTGTTTTCGTAGTCTCTATTACTTTATTTTTAATTTTTATTGGAGTATAGTTGATGTACAATGTTGTGTTCAGTAAAGTGAATCAGTTATACATATATCCACTCTTTTTTAGATTCTTTTCCCAGTAGATCACTACAGAGTATTGAGTAGAGTTCCCTGTGCTAGACAGTACATCCTTCCATTACATTTATAACTGCTCTAATCCTTATTATTTATTTCATTCTGCTAATATTGGGCTTAGTTTGTTCTTTTCCTAGTTCCTTTAGTTGTAAAGTTAGGTTCTTTAATTGAGTGTTTTTTCAGAAACAAAAGGTTTTATTACTTATGGTACTGCAAGCGTGAGCATAATATTGTATTGGTTCTCCTTCCCCACACCCAGGTTCCCAGTTGAGTGCTATGCATGTACTCGGCTGTGTTACACTGAGGAACACTGAGTTTGAGGACTCCACTGCTTTTAAAATGAGAGGTTAGCAGGTTCCTGTTTGTCTGAGGGAGAGACATTAGCTCATTCCTCAAGGCTGTTCATTACAAACACACTCCCAAGAAATGGCTCAGGTGAAATGCTGTTAGGGCATACATTCTTTTTCTTTCTTTCTTTTGTTTTTTTTTGATTGAAGAATAGTTGGCTTATAATATCACATTAGTTTCAGATGTACAACATAATGATTCAGCATTTAAGTATATTACAAAATGATCACCTTGATGAGTCTAGTAAACATCTGTCCCCATCCACGGTTACTGCAATATCATGAACCATATTCTTTATTCTGTATATTAAATGCTTGTCAATTTTTATCATATAACTGGAATTTTGTACTTCTTATACCCTTTCACCTGTCTTGTCCAAGACCCACTCCCCTCCCCTTTTGCAACCACCAATTTCTTCACTGTGTCTGTAAGATTTGTTTTGTTGTGTTTGTTTTGTTTTTAGATTACACATATAAGTGAGATCATGTGGAATTTGTCTTTGTCTATGTGACTTACTTCACTGAGCATAATACTTTCTAGGCCCATCCATGTTGTCAAAAATGGCAAGATTTTATCTTTTTATGGCTGAGTAATATATAACTGTATATGTACATTTGTATACACATATATACATATATATGTATCTTCTACATCTATGTATAGATACATGTATATATGTATACATATGTGTATATGTATATATGGATGTGTGTATTCATATGTATGTATGTGTATACATGTATGTGTGTGGGTGTGTGTGTGTATATATATATATCACTTATCCATTTGTCTATCTTTGAACATTTAGGTTTCTACCATATATTGCCTATTGTAAGTTATGTTGCAATTAACACAGGGGTGCATGTATCTCTTTAGTGTTTTGCTTTTTTTCTCTGGATAAATAACCAAACATGGAATTGCTAACTCATATGGTAGTTTTATTTTTTTATATTTTCAGAACCCTCCGTAATATTTTCAATAGTTGGCTGCACTGATTTACATTCTTAGCAACAGTGCAGGTGAGTGCTCTTTTCTCCACATCCTCAGCAACACTCATTAATGTCAATTTGATGATAGCCATTCTGACACCTGTAAGGTGATCCCTTTTTTGTGGTTTTCATTTGCATTTCCCTCCTGATAATTAGGGATGTTGAGCATGTTTCCATGTGGTTTTTAGCATTTTTTTTGGCAAAATGTGTATTCAGATCCTCTATCCAATTGTTTTTATTTTAGTTATTTTTTAAATTATAATTTATTTACAATATTATATCAGTTCCAGGTGATCTGGGATTTTTTACAAATTACACTTGATTAAATGATTTTACAAGAGAATGGCTATAATTCCCTATCCTATACAATATATCTTTGTTGCTTATCTATTTTTTTTGTGTGTGTGTGGTACGCGGGCCTCTCACTGTTGTGGCCTCTCCCGTTGCAGAGCACAGGCTCCAGACGCACAGGCTCAGCGGGCGTGGCTCACAGGCCCAGCTGCTCTGCGGCATGTGGGATCGTCCCGGACCGGGGCACGAACCCGTGTCCCCTGCATCTGCAGGCGGACTCTCAACCACTGTGCCACCAGGGAAACCCACTTATCTATTTTATACATAGTAATTTGTACCTCTTAAGCCCATACCCCTAATTTGCCCCTCCCCCCTTACCTGTCCCCAATGTTAACCACTAGTTTGTTTATAGATCTGTGAGTCTGTTTCTGTTTTGCATATACATTCATTTGTATTATTTTTAGATTCCACATATAAATGATATCACACAGTATTTGTCTTTCTCTGACTTACTTCATTAAGCATAATATTCTCAAGGTCCATCCACGATGCTGCAAATGGCAGAATTTCATTCTTTTTATGGCTGTGTAATATTCCACTGTACATATATACCATATCTTTTTATCCATTTGTCTGTTCATGGGCATTTCAGTTGGTTTCGTATCTTGGCCATTGTCAGTAGTGTTGTTATGCACATTGGGGTTTATGTATCTTTTTGAATTAGTGTTTTCATTTTTTTCCTGGATAGGTACCCAGGAGAGTTATTGATATATCATATGGTAGTTCTACTTTTACTTTTTGAGAAACCTCCATCCTGTTTTCCATAGTGCCTGCAACAATTTACAATCCTACCCACAGTGTACAAGGGTACACTTTTCTCCACATGCTCTCCAAAATTTGGTATTTGTAGACATTTTGATGAGAGCTATTTTGACAGGTGGAGGTTGATATCTCATTGTTGCTTTGAATTGAACTTCTCTAATAATTAGTGATGTTGAGCATCTTTTCATCTGCCTTTTAGCCATCTGTATCTTCTTTGGAAAGATGTCTATTCATGTCTCCTGACCATTATTGATTGTGTTGTTTGTTCATTTTTTGTGTGTGTGATATTGAGTTGTATGAACCATTTATATATTTTGGATATTAACCTTTTGTCAGTCATATCATTTGCAAATATTTTTTTACACTTTGCATTTTGAATTTTGATTTTGTTGATGGTTTTCATGGCTGTGCAAAAGCTCTTAAACTCTATTTAGCTTCCACTTGTTTATTTCTGCTTTTATTTCTTTTGCCTTAGAGGCCAGATCCCAAAAAATATTGCTACAATTTATGTGAAAGAATGTTCTGCCGGGCTTCCCTGGTGGCGCAGTGGTTGAGAGTCTGCCTGCCGATGCAGGGGACGTGGGTTCGTGCCCCGGTCCGGGAGGATCCCACATGCTGCGGAGCAGCTGGGCCCATGAGCCATGGCCGCTGAACCTGCGCGTCTGGAGCCTGTGCTCCACAACGGGAGAGGCCACAACAGTGAGAGGCCCGCTTACTGCAAAAAAAAAAAAAAAAAAGAATGTTCTGCCTATGTTATCTCCTAGGAGTTTTATGGTTTGGTGTATTACATTTAGATCCTTAATCCGTTTTGAATTTTATGTCTGGTGTGAGGAAATGTTCTAAATTCCTTATTTTACATGTAGCCCTCCACTTTTCACAACACCACTTATTGAAGAAACTCTCTTTTCTCCATTGTATATTCTTGCCTCCTTGGTGGTAGACTTATTCACCATAAGTGTGTGAGATCCATAAGTGTATGAGATCCTTATTCACCATAAGTGTGTGAGATCCTTCATGCTTTTCAGCTTGGGTGGTTTTCTATTTCTATTCCCTTGATCTATGTGTCTGTTTTTGTGATTATTGTAGCTTTGTAGTCAGGGAGCATGTTATCTCTCGGTTTGGTCTTTTTTTTCTCAGGATTGCTTTGTCAGTGTGGGTATTTTGTGGTTCTATATTTATTTAGGGATTATTTGTTCTGTGTGTGAACAATGTCATGGGTATTTTGATAGGGATTGCTTTAAATCTATAGGTTGCTTTGAGTAATAGGGCTATTTTTAAAAGATTAATTCTTCTGATCCAAGAGCATGGGATATCTTTTCATTTGTTTGTGTCATCTTCAATTTCCTTCATCAATGTCTTATAATTTTTAATATATAAATCTTTCACCTCTGTGGTTAAATTTATTCCCAGGTATTTTATTATTTTTTGTACATTTGTAAATTTTTTTTCTTAATTGCTCTGACAGTTTGTTATTAGGGCTGAGAAAAATAACAGATTTCTGTATATTAATTGCATATATTTCAATGAAAATAAAAACAAAAATTAACAAATGGGATCTAATTAAACTTAAAAGTTTTGCACAGAAAAGGAAACCATAAACAAGATGAAAAGACAACACTCACAATGGGAGAAAATATTTGCAAGTGAAGCAATTGACAAAGGATTAATCTCCAAAATATAGAAACAGCTCATATAGCTCAATATTAAAAAAACAGACAACCCAATCAAAAAATGGGTGGAAGACCTAAATAGGCATTCCAAAGAAGACATACAGATGGCCAACAGGCACATGAAAAGCTGCTCAACACCATTAATTATTAGGGAAATGCAAATCAAAACTACAATGAGGTATCGCCTCACACCGTTCAGAATGGCCATCATCAAAAAATCTACAGGGGCTTCCCTGGTGGCTCAGTGGTTGAGAGTCCGCCTGCCGATGCAGGGGACACGGATTTGTGCCCCGGTCCAGGAAGATCCCACATGCCGCGGAGCGGCTGGGCCCGTGAGCCATGGCCTCTGAGCCTGCACGTCCGGAGCCTGTGCTCCGCAATAGGAGAGGCCACAACAGTGAGAAGCCTGCGTAACGCAAAAAAAAAAAAAAAAAATCTACAAACAATAAATGCTGGAGAGGGTGTGCAGAAAAGGGAACGCTCTTGCACTGTTGGTGGGAATGTAAATTGATACAGCCACTATGGAGGACAGTATGGAGGTTCCTTAAAAAACTAAGAATAGAGCTACGTTATGATACAGCAATCCCACTACTGGACATATACCCAGAGAAAACCGTAATTCCAACAGACACGTGCACCCCAATATTCACTATGACACTATTTACAGTAGCCAGGATATGGAAGCAACCTAAATGTCCATCAACAGAGTAATGGATAAAGAAGATGTGGTATATATGTACAATGGAGTATTACTCAACTATAAAAAGGAATGAAATTGGGTTATTTGTAGAGATGTGGATGGACCTAGAGAGAGTCATACAGAGTGAAGTAAGTCAGAAAGAGAAAAACAAATATCGTATATCAACACATATGTGGAATCTAGAAAAATGGTATAGATGATCTAATTTGCAAAACAGAAATAGAGACACAGATGTAGAGAACAAACATATGGACACCAAGGGGGGAAAGGGATGGGAGAAATTGGGAGCTTGGTATTGACAGATAAACACTATTGATACTATGTATAAAATAGATAACTAATGAGAACCTACTGTATAGCACAGGGAACTCTACTCAGTGCTCTGTGGTGACCTAAATGGGAAGGAAATCCAAAAAAAGGGGATATATGTATACGTATAGGTGCTTCACTTTGCTGCATAGTAGAAACTAACACAACATTGTAAAGCCACTGTACTCCAAAAAAGTTAATTAAAAATAAAAGAAAAAAATTGTGTATACTTCAAATTTACTGAGTTTATTTATGCTAATAATTTGTTGGTGAGATCTTTAGGGTTTTCTCTACATATTATCGTGTCATCTGCAAAGAGTGACAGTTTTACTTCCTTTACAAGTTAGATCCTACTTTGTATTTTTGTCTTCGGCTGTGGCTAGAACTATTAATCCTGTGTTGAATAAAAGTGGTGAGAGTAGGCATCCTTGTCTTGTTCCTGTTCTTAGAGGAGATGCTTTCAGCTTTTCAGCATTAAGTATGATGTTAGGTCTGCTTTTGTCATATATGCCCTTTATATTTATTTATTCATTCATTCATTCAGGCTGCACCGCACAGCATGGGGGACCCTAGTTCCCTGACTAGGGATTGAACCCACACCGCCTGCAGTGGAATCGCAAATTCCCAACCACTGGACTGCCACGGAAGTCCCTGTCCTTTATTATAAAAAGGTATGTTGCCTCTATACCCACCTTGTTGAGAGTTTTTATCATAATTCAAATGTTGAATTTTGTCGAATTTTGCCAGATCCTTTGCTGGAGATATGAAGATGATCATATGATTTTATCCTTTGTTCTGGTAATCTGGTGTGTCACTTAATTGATCTGCATAGACTGAGTCATTCCTGCATTGCTAAGGTGATCCATTTGATCATGGTGTATGGTTCTTTTAGTGTATTGTTGAATTCAGTTTACCAGTATTTTGTTGAGGTTTTTTGCATCTATGTTCACCAGGGATATTGGCCTGTAATTTACCTTTTTTGGTAGTGTGTTTATCTGGTTTTCAGATATGGGTGATGCTAGCCTCAGAAAATAAGTTTGGAAGCACTCCATCAGTTGTTTGAAATAACTTGAGAAGGATAGATGTTAACTGTCCTTTAAATGTTTGGTAGAATTTATTAGTAAAGCCACCTGGTCCTGGACATTTATTTATGGGGAGTTTTTTGATTATTGATTGATTTCATTGCCAGTAATTGATCTGTTTAGATTTTTTATTTATTGCTAACTCAATCTTGGAAGATTTATGTTTTTAGGAATTTATCCACTTCTTTTAGGTTGTCGCATTTGTTGGTGTATAATTGTTTCGTAATCTCTTAGGATACTTTGTATTTCTGTGGTGTCTGTTGTAACTTCATCCTTTCATTTCTGATTTATTTGGTCCCTCTCTGTTTAAAAAAACATACTACTATTGTCTTTTATTCTTTACAGAAGCTTGATAAGTGTTTGATCTACTACCCTTACTCTATGCATACTTTTTGCAGTGAGATTTTTACTTTTGTTTGTTTTCTGGTTACTATCAATAATTAGTGAGACTTCTTTTAAGCTTTAGTAAATTCTTGCAACATTGCTTATAAGCCTGCTTTCTTAGTGATGAACTCTTCTAGCTTTTGCTAGTCTGGGAAACTCTGGATCTCTCCTTCAATTCTTTTCTTTTTTCATAAATTTATTTATTTATGGCTGTGTTGGGTCTTTGTTGCTGCGTGCGGGCTTCTCATTGTGGTGGCTCCTCTTGTTGTGGAGCACGGGCTCTAGGTGCACGGGCTTCAGTAGTTGTGGCTCGCGGACTCAGTAGTTGTGGCTCATGGGCTCTAGAGCACAGGCTAAGTAGTTGTGGCTCACGGGCATAGTTGTTCCATGGCATGTGGGATATTTCCAGACCAGGGCTTGAACCTGTGTCCCCTGCATTGGCAGGCGGATTCTCAACCACTGTGCCACCAGGGAGGCCCTCTCCTTCAATTCTGAATCATAATCTTGCTGGTAGAGTATTCTTGTTGAAGGCTTTTTCCTTTTAGCCCATTGAATATATCCTGTCATTCCTTTCTAGTCTGCAAAGTCTGCTGAAAAGTCAGCTGACAGTCTTATGGGAATACCTTGAACATAACTAGATGCTTTTATTTCACTGCTTCTATGATCCCTCTTTACCTTAAATTTTTGGCACTTTATGTCTTGGTGTGGACCTGTTTGTCTTCATCTTGTTTGGGACTCTGTGTTTCCTGGACCTGGATGTGTGTTTCCTTCCCCAGGTTAGGAAAGTTATCAGTTACTATATCCTCTAATAAGTTCTCTGACACTTTCTCTCATCTCCTCTTTCTGGGACCCCTGTAATGCTCATGTGAATATTCTTGATGTTATCTCAGAGATCGCTTTACCTATAGTCTTAATTCTTTTTTCTTCATGCTATTCAGCTTGGGTGATTTTCACTACTCTGTTGCCCATTTCACTGATCTGTTCTTCTGTATCATATAATATAATGTTGCTCCCCTTGTGTGTGTGTGTGTGTTTTAATATCATTTATTGTATTTTTCAGCTGTTTGGTTCTTTCTGACATTTTATTACTCTTTGTTGAAATTCTCACTATGTCCATCTATTCTTCTCGTGACGTGGGTGAGCACCTTTATAATCATTAGTGTCAACACTTTTTTTTGCGGGTAGAATGCTTATCCCTGTTTTATTTAGTTCTTTTTCTGATGTCGTGTCTTGTTACTTCATTGTAACATATTCCTCTATTTCCTTATGTTTCCTAATTCTCTGTGTATTTCTATTCGTCAGGTTCAGGTTGCTACATTCCCGGGTCTCAGAGAAGTGACCTTATATAGGAGATGACTGATAGGGCCCAGCAGCACATTGTCCTCTGGCCAGCAGAGCCACATGCTCCAGGGGTGTCCCCTGTGTGGGCTTCACACACCTTTCTCTTACGGCAAGGCCAACTACGGTGGATAAGCTGGTAGGTGGTGTTGGACCCTGGCCTAAATGGCTGTGAGGCCCTGCAGTATGTGATTACCATGGGGGTGCTGGTAGCTAAGGCAGCCCTCCGTTATGGGTGGCTGTGTGGTGCTCCAGGTGCAGAGGCAGACAGGGTAGGCCCCCAGTGTGTCTGGTCGTGAGGCCTTGGGTTTCAGGAGTGCTATGGGCATGGTGGTAGATGGGGCAGGCCCCTGATTCTAATCAGTTCCAGGGAAGACTCTAAAATGTTGCTTACCAATGTCTCAGTTCCTAGCAGGAGTCCCAGCTGCCTCTTGCCTTTCCAAGAAGCTCTCCAAGTTAGCAAGTGGGTCTGACCCAGGTGTATTTCACACTGCTGGCTCTGCACAGGGACTGTGAATGTGTGAGATTTGTGTGTGCCCAATGAGAGCAAAATCTCGGTTTTCTTTAGCCTCCAGCTTTCCTGAAAGTAAGCCCTGCAGGTTTTCAAAGCCAGACCTGCTGTGTTCTTTTCTTCCCAGTGCAGGATCCCTGGGCTGAGCAGTCTGATGCAGGGCTCACCCCTTCCCTCCCTGTGGAGGACCTATGCAATTGTGATATCTTCCAGCTGTGGGTCACTGTGCTCCATGTGTGGGTTCCAATTAGACTGTGTTTCCAGTCCTCCTACCTGCCTTGTGGTTTCTCCTTCCTTATATCTTTAGTTGTGGAAAACTTTCCCTGCTAGTCACCAGGTCATTCTCTGAGATAATTTCCCTGTAAGTTGTTGTAATTTGGGTGTGTCCATGGCAGGAGGGGAGCTCAATATCTTCCTATTCCATCATCTTGATCCTCTCTCAAGAATTTTTTTTAAAATGCATCCCTTTATTACTGTAAACATAACTCTTTGAATTGCATTGTTTTTCCTGTATTCCATAAATTTAGCTACTTTGTGTTTCCAATTTTGTTTGCTTTAAGATTTTTTTTAATTTCCCTTTTGATTTATTCCTGTATGCATTGGCTATTCAGGAGCTTATTGTTCAATTTTTCTTGAGGAATTAATCCCTTTATCATTATATGATAACCTTCTTTCCTTTGAGAGATTTGACTTCAAGTCTTTTTTGCCTGATAATAGACTAGTCAGGCAAGTATCATTTTCATGGAGTATCTTTTTTCCAGTCATTCAATTTTATGCTATATATGGATTTAAAGTTAACATGAATCTCTTGTACACAGTATATAATTGAACTTCCTTTAATCCATTCAGCCACCCTAGGGATTATTTAAATTGAAGTATAGTTGATTTACAATATTACATTAGTCTCAGTGGTACAACCTATGGATTTAATTTTTTTATAGATCATGCTCCATTTAAATTTATTAAAAAATAATGGCTATATTTCCCTGGGTTGTACTATATATCCTTGTTTGTTTATTTCATACATAGGGGTATTGGATTTAGAGAAACAAACTACTCTCTTTCCCTCCCCCCTTCGCTTGCCCCACCAGTAGCCACTAATTTGTTCTCTGTGAGTTTATTTCTATTTTGTTATATATATTCCTTTCTTGCATTTTTTAGATTCCACAGAGAAGTGAGAACATAGAGTATTTGCCTTTCTCTAACTTATTTAAGTAGTTATAAATATTCTAGGTTGATCCACGTTGTTGCAAGTGGCAGAATTTGATCCTTTTTAATGGCTGGGTAATAGTCCATTGTGTATACATACCACATCTTCTTTATCCACTCATCTGTTGATGAACATTTAGTTTGCTTCTGTATGTTGGCAATTGTAAATAATGCTGCTATGAACATTGGGATGCATGTATCTTGTCAAATTGGTGTCTTCATTTTCTTTGGACATATACCAAGCCATGGAATTGCTGGCTAATATGATAGTTCTACTTTTAGCTTTTTTCAGGGCCTCCATATTTTTTTCATAGTGGGTGTACCAATTTACAATCCCACCAACCGTGTACTAGGATTCCCTTCTCTCCATGTCATGAACCACATTTCATATTTGTAGACTTTGGAATAATAGCCATGTTGAGAGGTGTGATGTGATGTCTCGTTGTGGGTTTTTTTGTGGGTTATTCATTAAATTTAATTTACAAAAGAAGGTGATAGGCTGGATGTGATCTCCAGGTTTAGTTTGTTAATGCCTGGTATAGGTTAATTTGAGGAGAATTAATACCTTTACAATGTTATTTATTGATTAATTTTTTCAGGGTGACATTTAATGATTGGTAACAGGTTTAAAAAATTTTCTCCCTAAAGAAGTCTGTCAGTTTATTTCTGTTTTATAAATTAGTTCATTTCTATCATTTTTTAGACTCCACTATAAGTGATAGCATATGATATTTGTCTTTTTCTATCTGAATTACTTCACTTAGAATGAAATAATGCCATTTGCAGCAACAGGGATGGACCTAGAGATGATCATGCTTTTACATTTCTGAGTAATAATTGATTGTGTACAAGTACCACTTCTTTATCCATTCATCTGTTGATGGACATTTTGGTTGCTTCCATGTCTCGGCTATTGTAAATAGTGCTGCAGTGCATGTCTGGGTTTGGGGGCATTTGTCTTTTTGAATTCTGGTTTTCTGCAGATGTACGCCCAGAAGCGGGACTGCTGGATGATATGGTAGCTCTATTTTTACATTTTAAAGGCATCCCCATACTGTGCTTTATAGTGGCTCTTACCAGCTTACATCCCACCAACAGCATAGGAGGGTTCCCTTTTCTCCATGTCCTCTTCGGCATTTATGGTTTGTAGACTTTTTGATGATGGCCATTCTGACTGTGCGAGGTGACACCTTGTTGTAGTTTTGATTTGCATGTTTCTAATAATTCGAGATGTTGAGCATGTTTGCATGTGTTTTTTTAAACACTGAGAAAAAGTTACAGTTGAAATTGGCTTTATGAAAGTCTGACTATTTTGAATTGTTTTTCGATAACTACCACAGGACATTTGTTAAAGGGCAGGTGTCATTTACACCCTGGCAGTCCTTGTGAATATTAAGTGCCCATAAGCACATGTTTTAAAGTTGCTGTTGTGGAAATGGGCACAAGAGGTAGGATTTCCTTCATGCCCCTCTCTGGTTACTTGGGTAAGCAGAGCCACTGTGGAAGACGAGCTCCTGGATTGTAAATTAGTGTGGACTGTGCCAGAACAAACACCCCAAATCTTGTATTTTGTTACTTCTTGTTTTTTTAAATTTAATTTTTCTTTTTTATTGGAGTAAAGTTGATTTAAAATACAGTGTTTCTGGTAAGCATACAGAATCTTGTTCAGTTATGTATATTCATGGGTCTATTCATCTTCAGATTCTTTTCCCATATATGTTATTAGAGAGTGTTGAGTAGACTTCCCTTTGTTATACAGTAGGTCCTTGTTAACTACTTATTTTATATGTATTAGTGTGTAAATGTTTCTCCCAACCTCCTGATTTATTCCTTCCCCCCACCTTTCTCATTGGGTAACCATAAGTTTGTTTTCTAAGTCTGTGACTCTGTTTCTCTCTCTTTTATTTTATTTTTTTGGCTGCACTGTGAGGCATGCAGGATATTAGTTCTCCCAATACCAGGGATCAAACCCATGCCCCCTGCAGTGGAAGCTCGGATTCTTAACCATTGGACCACCAGGAAAGTTCCTGTTTTTCTCTTGTAAATTAGTTCATTGGTATCAATTTTTAAATTTCACCAATAAGTGGTATCAAATGATATTTGACTTTCTCTTTCTGACTTACTTCACTTAATATGATTATCTCTAGGTCCATCCATGATGCTGCAAATGGCATTCTTTCATTCCTTTTCATTTCTGAGTAATGTTTCACTGTGAACATGTACCAATTCTTTATCCATCCATCTGCCGATGGTATTTTGGTTGCTTCCCTGTCTTAGACATTGTGAATTGTGCTGCGGTGCACATATGGGTGCACGTGGGTTTTCCAATTCTGCTTTTCTCTTGATATATGCCTGGGAGTGGGACTGCTGGATCATATGGCTCTAATTTTACCTTGTAAAGGCACCTCCATGCTGTTCTCTATAGTGGCTGTTACCACTTTAAGTCCCAACAGCAGCATAGGAGGGTTCCCTTTTTCCTACAACCTCTCAAGCATTTACTGTCCGTAGACTTTTTGATGATGGCTATTCTGACTCACGTGAAGGGATCCCTCATTGTAGTTTTGATTTCCAAGCCGCTAATAATATACGAATTACAGCATCTTTTCAAGTGCTTTTCTTTTAAACAGTGTGAGTAAAATTTACCTATTGAAATAAGATCTTGAAAGTCTGTTTCTTTTGAATTCTTTTTGGCCTACCTATCCCTGGACATTTCCTGATTGCAGGTGTCATTTACAGCCCTACAGTCCTTGTGAATATTAAGTACTCATAAGCCTTGGTTTTAACGTTGCAGTTGCAGAAAAGGGCAACAAGGCAGTGGAATTTATTCATACTCAACTTGATTGCTAGGGCAAACAGAGCCTTAGAGGAACTCCTGTTCCTAGGTTGAAAATTAGAGTGGAAAGTGCCAGGACAAATACCCAAAAGCTTGTGTCACATTATTATTATTTTTACACATCTTTATTGGAGTATAATTGCTTTACAATGGTGTGTTAGTTTCTGCTTTATAACAAAGTGAATCAGTTATACATATACATATGTCCCCATATCTCTTCCCTCTTGCATCCCCCTCTCTACCACCCTCCCTATCCCACCCCTCTAGGTGGTCACAAAGCACTGAGCAGATCTCCCTGTGCTATGCGGCTGCTTCCCACTAGCTATCTATGTTACGTTGGGTAGTGTATATATGTCCGTGCCACTCTCTCACTTTGTTCCAGCTTACCCTTCCCCCCCCTCCCCGTATCCTCAAGTCCATTCTCTAGTAGGTCTGCATCTTTACTCCCGTCTTGCCCCTAGGTTCTTCTGATCTTTTTTTTTTTAAGATTCCATATATATGTGTTAGCATACGGTATTTGTTTTTCTCTTTGACTTACTTCACTCTGTATGACAGTCTCTAGGTCCATCCACCTCACTACAAATAACTCAGTTTTGTTCCTTTATATGGCTGAGTAATATTCCATTGTATATATGTGCCACATCTTCTTTATCCATTCACCTGTCGATGGACACTTAGGTTGCTTCCATGTCCTGGCTATTGTAAATAGAGCTGCAATGAACATTTTGGCACATGACTCTTTGAATTATGGTTTTGTCAGGGTATATGCCCAGTAGTGGGATTGCTGGGTCGTATGGTAGTTCTATTTGTAGTTTTTTAAGGAAACTCCACACTGTTCTCCATAGTGTCTGTATCAATTTACATTCCCACCAACAGTAAAAGAGGGTTCCCTTTTCTCCACACCCTCTCCAGCATTTATTGTTTCTAGATTTTTTGATGATGGCCATTCTGACTGGTGTGAGATGATATCTCTTTGTAGTTTTGATTTGCATTTCTCTAATGATTACTGATGTTGAGCATTCTTCCATGTGTTTGTTGGCAACCTGTATATCTTCTTTGGAGAAATGGGAATTTAGGTCTGCCCATTTTTGGATTGGGTTGTTTGTTTTTTGTTATTGAGCTGCATGAGCTGCTTGTAAATTTTGGAGATTAATCCTTTGTCACTTGCTTCATTTGCAAATATTTTCTCCCATTCTGAGGGTTGTCTTTTCGTCTTGTTTATGGTTTCCTTTGCTGTGCAAAAGCTTTGAAATTTCATTAGGTCCCATTTGTTTACTTTTGTTTCTATTTCCATTTCTCTAGGAGGTGGGTCAAAAAGGATCTTGCTGTGATTTATGTCATAGAGTGTTCTGCCTATGTTTTCCTCTAAGAGTTTGATGGTGTCTGGCCTTACATTTAGGTTTTTAATCCATTTTGAGTTTATTTTTGTATATGGTGTTAGGGAGTGTTCTTTTTTTTTTTCTGCGGTATGCGGGCCTCTCACTGTTCTGCCCTCTCCCATTGTGGAGCACAGGCTTCGGACGTGCAGGCTCAGTGGTCATGGCTCATGGGCCCAGCCACTCCACGGTGTATAGGATCTTCCTGGACTGGGGCACGAACCCGTGTCCCCTGCATTGGCAGGCGTACTCTCAACCACCGCGCCACCAGGGAAGCCCCAGGGAGTGCTCTAATTTCATTCTTTTACATGTAGCTGTCCAGTTTTCCCAGCACCACTTATTGAAGAGACTGTCTTTTCTCCGCTGTATCTTCTTGCCTCCTTTATCAAAGATAAGGTGACCATATGTGTGTGGGTTTATCTCTGGGCTTTCTATCCTGTTCCATTGATCTATATATCTGTTTTTGTGACAGTTCCATACTGTCTTGATTACTGTAGATTTGTAGTATAGTCTGAAGTCAGGGAGCCTGATCCCTCCAGCTCTGTTTTCTTTCTCAAGATTGCTTTGGCTATTCCGGGTCTTTTGTGTTTCCATACAAACTGTGAAATTTTTTGTTCTAGTTCTGTGAAAAATGCCAGTGGTAGTTTGATAGGGATTGCATTGAATCTCTAGATTGCTTTGGGTAGTAGAGTCATTTTCACAATGTTGATTCTTCCAATCCAAGAACATGGTATATCTCTCCATCTATTTGTGTCATCTTTAATTTCTTTCATCAATGTCTTATAATTTTCTGCATACAGGTCTTTTGTCTCCTTAGGTAGATATTTTATTCTTTTGCTTGCAGTGGTAAATGGGAGTGTTTTCTTAATTTCACTTTCAGATTTTTCATCATCAGTGTAGAGGAATGTCAGAGATTTCTGTGCATTAATTTTGTATCCTGCTACTTTACCAAATTCATTGATTAGCTCTAGTAGTTTTCTGGTAGCATCTTTAGGATTCTCTATGTATAGTATCACGTCATCTGCAAATAGTGACAGCTTTACTTCTTTTTTTTCCGATTTGGATTCCATTTATTTCCTTTCCTTCTCTGATTGCTGTGGCTAAAACTTCCAAAACTATGTTAAATAAGAGTGGTGAGAGTGGGCAACCTTGTCTTGTTCCTGATCTTAGTGGATATGGTTTCAGTTTTTCATAATTGAGGACGATGTTGGCTGTGGGTTTGTCATATATGGCCTTTATTATGTTGAGGAAAGTTCCCTCTATGCCTACTTTCTGCAGGTTTTTATCATAAATGGGTGTTGAATTTTGTCGAAAGCTTTCTCTGCATCTACTGAGATGATGATATGGTTTTTCTCCTTCAATTTGTTAATATGGTGTATCACATTGATTGATTTGCATATATTGAAGAATCCTTGCATTCCTGGGATAAACCCCACTTGATCATGGTGTATGATCCTTTTAATGTGCTGTTGGATCCTGTTTGCTAGTATTTTGTTAAGGATTTTTGCATCTATGTCCATCAGTGATATTGGCCTGTAGTTTTCTTTCTTTGTGACATCTTTATCTGGTTTTGGTATCAGAGTGATGGTGGCCTTGTAGAATGAGTTTGGGAGTGTTCCTCCCTCTGCTATATTTTGGAAGAGTTTGAGAAGGATAGGTGTTAGCTCTTCTCTAAATGTTTGATAGAATTTGCCTGTGAAGCCATCTGGTCCTGGGCTTTTGTTTGTTGGAAGATTTTTAATCACAGTTTCAATTTCAGTGCTTGTGATTGGTCTACTTATATTTTCTATTTCTTCCTGGTTCAGTCTCAGAAGGTTGTGCATTTCTAAGAATTTGTCCATTTTTTCCAGGTGCCCATTTTATTGTCATAGAGTTGTTTGTAGTAATCACTCATGATCCTTTGTATTTCTGCAGTGTCAGTTGTTACTTCTTTTTCATTTCTAATTCTGTTGATTTGAGTCTTCTCCCTTTTTTTCTTGCTGAGTCTGGCTAATGGTTTATCTATTTTGTTTATCTTCTCAAAGAACCAGCTTTTAGTTTTATTGATCTTTGCTATTGTTTCCTTCATTTATTTCTGATCTGATCTTTATGATTTCTTTCCTTCTGCTAACTTTGTGGTTTTTCTGTTCTTCTTTCTCTAATTGTTTTAGGTGTAAGGTTAGGTTGTTTATTTGAGACGTTTCTTGTTTCTTAAGGTAAGCTTGTATAGCTATAAACTTCCTTCTTAGAACTGCTTTTGCTGCATCCCATAGGTTTTGGGTCGTTGTGTTTTCACTGTCATTTATTTCTGTGTATTTTTTGATTTCCTCTTTGATTTCTTCAGTGATCTCTTGGTTATTAAGTAGTGTGTTGTTTAGCCTCCATGTGTTTGTATTTCTTACAGGTTTTTGCCTGTAATTGATATCTAGTCTCATAGTGTTGTGGTCGGCAAAAATACTTGATATGATTTCAGTTTTCTTAAATTTACCAATGCTTGATTTGTGACCCAAGATATGATCTATCCTGGAGAATGTGCCATGAGCACTTGAGAAGAATGTGTATTGTGTTGTTTTTGGATGGAATGTCCTATAACTATCAATTAAGTCCATCTTGTTTAATGTATCATTTAAAGCTTGTGTTTCCTTATTTATTTTCATTTTGGATGATCTGTCCATGGATGAAAGTGGGGTGTTAAAGGCCCCTACTATGATTGTGTTACTGTCGATTTCCCCTTTTATGGCTGTTAGTATTTGCCTTATGTATTGAGGTGCTCCTATGTTGGGTGCATAAATATTTACAATTGTATCTTCTTCTTGGATTGATCCCTTGATCATTATGTAGTGTCCTTCTTTGTGTCTTGTAAGAGTCTTTGTTTTAAAGTCTATTTTTGTCTGATATGAGAATTGCTACTCCAGCTTTCTTTTGATTTCCATTTGCATGGAATATCATTTTCCATACCCTCACTTTCAGTCTGTATGTGTCCCTAGGTGTGAAGTGGGTCTCTTGTAGACAGCATATACACGGGTCTTGTTTTTGTATCCATTCAGCCAGTCTATGTCTTTTGGTTGGAGCATTTAATCCATTCACATTTAAGGTAATTATTGATATGTATGTTCCTATTTCCATTTTCTTAATTGTTTTGGGTTTATTATTGTAGGTGTTTCCCTTCTCTTGTGTTTCCTGCCTAGAGAAGGTCCTTTAGCATTTGTTGTAGAGCTGGTTTGGTGGTGCTGAATTCTCTTAGCTTTTGCTTGTCTGTAAAGCTTTTAATTTCTCCATCGAATCTGAATGTGATCCTTGCTGGGTAGAGTAATCTTGGTTGTAGGTTTTTCTCTTTCATCACTTTAAATATGTCCTGCCACTCCCTTCTGGCTTGCAGAGTTTCTACTGAAAGACCAGCTGTTAACCTTATGGGGATTCCCTTATGTGTTACTTGTTGTTTTTCCCTTGATGCTTTTAGTATTTGTTCTTTGTTTAATTTTTGATAGTTTGATTAATATGTGTCTTGGCGTGTTTCTCCTTGGATTTATCCTGTATGGCACTGTCTGTGCTTCCTGGACTTGATTATCTATTTCCTTTCCTATATTAGGGAAGTTTTCATCTATCATCACTTCAAATATTTTCTCAGTCCCTTTCTTTTTCTCTTCTTCTTCTGGGACCCCTATAATTCGAATGTTGGTGCATTTAATGTTGTCCCAGAGGTCTCTGAGACTGTGCTGTATTCTTTTCATTCTTTATTCTGCTCTGCAGTAGTTATTTCCAGTATTTTATCTTCCAGGTCACTTATCTGTTCTTCTGCCTCAGTTATTCTGCTATCGATCCCTTCTAGAGAATTTTTAATTTCATTTATTGTGTTGTTCATCATTGTTTGTTTCCTCTTTAGTTCTTCTGGGTCCTTGTCCTTGTTTTTTCTCCATTCTATTTCCAAGATTTTGGATCATCTTTACTATCATTATTCTGATTCTTTTTCAGGTAGACTGCCTATTTCATCTTCATTTGTTCAGTTTGTTCATTTGCCTTGCTCCTTCATCTGCTGTGTGTTTCTCTGTCTTCTCATTTTGCTTATCTTACTGTGTTTGGGGTCTCCTTTTTGCAGGCTGCAGGTTCGTAGTTCCCGTTGTTTTTGGTGTCTGTCCCCAGTGGCTAAGGTTGGTTCAGTGGGTTGTGTAGGCTTCCTGGTGGAGGGGACTAGTGCCTGTGTTCTGGTGGATGAGACTGGATCTTGTCTTTCTGGTGGGCAGATCCACGTCTGGTGGTGTGGTTTGGGGTGTCTGTGGACTTATTATGATTTTAGGCAGCCTCTGTGCTAATGGATTGGGGTTGTGTTTCTGTCTTGCTAGTTGTTTGGCATAGGGTGTCCTGCACTGTAGCTTGCTGGTCATTGAGTGCAGCTGGGTCTTAGCGTTGAGATAGAGATCTCTGGGAGTTTTCACCGTTTGATATTACATGGAGGGGGAGGTCTCTTGTGGACCAGTGTCCTGAGCTTGGCTCTCCCACCTCAGTGGCACAGCCTTGATGCCTGGCTGGAACACTAATAACTTGTCCTCCACACAGCTCAGAATAAAAAGGAGAAAAGAAAGAAAGAAAGAAGATAAAATAAGGTAAAATTTAAAAAA
The DNA here is from genome assembly GCF_949987515.2 of Delphinus delphis. Classification (NCBI taxonomy): domain Eukaryota; kingdom Metazoa; phylum Chordata; class Mammalia; order Artiodactyla; family Delphinidae; genus Delphinus; species Delphinus delphis. Next base: position 89,348,509 of record NC_082684.1, read on the forward strand.
GAAAAAAAATTTTTTAAGTAATAAAAAGAAATGGACAGACAGAACCCTAGGACAAATGGCAAAAGCAAAGCTATACAGACAGAATCACACACAGAAGCATACATATATATACACTCACAAAAAGAGAGAAAGGGAAAAAATTATATATATATATATATATATATATATATATATCGTTGCTCCCAAATTCCACCTCCTCAATTTCGGATGATTCGTTGTCTATTCAGGTATTCCACAGATGCAGGGTACATCAAGTTGATTGTGGAGCTTTAATCCGCTGCTTCTGAGGCTGCTGGGAGAGATTTCCGTTTCTCTTGTTTGTTCGTTCGCACAGCTCCAGGTGTTCAGCTTTGGGTTTGGACCCGCCTCTGCATGTGGGTAGCCTGAAGGCGTCTGTTTCCGCTCAGACAGGACGGGGTTAAAGGAGCAGCTGATTCGGGGGCTCTGGTTCACTCAGGCCGGGAGGAGGGAGGGGTTTGGATGCAGGACGATCCTGCGGCGGCAGAGGCCGGTGTGATGTTGCACCAGCCTGAGGCGCGCAGTGTGTTCTCCCGGGGAAGTTGTCCCTGGATCACGGGACCCTGGCAGTGGCGGGCTGCACAGGCTACCGGGAGGGGAGGTGGGGATAGTGACCTGTGCTCGAACACAGGCTTCTTGGTGGCGGCAGCAGCAGCCTTAGCGTCCCATGCCCTTCTCTGGGGTCTGCGCTGATAGCCGCGGCTTGCGCCCGTCTCTGGAGCTCCTTTAAGCTGCGCTCTTAATCCCCTCTCCTTGCGCACCAGGAAGCAAAGGGGCTAGAAGAAGTCTCTTGCCTCTTTGGCAGGTCCAGACTTTTCCCCGGACTCCCTCCCGGCTAGCTGTGGTGCACTAACCCCCTGCAGGCTGTGTTCACGCCGCCAACCCCAGTCCTCTCTCGGCGCTCCGACCGAAACCCGAGCCTCAGCTCCCAGCCCCCGCCCGCCCCGGGCGGGTGAGAAGACAAGCCTCTCAGACTGGTGAGTGCTGCTCTGCACCAATCCTCTGTGCGGGAATCCCTCCACTTTACCCTCCCGCACCCCTGTCGCTGCGCTCTCCTCCATGGCTCCGAAGCTTACCCCCCTCTGCCACTTGCAGTCTCCACCCGCGAAGGGGCTTCCTAGTGTGTGGAAACGTTTCCTCCTTCACAGCTCCCTCCCACTGGTACAGGTCCCATCCCTATTCTTTGTCTCTGTTTTTTCTTTTTTTTTGCCCTACCCAAGTACATGGGGAGTTTCTTGCCTTTTGGGAGGTCTGAGGTCTTCTACCAGCATTCAGTAGGTGTTCTGTAGGAGTTGTTCCGCATGTAGATGTATTTCTCATGTGTTTGTGGGGAGGAAGGAGATCTCCACGTCTTACTCTTCTACCATCTTGAAGCTCCTCCCCCACATTACTTCTTGTTTAATTCTTATTTCTTATCGGAGTAAATTTGATTACAATGTTGTGTTTGTTCTAGGTGTACAGAATCTGGTTCATTCATACATATACATATATCTAATCAGGTTTAGATTCTTTCCCATGTTGGTCATTACAGAGCGTTGAGTAGACCTCCCTTGGCATCCAGTAGGTCCTTCCTGATTATACATTTTATATGTATTATTAACTGTATGTTAACCCCAACATACTAATTTTTACATTCCTTTCACCTTTTTCTAAGTCTGTATGGGTCTTTCTCCGTGGAAATATGCTCATGGGTGTCAATTTTTAGATAACACCAGTAAATTATATCATCGGATATTTGTCTTTCTCTTTCTGACTGACTTTACGTAGTAAGATTATCTCTAGTCTCATCTATGGTGCTGCAAAAGGCATTGTTTCATCTTTTCCATGGCTAATATTCCATTGTGTACCTGTACCACTTCTTCTTTGTCCATTCATCTGTAGTTGGACATTTTGGTTGCATCCATGTCTGGCTATTATAAATATTGCTACAGTGCACGTTTGGGAGCCTGTGTCTTTCGGAATTCTGGTTTTCTCGGGTTATAGGCCCACTAGTGCTTCCGCAGGATCATGTGGTAGTTCAATTGTTACCTTTTAAAGGCACCTTGACTCTCTTCTGATTAGTGGCTGTTACCAGTTTACATCCCATCAACAGCATAGGAGGGTACCCATTCTCGGAACCCATTCAGCATTTATTGTTTGCAGACATTTTTTTTGTTGGCCATTCAGACTACTGTGAGGTGATACCTTTTTGTAGTTTAAATTTGCATGTCTGTAATTCTTTATTTTGAACATTTTTTCATGTCCTTTAAAAAAAAAGAAAAACAGTGTGAGCAAATTTACCTCTTGAAATTGTCTTCTCGAGAGTTTGCCCTCTTTTGAATATTTTTGAGGGCAGGTGTCATTTAAAGCCCTGCAGTCCTTGTGAATATTAAGTGACCGGGATTAAAGCTGCTGTTGTGGGAAATGGCAACAAGGAGGCAGATTACTATATTCCCAGCTCTGGTTAAAAGAGCTGCAGAGCCTTCATGGGAGTCGTGCTCCTAGGTTGCAAATTAGAGTGGAATGTTCCGGGACAAACCCCCCAAAACTTATGTCTCCTTAGTTATGTTTGATTTTTTAATTTAATTTATATATTTTATCAGAGTAAATTTGAGTAGAGTGTTGATTGTCTGGGTGTACAGAATCTGGTCAATTATACATACATATATCTCTTCATCTTTGGATCCTGTTCCCATGTAAGTAACTACAGGGTGTTGAGTAGACCTCCCTTGTGTATTTGTTAAGTGGTGATTATATATTTTATATGTAAGTCATTAAATGATTTATATATTTTATATGTTTATAAACATATACAGGAGTATAGTATGTTAAGACCATAATCCTAATTGATCCATTCCACATACCTTTCATGTGGTTAAACATTAGTTTGTTTTATAAGTCTCTGAGTGTCTTTTTCTGTGGAAATATGTTCCTTGCTAGCAATTTTAGGATAACATCTATAAATGATATCATAGGATATTTGTCATTTCCTTTTGACTTACTTAACGTAATATGATTATTTCTAGGCTCATCTGTAGTCATGAAAATGGCATTGTTCATTTTTTTCCGAGGCTAATATTCCATTGTGTACATGTACCACTTCTTTGTCCATTTGTCTGTCGATGGACATTTTGTTTGCTTCCATGTCTTGGCTATTGTAAATATTGCTGCAGTGCATGTTTGTCTGCCTGTGTCTTTCCGATTATGATCTTCTTAGGTTATAGGCCCATTAGTGGATTGGCCGGATCATATGGTAGCTCAATTTTTACCTTTTAAACGCAGCTCTATTCTGTTCTCGTTTTTAGCTGTTACCAGTTTACATCCAACCAGCAGCATAGTGGGTATGCATTCTCCACAACCCCTTCAGCAGTCATTGTTTGTTGACTTTTTACTGATGGCATTCTGAATGTTGGGTGGTCACACCTTTTTGTAGATTGGATTGGTATGCGAGCAATAATTCGTGATGTTGAGCTTTTATCCATGTCCTTTTTTTAAAGTAAAAGAGTAAAACTCACATCTTCAAATTGTTTTCTTGAAAAATTTTCCGTTTTTTAAATTTTTTTGGCCATTACCTACCCCAGGACATTTTTTTGAGGGCAGGTGTCATTTACAGCCCTGTGATTATATTAAGTGACCATTAGCACTGGGTTCAAAGCTGCTGTTGTGGAAAATGGCCAAAAGGCGGCAGCATTTCTCCATTCACAAATCTGGTTACTAGGGCAGCAGAGCCTTCCTGGAAGTCGTGTTAATAGGTTGTAAATTAGAATGGAATGTGCCAGGAAAACCCCCCATAAGTTTATGTCGCATTACTTCTTCTTCAATGTTTTAATTTAATTCTTTAAATCGGGGTAATGATTAGAATACTGTTTGTTTGTCATAGGTGTACACAATCTGGTTCATTTGTACATTATATATATCTATTCATGTACAGATCCTCTTCCCATGTAAATTAATACAGAGCATTCAGTAGACCTCTCTTGGTATATGGTCGGTTTTTTGGTATATGTATTTGATAGGTATTTGTATACGTTTGGTAATCTTAATTTTTCCATTCCTCCCACCATTCCTTTTAGATAGTCATAGTTTGTTTTCTAAGTCTGTGAGTATCTTTCTCTGTGGAAATAAGTTCATTTGTGTCAGTTGTTAGAAAACACCTAGAAGTGATATCATAGGACATGTGTCTTTTGCTTTCCGACTTACCTCATGTTCTCTGATTACTTCGAGGCTCATCTATGGTGCTACAAAGATCAGTGTTTCATTGTTTTCGAAGGCTAATCCATTGTGTACATGGACTTCCTCTTCTTTGTACATTCATCTATTGATGGGTATTTTCATTTTTTCCAAGTCTTGGCTACTGTAAATATTGCTGCAGTGCAGGATTACCAGCCTTTGTCTTTTGGATTCTGGTCTTCTCTGGTGATAGGCCAAGCCGTGGGCCTACCAGACCATACGGTAGCTGAGTTTCTACCTTTAAATGCACCTCCATTCTGTTTTCACCTTTGGCTGTTACCAGTTTACATTGCCCCAGCAGCTAGAGGGTACACAGTTCTCTAAAACCCCTTCAGCATTTGTTGTTTGTAGAATTTCTTGCTGGTGATCATTCTAATAAAAGCTCAACATCAGGAATTATTAGGCTCATGCAAATCTAATCTACAAGGAGGTTTCAAAACACAGCAGTTGAATGCCCATCAGCAATAAGTCTACAAATACTAAATGCTGAAGGGGTTTTCGAGAACTCTGTACCGTGTAGCTGCGGATGAGATGTAAAGTGGTAACAGCCAATAATGAGAGCACAAAGAAGCTGCATTTAAAAGTAAAAATTGAGCTACAATTCGATCCAGCAGGCCCACTGCTGGGCCTATCACGTGAGAAGACCAGAATCGAGAAGACGCAGGCTGGCAAAGGGGCACTGCAGCAATACTCACAATAGCAAAGACATGGAAGCAACCAAAATGTCCATCAACAGATGAATGGACAAGGAAAAAAAATAAAAGAATGCCATTTGCAGCACCACAGTTGATTTTAATCACACAACTTGAAATAAGTCAGAAAGCAAAAGACACATATCGTATTATATCACTTATAGGTATTACCTAAAAATTGATACCACTGAAGATATTTGCACAGAGAAAGGCAATCACAGATTCATTAAACAATCTCAAGGATAACCAAATGGAAATGTGTGAGGATTGGAAAAAAAAGGATATTGGGATTAACAGAGATATACAAACACATGTGACATATATAATCACCAAAGACCTACGGTATACCAAGAGATTACTCAACAATGTGTCATAACCTACATTGGGTAGGGATCCAAAGACGAATAGATACATGTATATGTGTAAAAGAACCATATCTTGCACACCTAGAACAAACAAAACATTGTAATCAAATTTGCTGTGATAACAAATAAAAATTAAATTAAAAAAAACAGACAAGGCATAATGAGACAAACTTATGGGGGTTTTTCCTGGCACATTCCATTCTAATTTACAACCTAGGAACTGGACTTCCAGGAAGGCTTGGTTGCCCGAGTAACCAGATTTGGGCATGGAGAAATGCTGCAGCCTTGTGACCATATCCCGCAACAGCAGCTGTAAACCCAGGGATAATGGTCACTGAATATTACAATAATTGCAGACCTGTAAATAACACCAGCCATCAGAAAAGATCCTAGGATCAAAAATCGACCAAGAAATTGAAAAAAGGGCAACACTTCAACACGATAATTTCAAAAGGTATATTTTACTCACACCTCTTTTTTTTTAAAAAAACAACAAAAAGGCGTGGCAAAATGCTCAATATTAGGAATTATTAAAGACATGCAATTCCAGTCTACAAAAACGTATCCGAATGACCATCAGCAAAAATTCTGCAAACAATAAATGCTGAAGGGGTTGCGGAGAATTGAGTACCCTCAGCTCTAAGTGGAATGTAAACTGGTAAGAGCCATTAAAGAAAACAGAATGGAGGAGCCTTTACAAGGTAAACATTGAGCTACGATTCAATCCAGCAGGCCCGCTGCTGGGCCTATCACCTGAGAAGATCAGAATCAAAAAGACACAGGCTGGCAATCCTGCATTGCGGCAATATTTACCACAGCCAAGATTTGGAAGCAACCAAAATGTCCATCAACAGATGAATCCACAAAGAAGAAGTGGTCCATATACACAATGGAATATTACTCTGAGAAAAAATATAAATTAAATTAAAAAAACAAACATAAGTAAGGAGACATAAGCTTTGGGGGTGTATCCGGGCACATTCCACTCTAATGTAACACCGAGGAACACAAGGATCAGGAAGATTCTGTTTCCCTAGTAACCAGAGTGTGTAATGTAGAAATGCTACCTCCCTGTGGCTGTTACCCACAACAGCAGCTTTAAAAGCTGTAATGCTCACTTCATATTCACAAGGACTGCAGGCTGGTAAATGACACCTGCTGTCTAAATATCTTGAGAGAGGTAATCGCAAAAAAATTCAAAATGTGGCACATACTACACGAAAACAATTTAAGTTTTACTCATTCTTTAAAAAAAAAGAAAAAAGCATATGGCTAATATCTCAATATAAGGAATTATTAGATGCATGCAAATTAAACCACAAAAAGGTATCAGCTCACTCCAGTGAGAATGACCATCAGCAAAAAAACTACAAACAATAAATGCCGAAGTGGTTGTGGAGAAATGCATACTCTCAACTTTAAGTGGGATGTAACTGGTAACAGCCACTAATGAAAAGAGAAAAAGGTGCCTTTAAAAGGTAAACTTTGAGCTACCATATGATTCAGCGGGCCCAATCCTGGGCCTACGATCTAGGAAGACAGAATTGAATGACACTGGCAGGCAACAGTGCACTATAGCAGTATTACAATAGACAACACATGAAAACAACCCAAAAGTCCTTCAAAAGATGAATGGCCAAAGAAGAACTGGTACATGTACAGGTGGAATATTAGACAAGGAAAAAACTAAAACGTCGTTTGCAGAACCATAGATGAGTCTACAGGTAATCACACAACTTGAAGTAACTCAGAAAGTGAAAGACGCATATCCTATGGTATCACTAATAGGTGTTACCTAAAAATTGATACCTGTGAAGATATTTCCACAAAAAAAGGCAACCACAGATTCAAAAGAAACTTATGGTTAACCAAATGGAAAGGTGTGAGGATTGGATACATTAGAATATTGGGGTAAACAGAGATATACCAACACATGTGAAATATCGCAAAGACCTACGGAATTCCAAGAGAAGAGTAATCAACATTGTGTCATAACTCACAGGGGAAATGGATCCGAAGATGAAAAGGTATATGTATATGTATAAAAGAACCACATCTTTCACACCTACAACAAACGAAAAATTGTAATCAGATTTGCTGTTATAAAAAATTAAAATTAGATTAAAAAAATGAACAAGTAATGAGACATAAACTTATGGAGGTTTTTCCTGTCACATTCCATTCTAGTTTACAAGTTGGAACAGTACACACAGGAAGGCTCTTTTGCCCTAGTAACCAGATGTGGGAATGGAGAACTGCCACAGCCTTGTGACCATCTCCTGCAATAGCAGCTTTAAACACCGTGCTAAGGGTCACTTAATATTCACAAGAACTGCAGCTCTGTAAAAGACACCTGCCCTCAAAAAATATCCTGGGTTCAAATATCGATGAAAAAATTCAAAAGTGGGCAACCTTTCAAGAAGACAATTTCAAGAGGCATATTTAACTTACATTTCTTCTTTTCTATTTTTTTTTTCTGGTTTAACAATAAAGGCCACGGAAAAAGCTCAACGTCAGGAATTAAAAAAGACATGCAAATCCAATCTACAAAAACTTTTACATGACAACACTCAGAATGATCATAAGCAAAAATCTCTAAACAATAAATGCTCAGGGGGTTTTAGAGCACTGTGTACCCTCTAGCTGCTGGGAGGATGTCCACTGGTAACAGCCAGTAGTGAGAATAGAAAGGAGGTACGTTTAAAGGTAAAAATTGAGCTGCCAATATGATCTGGTAGGCCCACTACTGGCCCTATCACCTGAGAAGATCAGAATCAAACGACACAGGCTGACAATCCTACACTGCAGTACTACTGACCCTAGCCAAGACTTGGAACAACCAAAATGACCATCAACAGATGAATCCACAAAGAAGAAGTGGTCCATGTACACAAAGGAATATTACTCCGATAAAAAATATAAATTAAATACAAAAAACAAACATAAGTAAGGAGACGTAAGCTTTGGGGGTGTATCTGTGCACAATCCAATGTAATTTACAACCAAGGCACACTACTTCCAGGGAGGTACTGTTTCCCTAGTAACCAGAGTGGGGAATATAGAAATGCTGCTGCATTGTGGCCGTTTGCCCCAACAGCAGCTTGAAAACCTGTGCTAAAGGTCACAAGGACTGGAGGGCTATAAATGACACCTGCCAACAAAATGGGTTCAGGGAGGTAATGGCCAAAAATGTTCAAAATATGGCACGTACTTCAAGAAGCCATTTGAGTAGGTAAGCTGTATTTTCTCTTTTTAAAAAAAAGGGGGGACATGGCTATAAGCTCAATATAAGGAATTATTAGACATATGCAAATCCAAGCACAAAAATGTCTCAGATCACAGCGGTCAGAATGAGCATCAGCAAAAAAATACAAGCAATAAATCCTGAAGGGGTTGTGGAGAAATGCATACCCTCAACTGAAAGTGGCTCATAAAGTGGTAAGTGCCACAAATGAAAACAGAATGGAGTTGCCTTTACAAGGTAAACACTGAGATACCATATGATCCCGCAGGCTCACTCCATGGCCTATAACCTAAGAAGACAGAAATATAAAGACACAGGCAGGCAAAATTGCACTGCAGCAGTATTACAATAGCGAAGACACGGAAAGAACCAAAAAGTCCATCAAGAGACGAATGGACAGAGAAGAACTGGTACGGGTACACGTGGAATATTAGCCGTGGAAAGAAAATGAAACAATGCAGTTTGCAGAACCATACATGAATCTGGAGGTAATCACACAACTTGAAGTAAGTCAGAAGGAGAAAGACACATATCATGTGATATCAATTACAGGTGTTACCTAAAAATTGATACCCGTGAAGATATTTCGACTGAGAAAGGCAATCACAGATTTATCAAACAAACTTATGGTTAACCAATTAGAAACTTGTGAAGATTGGATATATTAGGATACTGGGGTTAACAGAGATATGGAAACACATGTGAAATATATAATCACCAAAGACCTATGGAATTCCAAGAGAAGACTACTCAACACTGTGTCATAAAATACGTGGCAAATGGATCCCAAGAAGAATACACATATTTATAGGTGTAAAACAAACACATCTTGCACACCTAGAACAAACAAAACATAATCAAATTTGCTGTGATGAAAAATAAAAATTATATTAAAAAAAGAAACAAGAAGTAACCAAGGCATAAAATTATGGGGGTTCTTCCTGGCTCATTCCATTCTAACTTACTTCCTCGGAACACGTCTTCCAGAAAGGCTCTGTTGACCTAGCAACGGGATTTGAGAATGGAGAAATCCTGCAGCATTTTGGGCTTCCTGCCACAGCAGTTTTAAACCCAGTGCTAATGGTCAGTTAAAATTCACCTTAATTGCCGGCCTGTAAATGACACCTGCCCTCAAAAAAAATTCTGGGGTCGGAAAGCCACCAAAAAGGGAAACCTTTCAAGAACACAATTTCAAGAGGCATATTTTACACACATATTTTCTTTCCTTTTTTCTTTATCCAAGGAAACAGCATGGAAAAATGCTCAAAATCAGAAATTAATAAAGACATGCAAATCCAATCTATATAAACGTTCACCTCACAACAGTCATTATGATCATCAGCAAAACAGTCCACAAACAATACATGCTGAAGGGGTTTTAGAGAACTGTGGACGCTGTAGCTGCTGGTGGGATGGAAACCTGTTAACAGCCAGTAGTGAGAAGAGAATGAACATGCGTTTCCAGGTAAAAATTGAGCAAGCATATGATCTGGTAGGCCCACCTCTGGACCTATCACCTGAGAAGAACAGAATCAAAAAGACACAGGCTGGCCATCCTACACTGCAGTAATATTTACCACAGCCAAAAGTTTGAGCAATAAAAATGTCAATCAACAGATGAATGCACCAAGAACAACTGGGCCATGTACACAATGGAATATTAGCCATGTTAAAGCATGACACAGTGCTCTATGCACCACCATAGAAAGAACTAGATATAATCACACAACTTGAAGTAAGAAAGAAACCGAAAGAAAGATATCCTATGATATCACGTATAGGTGTTACCTAAAAAATGATACCCATGAACTTATTTCCAAGAAAAGGCCACTCCTGGATTAAGAAACCAAAATTACGTTTAACCAAATGGAAAGGTGTGAGGAGTGGATAAATTAGGATATGGGGGTGACAGACCTATACTAATACATATGAAACATAAAATCACCAAGACCTATGGAATACCAAGAGAGGTCTACTCAACACTGTGTAATAACGTACATGGGAAAGGATCCAAAGATGGATAGATACGTAGTTATAATGAACCAGATTCTGTACACCTAGAACATACACAATATTTTTATCAAATTTTCTCTGATTAAAAAATAAAAATCAAATTTAAAAACAAACAAGAAGTAAGGGGATATAAGCCGTTGGGGGTTTGCCTTGGTACATTCCACTCTAATGTACAGCCTCCTAACACGATTTCCAGGAAGGCTCTGTTGCCCAAGAACCCTGAGTTGTAAATGTAGAAATGTTGCCGCCTTGTGGCCGTTTCCCACAATAGCGGCTTTAAACCACGGCTAATGGTCACTTAATATTCACAAGGACTCAGGGCTCTAAAGGACACCTGCCCTCAAAAAAAATGTTCTCAGGTAAGGAATGGCCAAAAAACTCAAAACAGAGCAAAATTTTCAAGAAGATCGTATGAGAGGTAAGTTTTACACACTGTTTTAAAAAAAAAGGAAAATGGATAAAAGATCAACATCAGGAATTATTAGACTCATGCAAATCTAACCTACGAAAAGTTTTCAACACACACCAGTCGAATGACCATCAGCAAAGTGTCTACAAACAATAAATGCTGAAGAGGATTTAGAGACCTGTGTACCCTGCAGCTGCTGGTGAGATGTCAAGTGGTAAGAGCCAATAATAAGAAGAGAAAGGAACTGCGTTTCAAAGTAAAAACAGAGGTACCACTCAATCCAGCAGGCCCACCGCTGGGCCTTTCACCTGAGAAGACCAGGGTCGAGAAGACACAGGCTCGCAAAGGTGCACTGCAGCAATATTCACAAAAGCCAAGCCATGGAAGCAACCAAAATGTCCATCAACAGATGAATGGACGATGAAGAGGCGGTTAATGTACACAATGGAATATTAGCCGTGGAAAACGATGAAACACTGCCCTTTGCAGCACCATAGATGATCCTAGAGATAATCACAGAACATGAGGTAAGTCCGAAAGCAAAAGACAGATATCTTATGATATCACTTCTAGGTGTTATCTAACAAATGACACAAATGGACTTATTTCCACAAAGAAAGACACTCACAGACATAGAAAACAAACTATGGTAATCTAAAAGGAAAGGTGGGAGCAATGGACAAATTAAGATTAGGGTTGCCATACGTATACCAATACATATTAAATCTATATATCAAAAAGACTGACCATATACCAAGGGAGGTCTACAGAACACTCTGTATTAATTTACATGGAAAGGGGATCTGTACATGAATAGATATATATAATGTACAAATGAACCAGATTGTGTACACCTAGAACAAGCAATATTCTAATCATTACCCTGATTAAAAACATTAAATTATAACAATGAAGAAGATGTACTGAGACATAAACTTATGGGGGTTTTTCCTGGCACATTTCATTCTAATTTACAATCTAGGAACACGACTTCCAGGAAAGCTCTCCTGCCCTAGTCACCAGATTTGGGAATGGAGAAACGCTGCCGCCGTGTGGCCTTTTCCCACAACAGTAGCTTTCAACCCAGTGCTAATGGTCACTACATATTAACAACAATTGCAAGCCTGTAACTGACAGGCTCCCTCAAAAAAAATAACGGGGTCAATAATTAAGGAAAAAATTCAAAAGAGGGCGAAGAGAATTTCAAGAGGTATATTTTACATGCACATTTTTTTCTTTTTAACAACAACAAAAAAAGGGTGTGGAAAAATGCTCATCTTTAGGAATTATTAACGACATGCAAATCCAACCTACAACAACACATGAGCTCACACCGGTCAGAATGACCATCATCAAAAATTCTGCAAACAATAAATGCTGAAGGGGCTGTGGAGAAATGTGTACCCTCATCTCTAAGTGAGACTAAACTGGTAAGAGCCACTAATGTAAACGGAATGGAGGTGCCTTTAACAGGTACACATTGAGGTACCATAGGATTCAGCAGGCACACTCCTGGGCATATGACCTAACAAGACAGAATTAGAAAGACACACGCACGCAAAACTGCAGTGCAGGATTATTGCAATAGCCAAGACATGGAAACTACCAAAAAGTCCATCAACAGATGAATCGAAAAGAAGAACTGGTCCATGTACAGGTGGAATATTAGCCGAGGAATAAAATGGAACAATGCCGTTTGCAACACCATACATGAGTCTAGAGGTAATCACAACTTGAAGTAAGTCAGAAGGCGAAGGACATATATCCTATGATATCACTTATTGGTGTTACCTGAAAATGGATACCAATGAAGATTTTTCACAGAGAAGGGCAATCAAAGATTCAATCAACAAATGTATGGTTAACCAAATGGAAAGGTGTGAGGATGGGATACATTAGGATATTGGGATAAGCAGAGATATACCAACCCATGTGAAATATATAAGCACCAAAGACCTACGGAATACCAAGAGAAGACTACTCAACATTGTGTCATAACCCACATGGGAAATGGATCCAAAGATGAATAGTTATATGTATATGTGAAAAAGAACCACATCTTGCACACCTAGAACAAGCAAAACATTGTAATCTAATTTGCTGTGATAACAAATAAAAATTAAGAAAACCAACAAGAAGTAATGAGACAAACTTATGGAGGTTTTTCCTGTCACATTCCATTCTAATTTACAAGTTGGAACAGTACACACAGGAAGGCTCTTTTGCCCTAGTAACCAGATGTGGGAATGGAGAACTGCCACAGCCTTGTGACCATCTCCTGCAATAGCAGCTTTAAACACCGTGCTAAGGGTCACTTAATATTCACAAGAACTGCAGCTCTGTAAAAGACACCTGCCCTCAAAAAATATCCTGGGTTCAAATATCGATGAAAAAATTCAAAAGTGGGCAACCTTTCAAGAAGACAATTTCAAGAGGCATATTTAACTTACATTTCTTCTTTTCTATTTTTTTTTCTGTCTAACAATAAAGGCCACGGAAAAAGCTCAATGTCAGGAATTAAAAAAGACATGCAAATCCAATCTACAAAAACTTTTACATGACAACACTCAGAATGATCATAAGCAAAAATCTCTAAACAATAAATGCTCAGGGGGTTTTAGAGCACTGTGTACCCTCTAGCTGCTGGGGGGATGTCCACCGGTAACAGCCAATAGTGAAAACAGTGAGGAAGTGCATTTAAAGGTAAAAATTGAGCTGCCAATATGATCTGGTAGGCCCACTACTGGCCCTATCACCTGAGAAGATCAGAATCAAAAGACACAGGCTGACAATCCTACACTGCAGCACTACTGACCCTAGCCAAGACTTGGCACCACCAAAATGTCCATCAACAGATGAATCCACAAAGAAGAAGTGGTCCATGTACACAAAGGAATATTACTCCGATAAAAAATATAAATTAAATACAAAAAACAAAAGTAAGGAGACGTAAGCTTTGGGGGTGTATCCATGCACAATCCAATCTAATTTACAACCAAGGAACACTACTTCCAGGGAGGTACTGTTTCCCTAGTAACCAGAGTGGGGAATATAGAAATGCTGCTGCATTGTGGCCGTTTGCCCCAACAGCAGCTTAAAAACCTGTGCTAAAGGTCACTTGATATTCACAAGGATGGGAGGGCTATAAATGACACCTGCCAACAAAATGGGTTCAGGGAGGTAATGGCCAAAAATGTTCAAAATATGGCACGTACTTCAAGAAGCCATTTGAGGGGCTTCCCTGGTGGCGCGGTGGTTGAGAGTTCACCTGCTGATGCAGGGGACGCGGGTTCGTGCCGCAGTCTGGGAAGATCCCACATGCCGCGGAGCGGCCGGGCCCGTGAGCCATGGCCGCTGAGCCTGCGCGTCCGGAGCCTGTGCTCCGCAACGGGAGAGGCCACAACAGTGAGAGGCCCGCGTACCGCAAAAAAAAAAAAAAAGCCATCTGAGTAGGTAAGCTGTACTCCCTCTTTAAAAAAAAAGGGGGACATGGCTATAAGCTCAATATAAGGAATTATTAGACATATGCAAATCCAAGCACAAAAATGTCTCAGATCACAGAGGTCAGAATGAGCATCAGCAAAAAAATACAAACAATAAATCCTGAAGGGGTTGTGGAGAAATGCATACCCTCAACTGAAAGTGGCTCGTAAAGTGGTAAGTGCCACAAATGAAAACAGAATGGAGCTGCCTTTACAAGGTAAACACTGAGATACCATATGATCCCGCAGGCTCACTCCATGGCCTATAACCTAAGAAGACAGAAATATAAAGACACAGGCAGGCAAAATTGCACTGCAGCAGTATTACAATAGCGAAGACACGGAAAGAACCAAAAAGTCCATCAAGAGACGAATGGACAGAGAAGAACTGGTACGGGTACACGTGGACTATTAGCCCCGGAAAAAAAATGAAACAATGCAGTTGCGGAACCATAGATGAGTCTGGAGGTAATCACACAACTTGAAGTAAGTCAGAAGGTGAAAGACACATATCATGTGATATCAATTACAGGAGTTACCTAAAAATTGATACCCATGGAGATATTTCCACTGAGAAAGGCAATCAAAGATTAATAGACAAACTTATGGTTAACCAGTTAGAAAGTTGTGAAGATTGGATACATTAGGATATTGGGGTTAACAGAGATATGGAAACACATGTGAAATATATAATCACCAAAGACCTATGGACTTCCCAGAGAAGACTACTCAACACTGTGTCATAACCTACGTGGCAAATGGATCCCAAGAAGAATACACATATTTATAGGTGTAAAACAAACACATCTTGCACACCTAGAACAAACAAAACATTATAATCAAATTTGCTGTGATGAAAAATAAAAATTATATTAAAAAAACAAACAAGAAGTAAACGAGGCATAAAATAATGGGGGTTCTTCCTGGCTCATTTCATTCTAACTTACATCCTTGGAACACGGCTTCCAGGAAGGCTCTGTTGACCTAGTAACGGGATTTGAGAATGGAGAAATCCTGCAGCATTTTGGGCTTCCTGCCACAGCAGTTTTAAACCCAGTGCCAACGGTCAGTTAAAATTCACCTTAATTGCCGGCCTGTAAATGACACCTGCCCTCAAAAAAAATTCTGGGGTCGGAAAGCCACCAGAAAAGGGCAACCTTTCAAGAACACAATTTCAGGAGGCATATTTTACACACATATTTTCTTTCTTTTTTTCTTAACCAAGGAAACGGCATGGAAAAATGCTCAACATCAGAAATTAATAAAGACATGCAAATCCAATCTATATAAACGTTCACCTCACAACAGTCAGAATGATCATCAGCAAAACAGTCCACAAACAATACATGCTGAAGGGGTTTTAGAGAACTGTGGACCCTGTAGCTGCTGGTGGGATGGAAACCTGTAACAGCCAGTAGTGAGAACAGAATGAACGTGCATTTCTAGGTAAAAATTGAGCAACCATATGATCTGGTAGGCCCACCTCTGGACCTATCACCTGAGAAGACCAAAACCAAAAAGACACAGGCTGGTCATCCTACAGTGCAGTAATATTTTCCACAGCCAAGAGATTGAGGAACCAAAATGTCAATCAACAGATGAATGTACCAAGAACAACTGGGCCATGTACACAATGGAATATTAGCCATGTTAAAGCATGACACAGTGCTCTTTGCACCACCATAGAAAGACCTAGATATAATCACACAACTTGAAGAAAGAAACCGAAAGAAAGATATCCTATGATATCACATATAGGTGTTACCTAAAAAATGATACCCTTGAACTTATTTCCAAGAAAAGGCCACTCCTGGATTAAGAAACCAAAATTACGTTTAACCAAATGGAAAAGTGTGAGGAATGGATAAATTAGGATATGGGGGTGACAGAACTATATTAATACATATGAAACATGTAATCACCAAGACCTATGGAATACCAAGAGAGGTCTACTCAACACTGTGTAATAATGTACATGGGAAAGGATCCAAAGATGGATACATAGATATAATGAACCATATTCTGTACACCTAGAACATACACAACATTTTAATCAAATTTTCTCTGATTAAAAATTAAATTTAAAAACAAACAAGCAGTAAGGAGATATAAGCTGTTGGGGGTTTGCCTTGGTACATTCCACTCTAACTTACAGCCTACTAACACGATTTCCAGGAAGGCTCTGTTGCCCAAGAACCCTGAGTTGTAAATGTAGAAATGTTGCCGCCTTGTGGCCGTTTCCCGCAATAGCGGCTTTAAACCACGGCTAATGGTCACTTAATATTCACAAGGACTCAGGGCTCTAAAGGACACCTGCCCTCAAAAAAAATGTTCTCAGGTAAGGAATGGCCAAGAAAACTCAAAACAGAGCAAAATTTTCAAGAAGATCGTATGAGAGGTAAGTTTTACACACTGTTTAAAAAAAAACAGTAAAATGGATAAAAGGTCAACATCAGGAATCATTAGACTCATGCAAATCTAATATACGAAAAGTTTTCAACACACACCAGTCGAATGACCATCAGCAAAGTGTCTACAAACAATGCTGAAGAGGATTTAGAGACCTCTGTACCCTCTAGCTGCTGGTGAGATGTAAAGTGGTAAGAGCCAATAATGAGAACAGAAAGGAACTGTGTTTCAAAGTAAAAATTGAGGTACAATTCAATCTAGCAGGCCCACCGCTGGGCCTTTCACCTGAGAAGACCGGAGTCGAGAAGACCCAGGCTCGCAAAGGTGCACTGCAGCAATATTCACAAAAGCCAAGACATGGAAGCAACCAAAATGTCCATCAACAGATGAATGGACGATGAAGAGGTGGTCCATGTACACAATGGAAATATTAGCCGTGGAAAACAATGAAACATTGCCCTTTGCAGCACCATAGATGATCCTAGAGATAATCACAGAACATGAGGTAAGTCCGAAAGCAAAGGACAGATATCTTATGATATCACTTCTAGGTGTTATCTAACAAATGACACAAATGGACTTATTTCCACAAAGAAAGACACTCACAGACATAGAAAACAAACTATGGTAATCTAAAAGGAAAGGTGGGAGCAATGGACAAATTAAGATTAGGGTTGCCATACGTATACCAATACATATTAAATCCATATATCAAAAAGACTGACCATATACCAAGGGAGGTCTGCGGAACACTGTACTAATTTACATGGGAAGAGGATCTGTACATGAATAGATATATATAATGTATAAATGAACCAGATTGTGTACACCTAGAACAAACAATATTCTAATCATTACCCTGATTAAACTAATTAAATTAAAACAACGAAGAAGATGTACTGAGACATGAAGTTATGGGTTTTTTTCCTGGCACATTCCATTCTAATTTACAACCTAGGAACACGACTTCCACGAAAGCTCTGCTGCCCTAGAAAAGAGATTTAGGAATGCAGAAACGCTGCTGCCGTGTGGCCATTTCCCGCAACAGCAGCTTTCCAGCCATTGCTAATGTTCACTAAATATTAATAACAGAATGAGCCTGTGACACATGCACTCAAAAAAAATCCTGGCATCGAAAATCAACCAAACAATTCTAAAGAGGGCAAGGTTTTAAGAAGACAATTTCAAGAGGTATATTTTACTTGCACTTTGTTTTTTTTAACAACAAGAAAAATGCATGGAAAAATGCTCATCATGAGGAATTATTAAAGACATGCAAATCCAATCTACCTAAACGTATCAGCTCACACCGGTGAAAATGACCATCTGCAAAAAATAAATGCTGAAGGGGCTGTGAAGAAATGCGTGCCCACACCTCTAACTGGGACAAAACTTGTAAGAGCCACTATTGAAAACAGGATGGAGGTGCCTTTAAGAGGTACACATTAGCTACCATGTGCTTCAGCAGGCTCACTCCAGGGTCTATGACCTAGGAAGACAGAATTGGAAAGACACAGGCAGGCAAAACTTCACTGCAGCAGTTTTACAGTAGCCAAGACAGGGAAGCTACCAAAAAGTCCATCAAGTGATGAATGGAAAAGAAGAACTGGTACATGTACAGGAGGAATATTAGCCAAGGAAAAACAGGGAACAATGCCGTTTGCAGCACCATAGATGAGTCTAGAGGTCATCACAACTTGAAGTCAGAAAGCGAAGGACACATATCCTATTATATCACTTATTGGTGTTACCTAAAAATGGATACCAATGAAGATTTTTCACAAGAAAGGCAATCAAAGAGTCAATCAACAAACGTATGGTTAACCAAAAGGAAACGCTTGAGGATGGGATAAATTAGGATATTGGGATAAGCAGAGATATACCAACACATGTGAAATATATAAGCACCAAAGACCTACAGAATACCAAGAGAAGACTACTCAACATTGTGTCATAACCCACATGGGAAATGGATCCACAGATGAATAGATATATGTATATGTGTAAAAGAACCACATCTTGCACACCTAAAACAAACAAAACATTGTAATCAAATTTGCTGTGATAACAAATAAAAATTAAGAAAACCAAAAAGAAGTAATGAGACATAATCTAATGGGGATTTTCCTGGCACATTCCATTCTAATTTACAAGATGGAACAGTACACCCAGGAAGGATCTTTTGCCCTAGTAACCAGAATTGGGAATGGAGAAATGCCACAGCCTCGTAACCGTTTCCTGCAAAAGCAGCTTTAAACACAGTGCTAAGTGTCACTTAATATTCACAAGAATTGCAGCACAGTAAATGACACATGCCCTCAAAAAAAATCCTGGGTTCGAATATTGATGAAAAAGTTCAAAAGAGGGCAACCTTTCAAGAAGACAATTTCAAGGAACATATTTGACTCACATTTTTTCTTTCTTTTTTTTTAAACAAACAAGGCCATGGAAAAAGCTCAACATCAGGAATTAATAAAGACATGCAAGTCCAATCTACAAACTTTTACCTGACAACAGTCAGAATGATCATCAGTAAAAAAGCTCTAAACAATAAATGCTCAAGGGGTTTTAGAGAACTCTGTACCCTCTAGCTGCTGGTGGGATGTCAACTGGTAACAGCCAGTAGTGAGAACAGAATGAACGTGCGTTTAAAGGTAAAAATTGAGCTACCATATGATCTGGTAGGCCCACTACTGGCCCTATCACCTGAGAATACCAGAATCAAAAAGACACAGCCTGGCAATCCTACACTGCAGCACTATTTACCCTAGCGAAAACTTGGAACAAACAAAATGTCCATCAACCGATGAATCCACAAAGAAGTGGTCCATGTACACAAAGGAATATTACTACTATAAAAAATATAAATTAAATATAAAAAACAAACACAAGTAATGAGACATAAGCTTTGAGGGTGTATCCGTGCACAATCCATTCTAATTTACAACCAAGGAACACTACTTCCAGGAAGGTAATGTTTCCCTAGTAACCAGAATGGGGAATATAGAAATGCTGCCGCCCTGTGTCCATTTGCCACAACAGCAACTTTAAAACCTGTGCTAAAGGTCACTTCATATTCACAAGGACTGGAGGGCTATAAATGACACCTGCCAACAAAATGTGTTGAGGGAGGTAATGGCAAAAAAATTCAAAGTATGGCAGATACTTCAAGAAATCATTTGAATAGGTAAGCTGTACTCACTCTTTAAAAAAAAAAAGGGACATGGCTATAAGCTCAATATAAGGAATTATTAGACATATGCAAATCCAACCACAAAACGGTATCAGATCACAGCGGTCAGAATGAACATGAGCAAAAAAATACAAACAATATAAATCCTGAAGAGGTTGTGGAGAAATGCATACCCTCAACTTTAAGTGGCTCATAAATTGGTAAGTGCCACTAATGAAAACAGAATGTTGCTGCCTTTATAAGGTAAACATTGAGATATCATATGATCCCGCAGGCCCACTCCTTGGCCTATAACCTAAGAAGACAGAAATATAAAGACACAGGCAGGCAAAACTGCACTGCAGCAGTATTACAATAACCAAGACATGGAAGCAACCAAAAACTCCATCAACAGGTGAATGGACAAAGAAGCAGTACATGTACAGATGGAATATTTGCCACGGAAAAAATATGAAACAATGCAGTTTGTGGGACCATAGATGAGTCTGGAGGTAATCACACAACTTGAAGTAAGTCAGAAGGCGAAAGACACATATCATATGATATCAATTACAGGTGTTACCTAAAAATTGATACCCATGAAGGTATTTCCACTGAGAAAGGCAATCACAGATTTATTAAACAACCTTATGGTTAACCAATTAGAAAGTTGTGAAGATTGGATACATTAGGATATCGGGGTTAACAGAGACATAGAAACACATGTGAAATATATAATCACCAAAGACCTATGGAATTCCAAGAGAAGACTCCTCAACACTGTGTCATAACCTACATGGCAAATGGATCCCAAGAAGAATACACATATTTATAGGTGTAAAATAAACACATCTTGCACACCTAGAATAAACAAAACATTATAATCAAATTTGCTGTGATAAAAAATAAAAATTATATTAAAAAACGAACAAGAAGTAAGCAAGGCATAAAATTATGGGGGTTCTTCCTGGCTCATTCCATTCTAACTTACATCCTTGGAACACGGCTTCCAGGAAGGCTCTGTTGACCAGGTAACAAGATTTGAGAATGGAGAAATCCTGCAGCATTTTGGCCTTCCTGCAACAGCAGTTTTAAATCCAGTGCTAATGGTCAGTAAAAATTCACCTTAATTGCCGGCCTGTAAATGAAACCTGCCCTCAAAAAAAATTCTGGGGTCGGAAAGCCACCAGAAAAGGGCAATCTTTCAAGAACACAGTTTCAAGAGGCATATTTTACACACATATTTTCTTTCTTTTTTTCTTTAACCAAGGAAACGGCATGGAAAAATGCTCAACATCAGAAATTAATACAGACATGCAAATCCAATCTATATAAACGTTCACTTCAGAACAGTCATTATGATCATCAGCAAAACAGTCCACAAACAATACATGCTGAAGGGGTTTTAGAGAACTGTGGACCCTCTAGCTGCTGGTGGGATGGAAACCGGTAACAGCCAGTAGTGGGAACAGAATGAATGTGCATTTCTAGTTAAAAATTGAGCTTCCATATGATCTGGTAGGCCCACCTCTGGGCCTGTCACCTGAAAAGACCAGAATCAAAAGACATAGGCTGGCAATCCTACACTGCAGTAATATTTACCACAGCCAAGAGTGGGAGCAACCAAAATGTCATTCAACAGATGAATGCACCAAGAAGAACTGGTCCATGTACACAATGGAGTATTAGCCATGTTAAAGCATGAAACAGTGCTCTTTGCACCACCATAGAAGGACCTAGATATAATCACACAACTTGAAGTAACAAAGAAACCGAAAGATATCCGATGATATCACTTATAGGTGTTACCTAAAAAATGATACCCATGAACTTATTTCCTAGAGATGGACACTCGACGATTAAGAAAACAAAATCACGTTTAACCTAATGGAAAGGTGTGAGGAATGGATAAATTAGGATATGGGGGTGACAGACCTATACTAATACATATGAAACATATAATCACCAAAGACCTATGGAAGAGCAAGAGAGGTCTACTCAACACTGTGTAATGTACATGGGAAAGGATCCAAAGATGAATAGATAGATACATAGATATAATGAACCACATTCTGTACACACAGAAAAAACACAACATTTTTATCAAATCTGCTCTGATAAAAAATTAAAATTAAATTTAAAAAACAAACAAGAAGTAAGGAGATATAAGCTGTTGGGGGTTTGACTTGGCACATTCCACTCTAATTTGCAGCCTACTAACACGCTTTCCAGGAAGGCTCTCTTTCCCATGTACCCAGAGTTGTAAATGTAGAAATTTTGCCACCTTTTGGCCGTTTCCCACAAGAGCGGCTTTAAACCACGGCTAAGGATCACTTAATATTCACAAGGACTCAGGTCTGTAAAGGACACTTGCCCTCAAAAAATGTCCTGAGGTAGGGAATGGCCAAAAAAATCAAAACAGTGCAAACTTTTCAAGAAAATCGTATGAAAAATTAAGTTTTCCTCACTATTTTAAAATAAGAAAAGGAAAAAGGCTAAAAGCTCAACATCAGGAATTATTACACTCACGCAAATCTAATCTACAGAAAGGTTTCAACACACACCAGTCGAATGACCATCAGCAAAGTGTCTAGAAAAATATGCTGAAGAGGTTTTAGAGAACTATGTACCCTCTAGCTGCTGGTGAGATGTAAAGTGGTAAGAGCCAATAATGAGAACAGAAAGGAGCTGCGTATCAAAGTAAAAATTGAGCTACCATTCGATCCATCAGGCCCACTGCTGGCCTATCACCTGAGAAGACCAGAATTGACAAGACACAGGCTGGCAAAGCTGCACTGCAGCCATATTCACAATAGCCAAGAAACGGAAGCAACCAAAATGTCCCTTAACAGATGAATGCACAAGAAGTGATCCATGTACACAATGGAATATTAACCATTGAAAACAGTGAAACACTGCTCTTTGCAGCACCATAAATGGGCCTAGAGATAAGCAGAGAACATTTGGTAAGTAGGAAAGCAAAAGACAAATATCATATCACTTATAGGTGTTATCTAACAACTGACACAAATGAACTTATTTCCACAGAGAAGACACTCACAGACTTAGAAAAGAAACTCTGGTTATCTAAAAGAAAGGTGGGAGGAATGGATAAATTAAGACTAGGGTTACCATACGTATACCAATACATATTAAATACATATATCAAAGAGACCGACCATATACCAAGGAAGGGCTACTGAACACTGTATTAATTTACATGAGAAGAGGATCTGTACGTGAATAGATATATATAATGTACAAATGAACCAGATTGTGTACACCTAGAACGAATAGTATTCTAATCATTACCCTGATTAGAAAAAATACATTAAAACAACGCACAAGAAGTACTGAGACATAAACTTATGGGGGTTTTTCCTGACACATTCCATTCTAATTTACAAACTAGAAACATGACTTCCAGGAAAGATCTACTGCTCTAGTAACCAGATTTGAGAATGGAGAAACGCTGCCACCTTGTGGCCGTTTCCCACAACAGCAGCTTTCAACCCAGTGCTAATTGTCACTTAATATTAACAATAATTGCAGCCCCCTAAATGACACCTGCCCTCAAAAATAATCCAGAGGTCGAAAATCAACCAAAAAATTCAAAAGAGGGAAACCTTTCAGAATTCAGAACAATAATAGTGACAGTGATCCAGGGCCTTGGAAAAAGAATGAGGGCAAAGATCGAGAAGATGCAAGAAATGTTTAACAAACACCTAGAAGAATTAAAAAAGAAACACCTAGAAGATTTAAAGAACAAACAAACAGAGATGAACAATACAATAACTGAAATGTAAAATACATTAGACGGAATCAATAGCAGAATAACTGAAGCAGAAGAATGGATAAGTTCTTCTGCTTGAGTGAATGGAGGAATTCACTCGCACGGAACAGAAAAAAGAAAATAGAATGAAAAGAAATGAAGACAGCCTAAGAGACCTCTGGGACTACATTAAACGCAACAACATTCACATTATAGGGGTCCCAGGAAGAGAAGAGAGAGAGAAAGGACCTGAGAAAATATTTGAAGAGATTATTTTCGAAAACTTCCCTAACATGGGAAAGGAAATAGCCACCAGAGTCCAGGAAGCGCAGAGAGTCCTAGGCAGGATAAGCCCAAGGAGAAACATGCCGAGACACATGATAATCAAATTGACAAAAATTAAAGACAACGAAAAATTATTGAAAGCAACAAGGGAAAAACAACAAATAAAACACAAGGGAACAGCTGATTTCTCAGCAGAAACTCTACAGGTCAGAAGGGAGTGGCACGATATATTTAAAATGATGAAAGGGCAGAACCTACACCAAGAGTACTCTACCCGGCAAGGATCTCATTCAGATTTGATGGAGAAATCAAAATCTTCACAGACAAGCAAAAGCTAAGAGAATTTAGCACCACCAAACCAGCTCTACAACAAATACTAAAATAATTTCTCTAAGTGGGAAACACAAGAGAGGAAAAGGACCTACAAAAACAAACCCATAACAATTACGAAAATGTTAGTAGGTACAAACATATCGATATTACCTTAAACGTGAATGGATTACATGCTCCAACCAAAAGACACAGGCTTGCTGAATGTATACAAAAACAAGATCCATATGTATGCAGTTTACAAGAGACCCACTTCAGACGTAGGGACACCTACAGACTGAAAGTGAGGGAATGGAAAAAAGATATTCCATGGAAATGGAAATCAAAAGAAAGCTGGTGTAGCAATACTCATCAGATTTTAACCCCTGGTGGCGCAGTGGTTAAGAATCTGCCTGCCAATGCAGGAGACATGGGTTTGAGCCCTGGTCCGGGAAGATCCCACATGACACGGAACAGCTAAGCCCGTGTGCCACAACTACTGAGCCCACGTGCCACAACTACTGAAGCCCGTGAGCCTAGAGCCCGTGCTCTGCAACAAGAGAAGCCACCACAATAAGCATGCGCACCACAATGGAAGAGTAGCCCACACTCTCCACGACTAGAGAAGGCCCGCACGCACCAATGAAGACCCAATGCAGCCAAAAATAAATAAAATAAGTATTAAAAAAATACACTTAGATTTAAATAGATTTAAATAGACTTTAAAATAAATAATGTTACAATAGACAAGGAAGGACACTAAATAATGATTAAGGGATCCAAGAAGATGATATAACAATTACAAATATATTTGCACGCAACATAGGAGCACCTCAATACATAAGGCAACTGCTAATATCTATAAATGAAGAAATCGACAGTAACGCAATAAAAGAAGGGGAATTTAACATCTCACTTACACCAATGGACGGATCATCCAAAATGGAAAATAAATAAGGAAACAGAAGCTTTAAAAGACACAATAGACCAGATAGAGTTAATTGATATTTATAGGACATTCCATCCAAAAACAGCAGATTACATTTCTTCTCAAGTGTGCATGGAACATTCTCCAGTATAGATCACATCTTGACTCACAAATCAATCCTCAGTAAATTTAAGAAAGTTGACATCTTATCAAGCATCTTTTCTGACCACAACACTATGATATTAGAAATTAATTTCAGGGAAAAACCATCAAAAACACAAACACATGGAGGCTAAATACGTTACTAAATAACCAAGAGATAACTGAAGAAATCAAAGAGGAAATCAAAAAATACCTAGAGACAAATGACAATGAAAACATGATGATCTAAAACCTATGGGATGCAGCAAAAGCAGTTGTAAAAGGGAAGTTTATAGCTCTACAAGCCTACCTCCAAGAAAAAAGAAAAATCTCAAATAAACAATCTAACCTTACACCTAAAGCAACTAGAGAAAAAAGAACAAGCCCCCCCCCCCCCGAAAGTTAGCAAATGGATAGAAATCAGAGCAGAAATAAATGAAATGGAAGCAAAGAAAAAAATAGCGGAGGTCAATAAAACTAAAAGCTGCTTCCTTGAGAAGATAAACAATATTGATAAACCATTAGCCAGACTCATCAAGAAGAAGAGAGGACTCAAATCAATAAAGTTAAAAATGAAAAAGGAGAAGTTACAACAGACGCCACAGAAATACAAACCATCCTAAGAGACTACTACAAGCAACTCTATGCCAATGAAATGGACAACCTGGAAGAAATGGACAAATTCCTAGAGTGGTATAATCTTTGGTTCAAGACTGAACCAGAAAGAAATAGAAAATATGAAAAGACCAATCACAAGTAATGAAATTGAAACTGTGATTTAAAATATTCCAACAAAAAATAAGTCCTGGACCAGATGGCTTCACAGGTGAATTCCATCAAACATTTAGAGGCGAGCTAACACCCATCCTTCTCAAACTCTTCCAAAAAATTGCAGAGGAAGGAACACTCCAAAACTCATTCTACAAGGCCACCATCACCCTGACACCAAAACCAGACAAAGATACTACAAAAAAAGAAAATTACACACCAATATCACTGATGAATATAGATGCAAAAATTTTCAACAAAATACTAGCAAACAGAATTCAACAGCACATTAAAAGGATCATACACCATAATCAAGTGGGATTTATCCCAGGGATGCAAGGGTTCTTCAATATATGCAAATTATTCAGTGTGATACACCATATTAACAAACTGAAGAAGAAAAACCATATGATCATCTCAATAGATGCAGAAAAAGCTTTTGAAAAAATTCAAAACCCATTTATGATGAAAACTCTCCAGAAAGTGGGCATAGAGGGAACTTACCTCAACATAATAGATGACATATATGACAAACCCACAGCAAACATCATTCTCAACAGTGAGAAGCTGAAAGCATTTCCTCTAAGATCAGGAACAAAACAAGGATGTCCACTCTTACCTCTATTATTCAAGACAGTTTTGTAAGTTCTAGCCGCAGCAATCAGAGAAGAAAGAGAAATAAAAGGAATACAAATTGGAAAAGAAGTAAAACTGTCACTGTTTGCAGATGACATGATACTATACATAGAGAATCCTAAAGATGCTACCAGAAAACTACTACAGCTAATCAATGAATTTGGTAAAGTTGCAGGATACAAAATTAATGTACAGAAATCTATTGCATTCCTATATACTAAGGATGAAAAATCTGAAAGAGAAAATAAGGAAACACTCCCATTTACCATTGCAACAAAAAGAATAAAATACCTTGGAATAAACCTATTTAGGGAGACAAAAGACCTGTATGCAGAAAACTATAAGACACTAATGAAATTAAAAATGATACCAACAGGTGGAGAGATATACCATGTTCTTGGATTGGAAGAATAAATATTGTGAAAATGACTGTACTAGCCAAAGCAATCTACAGATTCAGTGTTATCCCTATCAAATTAACAATGGCATTTTTTACAGAACTAGAACAAGAAATCTTAAAATTTGTATGGAGACACAAAAGACCCTGTATCGCCAAAGCAGTCTTGGGGGAAAAAAGTGTTGCTGGAGGAACCAGACTCCCTGACTTCAGAGTATACTACAAAGCTACAGTAATCAAGACAATATGGTACTGGCACAAGAACAGAATATAGATCAATGGAACACGATATAAAGCCCAGAGATAAACCCATGCACCTATGGTCAGCTAATCTATGACAAAAGAGGCAAGGATATACAATGGAGAAAAGACAGTCTCTTCAATAAGTGGTGCTGGTAAAACTAGACAGCTACATGTAAAATGATGAAATTAGAACACGCCCAAACACCATACACAAAAATAAACTCAAAATGGATTAGAGACCTAAATGTACCACCAGACACTATAAAACTGTTAGAAGAAAACATAGGAAGAACGCTCTTTGACATCAATCACAGCAAGATATTTTTTGGTCCACCTCCTACAGTAATGGAAATAAAAACAAAAATAAACAAATGGAACCTAATGAAACTTCAAAGCTCTTGCACAACAAAGGAAAAGATGATAAAGACAAAAAGGCAACCCTCAGAATGGGAGAAAATATTTTCAAACGAATCAATGGACAAAGGATTAATCTCCGAAATATATAAACAGCTCATGCAGCTCAATATTAAAAAAACAAACAACCCAATCCAAAAATGGGCAGAAGACCTAAATAGATATTTCTCCAAAGAGGACATACAGATGGCCAAGAAGCACATGAAAAGCTGCTCAACATCACTACTTATTAGAGAAACGCAAATCAAAACTACAATGAGGTATCACCTCACACCAGTTAGAATGGGCATCATCAGAAAATCTACAAACAACAAATGCTAGAGAGGGTGTGGAGAAAAGGGAGCCCTCTTGCACTGTTGGTGGGAATGTAAATTAATACAGTCACTATGGAGAACAGTATGGAGGTTCCTTAAAAAACTAAAAATAGAACTACCATATGACCCAGCAATCCCGCATATACCCAGAGAACACCATAATTCAAAAAAACACATTCAACACAATTTTCATTGTAGCACTATTCACAATAGCCAGGTCATGGAAGCAACCTAAATGCCCATCAACAGATGAATGGACAAAGAAGATGTGGTACATATATACAAATGGAATATTACTCAGCCATAAAAAGGAGCAAAACTGGGTCATTTCTAGAGACGTGTATGTATGTAGAGACTATCATACAGAGTGAAGTAATTCAGGAAGAGAAAAACAAATATCGTATATTAACGCATATATGTGGAATCTAGAAAAATGGTATCGATGAACCAGTTTGCAGGGCAGAAATAGAGACACATATGTAGAGAACAAACGTATGGACACCAAGGGAGGAAAGTGGCTGGGGGTGTGGGATGAATTGGGAGACTGGGATTGACATATATACACTAATATGTATAAAATAGATAACTAGTAAGAACCTGCTGTATAAAAAAATAAGATAAAGTTCAAAAGTTAAAAAACAATAAAACAGAAAGAAAAAGGTCTTCCCTTCCCATAAACGTATTTATATGAATGAATTATTTCTATGCTTATATCTATAAATACAAAAAAAAAAGGAATAAAACCTACCTTGAACCAAAAAAAGAAAAAAACAGGAAATAAAAAAACAGAACCCACCAGTTATAAAGATGAAAACGCTATCAGGACACTTGCTCCAGTGGTAAACATTTCTGAAGTTGGTCAGAGGTGGGGAACCTCTCCCATGCAACCAGCAGCGCCCCCGCAAGGAGCGTCCTCTTGCAAAGCTGGTGGACGGTGCCGAGGCGTCTCTGAGTAAACATGAGCTGAACCCCAGGCCAGCTGCTGCTGAACTTTTCCTACCCTCCCCAGGGAAAACACCTGAATATGTGCAAGGACTTGAAAGCCTAGAGGAAGGGCCGTGGAGTCACACCAGCAACAGCAAGCAGGCTCGATTTGGTGCCTGCAGGCCAGCCAGGATGGTTGTGGCCCCGGGCGTTCTTCTGGAAACTTTCCATTTCCCTACCTGAGTTACCGCTCCTGTCCTGGTCTCCACTGCTTTTTTCCTTCTTCACCTCTGCCCGGGGAGAAATTCCAACGGCAGTTATTGGTGACACATCCTCTTCTTTAGCAGGTGGCAGACTGGCAACACCTGCAGAAAGTCCAGCAGAGCCCCACTCACACCAGGCCACCCACAGAGCTGTGGCCCCTCACTCCCTCCCACTAGCCCAGCCCCGAGACTGCTGACGGGGCAGAGAATATGGCGTCAGGCACTGTTGTTGCCTGAAGGGGTACACCTGGGGAGGGCTGGCCGGCCGAGTCAGGCTGCGCAGGTCAGCCAATCCTTGCCCATCAGGGGTGCAGAGTTGCAGAAAATGATCCCTGCTGCACTGGCCAGGCCCAAGGAACAGGTGTGGCGTCCTGAGGGTCAGGATAGACAAGGGGCTGCAGCTCTGGCTTGTTTTCTAATCATTTTGTCTGGTCCATGAGTGGGAGACAACTTCAAGAAGACCTCTCCTAATGAGAAGCCAGGAGTCAGGGAGAGGAGGGGTGGTGGGTGGAGACAGAGGCCTGGTGCCCCAATTGCAGTGGAAGCCTCTGGAAGTCCAGGCGGAGTGAGGCCACACAGAGTGAAGCCCAGGGTCACAGACATGTCAGAGCTGCTGTTTGTTAGTTCAAGTCCTGTTCTGAGGTGCTCTGGGTCAGCTCTGACCAACAGGTGAGCTGGAGGTGCTCTGCGATGAGGGCTACGTGCACAGTTCCTTTGTGCCCAGCCGTGCCGGGGGACCTGCCCAGGTGAGCTCCGTATCCTGGGAGGGCCTTGCCCATGAGAGCCCCGTGGGCTTTTGGGTGCCAGCCCAGGTGAGCTCCATATCCTGGGAAGGGCCTGACCACTAGAGCCCAGTGGGCTGCTGGGTACTTGTACAGGTGAGCTCCATATCCTGGGAGGGGCCTGACCACGAGAGCCCCATGGGCTGCTGGGTACCTGGTAAAGGACGTCAGGACAGTCAGTGAAGCCACCAAGGATATACATCCAGTAGTTCCTAATTCCTACACACTGCTCGTCATTCTACTCTCCACCAGCACCTGGTATTCTGTATTAGACTTAAAAGATGACATCTTCTGTATTCCATTAGTCCCAGAGGCACAAGAAAGTTTAGCTTTTCACTGGCAGGACTCAACATACAACAGAAAGAATACTGCTGGGCCGTCCCACCACAAGGGTTCAAAAATTCCCCCACCATCTTTGGGGAAACTTTAGCTAAAGACCTAAAAGATCTACCTCTGGAGAAGTGAACCCTCCTTCAATATGCAGACGACATTCTGATTGCCAGCCCTACTAAGGAGATCTCTGAACTACCCAGGCAATAAAGGATAGAAGGTGTCCAAGAAAAAGGCTCAAGTATCACAGACTAAGGTGACTTGCCTGGCCTTCATTCTCACAGAAGGTCGAAGAAGCCCATCCCAGGAAAGGGAAGAAGCCATTTGCAGCCTTACCCTTCCTAAAACAAGAAGACAACGTAAGGGTTCCTGAGGGAGGCCGGGGTTTGCTGCAACTGGATCCCTAACTACTGTCTACTAGCTGGGCCTCTATATGAAACATTGAAAGGAAAAGGTGATTCTTTTGAATAGAATCCGGAAGCGGCCTTTCAAGAATTGAAAGAGCAGTCAATTCAGACCCTTGCCCTGGAACTCCCTAATTGAGCTAAACCCTTTGACCTTTACCTTCCCAGTAGAAGGTGAATCGCCCTTGGAGTATTAGTGCAAAAACTGGGACCACTTGAAATGCAACAACTCAAGAATGCCCTCCAGGTAGGAGAAACTACGGTAACCAAGGGCTGGGCCCGCTGCCCCATCCAGCCAGGATACTGGGGTATCTATAAACCTATAAATCAGCAGCCTGCAAGGCCAGCTGCCTCCTAAGGGAAAAGGACCTCACTTGGTGATCCTAACCACCCACCTTGCCCAGAAGCTGCAGGGATCACTCCGTGGACACACTGACCTCGAGTGAGGAGGCCCTCAGGCTCCAACCTCCAGTGAGACAACCTGGGGCAACGGGCCCCCATGACGACTCGTGTGACCATCACTTATCCTGGAGCTTCTCTCAGAAAACAACAAGAGTGTGCCCCAAAACAGCACACTACTGCTTGCAGGAATTACTGCACCCAGAGGGGAGCTAATAAGCTTGGCGGGGAAACCGTATATCACGCTGTCACCATAGAAAAGCCTACAGACACCACGGTGATGGCGGCCAATAAGACCGGCTGGACTCCTGGCTACTTCAAAAGGCCATTGACTTAGTGGCCGTCATGGTCCTGGATCACCACCGACCCTGGACTCCCTGGGAGTTGACCAGGCACGGCTCTGACACCTGGTGCTGTTTTTAAGGTAATTCAGTGGCCTAATTGAAGAAAGCGCAGACTACTAGTCAGGGCGTCTTGGCTGGCAGAAACCCTCAGCCTAAGGTAGCCAAACAAATGTGGGGCCGGGGTAAAACCGGCCACCCTAGCGTCTCTGGGCATCTCTTTCCTGGACACTTAAAAGTCAATAGAATCTATAAACTTCAAATGTTGGTGCTAATGCACATGAGCAGTGAGGGAGGAGCCCTGGGGACAATCAAACTCACCTGGAGGCTGCTGGGGAGAAGTTCTGCCCCTCCCACCCGGGTACGAGGACTCCCAACTCAGCACGAAGCAGTTACAGAAGAGGGGTCTGAACCCTCAGCCCCCCAAGAATGAGAACGAAAAATAGGCAGAGGAGGGCTTTGTCACCCGCAAAGCCCATTAAAAATTCCTGGGAGATAAACAGAATCTGGGCAATAAAATAAAGTCTAACCTTTTTTTCCTTTGTGCTTTGTCTAATTTCACTTGCTCGTAGGGTTCCGCAGACAGAGGCCTCATGCCCGGCAGTTCAGACCTGATTTCCTAGTGCAAAATGGCTGGGCCGACACCTCAGCTCGCGGGGCCCAGTGCAGACTCCCTGACATACAGCCAGAGCTCCGCCCCCTCCCTCCCGCTGACGCTGAAGGGATCCCTACACAGCGCCCGGCCCACAGCCCGCGGGGCAGCGCACGCTCTCACCTCTCCATTCTCTGATCAAATTGTAAAGTTTTCCTTTGCTTCTCAACCAAACTTAGTCTCGTTCTCTTGGCTCCAGTGACACTGGGCAGGAGGACACTTGTTGGGGCACAGTCTGGAGGATCAGTAACAGAATTTGAGAACATTGTAACTTCAATGAACGGATGTGTGAGCCAAACTGTTATTAACATAGAGCAGTGTATAAGGCTTTTGTAAAATAAGATGTTTCTAACACTTCATTTTGATATTTCCATCATTCTCTTATAAGCAAGTTCAGTGGAGGGGTTTGTCTTATTTTTCAGTGAAGGGATTTCTTTCCAAGGATGTACATCTAATAATCTTTGCTGAAGCGGCAATCTTGTTTTGAATGCTTTTCCATTGAAAATGATACCTCTCTTTCAGCTCCACCATTTCTGAGAAGTATAAAATCTTATAACTTATTATTACCAAAGGGGAAACACGAGAGGAGGGATAAATTAAGAGGTTGGGATTAACACATACACACTGTTATGTATAAAATAGATCATCAACAGGGAACTACTGTATAGCACAGGGAACTACACTCAATATACTGTCATAACATATAAGGGGAAATAATCTGAAAAAGAAGAGATATCTATATCTACATTATCTATCAACAACAGATAAAATGTAACCTAAAGGAGAGCGATGGTGAGCGCTTCTGACCCTGAAGAATTCAATCATCTAAAGCTCAGACCTGCCTACTGCCCAAGGCCCTTAACGAACAAACATGTACCCGTAGCTTAAAAATTTTCCAGTTTAGGGTTCGAGGAGACACTGATTTGGAAAAATCCCTGGTGTTCTCCTTATATGCAGGGGACTCTTCCTACAGCTAAAACATGCCTGTGACACCCGGAAGATGGTACACAGTTTCAACGAGAAGAGTTAGGATAAGACACGTCAACTCCACATCTCCTGGTGCTCGGGTTCACCCCTCTAGCCTCTATACTAACAAGCACCCCACTTGGGGAATCACCACCTTTAACCTCCTATTTTGTACAGTTTGCAGTTTGTCCGGAGGACGAACGGGAAGAGGGGGAACCAAAGAGAGACTAGCTCTAGGTGTTTGAACAGGCAGATGTTACTCTAATTTCTAATCAGGAAGAAGAATTAACCAATGGATCAGCCTGACCCCCGGAACCAGAATAGGGCCTGAAGCAATCCTGTGGTTTTGCGGCCAGCTCCCAAAGAGGCGACTTGAAAAATGGAGCTCAGGGGCACTGCAATTCACAAAGCTGCAGGGTTATAAATGGTAACTATCGTCCAAAAATATATTCAGGTAAGGCACCGAAGAGGATTTGAAAGCAAGGCAGAATTGCAGGAAACAGTTTTCAAGAGGTAGATTGGAGTCACCTTTAAAGCACATGAAAAGAGACAGAACTTCGACAATAATGCAGTTGGCCAGAAAGGGCGTAGGCGTTTTTTCCTGAATATATTCAGGAAACAAGCGGGCGTTGCAAATCAGCACTACAAAGAAGTCTCACTTCCCACCGGTCAAAAGGGCCATCCTGGAAAAGTGTAAAAACCAGAAATGCAGGACAGGCCATGGAGTAAAGGGAGCCTTGTTACGCGATGGGCGGGATGTAAATGACCAACGGCACTCTTCAGAAGTGTATGGTGTTTCCTGAAACATCTGAATAACAGAGCTACAGAGAATAGGGCACTTCCACTCATGGGCGTATATCTTGGGAAAACCAAATATAGACAGGGCACAGGAACACCAAATTTTAGGGCTGCTATGTTTACAAGAACCTCGACTTCGATACACCATAAATATCTCAGGAAAGAGAAAAATGGATAAAGAAGTTGTGGTACAAATGGAATATGGAATACAAATGGAATATTACAAATGGAATATTACTCAGCCATCCAAAGGAGCAAAATTGGGTCATTTCTAGAGACGTGTATGTATCCAGAGACTGTCATACAGAGGGAAGTAATTCAGGAAGAGAAAAACAAATATCGTATATTAACGCATATATGTGGAATCTAGAAAAATGGTATCGATGAACCAGTTTGCAGGGCAGAAATAGAGACACATATGTTGAGAACAAACGTATGGACACCAAGGGGGGAACACTAATATGTATAAAATAGATAACTAATAAGAACCTGCTGTATACAAAAATAAAATAAGATTCAAAAGTTAAAAAACAATAAAACAGAAAGAAAAACTTCTATCCTTCCCATAAACGTATTTATATGAATGAATTATTTCTATGCTTATATCTATAAATACAAAAAGAAGGAATAAAACTACCTTGAACCAAAAAAAGAAAAAAAAAGGAGAAAAAAAATAGAGAACCCAGCGGTTATAAAGATGAAAACACTATCAGGACACTTGCTCCAGTGGTAAACAATTTTGAAGTTGGTCAGAGGTGGGGAACCTCTCCCATGCAGCCAGAAGCGCCCCCGCAAGGAGCGTCCTCATTGCAAAGCTGGTGGACGGTGCCGAGGCGTCTCTGAGTAAACGTGAGCTGAACCCCAGGCCAGCTGCTGCTGAACTTTTCCCACCCTTCCCAGGTAAAACACCTGAATATGTGCAAGAACTTCAAAGCCTAGAGGAAGGGCCGTGGAGCCACACCAGCGACAGCACGCAGGCCGACTTGGTGCCTACAGGCCAACCAGGATGGTCCTAGCCCCGGGCCCTCTTCTGGAAGCTTTCCATTTCCCTACCTGAGTTACCGCTCCTGTCCTGGTCTCCACTCCTTTTTTGCTTCCTCACCTCTGCCCAGGGAGAAATTCCAGCGGCAGGTATTGGTGACACATCCTCTTCTTTAGCAGGTGGCAGACTGGCATCACCTGCAGAAAGTCCAGCAGAGCCCCACTCACACTGGGCCACCCACAGAGCCGTGGGCCCTGCTCCCTCCCACCAGCCCAGCCCCGACACTGCTGACGGGGCAGAGAATATGGCGTCAGGCACAGCTGCAGGCACTCTTGCTGCCTGAAGGGGTACACCTGGGGAGGGCTGGCCGGCCGAGTCAGGCTGCGCAGTTCAGCCAATCCTTGCCCATCAGGGGCACAGAGTTGCAGAAAATGGGGCCTGCTGCACTGGCCAGGTCCAAGGAACAGGTGTGGCGTCCTGAGGGTCAGGATAGACAAGGGGCTGCAGCTCTGGCTTGTTTTCTAATCATTTTATCTGGTCCATGAGTGGGAGACAACTTCAAGAAGACCTCTCCTAATGAGAAGCCAGGAGTCAGGGAGAGGAGGGGTGGTGGGTGGAGACAGAGGCCTGGTGCCCTGGCTGCAGTGGAAGCCTCTGGAAGTCCAGGCCGAGTGAGGCCGCACAGAGTGAAGCCCAGGGTCACAGACCTGTCGGAGCTGCTGTTTGTTAGTTCAAGTCCTGCTCTGAGGTGCTCTGGGTCAGCTCTGACCAACAGTGAGCTGGAGGTGCTCTGCGATGAGGGCTATGTGCACGGTTCCTGTGGGCCCAGGCTGTCAGGGTACCTGCCCATGTGAGCTCCGTATACTGGGAGGGCCCTGCCAATGAGAGCCCCATGGGCTGCTGGGTGCCAGCCCAGGTGAGCTCCATATCCTGGGAGGGGCCTGACCACGAGAGCCCCGTGGGCTGCTGGGTACTTGTACAGGTGAGCTCCATATCCTGGGCGGGGGGTCCTGACCATGAGAGCCCCGTGGGCTGCTGGGTACCTGCTAAATGACGTCAGGAAAGTCAGTGAAGCCACCGAGTATATACATCCAGTAGTTCCTAATTCCTACACACTGCTCGTCATTCTACTCTCCACCAGCAACTCGTATTTTGTATTAGACTTAAAAGATGCCTTCTTCTGTATTCCGTTAGTCCCAGTGTCACAAGAAAGTTTAGCTTTTCACTGACAGGACTCAACATACAACAGAAAGAATACTGCTGGGCCGTCCTACCACAAGGGTTCAAAAATTCCCCCACCATCTTTGGGGAAACTTTAGCTAAAGACCTAAAAGATCTACCTCTGAAGAAGTGAACCCTCCTTCAATATGCAGACGACATTCTGATTGCCAGCCCTAGGAGGTCTCTGAACTACCCAGGCAATAAAGGATAGAAGGTGTCCAAGAAAAAGGCTCAAGTATCACAGACTAAGGTGACTTGCCTGGCCTTCATTCTCACAGAAGGTCGGAGAAGCCCATCCCAGGAAAGGGAAGAAGCCATTTGCAGCCTTACCCTTCCTAAATCAAGAAGACAACGTAAGGGTTCCTGGGGAGGCCGGGGTTTGCTGCAACTGGATCCCTAACTACAGTCTAATAGCTGGGCCTCTATATGAAACATTGAAAGGAAAAGATGATTCTTTTAAGTTAATTAAGTGGCTTAATTGAAGAAAGTGCAGACTACTAGTCAGCGCGTCTTGGCTGGCAGAAACCGTCAGCCTAAGGTAGCCGAACAAATGTGGGGCCGGGGTAAAACCGGCCACCCTAGCGTCTCTGGGCATCTCTTTCCTGGACACTTAAAAGTCATTAGAATCTATTAAACTTCAAATGTTGTTACTCAGGCATACGAGCAGTGAGGGAGGAGCCCTGGGGACAATGAAACTCACCTGGAGGCTGCTGGGGAGAAGTTCTGCTCCTCCCCCCCCACCCCCCGCCGCCGGGTATGAGGACTCCCAACTCAGCACGAAGAAGTTACAGAAGAGGGGTCTGCACCCTCAGTCCCCCTAGAATGAGGAACGAAAAAAAGGCAGAGGAGGGCTTTGTCACCCGCAAAGCCTATTAAAAATTTGTGGGAGATAAATAGGATCTGGGCAATAAAATAAAGTCTAACCTTTTTTCCCTTTCTGCTTTGTCTAATTTCACTTGCTCGTAGGGTTCCGCAGACAGAGGCTTCACGCCCGGCACTTCAGACCCGATTTCCTAGTGCAAAATGGCTGGGCCGACACCTCAGCTCGCGGGGCCCCATGCAGCCTCCGCGACATAGAGCCTGACCTCCAGCCAACCGGCCCCTGCAGAGCTCCGCCCCCTCCCTCCCGCTGACGCTGAAGGGATCCCTACACAGCGCCCGGCCCACAGCCCGTGGGGCAGCGCACGCTCTCACCTCTCCATTCTCTGATCAAATTATAAAGTTTTCCTTTGCTTCTCAACCAAACTTAGTCTCGTTCTCTTGCCTCCAGTGACACTGGGCAGGAGGACCCTTGTTGGGGCCCAGTCTGGAGGATCAGTAACACAATTTGAGAACATTGTAACTTCAATGAACAGGTGTGTGAGCCAAACTGTTATTAACATAGAGCAGTGTATAAGGCTTTTGTAAAATAAGATGTTTCTAACACTTCCATCTGATATTTCCATCATTTTCTTTTAAGCAAGTTCAGTGGAGGGGTTTGTCTTGTTTTTCAGGTCAACATTAGAGAAATGAAGGGATTTCTTTCCAAGGATGTACATCTAATAATCTTTGCTGAAGCGGCAATCTTGTTTTGAATGCTTTTCCATTGAAAATGATACCTCTCTTTCAGCTCCACCATTTCTGAGAAGTATAAAATCTTATAACTTATTATTACCAAAGGGGAAATGTGGGAAGAGGGATAAAATAAGCGTTTGGGATTAACACATACGCACTGCTATGTATAAAATAGATCATCAACAAGGAACTACTGTATAGCACAGGGAACTACACTCAATATTTTATCATAACATATAAGGGGAAATAATCTGAAAAAGAAGAGATATCTATATCTACATCATCTATCAACGACAGATAAAATGTAACCTACAGGAGAGCGATGGTGAGCGCTTCTGACCCTGAAGAATTCAATCATCTAAAGCTCGGACTCTGCCTACTGCCCAAGACCCTTAATGAACATACATGTACCTGTAGTTTAAAATTTCCCAGTTTGGGATACAGGGAGAAACTGATTTGGAAAACTCCCTGCTGTTCTCCTTCCATGCAGGGGACTCTTCCTACAGCTAAAACATGCCTGTGACACCAGAAGATGGTACACCATTTGAACGGGAAGAATTTGGAAAAGACACGTCATCTCCTCATCTACTGGTAGTCGGGTTCACCCCTCCACCCACTTTAGTAACAAGCTTCCACTGGGAGAATCAGCACTTTTAACCTCCTGTTTCATACAGTTTGCAATTTGTCTGGAGGATGAACGGAAGAGGGGGAAACAGTGAGAGACTAGCTCTAGGTGTTTGGAAAGGCACATGTCACTCTAATTTCCAATAAGAAAGAAGAATTAACCAAAGGCTCAACCTGCCCCCCGGAACCAGAATAGGGCCCAGAGCAATCCTGCAGTTTTGTGGCCAGTTCCCAAAGAAGCGAGTTGAAAAATGGAGCTCAGGGGCACTGCAATTCACAAACCTGCAGGGGCATAAATGATAACTATCGTCCAAAAATATGTGGAGGTAAGGCAACGAGGAGGATTTGAAAGCAAGGCAGAACTGCAGGAAACAGTTTTCAAGAGGTAGATTGGACTCGCCTTGAACGCACATGAAAAGAGGCAGCAGTTCGCCAATGATGCAGTGGCCAAACAAGCGGGCAATGCAAATCAGCACTACAAAGGAGTCTCACTTTGCATCGGTCGAAAGGGCCATCCTGATAAAGTGTAAAAACCAGAAACGCAGGAGAGGCCATGGAGAAATGGGACACTTGTTATTCTAATGGGGGGGATGCAAATTGCCAACGACCACTCTGGAGAAGTGTATGATGTTTTGTAAAACATCTAAAAACAGAGCTACAGAGCATAGGGCACTTCCATTCATGGGCGTATATCTTGGAAAAACCAAATATCCACAGGACACAGGCACCCCAAAGTTTAGTGCTGCTCTGTTTACAAGAACCTCCACTTGGGTACACCATAAATATCCCAGGAAAGATAAAAATGGATAAAGTTGTGGTACTTATGTACAATGGAATATCACTGAGTCATGAAATCAATGTCATAAGGCTAGTAGCAGCATAATGAGTGGATTTAGATACGATGATGCTAAGTGAAATAAGTCAGACAGAAAAAGAAACTTATAAGATATCACTTATAGGGGGAATGTAAAAATCGCTACACATGAGCTGAATTACAAAACAGAACAGAGTCACACATTTAGCAAACACACTTATGGCTGCTTAAGGGGAAAGGTGAGGTGGGGTGATGCATAAAAAAGGGTTTGAAATTAGCACAGATACCTTTCCATAAACCAAATAAGTAATAGACAAGACCTACTCATTGCTCAATGAACTGGACTCAACACACCTTACTCACCGCAGAAGAATATATCTGAGTAGTAAGAATCTTAAAAAGCATTTATTGATATCTCTCTGTAAGTGAATCAAGTGGGTGTAAAGCGGCATAAATACTGCATTGAAAATCAGCTAAACCCGATTATAAAAATAAATTACAAAAAGTAAAAAAAACAAGGAGTGAGAGATTGAGAAATTCTTACAAAATTCGTTCAGGGGCTGTGATGCAACCTGGATTGACCACATCTAGACCCACAGCTGGAAGAGACATAAGGCTGAACACTCTTGGGGCAGAGAGGATTGGTGAGCTTGGGTGAGCAAATGCAGACCCTTTAAAGTAATACTGCGTGGTACCCATTCCATGGTTCCCAAATCTCCAGGTTCAGGGGATTCTTGCAACAGCAAAATCATGCATGGGAAACCCAGAGAATGGTACACCTTGTGATCAGGAAAAGTTTCTAAAACGCACATCATCTGTTCATCTCCTGGTGCTCTGGTTCGCCATTCCATCCGCTTTAATAACAATCTCCCCACTTGGAGAATCAGCACCTTTAACCTCCTGTTTCGTACAGTTTGCAATTTGTCCGCAGGATGAACGGGAAGAAGAGACTAGCTGTAGGTGTTCGGACAGGCAGATGTTACTCTAATTTCCCATCAGGAAGAAGAATTAATCAAAGGCTCAGCTTGCTCCCCGTAACCAGAATAGGGCCTGAAGCAATCCTGCGGTTTTGTGGCCAGCTCCCAGAAAAATGGAGCTCAGGGGCAGTGCAATTCACAAAGCTGCAGGGTTATAAATGATAACTCTCATCCAAAAATATATTGAGGTAAGGCAACGAAAAGGATTTGAAAGCAAGGCACAATTGCAGGAAACAGTTTTCAAGAGGCAGATTGGACTCGCCTTTAAAGCACATGAAAAGCGGCAGAATTTCACCAATGATGAAGTTGGCCACAAAGGGCCGATGCGTTTCTCCTGAATATATTCAGGAAAAACACATCCGCCCTTTTTGGCCAACCAAACAAGTGGGCAATGCAAATCAGCACTACAAGGAAGTCTCACTTCGCATCCGTCAAAAGGGCCATCCTGGAAAGGTGTAAAAACCAGAAAGGCAGGAAAGGCCATGGAGAAGAGGGAGCCTTGTTGTGCTGATGGGCAGGGGGTTGTAAATTGCCAACGGCCACTCTGGAGAAGTCTATGGTGTTTCCTAAAACATTTGAATAACAGAGCTACAGAGCATAGGGCACTTCCATTCATGGGTGTATATCTTGGGAAAACCAAAAATCGACAGGACACAGGCACCCCAAAGTTTAGTGCTGCTCTGTTTACAAGAACCTCCACTTGGGTACACCTTAAATATCCCATGAAAGATAAAAATGGATAAAGAAGTTGTGGTACTTATGTACAATGGAATATCACTGAGTCATGAAATCAATGTTATAAGGCTACTAGCAGCATAATGAGTGGATTTAGGTACAATGATTCTAAGTGAAATAGGTCACACAGAAAAAGAAGCTTATCATAAGATATCACTTATAGGGGGGATGTAAAAATCGCTACACATGAACTGAATTACAAAACAGAACACCGTCACACATTTAGAAAACACACATGGCTGCTTAAGGGGAAAGTTGAGGAGGGGTGATGCATAAAACAAGAGTTTGAAATTAGCACAGATAGCGTTTCATAAACCAAATAAGTAATAGACAAGACCTGCTCATTGCTCAATGAACTGGACTCAACACACCCTACTCACCGCAGAAGAATATATCTGAGTAGTAAGAATCCTAAAAAGCATTTATTGATATCTCTCTGTAAGTGAATCAAGTGGGTGTAAAGCGGCATAAGTGCTGCATTGAAAATCAGCTAAACCCGACTATAAAAATAAATTACAAAAAAACCCCAAAAACACCAGGGCTTCCCTGGTGGTACAGCGGTTGAGAGTCCGCCTGCCGATTCAGGGGACACGGGTTCGTGCCCCGGTCCGGGGAGATCCCACATGCCGTGGAGCGGCTGGGCCCGTGAGCCATGGCCACTGAGCCTGCGCGTCCGGAGCCTGTGCTCCACAACGGGAGAGGCCACAGCAGTGAGAGGCCCACGTACCGCAAAAAAAACACCCCAAAAACCCCAAAAAAACCCACAAAGATAGTGAAAGAGAGAGAAATTTTTACAAAATTCATTCAGGGGCTGTGATGCAACCTGGATTGACCACATCTAGACCCACAGCTGGATGAGACATAAGGCTGGACAGTCTTGGGGTTGAGAGGATTGGTGAGGTTGGGTGAGCAAATGCAGACCCTTTAAAGTAATACTGCATGGTACCCATTCCACGGGTCCCCAATCTCCAGGTTCAAGGGAATCTTCCTACAGCTAAAACATGCATGGGAAACCCAGAGGATGGTACACTGTGTGATCGGGGAAGGTTTCTAAAACGCACCTCATTTTTCATCTCCTGGTGCTCGGGTTTGCCATTCCAGCCGGTTTACTAACAATCTCCCCAGTTGGAGAATCAGCACCTTTAACCTCCTGTTTTGTACAGTTTGCAATTTGTCCGGAGGATGAACGGGAAGAGGGGGAACCAATGAGAGACTACCTTTAGGTCTTTGCACAGGCTCATGTCACTCTAGTTTCCAATCAGGAAGAAGAATTAACCAAAGGCTCAGCTTGCTCCCCGGAACCAGAATAGGGCCTGAAGCAATCCTGCAGTTTGGGGGCCAGCTCCCAAAAACGCGAGTTGAAAAATGGAGCTCAGGGACACTGCAAATCACAAAGCTGTAGGGTTCTAAATGATAACTATCGTCCAAAAATATATTGAAGTAAGGCCACGAAAAGGATTGAAAGCAAGCCAGAATTGCAAGAAACAGTTTATAAGAAGTAGACTGGACTTGCCTTGAAAGCACATGAAAAGCAGCAGAACTTATAGTGATGCATGTGTCTTTTTGACTTATGGTGTTCTCAGGGTATATGCCTATAGTGGATTGCTGGGTCATATGGTAGTTCTACTTTTAGTTTTTTAGGGAACCTCCATAATGTTCTCCATAGTGGCTGTATCAATTTACATTCCCACGAACAGTGCAAGAGGGTTCCCTTTTCTCCACACCCTCTCCAGAATTTATTGTTTGTACATTTTTCATGATCTTCATTCTGACTGGTGTGAGGAGATACCTCGTAGTTTTGATTTGCATTTCTCTAATGGTTAGTGGTGTTGAGCATCCATTCATGTGTTTGTTGGCAATCTGTATATCTTCTTTGGAGAAATGTCTATTTAGCTCTTCTGCCCATTTTTGGATTGGGTTGTTTGTTTGTTTGATATTGAGCTGCATGAGCTGCTTGTAAATTCTGGAGATTAATCCTTTGTCAGTTGCTTCATTTGCAAATATTTTCTCCCATTCTGAGGGTTGTCTTTTCGTCTTGTTTATGGTTTCCTTTGCTGTGCAAAAGCTTTGAAGTTTCATTAGGTCCCAAGTGTCTCTTTTTGTTTTTATTTCCATTTCTCTAGGAGGTGGGTCAAAAAGGATCTTGATGTGATTTATAGCATAGAGTGTTCTATGTTTTCCTCTAAGACTTTTATAGTGTCTGGCTTTACATTTGGGTCTTTAATCCATTTTGAGTTTACTTTTGTGTATGGTTTTAGGGAGTATTCTAATTTCATTCTTTTACATGTAGCTCTGCATTTTCCCCAGCACCACTTATTGAAGAGGCTGTCTTTTCTCCATTGTATATTATTGCCTCCTTTATCAAAAATAAGGTGACCATATGTGCGTGGGTTTATGTCTGGGTTTTCTATCCTGTTTTATTCATCTATATTTCTGTTTTTTGGCCAGTACCATACTGTCTTGATTACTGTAGCTTTGTAGTATAGTCTGACATCTGGGAGCCTGATTCTTCCCGCTTCATTTTTCTTCCTCAAGACTGCTTTTCCTATTTGTGCTCTTTTGTGTTTCCATTACAAATTGTGAAATTTTTTGTTCTAGTTCTGTGAAAAATGACATTGGTAGTTTCATAGGGATTGCATTGAATCTGTAGATTGCTTTGGGTAGTATAGTTATTTTCACCATGTTGATTCTTCCAATCCAAGAACATGGTATATCTTACCATCTGTTTGTGTCATCTTTGATTTCTTTCATCAGTGTCTTATAGTTCTCTGAGTACAGCTCTTTTACCTCCTTAGGTAGGTTTATTCCTAGGTATTTTATTCTTTTTGTTGCAATGGTGAATGGGAGTTTCCTTAATTTC
This sequence comes from Delphinus delphis, assembly GCF_949987515.2. Taxonomy (NCBI): domain Eukaryota; kingdom Metazoa; phylum Chordata; class Mammalia; order Artiodactyla; family Delphinidae; genus Delphinus; species Delphinus delphis. The sequence continues at coordinate 89,392,355 of NC_082684.1, forward strand.
TATTTCTGATCTTTCATTATTAGTGTATAGAAATACAAGAGATTTCTGTGCATTAATTTTGTATCCTGCAACATTACCAAATTAATTGATTATTTCTAGTAGTTTTCTGGTGGTATCTTTAGGATTCTATATATATAGTATCATGTCATCTGCAAACAGTGACAGTTTTACTTCTTCTTTTCCAATTTGTATTCCTTTTCTTTTTCTTCTATGATTGCTGTGGCTAGGACTTCCACAACTATGTTGAATAATAGTGGCACCAGTGGACATCCTTGTCTTGTTCCTGATCTTAGAGGAAATGCTTTCAGTTTTTCACCATTGAGAAGATGTTTCTTGTGGGTTTGTCATATATGGTCTTTATTATGTTGAGGTAGGTTCCCTCTATGCCCACTTTCTGGAGAGTTTTTATCATAAATTGGTGTTGATTCTTGTCAAGAGATTTTTCTGCATCTATTGAGATGATCATATGGTTTTTCTCCTTCAATTTGTTAATATGGTGTATCACATTGATTGATTTGTGTATATTGTAGAATCCTTGCATTCCTGGGATAAACCCCACTTGATCATGCTGTATGATCCTTTTAATGTGCTGTTGGTTTCTGTTTGCTAGTATTTTGTTGAGGATTTTTGTATTTATATTCATCAATGATATTGGTCTGTAATTTTCTTTTTTTGTAGAATCTTTGTCTGGTTTTGGTATCAGGGTGATGGTGGCCTCATAGAATGAGTTTGGCAGTGTTCCTTCCTCTGCAATTTTTTGGAAGAGTTTGAGAAGGATGAGTGTTAGCTCTTCTCTAAATGTTTGATAGAATTCACCTGTGAATCTGTCTGGTCCTGAACTTTTGTTTGTTGGAAGATTTTAAATCACAGCTTCAATTTCTTTACTTGTGATTGGTCTGTTCATATTTTCTATTTTTTCCTGGTTCAGTCTTCAAAGGTTATACCTTTCTATGAATTTGTCCATTTCTTCCAGGTTGTCCATTTTATTGGCATAAATTTCCTTCTGGTAGTCTCTTAAGGTGCTTTGTGTTTCTTCAGTGTCCATTGTAACCTCTCCTTTTTCATTTCTAATTTTATTGATTTGAGTTCTCTCCATTTTTTTCTTGATGAGTCTGGCTAAAGGTTTACCAATTTTGTTTATCTTCTCAAGGAACCAGCTTTTAGTTTTATTGATCTTTGCTATTGTTTACTTCGTTTCTATTTCATTTATTTCTTCTCTGATATTTATTATTGCTTTCCTTCTGCTAACTCTGAGCTTTGTTTGTTCTTTCTCTAGTTGCTTTAGGTGTAAGGTTAGATTGTTTATTTGAGATTTTTCTTCTTTCTTGCGGTATGATTGTTTTGCTATAAACTTCCCCTTTAGAAGTGCTTTTGCTGCATCTCATAGGTTTTGGATTGTCATGTTTTCATTGTCATTTGTCTCTAGGTATTTTCTGATTTCCTCTTTGATTTCTCCAGTTATCTCTCAGTTATTTAGTAACGTGTTGTTTAGCCTACATGTGTTTGTGATTTTTATGTTTTTTTTATTACATTTGTAATTAATTTCTTATCTCATAACATTGTAGTAAAAAAAAGTGTGTGATACGCTTTCAATTCTCTTAAATTTACCAAGGCTTGATTTGTGACCCAAGATGTGATCTATGCTGGGGAATATTCTGTGTGCACTTGAGAGGAAAGTGTAATCTGCTGTTTTCAGATGGAATGTCCTATAATCAATTAAATCCATCTGGTCTTTTATGTCATTTCAAGCTTGTGTTTCCTATTCATTTTTTGTTTTGATGGTCTGTCCATTGGTGTAAGTGAGGTGTTAAATTCCCCCACTATTACTGTGTTACTGTTCATTTACTCTTTTAAAGTGGTTAGCCTTTGCCTTATGTATTGAGGTGCCCCTATGTTGGGTGAATATATATTTATAATTGTTATATCTTCTTGCATTGATCCCTTGATCATTACATAGTGTCCTTCCTTGTCTCTTGTAACATTCTTTATTTTAAAGTCTATTTTATCTGATATGAGTATTGCTACTCCAGCTTTCTTTTGATTTCCATTTGCATGGACTATCTTTCTCCATCCCCTCACTTTCAGTCTGTATGTGTCCCTAGGTCTGAAGTGGGTCTCTTGTAGACAGCATATATATGGGTCTTGTTTTTGTATCCATTCAGAGAGCCTGTGTCTTTTGGTTGGAGCATCTAATCCATTCACATTTAAGGTAATTATCGATATGTATGTTCCTATTACCATTTTCTTAATTGTTTTGGGTTTGTTTTTGTAGGTCCTTTTCTTCTCTTGTGTTTCCCACTTAGAGAAGTTCCTTTAGCATTTGTTGTAGAGCTGGTTTGGTGGTGATGAATTCTCTTAGCTTTCGCTTGCCTGCAAAGCTTTTGATTTCTCCATGGCATCTGAATGAGATCCTTGCTGGGTAGAGTAATCTTGGTTGTAGGTTCTTCCCTTTCATCACTTTAAGTATAACATGACACTCCCTTCTGGCTTGTAGAGTTTCTGCTGAGAAATCAGCTCTTAACCATATGGGAGTTCCTTTGTATGTTATTTGTCATTTTTGCCTTGCTGCTTTCAATAATTTTTCTTTGTCTTTAATTTTTGCCAGTTTGATTACTATGTGTCTCAGCATGTGTCTCCTTTGGGTTATCCTATATGGGATTCTCTGTGCTTCCTGGACTTGGGTGGCTATTTCCTTTCCCATGTTAGGGAAGTTTTCGACTATAATCTCTTCAGATATTTTCTTAGGTCTTTTCTCTCTCTCTTCTCCTTCTGGGACCCCTATAGTGCGAATGTTGTTGCCTTTTATGTTGTCCCAGAGGTCTCTTTGGCTGTCTTCATTTCTTTTCATTCTTTTTACTTTATTCTGTTTCACAGCAGTGAATTCCACCATTCTGTCTTCCAGGTCACTTATCTGCTCTTGTGCCGCAGTTATTCTGCTATTGATTCTTCTAGTGTATTTTTCATTTCAGTTATTGCATTGTTCATCTTTGTTTGTTCTTTAATTTTTCTAGGTGTTTATTCTTTAATTCTTGTAGGTCTTTTGTTAAACATTTCTTGAATCTTCTCAATCTTTGCCTGCATTCTTTTTCCGAGATCCTGGATCATCTTCACTATCATTATTCTGAATTCTTTTTCTGGAAGGTTTCCTATCTCCACTTCATTTGGGGTTTTATCTTGTTCCTTCATCTGGTACATAGCCCCCTTTTTTTTTCTGGGGTTGTTTTTCTGGGGTTTTATCTTGTTTTTCTGGGGTTTTATCTTGTTCCTTCATCTGGTACATAGCCCTCTGCCTTTTCATCTTGTCTGTCTTTCTATGAATGTGGGTTTTGTTCCACAGGCTGCAGGATTGTAGTTCTTCTTGCTTCTGCTGTCTGCCCTCTGGTGGATGAGGCTGTCTATGAGGCTTGTGCAAGTTTCCTGATGGGAGGGACTTGTGGTGGGTAGAGCTGGGTGTTGATCTGATGGGCAGAGCTCAGTAAGACTTTAACCTCTTGTCTGATGATGGGTGGGGCTGGATTCCCTCCCTGTTGGTTGTTTGGCCTGAGGTGTCCCAATCCTGGCACCTACCTGGGCTCTTTGGTGGGGCTAATGACAGACTCTGGGAGGGCTCATGCCAAGGAGTACTTCCCAGAACTTCTGCTGCCAGTGTCCTTTTCCTCACAGTGAGACACCGCCACTCCTCGCCTCTGCAGGAGACCCTCCAACACTAGCAGATCGGTCTGGTTCAGTCTCCTATGGGGTGACTTCTCCTTTCCCTGGGTCCCAATGTGCACACTACTTTGTGTGTGCCTTCCAAGAGTGGAGTCTCTTTTTCCCCCATCCTGTCAAAGTCCAATCAAATCCCGCTAGCCTTCGAAGTCTGATTCTCTAGAAATTCCTCCTCCCGTTGCCAGACCCCCTGGCTGGGAAGCCTGATGTGGGGCTCAAAACCTTCACTCCAATGGGTGGACTTCTGTGGTATAAGTGTTCTCCAGTTTGTGAGTCACCCACCCAGCAGTTATGGGATTTGATTTTATTGGGATTGTGCCCCTCCTAACATCTCATTTTGGCTTCTCCATTGTCTTTGGATGTGGGGTATCTTTTTCATTGAGTTCCAGTGTCTTCCTGTCGATGATTGTTCAGCAGTTAGTTGTGATTCCGATACTGTTGCAAGAGGGAGTGAGAGCACGTCCTTCTACTCTGCTATCTTGAACCCCGTCTTTTCTTTTTATTGATGGTTTCCTTTGCTGTGTAAAGGCTTTTAAGTTTAATTAAGGTCCATTTTTAATTTTTGCTTTTGTTTCCTTAGACATGTCTGAAAGATACCACTATGATTTATGTCAAACAGTGTTCTGCTTATGTTCTCTTGTAGGAATTTTATGGTTTCAGGTCTTACATTCATATCTTTAATCCATTTTGAGTTTATTTTTATATATGGTGTGAGAAAATGTTCTAATTTTGTTCTTTTATGTGTAGCCATCCAGTTTTCCCAGTACCACTTAATGAAGAGCATGTCTTTTCTCCATTGTATATACTTGCCTCCTTTGTCATAGATTAGTTGTCCATAATTGCATGGGTTTACTTTTGGATTTTATATTATGTTCCATTGATCTATGTGTCTGTTTTTGTGTCAGTACTGTACTGTCTTTATTACTATAGCTTTGTAGTATATTCTGAAATCAGGGAGTGCGATACCTCCAGTTTTGTTCTTTTTGCTCAAGATTGTGGGCTAATTGGTGTCTTTTGTAGTTCCATACAAGTTTTAGGATTAGTTGTTCTAGTTCTCTGAAAAATGTCATGGGTACTTGGATAGGATCGCATTATATCTACAGATTGCTTTGGGTAATACGGATATTTTAACAATATTAATTCTGCCATTCCAAGAACATGGTATATCCATGTTAAAGAGAAGTGGCAAGAGTGGGCATCCTTGTCCCTGAATTTAGAGGGAAGGCTTTCAGCTTTTCTTTTCTTTTTTTTTTTTTTTTTTTTTTTGCGGTATTTGGGCTTCTCATTGTTGTGGCCTCTCCCATTGCAGAGCACAGGCTCTGGACACACAGGGTCAGCAGCCATGGCTCATGGGCCCAGCCGCTCCATGGCATGTGGGATCTTCCTGAACTGGGGCACGAACCCATGTCTCCTGCATCAGCAGGCGGACTCTCAACCACTGCGCCACCAGGGAAGCCCATCAGCTTTTCACCTTTGAGTATGATGTTAGCTGTGGGTATGATGTTAGCTGTGGGTTTGTCATAAATGAACTTTATTATGTTGAGATATGTTCCCTCTTTACAAGTTTGAGAATTTTTAACGTGAATGGACGTTGAATTTTGTCAAATGCTTTTTCTGTGTTTATTGAGATGACCATGTGATTTTTATCTTTTTTGATAATGTATATCACATTGACTTATTTCTGAATATTGAACCATCCTTGAATCCCTAGAATAAATCCAACTTGATCATGGTGTGTGATCCTTTTTATGTATTGTCGAGTTTGGTAATATTTTTGTTGAGGATTTTTGCATGTATATTCATCACAGATATTGGCCTGCAGTTTTCTTTTTTTTATAGTGTCTTTGTCTGGTTTTGTGGCCTCATAGAATGAATTCTGAAGTGTTCCTTCCTCTTCACATTTTTTGAATTGTTTGAGGAAGACAGGTAATAGCACTTCTTTATATGTGCTAATATATAATTATGCGTCTGGTCCTGGACTTACGTTTGCTTGGAGTTTTTAAATTACAAATTCAATTTACTACTAATCATTGGTCTGTCCCAATTGTCTATTTCTTCCTGATTCAATCTTGTGAGCTTTTATGTTTCTAGAAATTTGTCCATTTCTTCTAGGTTTTCCAATTTGTTGGCATATAACTATTCATAGTATTCTCATGATTTTTTGTATCTCTGTGCTATCAGTTGTTATTTTTCTTTTATTTCTCACTTTGTTTATTTGGTCTTCTCTCTTGTTTCTTAATAAGCTGGCTAAATATCTGTCAATTTTGTTTATCTTTTCAAAAAACTGCTCTTGGTTTTATTGCTGTTTTCTATTTTGGGGGAAGGCATCTCTATTTTATTTATTTTCTCCCGATCTTTACTATTTCTTTCCTTCTGCTGACTTTGGGCTTTGTTTGTTCCTCTTTTTCTAATTCCTTTAGGTGGTAGGTTAGGTTTTAGATTTTTCCTTTTATTGAGGTGGGCCTGTATCTCTATAAACTTCCTTCTTAGAACTGCTTTTGCCATATCCCATGGATTTTGAAAAGTTGTGTTTCCATTTTCATTTGAGTCAAGGTATTTTCTGGTTGCCTCTTTGATTTCCTCACTGACCCATTGGTTTTTTAGTAGCATGTTGTTTAATCTCCACGTATTTGTGCTTTTTTCCATTTTTCCTCCTGTAATTGATTTCTAGTGTCATAACACTGTGGTTGGAAAAAAGCCTGACATAGTTTATATCTGCTTAATTTGCTGAGATTTTTTTGGTGGCCTAACATGTGATCTATTCTGGAAAATGTTCCACGTGCACTTGAAAAGAATATGTATTCTGCTGTTAGGATGGAAGTCCTGTAGATATATATTAAGTCCAAATGGTCTAATGTGTCATTTAAGACCACTGTCTTCTTATTGATTTTCTGCTAGATGATCTGTCCATTGATATAAGTGGTGTGTTAAAGTCCTCAACTATTATTGTATTATTGTTCATTTCTCCCTCTATGTCTGTTAATATTTGCTTTATATATTTAGGTGTTCCTGTATTAGGTCCATATATGTTAGTGAATGTTAATCCTCTTCTTGTATTTATTATAATATAATGTGCTTCTTTTTTCTATTGTTATAGACTTTCTTTTAAAGTCTATTTTGTCTGAACCCATTTCTGGTCATTTCTGTTTGCATGAAATATCTTTGTCCATCCCTTCACTTTCAGTCTGAGTGTCTTTAGCTCTGAAGTGAGTCTCTTGTAAGCAACATATAGATAGGTCTTGTTTTTTATTTCAGTTATCTACCCTATGCCTTTTGATTGGAGCATTTAGTCCACTGACATTTAACGTGATTACTGATAGGAATGTACTTATTGTCCTTTTGTTATTTCTGTTGTTTTTTGGTTTCTTTTGTTTTTGTAGTTCTTCTCTTTCCTTGTCTTCTTCTTTTAGTTTCTTCCCTTGTGGTTTGATGATTTTCTTTAGTGATATGCTTGGGTTCCTTTCTCTCTAGTTTTTGTGTATCTATTGGAGTTGTTTGATTTGTGGTTACCATGGGGTTTATATATGTTGACCCATATCTGTATCTCCATGTTATAAATTTCTAGTCATTTAAGTTAAAATACATTCTAAATGATTTACATTTTTTACTCCCTTCCCCCACATTGTGTTTTTGATGTCATGTTTTGTATCTTCAACTTTATCCCTTTACCAGTTTAGTTAAAGTTTATTTTACAGTTTTTTGTCTTTTAATCATCTTACTAGCTTATTTAAGTGGTTGATCCTCAGCTTTTACTATGTATTTGCCTTTACTAGTGGAATTTTTCCTTTCCTATAGATATTTCCTTCTTGTTATAGCCTTTTCTTTTCCACTTAGACAAGAGCCTTTAACATTTCTTTTAGCATAGGTTTAGTATTGATGAACTCTTTTAGTTTTTGCTTGTGTGAGAAGTTCTTTATCTCTCCTATTCTAAATGATAATCTTGCTGGGTAGAGTATCCAGGTTGGCAGTTTTTTCCTTTTAGCACTTTGAATATATCATGCTACTCCTTTCTAGCTTGCAAAGTCTCTGCAGAAAAATCAGCTGATAGCCTTATGAGGGTGCCCTTGTATATGACTGTTTTTCTCTTGCTCCCTTTAAGATTATATATTGATCTTTAACTTTTGCCATTTAATTATATCTTTGTATGGGTCTGTTTGGTTTCATATTGTTTGGGACCATCTGTGTTTCCTGAACCTGGATATCTGTTTCCTTCTTCAGGTATGGGAAGTTTCCAGCTATAATTTATTCAAATACATTTTCAACCCCTTTCTCTTCTCCATCTGGGACCCTTATAACGTATTAGTATACCTGATATTCCAGAGGTCCTTTAAACAGTTTTATTTTTTAAAATTTGTTTTTCTTTTTGCTGTTATGATTGGATAATTTTCATTATTCAATTTTCCAGGTTACTTATGCATTCTTCTCGATCACCTAGATGGCTGTTCATTCCTTCTAGAGCTTTTCATTTCTGTTATTGTATTCTTCAATTCTTGCAGGTTCTTTTTTATATTTTCTAGTTTCTTGTCAAAATTATCACTGTGTTCATCTATTTTTTTTCCCTAATTCAATTAGCATTCTTATTACTAATGCTTTGAACTCTATCTGGTAAATTATTTATTTCTGTTGTATTAGTTGTTTTTTCAGGAGTTTTCTCTTGTCTTTTCATTTGAAATAAATTCCTCTGTCTTCTCATTTTGCTTAACTTTCTCTGTCTCTGTGATGTTAGGTGAAACAGTTACCTATCCTGGTCTTGAAGGAGTGTCCTTGTGTGTGAGTGTCTCTATACAGTCTGCATGTGCCCAGCAGCTATCGTGGGAGAGCTGGATCTGATGTGAACACGAATCATGTCTTTCCCCAGGATGTGCTGGCAGCTATCATCTTGTAAGGAGGTGGGGATGGAGATGGAGGGGCTAGGGCCAGTGCCTGGTGTGAGCTGGGGATTCTCCACTGGTCATCTGCCAGAACGTCCCTATTGGGGGTGTGGTTGGGGTCCAAGTTGCTGGAGTAGAAGCCCAGAGGGTTGAGTCTGAGCTGGCTGTGTTCCCTTTAAGTGTGTGTACTTCCCCCTCCCAGCTCTGTTTCCCCTGTCCCACAGGGGAGCAGTGCGGGAGCAAGAGGGGCTGACGTGGGTGCTTGGCATGGGTCTGGGTGTGGGCTGTGACAGTCAAGGCTTCCAGATGGCTTCTGATGCACTGCCTCTGTAAGAACCAGTAATGGTTGGCCCCTCCCCACTTAGATACCACTCTGGTCTGAGCCACCTTTGTCCCTCACAACTGAGCTCTCCCTTCAGCCATTACAGCGCTTGCACTAGTGTGGAGCTGTGCTGTAGAGGAGGTGGGGCTGGGTGTGGGTGCTAGGATGGGTCTGGGCATGCACTGTGGCAGCCACAGCTGCATTCAAAGCCTGGGGCCACTTTGTGCCAGTGACGGCTGCTCATGTCCTGTTCAGGAACTGGGTCTGGGCCACTTCCATCCTTCACAACTGAGCTCTCCCCTTGGCCATAGCAGCCGTCGCCCCAGCATGGAGCTGCATTGTGAAGCTGGGCTAGAGCAGGCACTTGTCCCAGGTTGGGGTGGTCATGAGAAACCAGCCAACATCCCATACAGTTTCATTCTTCCCTCTCTGCCTGGCTTCCGGAGTAAGCAAGTGTGTGCATGCTCCTCACGGGTGGAGTCCAGGCTTCCCACAGGTCTCCTTTCAGTCCCATGAGCCCTCCAACCAGCCAAGGGGACTTGTCTTCTCAGTGTTGAACCCCAGAGCTGGGGCACCCAAAGTGTGGCTTGCACTGCTCACTCCCCAGGGAGGATCTCCCAGACCTTGTAATCCCCTCCTCTTCTGAGTCCTCTCCCAGGGGCACAGGTCCTAACTTGATCACGTCTGTCTCTTCCTTTCCTACTCAATCCCGTGTGTATCTTTCTTACAGCCTTGGTTGTACAAGAGCCTTTCTGTCAGTCTGCAGTTAGTTTTCAGTGAGAATTGCTTTACGTGTAGATGTATTTTTGATGTGTTCATTGTGGGGAGGTGAGTTTTGTGTCCTCCTACTCCACCATCTTATCTCTCCTTTCTTGGTTTGGTTTTTAAAGTCGCATTCAAACTGACTGGAAATGGTAGGGGACCAGTATTCTAGCACATTCAATTTTGGGTTCCCAAAGATCAATTATTTGTTCTGAGGTGGCATAAGACTCTGTTTAGTCTTCAGGAAGTTTCTTGAGGAAATAGTCTTCAAAGTTTCATTACTATGAATATGTATGGACTAAACTATACAGTGCTTCATGAAATCCATGTATATTGATAATGTTTAATACATCTGTATTAGGTGTAACATAACTGACCCTTTTACTTTCAGAAAATATTTTTCCATGTTATAAGGAATTATAGAAATACAAGAAGTAGACACCAGGTCTTTCTTTTCTGCCAATCCTTTGTCAAGGGGGTGATGGGGAACAAATGAAAACTTCTGCCTAATAGTCTATGGTAGAAAATCATGTATATCAAGCTATAGCTCTGTAGAAATATGCCAAGAAAGTCAAATAAGCTAATAACATTTGAAAAGATTGTGTGGACTGTGCTAGTACCATAGTCTACGTCACAGTAAAGAATATAATTCTTTATATTCTAATATAAAGAATATAATTCATAGATTCTCTATGAATATGAATCTATGAATATAATATATATATAATAAAATTATATATTATATATATAATAATATATATAATATAATCTATGTATATAATTCATAGATTCTCTTAGTTCAGATCCTAAGGGATTACACAGGGATAAAGAAGATTGATATTTCCTCATAGGTCATTGTATCTTCCCCTTTTATTCTCATTGATGCTAATGTGGCCATTGTCTCATAGCTGGACATTATATAACTTCTCATCAGTCTGTTTCATTCCCACAGTATATTGGATTTGCCTTCATAAGAAACTGCTTTTACCAAGTGAGTCTCCTCTTTAAACTTTTGGTATCATTTTGTCCTGGGGATAGAGGAGTTGATTATCTGGTCCCAGCCTCTTCCTGTTTCTACTCCACAAGTAGTTACAGCCAGGCAGATATATTTATTTCCCAGTATCCTCTGAGCATTTTGAGCTGTGCCTTTGCTCATAGTATTACCTTACCTGTCTCCCAATGGATTCTGTCCATCTCCCACAGGCTTGTCAAGAGCCTCACCTCTGAAGCCTTTCATCAAATGGTCTATAGTGATTTCTCTTTATTCTAAAACTAAATAGAAGTAGCCTCTACTACTTATTCTACACTGCAATACTGCGAATAGCTAGGCATTTCCATATTGACCTTTCATCCCCACTACTCCACACTAGTTAGAAAGGCAATATCCAACTGCATTACCACGACAATTCATTGGTAAGCAGTGTCTCTCTTTACCAGCTCTCCTCCAATTATGTGTAGACTTAAGGAGGTCATGCCTAACGACTGGTAAGTGCCTTAGAAGATGACTATTTTAAAGCTTCCCTTAATTATTTTCCCTTTTGAATAGACAGGTATGGATAATAATGAATATTCTTTGCTTAACAGTATATATGACTATAAAAGAATTACAGGCCCAATCAGGATTAAGAGAGAATTTCCTTTTGGTCAACAGTATTCACAAATATTCCAGCTTTTATATGGACATTATGTACTTGTCTCAGACTACAAGCTCTAAACTTTGGAAACTTGGAAATAAACTTTTCCACAGGTACACATCAGGCAATGGGATGGCTGCCGTGATATGTTGCTCAGATCCTTGTTCAGGAATGGACTGAGTCGGCAAGCTGCTGAGAGTGCTGCAGGCATACAGCCCTCAGCTGTCAGCCACTTTCAGGGGTTTCTCAGTGGCAGAGAACAATCTTGTCCAAAGCCATACGTCTTTCCTGGATGGACTGCATCTAATAAATGATTGTCCCAGGAGTATAAAGGCCTGGCCCCTTGTCCCAAATATGGGCAGCCCTGAAGGATAATTTTACCTTTAGAGCTCCCTACAGGTATTCCACCCAGACAGGACTTCAGCTTGACTTGTCCCTCTGCTCAGTTCTACTTGCTTCCCTTCCATTTCACAATTGAGGATCCCAAAAGCACTCTCTAAAAACGCTTCTGCCTGCTAATCTCCATCTCAGAGGCGGTCTATCACAGATCGAGTTTTTCAGAAAGCAGGGAAAGAAACAAACACAGTGAACACCATGATGTCTCCCTTTTGCTTATTACCATCTCTTTAAAAACTAAACCGTTTTAGCCAATGGAGTAGGACGTGGTGGGGAATTAAAAAAAAAAAAAAGGGAGGCACAAGCTGAATCTGAACCTTGGAATGCAGTGTGACATAGAAGACACTAGTCTAAAGCCTGAAAGATCCCCGTGGGACGTTAGTGCTCACTATGCAACTGTTATCATAGCAGTAACATCCATGTTTCACCACCTCCCCTGTTTAACAATTCTTATGGAAGAACTATCTCCATTTTACATTTAACCTAACCATTTGTAAATATCTGGATTCTTTTTTTTAGAGAATTTGTATGCCAAGGGTTAGAGGTATGCCTGTTTGGAGGAAGTCTGAATGGCAGAGAAAAATAGGTCAATCATGCTCCCAGAAATTGATTGCACCAGTAGGCTGTGTGCTTGCAGAGTGAGGGCAGTGCAGTAATGTTTGAAAGCATGCCCGCAGAGTGGGGGCCATGAGTCTAGATGGGGTTAAGTGCATTCTCTTCTTCCCTAACTGTACCATTATGGGTGGTAAAGAGGAGAACTGATTTTTGTACTTTTATACGGATGAATGGCTGAATTTGCTCAAACCTCTTTAAAAGGTCCCAGCAGGCACGTACAAGACAGAAGAAAAGGAACATGTCAAACTGAACCTGACCTGTAGATTCATCCCAAACTAGCCTTCCAAGGCTCTTGGGGAAGATGAACTCAGGGGTGAAACTCTTCCTCATCCCTAACAAAAACCTCACTTATGTTACTAGAGATGAAAATAAGGAAAATCCTGTAAGAGCACTAGAAGGTAAAGAAGAATACCATTCCATCTGGTGCATTTCTTTAAGTTATTGGTAGTATGTAAGCACTGGAATGAGTTTGAAGTCAAGAGTGGCCACTACCTCGCTATTGTGGATTAATAGCAGTTGCTACTTAGGGAAAGGGGAGCTCAGTCTTTTAAGTCTAAACGAGCAATGCTTTTTCCTGATATGGGTGGGTATAAGAAGTAGGCAAACTGTGGATGCCACCTTAAAGGTTAAAAATTTTGATGAGGAAAGCCAGTCACCCCCAGCACAGCAACTTCAGTCACAGCTAGTTTTTATACTCGCTCCCTCAGGATGAAGTAATAGTTGAAACAATAACAGAAGAATGTTGAAAAGATCTAAAATTCTGGAATGTATAAGGGTTTAGTTCTAGTTCATCCAAAAAGACTCAAGTCACCTATTTATTACGCAAAATTAGAAGAGTTTTCCAAGGTTTCAATCTTATGTCTCCCTTAACTCTTTTTATAAGGGCTATTGTTAACAAATAGTTTATCATTTCTCATTTATTTGGGATTTAGCAGTTAAAAGTTAAAAATGAGATTCATTGACAGTAAGGGTATAGGGAAACAGGAATTTCCCTAAAAGATGCAAAATCAGTTTGTTTTGTCTAATTGACAAATTAAAATTGATTATGAAACCCATAGAGAGCTCAGATATTAGGTTTCTAATGACATAGACTATTGTGGGAAAAAAATCTATCTTTACATCTTTATGAAGAAAGTCTTTTTCCTTCCTAATTCATTAAGTGTTGAATGATTTTTTTTATAAAAAGAATGTGCTAGTTTGACAGTAAGGTACCCAAAGTCATTCAGGAGGCCTCAACTTAACGAAGCCTTCCCAGGGAAGCTGTTGACAGTGTGTAACCAATGACTCCCTAGACTAGATTAAATCCCCTCTATGTGCTCCCATAGCATTCCAAACATCCTTTAATATCACTCCTATTTCTCATTCTTGTAATTAGTAATTGTTTCTCATTTTTCCTGCTTGGCACTAAAAACCATTAAGTCAGGGAATAAATAATATCTAGAACACAAAGGGGCATATACATTGTGTCACTTTAAGTATCTGAAACATTTCCTATGGTTCTCTTTATTCAAGATAAGACTTTTGAGAAAATATGAACTTCATAGGACAGTAAGAAGAAAGATGGTATATAAAATGGCTACATTTATGAGAAAAAGAAATGAAGCTGTAACATTTTAAAAATCATTAGAAGTAATAAAGAGTAGAATAAACACTGAAGGCAATTCTGAAGCTCAGATCGCAGATGACAGGAGCCCACCTTAAGCTGGAGACTAATGTAGCTCACATGTTAAGACAGTGACAGGTTACAGAGACACAAGTCTAAATCCAAACGTAATGAGAAGGAATTCCATCCTTTATAATTACTCTACTCTTGAAAGACCTTAAATGGAAGGCCATGGACCACAGCAACATTTCCTGAAATCTGCTGCCCTCACACTACCCATCTCTCTGACACCTTCCACACCTCCACTGGATATACTCTTCTAGTCACTGCCAAGGGCTTTTTGCCTCCTCCCTTTGTTTGTCTTTGATTCTTTCCTCTTGGGGAAATGGCTCAGTTCATCCCAATACAAAAATAATAAACCTGTCTATAAACTTCCCCTTTCTTTTCCCCTTAGGCAAGAGCATTTACAGGATTCTTTTTGGTGGGTCGGCAAAAGTAAAAAGGAAGAAGTCTTTTTCCCAGGCGGTTAATTTTTATACTGTCATAGATTGAAGTATGTCTGTTTGCTTATTACTTCTCTTCCCTTGTTATAGTATCTTCCTGAACATCTGTTTTGTCCCCCATATCTATATTTCATCCAGATAATGTCTCCTCTCTGATCATTTATCTATCATGTATCTAAGAAGTAGGTAGTTAAGAATCAGGCAAGGATGTTCTGTCATTCTACAAATCCTTTCAATATTCTCGCCCCCGAAGTGCTCTCTCTTGGATTTCTACAGCACTGGAACATGGCTTAAAGCTAGGCATGGACTGCAGCAGCTTTTATATCCAATTCCAGCAGAGAATGATCAGGCCCTTGAGATGAGATGGTATGGATTCCTAAGCAGGCAATCTGGCTAAGCTGAGAGGAAAATTCATGTGTGTATAGTTACAATCCAAAGAACGAATGCATCTGAGATAAAGCTGGGTCCCATCGCCCCATAGCATTGGGAAAGCAGTGGATCTTGAGGATAGTTTATGCTGCTTCAGAATTTGGTACCAGAAACACCTCTGGATTCATGCAGAATAAGGCCATGTTAGATTGCAGAAATCTAAATTACTAGGCCTTGTAATTTCCATACACACCTTGTGGGCAGCACTGATGTGGTCTGTTGTATATGGTCAGTGGGTCTCTCCAGGAGGCCACAGAGTTTATTGCTTTACATATGGGCTGTTCATGTTATGTAGCCTTTGGAATAGTGATTGGAAAGAATACAGAGGGTTAAACTGGAATGTTGGCCTTATGCTGGTAGTCTTGGATAAACAGTTATTTTCCCCTTCTGGCAAGCATTGGAATTAAAACATGGTTCATCTGCCCTGTAACAGCATCTCCTATTCAACTGGCTTTAACAAATCAGGAATTCATGACTGTTGCTGTTATTGTTGTCATAAGGCAAGCACCAGTCTGAGATCTGTCCCTACTCCCTCTCATCCTGCCCGCAGGGTCAGTTTCAAGGGGTCTAGGTTTTTTTTAGAAGTTGGATTTTCAGTGAACTCACCTCACTTGGACCTCTGAATATTAAGCCATGTACTTTGTATATTTCAATGTTGTATTGGATACTGGCTTCAGCAATGCTCCCAGAATGTCATAACACAATGAACTGACTTTTCAAATGTTGCTTGGAAGGCAGTTTTTCCCTAAACACTGGGCAACCTAATATAGCAAAAAGTTCATAGGCCTTAGAGTCAAGCCAGGCCCAGGTTCTGACCTTGTTCTCTACAACATTCCTAGTATCTCTAATGATAAGTGAAAAACTAGAGATGCCAAAAATAAAAGGTGATAGGAATATAAAGCACCTGAGGTGTCACCATGTATTAGTAATGGTGCTAAGCCAGTGTTTCTCCCTTCTTAGTTCTTGTCTTATGAATTCTCAAATTCAAACTGTTATTCAAAGAGCACAGGAAGTACCTTCCATTGGCCAAACAGTTGACTGGTCAATGTCCTGTTACCTAAACCTAGTACAAATAAGTTCTTGGTGTGTTTTTCTCAGTGAGATGCTATCTCAAAATTCTATACAATGGTATCACAGTTTACAGGATTGCATTGGTTCAGGTCAATTTTCCTTATTTCTGAAAGCCACTCCAGGTATTAAATACACCTTCCTATTACTTTAAAAGGGCTATATGTGCTATTTGTACCCAACAAGATAGCCAAGACTAGGGCATTTACTTCAAGATATCTGAAACCTTCCATTCCATAGAGGAATTGGCATCTATCTTTACACATACCTTACCATTCTATTATATTGCTTTCTAAATTGGCAAAGAAAACCCAATATGGCAAGACTGAGGCCTGGACCCTCTGTCCTGAACAGAGTGGGCCAGTTGTGTGCTGGGAACTCTGCTGTCACCGGTTCTTGATTATCTCTCTGGGTGGGTTCCTGGCAGTAGAAATGACCCCACACTGCTTGTGGCAGGAGAACCAGCTGGGCCATAACTTGTTCCCTTGCTCTCTCTGCTTCTGTATATATTCTCACTAGGAGACAGGAGTGATTTGTAAAGTACTATAGAAGGCTTTAGCATGCCAAGGAGAGGTATTTTGACAGCCTGGCATGGTGTGCCAGAGTGAATGAGATGGCCTCATTTCATTGTTTCATTGCTGATTATTCATCTTGTTTCATTACTGATTATTTACCTAGTCTTCATGGTTCTTATAAGAACAGCACCCAAGTATGGTGATGACCTTCGAATTTGGTCAGTCTGGTATCAGTAGAGCTCAGAAAAAGCTTTTCCTGGCATGTTGCCACCACTTCCGGAATTTCTGCTATGTTAAAAAAAATTAACAGCTATATTAAAGTATAATTGATATAAAATAATCACTTACTAAATTATGTACATTAGATATGTTAACTTTTGACGTATGTGTATACCTATGAAACTATCATCACAGTGAAGGAACATGCATCATTGCCAAAACTTTCCTTTTGCTGCTTTGTAACCCCTCCCTCTCACTGACTTAGTTTGCCACCGTTTATTAGTTGTTCCACATCCTTAACAACAATGGGTCAGGACTAGAGGGCAAAAGTAAGCTGCACTGACACCCCTCCTGCTTGGGCTTAATTCTGAATGTACCATTTCCATCTTCTAAGGTTGGACAAGCCCTGCAACAATCCACTGTGACTTAATGGACCAGATATTTCCCAGCTTATAACAGATGAGACAAATGGTCACTTACTGTTCCATGGTCAAGTGTTCCATCTCTACGAGGCCCTAATAACATACCAGGAACTGTTTCTCAAAAGCATATAATTTTCTGTTTTAGATGACATGGCCTTGCTTCAGAACCCCAGGGACTTCCAATAAACTCTACAGTGAAACATTTCTCACCATTGACAACATCAGGACTGCTCAATCATCTGACTGAAGATGTAAAGCTGCTTGCATCATAGTCTGGACTTGCCAAAGAGCACATTCCTGCTCCCAGCCCACTTAAAACTGGCAGCCTTTTGTATCAGCTAGTTTATAGGCTAGACCAATGTCTCAGATGAGGAATTTGTTGTCCCCAGAATGCAAAGAGGCTGACCAAGCACTATGCTTTCTTCTTCTTGGCAAAGTATGTAAGATGCAGTAATTTGTGCTTTACCTTGGAGACATCCAGGCACATTCCTGGTCACTAGATATCTAGAAAATTTATTAAAATTAGATTCCTGAGTCTTGTAAGGTTCCTCTCTTGCCTCCCAGAAAACATGGTTCTTATCAAAGCTTTCAGTATACTAGCCAACTCTGACACAGTCTGCCTAATCAGTATGTTTTCATGGACGTAATGGATCAATGTGATGTTCTTTACATATTCACACGGTCCCAATCTCTTCTGGCTATATTATGATAGCAAGGAAGAGTTATCATGGTTTATAAATGAACTTCCTTGTCTATTCCATGCGAATGTTTTCCCCAGGGCTGTCTCTTCTGTTCCATTAATGTATATGTCTTTTGTATGCCTAAAACATACTGTTTTAATTACTATAGCTTTGTAATATAGTTTGAAATCAGGAAGCATGATGCCTCTAGCTTAATTCTTTTTCATGATTACTTGATCTTTGGGTCTTTTATGGTTTCATACAAATTTTAGGATTGTTCTGTTTCTGTGAAAAATGCCATTGTTATTTTGATAGGGATTGAATTGAATCTGTAGATAGCTTTGGGTACTATGGAAATTATAACAGTATTAATTTTTCCAATCCATGAGCATGGAATATATTTCCATTTATTTGTATTTCCTTCAAATATCTTATCAATGTCATTTTCCAAATATAGGTCTTTCACCTCCTTGGTCAAATTTAATCCTATGTATTTTATTCTATTTGATGCAGTTGAAATTAAGAAAACCATCTCTTTCACTTTTTCTTATAGTTTGCTATTAGTGTATAAACACACAACTGACTTTTGAATATTGCTTTTGTACCCTGCAACTTTACTAAATTCATGTATTTGAACTAAATTTTTTGATGGAATCTTGTGTGTGTGTGTGTGTGTTTTCATTGGAGTATAGTTGTTTTACAATGTTGTGTTAGTTTCTACTGTAGAGCGAAGTGGAATTCCCTGTGCTATACATCAGGTTCTTATTAGTTATCTATTTTATACATATTAGTGTATATATGTCAGTCCCAATCTCCCAGTTCATCCCCCTGTCCACTTTTCCCCCTTGGTGTCCATACATTTGTTCTCTACATCTGTGTCTATATTTCTGCCTTGCAAACCAGTTCATCTGTACCATTTTTCTAGATTCCACATATATGTGTTAATATACGATATTTGTTTTTCTTTCTGACTTACTTCACTCTGTATGACAGTCTCTAGATCCATCCATGTCTCTACAAATGACCCAATTTCGTTCCTTTTTAAGGCTGAGTAATATTCCATTGTATATATGTACCACATCTTCTTTATCCATTCATCTGTTGATGGACATTTAGGTTGCTTCCATGACCTGGCTATTGTAAATAGTGCTGCAATGAACATTGGGGTGCATGTGACTTTTTGAATTATGGTTTTCTCTGGGTATATGCCCAGTAGTGGGATTGCTGGGTCATATGGTTGATGGAGTCTTTAGTATTTTCTATATACAATATGCCAACTGCAAAGAGAATTTTACTTCTTTTCTGATTTGGATGCCTAGTATTTCTTTTTCTCATTTATTGGGATGGCCAAAAAGTTCGTTTGACTTTTTCTGTAAGATTGTATGGAAAAACCCAAACAAACTTTTTGGCCAATCCAATAATTGCTCTGGCTAAGACTTTCAGTACTATGTTGAAAGAGTGGAGTGGTAAGAGTGGGCATCCTTGTCTTGTTCATAATCTTAGAGGAAAATGTTTCAGCTTTTCACCATTGAGTATGATGTTAGCTGTGGTCTTGTCATATATGGCCTTTATTAAGTTACATTCCCTCTATACCCACTTTGTTGAGAGTTTTTATCATGTATGGATGGTAATTTTTGTCAAGTGATTTTTCTGTATCTATTGAAATGATTTTTATCCTTTATTTTATTAATGTGCTGTATCACATTGATTAATTTGATAATGTTGAACTACCCTTGCTCTCTGTAATAAACCCCATTGATCATGGTGTATGATCCTATTAATGTACTTCTGAATTCA
This sequence comes from Delphinus delphis, assembly GCF_949987515.2. Taxonomy (NCBI): domain Eukaryota; kingdom Metazoa; phylum Chordata; class Mammalia; order Artiodactyla; family Delphinidae; genus Delphinus; species Delphinus delphis. Next base: position 89,411,899 of record NC_082684.1, read on the forward strand.
ATTTGCTAATATTTTATTGAGGATTTTTTTATCCATGTTCACCACAGATAATGACCTGTATTTTTTCTTTTCTGGTAGTTTCTTTGTCTGACTAGGGTATCAAGGTGATGCTGGCTACATAAAATGTGTTTGGACATAAGAGTTTGAGAAGGATTGGTAGGAATTATTTTTCAATGATTAGCAGAATTCATTAGTGAAGCCATCTGCTCCTGGACTTCTTTTTTGGGAGATACTTGACTACTAATTCAATTTCCTTACTAGTAATCAGTCTGTTCAGATTTCCTATTTCTTCATGATTTGGTTTTGGTAAATTGTGTTTCCAGGAATTTATCCATTTCTTTTAGGATGTTTACTTTGTTGGCTTATAATTGTTCAAAGTGGTCTTTTATGATCCTTTGTATTTCTGTTGTATCTGTTGTAATCACCCCTTTTTCCTGTCTAATTTTACTTATTTGAGTCTTTTTTCTTGGTGTGTCTAGCTAAAGGTTAGTCTCGTCAAGAAACCAACTCTTAAAAAAAAAGATAAAAAAACAGTTCTTAGTTTCATAGATCTTTTCTATTATCTTTTTAGTCTCTATTTCATATATTTTGCTCTAATCTTATTTCCTTACTTCTATTAGTGTATTCTTATTTTTCTAGTTCCTTGAGATGTAAAGTTAGGTTGTTTGAGATCTCTTATGGTTCCTTATATAGATGTTTATTGCTATGAACTTCCCTCTTAGAATTGCTTTTGCTGCACTCCATAGTTGTGGTATATTGTGTATATATTATCTTTTGTATCAAAAAATTTTTTATTTCTTTTGACCCATTGGTTGTTCATTAGCATGTTGTTTAATCTTCCCATATAAGTGAATTTTCCAGTTTTCTTCTTGTAACTGGTTTCTAGTTTCATACCCTTGTGTGGGAAAAGATGCTGAATATAATTTCAATTTTCTTGAATTTATTAAGACTTTTTTGTGGCTTAATGTATGTTCTATCATCTTGGAGAGTGTTTCATGTGTGTTTGAGAACTACATGAATTCTCTTGCTTTTGGATGGACTGTTCTGTGAATGTTTAAGTCTGTCTGGTCCAACATGTCATTTGAGGTCAGCGTGCCCTTACTTTCTGTCTCACTGATCTATCCATTGATGGAAGTGGGGTATTTAACTGCCCTAGTATTATTGTATTGCTATTTCTCTTTAGAATTTGCTTTATATATTTATGTGATCCTATGTTATGTGAATAAATATTTACAAATGTATGTCCACTTGTTGGATTGACCCCTTTATTATTAAGATGTGACTTCCTTGGTCTTGAAGTCTATTTTGTCTGACATAAGTATAGCTTCTTTGGTTTAGATTTTCATGGAATATCTCTATCATCCCTTCATTTTCAGTCTTGAAATTTGTGCCCATAAAGCAGAATACAGTTGGTTGTTTTTTGTTTTTTTTTAATCCACCAGCCACCCTGTCTTTTGTTTGGAGAATTTAGTCTATTTACATTTAAATTAATTATTGATAAGAGTGGACTTAATTGTTTTCTGACTGTTTTTTGTAATTCCTTCATTCCTTTCTTCTTCTCTTTCTCTCTTATATGTGATTTGAAGATTTTCTGTAGTGTAATACTTTCATGTGTGTACCTACTATAGATTTTTATTTGTGCTTAACATAAATACAAAATATTTTATGCAAATCTCATAACAGTCAATTATAAGTTGATAACAACTTAAGTTTCAATGCATTCTAAAGCCCTGCAATTTTACTCTCCCAACATGTTTCATGTTTTGACTGTCAAAATTTATATCCTTTTATCTTGTGCATCCATTAACAAATTATTGTAGTTTTGTTATTTTTACTGTTTTTGTCATTAGCCTTCATACTAAATTTATAAGGAATTTATAAGTTATAACTTATAAATTAAGTAATTAATTATAATTTAAGTAATAAAACTTATACATTATTACTTATAAATTTAATTGCTTAATTTATGAGTAATTAACCTACCACCAACATTAGTTTAATCTTAATTTTAATATATATTTAGCTTCACTAGTGAAATGTATACTTCCTTATGTTTTTCTTTTCCTAATTAGAGCTCTTTTGTTTCAGCTGAAAGTTGTCCCCTTAACGTTGATTGTAAGGCCAGTCTATCGGTGGTAAACTCCTCCTTTTTTTTTTTGTCTGGAAATCTCTATATCTCTCCCTACAATTCTGAGGGCCAACTTTGATGGATAGAGTGTTCTTGGTTGGTATCTTTTTTCCTTTTAGCACTTTGAATATATTATGCATTTCCCTTCTGGACTTCAAAATTCCTGCTGAAAAATCTGTTGATGATCTTCTGCTATGTACAGAAGAGTGCTGCCTTTCAATCCTTTGTAACTGCCCAAGCAATTTTTTTTTTTGTTCTCAGTGGCTCCCAATACTTGAGGGTATGCCAAGAACTGTCAGTGTCCCAGGGGGAAGGATCTAAGTCAGCAGATTTTAAAGTATGAAACTATACCTCTTTCAGGGGAAGACTGTGAGATGAACAGTGCTGTGCACTCCCTCTGCACTGAGCCCTGAAGGGATAACCAGTTAAAAACTGTTTCTTTGTTTGCTTATTGGCCTGTTGAACATATGAACACAAGTCACTGGCCACCAGAGCCAGGCTATTAAGGGATATGTCCTCTGGGCAGCAGCCCCCAAATCTGAGAAAATATACCTATACACAAACTCCTTTTCTGAGATACTGGGGACCTGCAACAGGGGAGAGTGTGAAGATGGCACTTGATGGCCTCACTCATCTCTGGAAAGGATTGCAGTCAGTTCCCAGTGTGCATTAAATTAGAATCCTGCCTCTGAGACCGTAGTTTTTAAGATAAGAAATAAGCCTCTTTCATGGGAAGGCTGGGCATTTCTGTCTGCTGCTTCTGCACTGTGTGTTAGATTCCTAGCTGATTAAGAACGATTTCTTTATTCATTACTCTCCTAGGGGACCCACAAACAAGCATTGCTGGCCATCAGAGCCAGGCTAAGAAGGCACATCTTCTGAGTGACAGACACAAAACCAGGGCTGCTGACATGTATGTAAGTTTCTTTTCAGGAGATACTGGAGACCTGGAGCAAGGGAGACTACAAAGATGGTGCCTGCTAGCCTCCCCAATCTCTGGATCACTGCAGTTGGCCCCTAGTTGTATGTAAAATTAGAAGCCTGTTCCTCAGACTGAAGCTTTTAAGGTAAGCAAATAGGTCTGTTTCACAGAAAGACTGGGAACACTTCAGGCTCTTAGAGTGATGTCAGCATCATGGCAGTGTGAGATGTTGCCTTTGTCTCTCTCCTTCAATCAAAAACCATTAAAACACTAACTCAACAAAGTTTCCTCTGCCCAAAAGAGCAGGACACTAGAGATCTACACATATATACATCTATAGGTTGGTGGACTGGAGCACATAGAAGAAGAGGCAGAACCAGGTGAACAGTGAATGCTGTGCTTGCAATCCCAGCTTTCAGGCCATGGCAGCTGAGCCCAGTAACATCAGGGGAGGTAGGCAACTGAGCCCAGTAACAGAAGGGGAGGTAGTGGGGCATGAAACACTGGCCTTCCAGCCACAGAGGCACCTATGACTCCAGCCCTCCCACCTGCAGTGGTGGAGCCCACAAACCTGATAACACTAGACATGGCAGAGATGCCCAATGTCCTGGTGCCCCAGGTGGCAGCACCAGTAATGAAGGCACTGGGGGAAACGAGAGAATGGAGGGTGGAAAAATGCCTATTCTCAAAACTTGTGCTACAGTGCCACTTACTGAAAAAGGCCCCTAATTACTAACCTGTTGAATTGTTAGAATCCAGTAAAAAGTGCTTTACCTAAAGAAGAAAGGTGTTCACTACTTCAGATGTACGAGCAGAGGAAAAACTCAAGTACCATGAAAAACTTTGGAAACACGGTATCACAAAAAGAAAGTGACAATTCTCCAAAAACCAAACTTAAAGTCACAGAATATTGCAATTTAACTGATAGAGAATTCAAAATAATTGTCATAAAGAAACAAAAAAATTCTGAAACTGAGGAACTTAGTAAAAAAGATGAAGAATGCATTAGAAAGCATTGGATATAGAGCAGACCATATGGAAGAGAAATTTAGAAATGATATAGGTAGAAGAGGAGAGAGAACTAAAAACAATGAAAACATTCTACAAGAACTACCCAACTACATTAGGAAGGGTGACATAAAGATAATGGGTATCCCAGAAGGAGAAGAGAGGGATCAGAGAACTAATTTAAAGAAGAAAAAAAAAAGAGCTGAGAACTTCCCAAACCTGGGGGGAGGCCATGAAGCTAAGAAAACACCTAATTACCTCAATGCAAAAAAACCTTCTACAAAATACATAAAAGTCAATATGAAGAATTTTTTTTTTTTTTTTTTGCAGTATGTGGGCCTCTCACTGTTGTGGCCTCTCCCGCTGTGGAGCACAGTCTCCGGACGCGCAGGCTCAGCGGCCATGGCTCACGGGCCCAGCCGCTCTGCGGCATGTGGGACCTTCCCGGACCGGGGCACGAACCCGTGTCCCCTGCATTGGCAGGCAGACTCTCAACCACTGCACCACCAGGGAAGCCCAATATGAAGAATTTTAAAGACAGCCAGGTTAAAAAAAGTAACATACAAATGAACTCCCATTAGCCTATCAGCAGATTTCTCAGCAGAAACTCTATAGGCCAGGAGAGAGTGAAATGATATCTCAAAATACTAAAAAATAAAAACGGTCACCCAAGAATACTCTCTAACAAATTATCATTCAGATATAAAGGAGAAATAGACTTTCTCAGACAAACAAAAGCTAAGGAAGTTCATCACCACTAGACTTGCCTTACAAAAAAGGTTGAAAGAAGCTCTTCTATCTGAAACAAAAAGGCAAAAGTACACAAAACTCTGATTAAGGTTTTAAATAGAATCAGAAAATTGCAACTCATGAAGGTTAAAGAGAAAAAAGCAGTAAAAATAACTATATCTACTTTAATTTCGTAACAAGCTCACAACAGCAAAAGGGATAATTTGAGAAAATTAAAACGTAAAAGGAAGAAGAAAAGGATGGAACCATATATGAATAAACATAAGATATTTTGGACAGAAAAAGTACTATTTCACCTATGAGATGTTTTATACAAACCTCATGGTAACTACAAAACTAGAGCAGAGACAGAAAACATTTAAAAAAAGGAAACTGAAAAGAAATCATAGAAAAGCACCAAACTAATAGAACAACCAGAAAACAAAAGATAAAATGGTAGTACTAGGTCCTCATTTATCAATAATCACCCTAAATATAAATGGATTGAATTCACCAATCAAAACATACAGTAGCTGCATAAATCAAAAAACAAGACCCAACTATATGCTACCTCCAGGAGACTCATCTCATCTCTAAATACAAACATAGGCTTAAGTGAAGGAATGGAAGATGATACTCCAAGAAAATGGCAACCAAAAGAAAGTGGCTGTAGCAATAGTTATATCAGACAAATTAGAATTCAAGCCAAAAAAGATAACAAGTGAAAAAGATGTACATTATATTATGATAAAGTGGACAATTCAAGAAGAGTAAACAGACATAAATGGAGAAATTAACAGCAACGCAATAATAGTAGGGAATTTAAACACTCTACTTACATCAATGGCTGGATTATCCAGACAGAAATTCATCATCAACAACAAAAAATCACCCTTAAACATTAGGACCAGTTGAACTTAATAGATTTATATAAAACATTCTATCCAAATGCAGCAGAATGAACATTCCTTTCAAACACACATGGAACATTCTCAAGGATAGACCATATATTGGAAAACACAAGCTTCAGTTAATTTAAGAAGATTGAAATTATTCTAGAAATGAAGTACAAGAAAGTAAGCTGGAAAATCAGAACTATGTGGAGACTAAACAACATGTTACTGAATAATATTTGGGGTACTAAGAAATCAAAGGAGAACTAAAAATTGCACAAAGAAAAATAATGTAAAGGATGCAGCAAATGCCAATATCGGCCTACCTCAATAAACAAGAAAAGTCTCAAATAACCGATCTAAACTTACAACTAAAGGAAATAGAAAAGAAACAAGTGAAGCCCAAAGTCAGTAGAAGGAAAGAAATAATAAAGATCATAGCAGAAAATAAATGAAACAGACTAAGAAAACAGTAGAAATGATCAGTGAACTAATAGTTGGTTCTTTAAAAAGATAAAATTGGCAAGCCTTTAGCTAGACTCACTAAGGAAAAAAAGAGATAGAAGGCTCAGATAAATAAAAGCAAAAATGAAAGAGGAGAAATTAAAATGGATGTTCTAGAAATGCAAAGAATTAGAATACTATGAATAGCTTTATGCCAACAAATTTGACAACCTAGAAGAAATGGATAAATTCTTAGAATCATACAACCTTTCAAGATTGAATTAGAAGAGGATCCCCCCCAACCCACAAGGCCCCCTCGGCCACATGGGTCCTGGGTCTGAGCCCCTCCTCTGCCGCAGCGTCCTTTGGCTGCGTGGGTCCAGGTGAGCCAAGCGCTGCCCCCCTCTAAGGCTCCTCCAGCTGTGCAGGCCCCTGCAGGCATGCTTGTGAAGGCCTGTGCCCCAGCTGGCCTGCACAGGCACATGTGCTCCAGGCCAGCTTCAGGAGCAGTCAAGAGGGACACACGCAGAGGTGGGGCTGACACAGCAGGTCCAGAGACCTACCTAGAGGTCTTAGAGGGCCTAGGTTCTTGGGGGAGGCAGGGATTGGCTGTAGGTCACCGTGGAGGCAAGGACACTGATAGTGGAGGCATCAGGAAACTTTTTATTATTATCTTTATTCTCTTTTTAAAATTTTTTTATTCTTTCAATTATTTTTTGGTTTTGATTTTATTTTCCTAATTCTATTTTTTATTCTTTGTTATTGTTATGCTCTATTCTGGTGTTGTCTTTTTTTTTGTCTTTTTTTTTTTCTTAGCTGCACTTCATGGCTTTCACAGTCTTGCTTCCCAGACTGGGGTTGGGCCTGAGCTCCTATGGTGAGAGCACCAAGTCCAAGCAGCTGGATTAACAGAGAACTTCAGGTCCCAAGGAATAGTAATGGGTGTCAGCTCTCCCAGAGGTCCTCATCTTGGCACCAAGACCTGGCTCCACCTCACTGCCTGCCAACTCCAGTGCTGGGTGCCTCAGGCAAACAGCCAGCAAGACAGGAACACAGCCCCACCCATCAAAACAATGAGACAACAAAAATCTATGTTACAAAGGAGCAAGGTAAAAATCTACAAGACCAAAGAAATGAAGAGGAAATAGGGAACCTACCTGAAAAAGAATTCAAAATAATGATAGTAAAGATGATCCCAAATCTTGGAAATCGAATGGAGGCACAGATAGAGAAAATACAACAAATGTTTAACAAGGACCTAGAAGAACTAAAAAACAAACAGAGGTGAACAACACAATAACTGAAATGAAAAATACACTAGAAGAAATCAATAACATAATAACTGAGGAAGAGGAACAGATCAGTGAGCCAGAAGATAGAATGCTGGAAATAACTGCCAAGGAGAAGAATTAAGAAAAAAGAATGAAAAGAAATGAAGCAGTGTCAGAGACCTCTGGGACAACATTAAATGCACCAACATTTGAATTATGAGGGTCCCAGAAGAAGAAGAGAAAGGGTCTGAGAAAATATTTAAAGAGATTATAGTTGAAAACATTCCTAACATGGGAAAGGAAATAGCCACCCAAGTCCAGGAAGTGCAGAGAGGCCCACACAGGAAAAACCCAAGAGGAAACACACTGAAACACATATTAATGAAATTAACAAAAATTAAATTCAAAGAAAAAATATTAAAAGCAGCAAGGGAATATCAACATGTAACATGCAAGGGAATCCCCATAAGGTTATCAGCTGATTTTTCAGCAGAAAGTCTGCAGGCCAGAAAGGAGTGGCAGGATATATTTAAGTGATGAAAGGGAAAAACCTATAGCAAGATTACTCTACCCAGCAAAAATATCATTCAGATTCAATGGACAAATCAAAAGCTTTACAGGCAAGCAAAAGCTAAGAGAATTCAGCACCACCAAACCAGCTTTACAACAAATGCTGAACAAGTGCTAAAGGAACTTCTCTAGGCAGGACACACAAGACAAGGAAAAGACCTACAATAACAAACCCAAAACAGTTAAGAAAATGGTAATAGAAATATACATATCGATAATTACCTTAAATGTAAATGGATTAAATGCTCCAACCAAAAGATGCAGACTGGCTGAATGGATACAAAAACAAGACCCATATATATGCCGTCTACAAGAGACCTACTTCAGACTTAGGGACACATACAGACTGAAAGTGATGGGATGGAAAAGGATAATCCATGCAAATGGAATATCAAAAGAAAGCTGGAGTAGCAACACTCATATCAGATAAAATAGACTTTAAAATAAAGACTGTTACAAGAGACAAGGAATGACACTACATAGTGATCAAGGTATCAATCCAAGAAGAAGATATACAATTGTAAATATTTATGCACCCAACATAGGAGCACTGCAATACATAAGGCAAATGCTAACATCTATAAAAGAGGAAATCGACAGTAACACAATAATAGTGGGGGACTTTAACACCTCACTTACACCAATGGACAGATCATCCAGACAGAAAATTAATAGGAAACACAAGCTTTAAATGACACAATAGACCAGATAGACTTAATTGTTATTTATAGGACATTCCATCCAAAAGCAGCAGAATACATTTTCTTCTCAAGTGCACACGGAACATTCTCCAGGATCACATCTTGGGTCACAAATCAAACCTTGGTTAATTTAAGAAAATTGAAATCATATCAAGCATCTTTTCTGACCACAACACTATGAGATTAGAGATTAGAAATCAATTAAGGGGAAAAAAAACTGTAAGACACACAAACACATGGAGGCTAAACAATACACTACTAAATATCCAAGAGATCACTGAAGAAATCAAAGAAGAAATTAAAAAATGCATAGAAAAAAATGACAATGAAAACACGCAGACCCAAAACCTATGGGATTCAGCAAAAGCAGTTCTAAGAGGGAAGTTTATAGCAATACAATCTTACCTCAAGAAACAAGAAAAGTCTCGAATGAACAACCTAACCTCACACCTAAAGCAACTAGAGAAAGAAGAACAAAGAAAACCCAAAGTTAGTAGAAGGAAAGAAATCATAAAGATCAGAGCAGAAATAAATGAAATAAAAGTGAAGAAAACAATAGCAAAAATCAATGAAACTAAAAGCTGGTTCTTTGAGAAGATAAACAAAACTTTAGCCAGACTCATCAAGAAAAAAAGGGAGAGGATTCAAATCAGTAAAATTAGAAATGAAAAAGGAGAAATTACAAGAGACACTGCAGAAATACAAAGGACCATAAGTGACTACTACAAGAAACTATATGCCAATAGAATGGAGAACCTGGAAGAAGTGGACGAATTCTTAGAAAAGTACAACCTTCCAAGAATGGACCAGGAAGAAATAGAAAATATAAACAGACCAATCACAAGAACTGAAATTGAAACTGTGATTAAAAATCTTCCAACATACAAAAGTCCAGGACCAGATGGCTTCACAGGTGAATTCTATCAAATGTTTAGAGAAGAGCTAACACCAGTCCTTCTCAATTGTACAGGAAGGAACACTCCAAAGCTCCTTCTAGGAAGCCACAATCACCCTGATACCAAAAGAAGACAAAGATATCACAAAAAAAAAAATTACAGATCAATGTCACTGATGAACATAGATGCAAAAGTCCTCAGCAAAATACTAACATACAGAATCCAACAACATATGTAAAGGATCATACACCATGATCAAATGGGATTTATCCCAGGGATGCAAGGGTTCTTCAATTATGCAAATCAATCAATGTGATACACCACATTAACAAATTGAATAGAAACCATATGATCATCTCAGTAGGTGTAGAAAAGGTTTTGACAAAGTTCAACACCATTTATGATAAAAACTCTCCAGAAAGTGTGCATAGAGGGAATCTACCTCAACATAATAAAGACCATATATGACAAACCCACAGCAAACATCATTCTCAATGGTGAAAAACTGAAAGCATTTCCTCTAAGATCAGGAACAAGACAAGGATGTCCACTCTCACCACTATTATTCAACATAGTTTTGGAATTCCTAGCCACAGCAGTCAGAGAAGAAAAAGAAATAAAAGGAATACAAATTGGAAAGGAAGTAAAACTGTCACTGTTTCCAGATGACATGATACTCTACACAGAAGATCCTAAAGATGCCATCAGAAAACTACTAGAACTAATCAATGAATTAGGTAAAGTAGCAGGATACAAAATTCATGCATAGAAATCTCTTGCATTCCTATACACTAAAAACAAAAGATCAGAAAGAGAATAAAAAACCTAGGAATAAACCTACCTAAGGAGGCAAAAGACCTGTACTCAGAAAACTATAAGATACTAATGAAAGAAATCAAAGATGACACCAACAGATGGAGAGATATACCATGTTCTTTGATTGGAAGAATCAATATTGTGAAAATGATTATACTACCCAATGCAATCCCTATCAAATTATCAATGGCATTTTTCATAGAACTAGAACAAAAATTTTTTACAATTTGTGTGGAAACACAAAAGACCCTGAATAGCCAAAGCAATCTTGAGGGAAAAAAAAAACCAGAGCTGGAAGAATCAGGCTCCCAGACTTCAGCCTATACTACAAAGCTACAGTAATCAAGTTAGTATGGTACTGGCACAAAAACAGAAACATAGATCAATGGAACAGGATAGAAAGCCCAGAGATATACCCATGCACCTATGGTCAACTAATATATGACAAAGGAGGCAAGAATATACAACGGAGAAAAGACAGTCTCTTCAATAAGTGGTTCTGGGAAAACTGGATAGCTACATGTAAAAGAATGAAATTAGAACACTCCCTAACACCATCCACAAAAATAAACTCAAAATGGATTAGAGACCTAAATGTAAGACCAGACACTATAAAAGTCTTAGACAAAAACATAGGAAGAACACTCTTTGGCATAACTCACAGCAAGATCTTTTTTGACCCACCTCCTAGAGGAATGAAAATAAAAACAAAAATAAACAAATGGGACCTAATTAAACTTAAGTGCTTTTGCACAGGAAAGGAAACCATAAGCAAGATGAAAAGACAGCCCTCAGAATGGGAGAAAATATTTGCAAATGAAGCAACTGACAAGGAATTAATCTCCAAAATATACAAACAGCTCATGCAGCTCATTATAAAAAAAACCAAACAACTTGGACTTCCCTGGTGGCACAGTGGTTAAGCCTCCATGCTCCCAATGCAGGGGCCTGGGTTCGATCCCTGGCCAGGGAACTAGATCTCATATGCATGCTGTATCTAAGAGTTCACATGCCACAACTAAGGAGCCTGCCTGCCACAACTAAGACCCAGCGTAACCAAATAAATATTTAAAAAATAACCAGCAATCCAATTCAAAAAATGGGTGGAAGACCTAAATAGACCTTTCTCCAAAGAAGTCATACAGATGGCCAAGAGGCACATGAAAAGATGCTCAACATCACTAATTATCACAGAAATGCAAATCAAAACTACTACAATGAGGTATCACCTCATACCGCTCACAATGGCCATCATCAAAAAATCTACAAACAATAAATGTGGAAAGTGTGTGGGGAAAAGGGAAGCTTTATATGTTGGTGGGAATGTAAATTGATACAGCCACTATGGAGAACAGGTATGGAGGTTCCTTAAAAAACTGAAAATAGAACTACCATATGACCCAGCAATCCCACTACTGGGCATATATCCAGAGAAAACCATAATTCAAAATGACACATGCACCCCAATGTTCAGTGCAGCACTATTTACAATAGCCTGCACATGGTAGTAACCTAAATGTCCATTGACAGAAAAATTGATAAAGAATATATGGTACATACATACAATGGAATATTACTCAGCCATAAAAAGGAACAAAATTGGGTCATTTGTAGAGATGTGGGTGGACCCAGAGACAGTCATACAGAGTGAAGTAAGTCAGAGAAAAACAAATATCGTATATTAATGCATATATATGGACCTAGAAAAATGGTACAGATGAACCTATTTGGAAAGCAGAAATAGAGACACAGATGTAAACAACATACATGTGGACACCAAGGGTGTAGGAGGGTGGGATGAATTGGGAGATTGGGATTGACATATATACACTACTATGTATAAAACAGATAACTAATGAACCTGCTGTATAGCACAGGGAACTCTACTCAGTGCTCTGTGGTGACCTAAATGAGAAGGAAATCCAAAAAAGAGGGGATATATGTATATGTATAGCTGATTCACTTTGCTGTACAGCAGAAACTAACACAACACTATAAAGCAACTATACCCCAATAACAAAAAGAAGATTGAATTAGAAGAGATAGAATATCTGTGCAGACCAATCACTTGTAGGATTAAAACAGTAATTAAAAATGTCCCCCCAAATGAAATTGCAGGACCAGACAGCTTCACAGATAAATTTTACCAAACATTTAAAGAAGATTTAATATCTATCCTTCTCAAACTCTTCCAAAAAAAATGAAGAGGACAGAATTCTTCCTAACTTATCTGGCAAGTCCAACATTACCCTGACACCAAAACCCAACAAGAAGAACCCATAAAAGAAAATTATGGTCCAATATCTCTGATGGACATCAATGCAAAAATCCTCAACACTATATTGGCAAACCAAATACAAAAATATATAAAAAGGATCATACCATGATCAGTGGATTCATTCCAGGGAGCAAGGATGGTTCAAGAGCTGCAAATCAATCTAATGTGATACACCATACTAACAAAATGGAAGTTAAAAATCATATGATCATGTCAATAGATGCAGAAAAAGTATGTGACAAGATTCAACAACAATTTACATTAAAAAAACCTCTCAGTAAAATGGGTATAGAAGGAACATTCCTCAAAATAATAGAGGCCATATATAACAAGCCATAGCTAATATCATACTCAATGATGAAGAGCTGAAAGGTATCTCTGTAAGATCAGATACATGATAAGGATGCCCACTATTGCCACTCTTATTCAACATAGTATTGGATGTCCTAGCCAGAGCAATTATATATACAAGCAAAAGAAGTAAAAGGCATCCAAATTGGAAAGGAAGAAGTAAAACTGTCACTAATTGTAGGTGACATGATTTTATATAGAAAAAACCATAAAAACTCCACTAAAAACTTGTTAAAAATAATGAAAAAATACAGTAAAATTGCAGGGTACAAAATCAATATATAAAAATCTGTTGCATTACTATACATTAACAACAATCTTGTAGAAAGTAAAATTAAAACAATCCCATTTATAACTGCAACAACAACCACAAAAATACCTAGAAATAAGCTTAACCAAGGAGTTTAAAAACCTATACACTGAAAGCTATAAGACATTGCTTGAAGAAGACACAAAGAAATGGAAAGATATGTGCTCATGGAAGAATTAAAATTGTTAAAATGTCCATATTACCTAAAGCAATCTACAGATTCAATGCAATCCCTATCAAAATCTGAAGAGCAGCTTTCACAGAAATATTTTTAAAATCCTATAATTTATATGGAACCACAAAAGACCTCAAATAGCCAAAAGAAAGAAAAAAAGAACAAAGCAGAGGTGAAATATAACACTCCCTGATTTCAAATTATACTATAACACTGTAGTAATAAAACCAACATGGTATTGGCAGAAAAACACACACAGATCAGTGGAACAGAACTGAGACCCCAGAAATAAACCCACACCTATTTGGAGAATTAATTTATGACAAAAGAGAAAAGTACATACAATAGAGAAAGGATAGTTTCCTCAATAAATGGGGCTAAAGAACTGGACAGCCACATGCCAAAAAAACAAACAAATGAAAAACAAACCTAGACTGCTATCTTATACCATACACAAAAATCAACTCAAAATGCATTAAGGACTTGAATATAAGACCCCAAACCATAAAACTCCTAGAAACCATGTTCTTTGTCATCAGTCTTAGAAATATTTTTTTTTTTTGGTGTATGTCTCCTCAGGCAAGGAAATAAAAAGCAAAAATTAACAAATGGGACTATATCAAACTAAAAACCTGCACGCCAAAGGAAACCATCAACAAAATGAAAAGAGCCTACCGAATAAAAGAAGATATTTACAAACCTCATATCCAGTAAGGGGTTAATATCCAAAATATTAATATATAAAGAACTCATACAAATCAACAACAAAACAAGCAACGTGATTTTAAAAATGGGCAGAGGACCTGAATAGACAGTCTTCCAAAGAAGCCATGCAGATGGCCAACAGGCACATAAAATGATTTTCACCCTCACTCATTTTAAAGGCAATGAAAATAAAAACCACAATGAGATATCACCTCATTCCCATTAGAATGGCTAACATCAAAAAGCCAAGAAATAACAAGTGTGGATAAAAGGGAACCCTCATGCACTGCTGGTAGGAATGTAAATTGGTGCAACCATTGTAGAAAACAGTGTGAAATTGCTCAAAAAAATTAAGACTATAACTATGATATGATCCAGCTATTCTACTTTTGTATATTTATCCAAAGAATATGAAAACACTAATTCAAGAGGATATATATTACCCCTATGTTCACTGCACCATTATTTACAATAGCCAAGATACAGAAACAACATAAGTGCCCATCAACAGATGAATGGATATACATATATCTCACACACACACACATACATATATACACATAATGGAATACTGCTCAGCCATAAAAAGACGAAATCTTGCCATTACAACAACACAGATGAAACTTTAGAGTAGTATGTTAAGTGAAATAAGTCAGATGGAGAATTACTGTATGATTTCATTCAAATGTGCAATATTAAGTAAGTAAATGCATAAAGGAACAAATCAAACCATACAGAAACAAACACATAGATACAGAGAACAGAGTAGTAGTTACCAGAGGGAAAGGGCGATGGGAGGGCAAAACAGGTAAAAGGAGTCAGTTGTATGGTGACTAACAGAAACCAAACTTTTGGTGGTGATCATGCTGTAGCATACACAAAAGTCAAAATATATTGTATACATGAAACTTATATAATGTTATAAGTCAAAGTTACCTCAATTTTTAAAAAACAAACTCTCTTAGATTGCTATAGCCTTGTGGGTCTTATGGACACAAGCCTTGTTGGCTCTGAGAATTAGATGTTTGGGAGGCCAATCTCTCAGGTGATAGTTTTAAAAGTTGGGGCACCAGATGCAGGGTCCAAATTCTTCACGCCTCAAGGAGAAGCTGGAAGTTGTGAGTTCCCTCTTGGTTGTGTGTCACCTGGCTGGAGGTGGAGTTTATGGTGAGACTGTGAATCAGCCTCTCCTACTCATTTTTATGTGTGTTATTTTTTCTTCTCACTGAGGGAATTTTTCTGTATGTTGCTATAGATTCAGTGTGTCCATGGGAGGAGGTGAGTTCAGGAGCCTTCTACATTGCCATCTTGAACTGGAACCTTAGAAATTATCAGATTTATTGTTGTCTTTGAATTTAATTGTAGCAGGATTGTTATTGCATCTGTGATCTATTGACTCATGTGACTTTGGAAGCTACCATAGACATTGACCCTGTCTCAAAATCATTTAGACATATTCCATTGGAAAACACCCTTTGCCCCTAGGGGCCTGGGACAAGGGTGCATCCAACTTATATTCCTCTTGTAATTTCATGAAAGTACAAAAATATCATTTTGCTGCAGAAGAACACAAAGGGCACACAGATATGGTGGCCACTGGTGTACAAACAGAAGGTAAAACTTTATGCAACCGTATTAGCCCTTTAGCATGAATGTGATGTGTCTATAAGTAAATGATCTCCCATTCAGGGCTGACCTAGATATTAGAGGCAGTCATGGAGGAGTACCAGTAACGTCTTTAAGAACTGTATATCAAAGCTTACACAGTATATCAGACTAATTTTTGGAAGAAGATAGTGCTACATGAAAGTGTCAGGTTGGCCAAAAAGTTCATTCGGTTTCGAGTAGTTTTCATTTTCACAAAGATCTTTATTGAACAATGTATTCACTAACCGAATGGACATTTTGGCCAAACCAATATTTCATCAGATAACTCCTATAATTACAGCTTAAGGGCTCTTCTGCAGTGGAGTCAAGCTACATTTATTTAGTAGACAAGGGAAAACGTGAGTAAATAGGAGTATACAATGAACCAAACTGGAAAATCTGATGTAGTGATTATAAAGCAGTCATTTACTAGAGATGATCAAAGAGTAAGCAAATTACAGTCTCGTAAGAATAGTTTTCAGACATTTTTCTTCCTGTGGTGCTCTGTTCAGGATTTTCATCTTTTCTGGCTTGGAAACATACTGTAAGACTCTAGGGGAAGGTGCACAAATGGCTTTTGGGGACAAAAGAATCCTCTAGGTGTGATGTACTAAGCTGAAAACTATAGGAGCATGTGAACAAAAATAAATAAGGTGGACTGGTCAAAAACAGATACAAAAGGTCCATCTTGAAAAAGCACTGTCTGAATGTACTGTAGTTATAATAAGGACTGGGTCAGTCGTGGTAATTCCCAGTTAATTGTCACTTTACATAGTGTTAGAAGATCTAGAAAGTGCAACATATGAGATTGATATTGAAAAAGGAGACTTCTAAGCCACAAATCATAACTTGTAAGAGATTATACAAGCATGATGCTGGTTCCAGTACAGCCACAAGGCAGGCGGGGGTCTTCAAGTACCTACCAATCCCTAACTGTTACACCCTGGTGGGACATATCACTCCCTGCTGCAAGAAGGTCTGTGGAGCATGAACCACACAGTGCCTGCAGTAATCCAACAGTCAAAGGAGAAGCTGCACTTACAGATGGGAATCACTGATAAGCGAAATCTTTTGCCTTGTGAGAAGACAAATGTAATCTAATTAGAGGGCAGTGTATAAGCAAAAGCAGTTGTGTTTTTATTAAATATATAGGGCATATAACTTGGTTTTAATTTCTTATCTATAAAAAAGCATGCCACAACAAAATCCATGGGACCAAATTTCCAATCCAGCAGTTAGTGTGAATAATTTATCTACGTGTTCTTTCCATAGCCCATGTAACTCCCTATCACATAACTACACTTGACCCTTGAACACAGAAGGTGTTAGAGGCACCCACCCTCTACACAGTCAAAAATATGCAGATAACTTTACAGTCAGCCCTCTGTATCTGCAGTTCTGCATCTACGGATTCAACCAACTGCTGATCGTGTAGTACTATATAGTATATATTTATTGAAAAAAAATCCGTGTATAAGTGGACCCATGCAGTTCAAACCTGTGTTGTTCAAGGGTCAACTGTACATCATGAACTTTATTATTCCTTTAAGTTTGAAGGAAATCCTTTAAAATACATTTACATTTAGATATCTTTGTTCACTATATCATTCACATTTAGTCTTAAAAACTGAACATAATAAAGGTCATTTTATTCTGTGCTATATAAAGTTTTAGTGCATTTATTTTAATTTCTTATGACATTCCACAGCTGATTATTTGTCTTGTGTTAAGTTTCCCAAATTTCTCTTCTCACTACATTCTAATATCTGGGGGCATATGTTTTACTTTCACTCACAAATGCAAAGCATATATTGCTAATCAGTGTTGCCCTAATCTTTGACCTGCATTACGCATGTGTGTATATACAACAGATATATTAAAATATTTTTGAACGGACATAACATTTTTCTCTCATAGATACCTATTTTTTATGTGGATAGTTGAGTTTACAGAATGTTTGAATCTCACTTAGGAAGTATATACTTTCAATTCCACACTATACTCTTGATAGTACTAGAGACTGAAATTGATCTTGCCATATTCAGTTTGTTCTAAGGAAATGTAGTAGAGATAATATGAATTAGCCAGCTTCCTATTTGCAACCAGGATCCCAGGGGGGTGGCCATGGGATTAATTCATATATTTTTGCTGAATATTTTGCAGACCCAGAGAATGTGGTTCTGGTATTCATAACTGGCCACTGCAGTCTCCCACACACACCCCCACCCTCCCCCTCCCAGCACCTTTGATCTTGACAATAACCTCAGGAACAGAACTTTAGCTTCCTTTACAATGAAATACAGATGATGCTACCTGCTATGAAGAGACTAGTTCCAAATTTCCTGGAGAAACAGGTAGACTCTAGAGATGTGGGAATGATCAGCTTGCAGAATGGAGCCAATACAGAAGAGCAGAGGATATTACAATTTACCTGCTCTGATACTTGGACTGTTCATGGACATGAGAACCAGCCTAAGAATCTGAAAGAACAAACCATGGCATAGTTAATGCTGTATCCTTAATGTTCCAAATATTGATGAAATAGGTATCTCTGCTTTCAGATTTGTGGCCCTAAGGCATGCAACTCTATTACCCGGATGTTCTGCCAAGGTGGTATTAGCCTTGATATTTCACTGAGGTAACTGGATGGAGGGGCAAATGTGATTCAAATTGATCTACCATGAAGCTTGGAAAAGTCATACTTCTTTAGAGTCAGTCAGGCTCTGGAGCCTACACACAGCCTAGACTTTCTTACGGAAAAGTTTTATCCATACAAAGAATCACAGTTCACTTCTAAAGATTCATTCCTAATCTGCTTATGCATCTTACTGAGGATGTTCATCAATATCCAGGCGTACAAGAAATATGCAAAAATATGATTCCAAATTCTGAGTCTTATTTTAAAATTTAAGCATGTGGACATGACTAACATGGCAACATAGGTCATTCCCAACTTTATTCCCCCTCACAAGAACAACAACTAACAACTATTCGTGGACAAGATACCATTGAGAATAACCTAGAACACAGAGAATGATGCAGCCTCCCAACACACTGCACAGAGACCAAGACTGACCACATTAGAAGGGTAAGAGGAACAGCTACACATTGACTACATTGCCCTTCATACAGGCCAGCACAGTGCCACACTGAGAGGTCTCCCCTAAGCCTGTGGTTCCTCCAGTGGGAAAAGAGCCCAGGTGGACATCTACCTCCCCCAGCACCGAGTCACTTCTTGAAAGTCTCATTCCAGTCTCACCTCATGGAGACCATAAGTAAATCTGTGGACCTTGACCATTGGGGATTGGATTGTGACAGAGATGGGGGAGGGGTGTGCAACAACCAGTGCTTGGATCTTGGCACACTCTCAGCACCGAAGTAGCAGTCTGAACCAGCAGCTTTGCTCTTCAGCAGATCCAAGATAGTTGTGCAATCTGACCAGGAAGGGACCTCAAAGAGCATTGATGGCCCTGGAGCCTGGTCTGACCCTCCATCCACCCAGAGAGCAGAGCTAAGCCACTACCCACTGCTGAGGGTAGCTACTGGCTCCACCCTACAGGAAAGCCTGGCCAGAACACCTGGGAAGCTGCTCAGCCAAGCATCACTCAAGTGGTGAGCCCAGCCCATAGCACTGCCCATCAGCAGAGCAAAGCAGGCAAACCTATTTGGCCATGGAATTTGGGGCACAGTTCTACTTGAGTCAAGACCTTAAAGATAGCTAGTGGGAAGCAGCCGCATAGCACAGGGAGATCAGCTCGGTGCTTTGTGACCACCTAGAGTGGTGGGATAGGGAAGGTAGGAGGGAGACAAAAGAGGGAGGAGATATGGGGATGTATGTGTACGTATATCTGATTCACTTTGTTTTACAGCAGCAACTAACATAACAATGTAAAGCAATTATACTCCAATAAAGATGTTTTAAAAAGCAAACAATTAAAAGAATGTGTAGAGTAGTATGTGGCAAAGAGATGTCTTTAGTCAGCATTAGGTTTAACCTTATAGTTCCAGTGGTCTGAGGTACCTTAGGCACATCCACCTTGGGCTGGCGTGTGAGAAGTACCTGTTAGAACTGAATCCCCTGAAATAACTTCAACCTGAATATTACCCCCAAAAGAATAAGATACTGTATTGCAGGGGCAAGAAGAGGAGAATTTGTGTGTTGGTTTGTATGAATCCTAATTTTCTGTTGGTTAATCCAGTCTATACAGGTGACATAGACAATGGCTCAAATGCTGAACCAGTATTCAAGTTGCATATACCTAATTTGGATGAATTTAATATAAACTTCTCTAAACCTTAGAGATATAGGTAATCCAAAATATGGTGTCATATAATGTCAAAATTCATCTTTAAATTAACTAGTTTATCTGTTCACTATTTTATGATACCTGCCGATCAGACATATAAGGAAAAACCTCTTATTGCAAGATAACCAGAGGTAATATATGCATTTAGTGAGTTAAATTTTCACATAAAGAAACACTTTTGCAGCCCAATTAGCATACAACTCCTCCCTCTCCGACTAAAAAAGTCTCTTCCACTGTTAACAGACTTAGTTTTCTTAATATATTATTTCCTCTGCTACCGTAATAGCTACTGATCAGTGGCCAAGATGTGACATGGAAAGAGCTCAAAGATGAGCTTCAGCAAGCCAAGGAGAAGCACCAAGACCATATATGGAAGCACTCCTTAGGTTACCTGGCTTGGCTATTAACATAAGAGATTTTCTATTGGGCTTACTTTGAGTTAACACAGAGCTTTGAGACTGTATTCAGGACAAGCTCAACCACACAGAATTTTATGGCCTCCTCCTAGCTGTTTCCTTCTTCAAGTCTATTCACACTCTTCTATCAGACTCTGACTTGGTAGGTTCCCAACCCATTTTGTAATTAACTGTGGTACAGATCACATTAGGTCTTCATGTGCTGCCAAGTCTAGTTGGAGCCATATAAAATTAGAGAATATAGCTTCCAAGACGTATTCCAACAGTTCATATTAAATAACTCCAGACTATGGTGCCTAAGCAGAGAAAAATATCCTCAGCCTTAGCAGAAATGAGTTTTGTTTTGTTTTGTTTTTTGGTGTGAAAATGTCAAACAGAAGGGCAAAATTGTTTAGCAGGATTTGCTTTGCCTTTAGAACTAAATACAGTCAGTCTTTTCCCTTCTCAGAATTACCATTTCTACAAGGAAACTAAATAAAGTACTTCCCAAATACAGAAGAAAAAACATTTGAGGAATGTTATAAGGCAGTAAAAATGAATGAATGATAGATGCAAGCAAAAGTACACAAATTGGGCTTCCCTGGTGGCGCAGTGGTTGGGAGTCCGCCTGCCGATGCAGGGGACATGGGTTCGTGCCCCACATGCCGCGGAGCAGCTGGGCCTGTGAACCATGGCCGCTGAGCCTGCGCGTCCGGAGCCTGTGCTCCACAATGGGAGAGACCACAGCAGTGAGAGGCCCGTGTACCAAAAAAAAAAAAAAAAAAAAAATACACAAATTATTCTTAACAACATCAAGTGAAAAAAAGTCCTAGAAAACTACACCATGACAATTTTAGCAAGTACAGAAACAAGCAAAGCTAGATGTATTAAGGCTTACAGGTGATAGTTATTTAAAACAAATAATTCAGAGAATGGTTATCAGGTACAATGTGAGGATGGAAGTAGAGGCATGGGTAGGAATGAAAAACAGAAATATGAAAAATTTGAAATTTGGTTTGGATGTTGGGTTCATTGGTTTGTTATATAACATATATGGAAGAACATACCAAGTGTATCAAATTTTACATGGAATGAAAAACTACTAGGCTTTTTTCCTGTTGTTCAATAGGTCAACTTTAGCTCTTTGAAAAAAAGCCAGTTTTGTCATTATCAATCCTTTCCATATATAATGGCACCTTATCCTGGGGAAGCTAAATTTCTATAGCCAAGTTAATGACTCTACTTCATCCCATCAAAGTCATCTGTTAGTGAATTCTAAAATCTTAGCAACACGGAAACATGTAGCCTTCTGTATACATTTCAGCGTGACTTATGGGGTTTTTAATCAGCTGCTTGAAGTTTGTCTAAAGTAGGGGAATGCCTCAGCTGAATGGAGAATTTTCTTCTACCTTCAGTTCCAGCAAAAGGGCTCCTCAGAAAGAAGGGAAAGGCTGGGTCTCAACCCCACTGCCCAAGAGGACATATTTTCACCTGATCTCATGTTACAGAGAAATTTGAACACTGTTTGACTTTCCTTCATATCTGCTACCAGAAAGTACTTCAAAAGGTAATGTTAGTAAGAGCTACGCATATTCCCTCACTCTCCACAGTCACATTTGATTGGATGTGTACTTCTTCTCCTAAGCTATTGATGTTGGATCTCATCTGGATATCCAAGCCTTGGTAGTATCAAATCAAAAAATATTAACCAACTGGTTAACAGATTAACCAATATTAATCTGTTGGTTTGTAAAATTTAACACTTGCTGGACTCAATACTAATAGAACCTAGCCAATATGATGACTATTTTATTCTAGGCAAAAGACATCATATTAATTATCTCATTAATATTAAGAAGCATAGAAACTAGGTACTACTAGTTTGGCAGAAGAGAAAATTGAGGAACAAAGGTTAACTTAAGCTATATAACCTGCTGAAAAACATGGACCTAGAATTTCAACTCTGACTACCTGATTCCGGAACTCTTATTCTTAATCACCATATTCCACTGCTTCCAAAGGTTAGCCAATGATCATGCCAGTATTAATGGATTACTGCTGTCTGTAAGGGGGTCTCATGGTGTCAAATCAACTGGGCCGCTGTCATCTTTTAAGTCTTCTAACCTCTCTTAGGACTGAGCCAGACAAGTCAAAGAATCAAGGACAAACGTTCTATCTAAACCTTTCATTCAAAAGCACTGTCTAATGATAGCGCTGGCAGGGGCCACTAGCACTGACCACGTGTTTTTCAAGTCCACATGTCCATAATATGAAGTGTCTATGAAGAATAGAAGCCTTGGTAGAACTATTCTTATTTTAAAACCTGAAGGGAAGGATAATCTATAGTTTGGGACACTTCAATATAGAGAGCCATACTTTGGAGTTGCTTTTTCTTTCTTTCTTTTCTTTTTTGTTGGCCATGCCACGTGGCTTGTGGAATCTTAGTTCCCCAACCAGGGATAGAACCCGTGCCCCCTGCAGTGGAAGCATGGAGTCCTAGCCACTGGACTGCCAGGGAACTCCCAAGAGTGCCATACTTTGAAGTCAGCAGGATATCAACAAGACCCACTGTCTAACAAATAGCCTCTAAAAGCACCTTCATGATGGAGAGATTGTTGTATATGAAGATAACATAGCCAGGACATACAGAGGAAAGTGACAGGATCTTAGGCAATAAAGATCAGGCTATTGATCTTGAACTACTGAATGTAGTGATCTTTGTCCAGATATTTAGTTTAGACTCCACAAAAACAAACCCAAGTCTAAGATCTCAATAAGTTAGTGATGGATTAAGCCCAATGTAAATTAGAATGGAGTTGAATATTCCCAAAACAAGAGACAGACAGTTTTTTTCTATTACCTGAGCCACACTGGGTATATGATGGGAGTCCTTGCTGTCTGTTACAGACAAATTTTAGAATGTGATAATAGCATTACAGAACAGGAAAGGCTTTGACCCAGTCCCAGAGTACTGTATGGCCCAAACCTTATCAGGACAAGTCCTTGAACCCTCATAACTTTTATTTTTTACTGTATTTGAGTGGCACTAATTTGGAAAGCCATGTCAAGTTAGAACAAACTTTCCGATTCTAATTCTTCTCCTTGAAGGCTCTACTCAATAATTCAGCACCCACTTAGCCACTACACCAGAAAGTGATACATTACCATCTATTGACTGGGACAACTGACTGGGCTAGGGATCAGCAATTTCCAGCAACGTTCCACTGTGACTTCTATTCTAGTTCTGGAGAAGGCAATCTTCTCATGAGTGACTTAGTCTCTTTTTGAAGACCTCACCCTAGAGACCCTCCTCCTTTACTAAGGGTATGGGCAAGAGAAAGAAAGAGAGAAGTAGAATAAGCTTGGTGGGATGGTTAAAGGACAGCCCTACTGATGAGAACAGGAAAATAATGTCATACCTAGAACAGGGTGTAAATAAAAGGCAGAAAGGTGAGTGGTGGAAGTCAGGTTACTATTATCAGGTACTCTTTTTAAAATTACTGTCTAAAAATATGCTATTGATGGTTTTAAAGCATGGGAATGAATGTTCAGCATTCAAGCCTTTTTTCAGCCATGTTCCAAGACCTCCTCCCTCTATTTTGTGTCCTCCCAAGACACACCGAGGCTCTGAAATTTGTGATTATTCCAGTGTGGCCAGTGCCTTCTTTGATACCATCCCTACCATCCAATCCTAGTTCTCGTGACCTTCTAGGGTAATGTATTTCCCTCAACCTCGTGACAGCCATGTGAGCTGGAACAAGAGCTCCTGATTGTTTTATTACTAAAAAGGCTGCAAAATGCCCCCAGATTCTGATACACTTTTCTACTGGATATCTCCCTAGACAGAAGGGAGAAACTCTACATTGAATGGCTTTGAAGGATAGACCTACTGCTTCTAGGAGAACAGGTCATCTTCCTCCCTGTGAGAGAATTTACATTCCTTAATGTCCTCTTAACCTCCTACTTAGAGCACACTACCTGTGTCACATGGCCCCAAACAAGTGGCAAAGGAACTCTTTACAAAGAGAATAAGGTGTTCCACAGAAGCCTAATGACAAGTACAAGGCCTTAGCCCATGGCACTTATTCTGAGGGAAAACCTCCAGGTGAAGGACCTAGCTCCTGTCTCTATAGTGGACCCAGTAATATCTGCTGTACCTGAAGGGAATATTGCTGATTACCGTCCCAGAAATAGACCTGATCAACCTTCATTCCTTCCCCTCATTTCAGTCTTCTGCCATTTGTGTGGCAGGCCCCAAAGGTATATCATTCACCACCAGAACGCATGGAACAGACACCTCCTAAGTTCCTGGTACCCTGATAGCAATAAAAGAAGCATGGAGAATGAAAAGGCAGAGTTCCTATCTGCATGCTGTAACACTTTGCTTTCCTACAATGAGATATCATCTCACACTGGTCAGAATGGCCATCATCAAAAAATCTAGAAACAGTAAATGCTGGAGAGGGTGTGGAGAAAAGGGAACAGTCTTGCACTGTTGGTGGGAATGTAAATTGATACAGCCACTATGGAGAACAGTATGGAGGTTCCTTAAAAAAACTAAAAATAGAATTACCATACGACCCAGCAATCCCACTACTGGGCATATACCCTGAGAAAACCATAATTCAAAAAGAGTCATGTACCACCATGTTCATTGCAGCTGTATTTACAATAGCCAGGACGTGGAAGCAACCTAAGTGTCCATGGACAGATGAATGGATAAAGAAGGTGTGGCACATATATATAATGGAATATTACTCGGCCATAAAAAAATGAAATTGAGTTATCTGTAGTGAGGTGGATGGATCTAGAGTCTGTCATACAGAGCGAAGTAAGTCAGAAAGAGAAAAACAAATACCATATGCTAACACATATATATGGATTCTAAGGGGGAAAAAAGTCATGAAGAACCTAGGGGTAAGACGGGAATAAAGACACAGACCTACTAGAGAATGGACTTGAGGATATGGGGAGGGGGAAGGGTAAGCTGTGACAAAGTGAGAGAGTGGCATGGACATATATACACTACCAAATGTAGTGTATTTGGTAGTGTACACTACCAAATGTAAAATAGATAGCTAGTGGGAAGCAGCCACATAGCACAGGGAGATCAGCTGGGTGGTTTGTGATCACCTAGAGGGGTGGGATAGTGAGGGTGGAAGGGAGGGAGGGAGACACAAGAGGGAAGAGATATGGGAACATATGTATATGTATAACTGATTCACTTTGTTATAAAGCAGAAACTAACACACCATTGTAAAGCAATTATACTCCAATAAAGATGTTAAAAAAATGTTAGCCATCTACCTGGGATAAAATATTGAAGCAGGCTTGTAGAAAATATGGAGAAGGGTAATAGACCTGGAATTATCATTCCTTTATCTTAAAATTATGTTAAGAATACTCAAAGGAAAGTTTTAGCACCGTTATTCCTGACACAAAAGGTAAAAATGGTAAGAAAGTTAAAAAAAAAAAGAAACAATCTTACTGCACATAATGGTAGGTAGCACTAACTGGGTTTCCTTGACAAATAATCAGAGAATGGAGGTCACTGTGCTGAATGGCATTGGCTTGCAGGATTATCTTCTGTAAGCTCTCAAAGCAAAGGGCCTACAACCAGAGTGCTATGTAGTTTCCAACTTTTTCAGCAAACACAGGTATATAAAATTCTTTTATACTGAAACATTGATGATGCCTCTTTGAGAAACTTCAAGTAGATTTCTTGGATCATGCTTCCCTCACAATGCAGAGCTTTTTTCAGAAAATGCTCCTGTAGATTGCCTTTTGTCCCCTTTGTCAGATACTTCTTGATATTTTGGTTTCTATGTCAAGCTATGGTTACAAATATTGTGAACACTCTTTCTCAGAACATACCACCTCCTTCACTTGACCCTAAACTAGTAAGCAAATGAGATCTTTAGGAAGAGTATAAGGTGTTCTCCAGTCTATACCCTGTGTTTCTATACTGGTCTATATATATTGTGTGTACAAACTTGAGTAATAGCTCTTATTACTCAAATTCTATAATTGTTAATATAGGCTTATTGGCACGACTTTCTTTGACAATGTATCAGATGAGTGTTTATTTTTCAGGTACCCTTTGGATAGTCTAGAGCCCATGCCTTCATGTTCAACACTCAAATCTTTTCCCAGAGGCTTCCCAGACGCAGAGTTTGACCTTCACTCCTTAGGTTTATTTGGTTAACACCTGTTTGACTGTGAATAGTGGGATTAAAGAGATTGCAATGTAAAGACACAGTGAGTCAACTGTCTTCATCTTCGACCATGTCTATTAGCTCTAAGAATGAGCCTAATATGTTGGTCTCAGTCAAGACCCCTGTGCAAGCACAGGGAACAAGAACAGAATCAATCACCAAAAGAAAAATAAATTTGTCCATATGGTCAGAGATTCAAACTATGACTGGAAAACAGAACCAATGAAGTCATGCTCTCCACTCACACTGGATTAAGTTGTATGGAACTTCATACAAGGGAAAGTGGCACAGACATATTGCAGTGAAGATCCTGAATGCTGAGACCCAAAGCCAGAGGTGTTCCAGCTGTTCTGAGTAAACCCAACCATGAAAATTTTGCTCTTCAGACAGTCTGATCAGTTTGTTACAGTGATGTGAGGGCAGCAGTCTCAACAAACATCTGTATATAAAAGATCCCAACTTTCATATGTGCCAGCTAATCAACATCATTTGTCAGACGGTTCAGGAAATAAACTATTTAAATGCAAAGACTATCATTTACAGAGGCATAGAAGTCAATAATATATTCCTCTATAATGGTCTCTTGCTGAAAACTGGCAATTTTGGCTTTGGAACAGGGAGACAATGGGATCTTGCTGGAAATATTCTCAGCAGGTGAAATGGCCTATTTCCTTTGTTTTCTGAATAGCCCCAGAGAGGATCCTAATTGGGAGGCCATCCACTAATTTGTTCCATTTTCTCATCTATTTCTCTCGCATTGTGTTATATAATAATTTTATTCTGCAGAAGCTGCTTCTCTCACATATCAGCCAAGATCAGATAATCATGTTGGGCCAAAGGCATGACCCCTCCAAAAATGTAGTAAGTTATACTAAAATAGTCCTAAAGCAATTCAGAAATTTGTAGCAGACTGTGTTAAGAAAGTTAAAAACAGTCTCACTCCTCCCAGATTCTTTCATTAAGCTATCCAACACCCTTTCCCAAAAAAACAACTGCAGTGCTCCTGAGGTATTACTGCACTGAGAAGCCCTCACAGAAGGTGTAACACATGTATACTTCTAGACGGTCTCTCCTCTCCATAAGGTGCACATGTACTTACTTGCAGGCTGCTAGGGGAATAAGAAAGGGTGGCAGGGACACCAGCCCTCTGTTCCCTCTCCACAGAAGATCAGAGAACTTGTTTTTGGAGAAGCTGCCATTAGGATACTTACAGTTTGTTTCTAGAAAACTCATAGGGCCATAATTTTACCTTGTTTTTCTATCCTTTGTAGCTAGGGAATAAAGAAGTCATTTGCAACGCTGGTTTCTTCTGTCTCTCTCCCTGTCCATGAAGCATGCCTGCTCCAAATCTACAAACTGATGCTAATGGGCCATACATCAAATTGTGTCCATCTGTTACCTAAATGGGCATTTTCAGGGGAAAAAAAAATCAAGCACATCACTTGGAGAGAAAGTTATGAAGACTTTCTAAACAAAACTGGCAGCCAATCCAGCCTCCAAATGGAGCAGTACATTTTGGAAGCAGATGTCTAGTTAAATGTTTGTCAATTTTGTTATCTTTTCAAAGAAACAACTTTTGGTTTTATTGATCTTCTCTATTGTTTTTCTATTCTCTATTTTGTTTATCTGAATTCTAATCTTTATTATTGCCTCTTTCGGCTAGCTTTGAATTTAGTTTGTTTTACTTTATTATAGTTACTTAAGGTGTAAGTTTAGGTAATTGATTTAGTTATTTTCTCCTCTCTTTTTTAACATAGGTGTTTACAGTGATGAATTTCCTTCTGAATACTGCCTTTGTAGGATCCCTTAGGCTTTAGTATGTTGCGATTTAAAAGAAAAATTGTCTCAAGGTATTTTCTGATTTCACTTGTGAAATCTTCTTTAACCCATTGGTTATTTAGGAGTGTGTTACTTCATTTCCAAGTATTTGTACATTTTCCAGTTTTCTTTCTGGCTATAGATTTTTAGTTTTCTCCCACTGAGATCAAAGAAGATACTTTGAATGATTTAAATATCTTTAAATTAAGAGTGATATCATCAAGATTGTGGGATTGGAGTTTTAACCCTTGTCCCACACAAGACACCAATTTAACAAACATACAGAGATGAAAATATTTTCATGAGCACTCTGGAATCTAGGAGATGGTTATGGCAATTGAGTGGAGCACAGAAATGAGAAAAGATGCATCAAAAAGTTTAAGAAGGACAGTTTCACTTTACCAATGTCACTCCTCCCCCAAAGTAGAACAGCACAGTACCAAGAGAGCTCCCCTTAGCCCACAAGGTCTCCCACGGGGGAAAGAGAAAGTGAAATGAACATTTGATTTCCTCAGCCTTTTGGGTTGCTACTTGAGAGGCCTACTTCTGTTGTGCCTCACCCAGAACGTTGAGGGAACTGGAATAGCTAGGGTGCCTGAGGGCACCTAAAAAACAAACAAAAATGGGTGAGGGCTCTCAACTAGCATATGGGTCTCAACAACTGGCCTGTGGCTCTCTGGTAGCAGATATACCTGCCCATGGACCACCTGCCTACAGACCTTGGCACCATAACTGTCCACGTACAGACCCTAGCACTTGGTCTTCACACCTACAGACCCTGGCATTGGGCCCCCTGCAGACTCCTCCAGTTGGCCCACCTGTGGACTCTACCAATAAGCCTGCACAGAATTTCTGGCCAGGGTGACTGGTGAAGGACTTTCCCTGCTAAAGCCACTCTATAGAGACTGGAAGAAGTGACTGCTTATTCAAATGTGCAGATAACAACACAAGGCTACAAGGATCATGAAGAATCAGGAAACATGATTCCACTAAAGGAACAAAATAAATCTCCAGAAAAAGACCCTACAGAAATCTGTGAAATGTCTGACAAAGAATTAAAAGTAATTATTTCTAAAAGTTTAGTGAGTTACAAGAGAATACAAGCAGACAACTAAAAACAACAACAACAAACAGTTCATGAACCAAATGAGAAGTTCATTCTGGAACTGAAGAATACAATGACTAGACTAAAATCAATCAATCAAACAAACAAACAAAAAGAGAGCTTTAACAACAGACTGAATAAAGCAGAAGAAATAATCAGCAAAGTTGAAGACAGGTCATTCTAAATCAAACTGTCAGAGCAACAATAAAAAAAAGGTATTTAAAAAGAGTGAAGAAAGCCTACAAAATTTATGAGATACCATTAAATGAAACAGTATACACATTTGGGAGCAAGAAGAAGAAAGAGAGAGAAGGACACAAATATTATTTAAAGGAATAATGGCTGAAAGATTCCCAAATATAGGGAGGGAAATGGACATATAGATTTGTGAAGCCTAAAGAATACAACCAGGTAGAACCTAAAGAAGTCTTCATCAAGATGCATTAAATTGTCAAAAGTCAATGGCAAAGAGGGAATTTTAAAACAGCAAGAGAAACATAACTTGTCACATAAAAGGGAACCCCCATAAGATTATTAAGCAGATTTCTCAGAAGAAACCTTATAGGCCAAGAAAGACTGGGATGATATATTCAAAATGTTGAAAGAAAAAGAAACACCTGCCAACCAATAATACTATACCTGTAAAAGCTGTCCTTCAGAAATGAAGGAGAGATAAACAACTGTCCCAGACAGACAAAAACTGAAAGAATTTATAATCACTAGATCTGCCTTACAAAAGTGTTAAAGTGTTAAAAGTTGAAGCAAAAGGATGCTACTCAACACAAGAACATACAAAAATATAGTTCTCACCAGTAAGTATAAAAATACAGAAAAATGAGTCCCTCCCATCAAGCCTCTTAGATATCCTCATCCACCAGAGGGCAGACAGCAGAAGCAAGAATTAAAATCCTGCAGACTGTGGAACAAAAAACACATTCACAGAAAGATAGACAAGATGAAAAGGCAGAGGGCTATATACCAGATGAAGGAACAAAATAAAACCCCAGAAAAACAACTAAATGAAGTGGAGATAGGCAACCTTCCAGCAAAAGAATTCAGAATAACGATAGTGAAGATGATCCAGGACCTTGGAAAAAGAATGGAGGCAAAGATCGAGAAGATGCAAGAAATGTTTAACAAAGACCTAGAAGATTTAAAGAATAAACAAACAGAGATGAACAATACAATAACTGAAATGAAAACTACACTAGAAGGAATAAATAGCAGAATAACTGAGGAAGAAGAATGGATAAGTGACCTGGAAGACAGAATGGTGGAATTCACTGCTGTGGAACAGACTAAAGAAAAAGGAATGAAAAGAAATGAAGACAGCCTAAGAGACCTCTGGGACAACATTAAACACAACAACATTCACATTATAGGGGTCCCAGAAGGAGAAGAGAGAGAGAAAGGACCAGATAAAATATTTGAAGAGATTATAGTCGAACACTTCCCTAACATGGGATAGGAAATAGTCACCCAAGCCCAGGAAGT
This sequence comes from Delphinus delphis, assembly GCF_949987515.2. Classification (NCBI taxonomy): domain Eukaryota; kingdom Metazoa; phylum Chordata; class Mammalia; order Artiodactyla; family Delphinidae; genus Delphinus; species Delphinus delphis. The sequence goes on from NC_082684.1 coordinate 89,443,077, forward strand.
GCAACGAGTCCCATACAGGATAAACCCAAGGAGAAACATGCCGAGACACATAGTAATCAAACTGACAAAAATTAAAGACAAAGAAAAATTATTGAAAGCAGCAAGGGAAAAATGACAAATAACATACAAGGGAACTCCCATAAGGTTAACAGCTGACTTCTCAGCAGAAACTCTACAAGCCAGAAGGGAGTGGCATGATATACTTCAAGTGATGAAAGGGAAGAACCTAGAACCAAGATTACTCTACCCAGCAAGGATCTCATTCAGATTCGATGAAGAAATCAAAAGCTTTACAGACAAGCAAGAGCTATGAGAATTCAGCACCACCAAACCAGCTCTACAACAAATGCTAAAGGAAATTCTCTAAGTGGGAAACACAAGAGAAGAGTAGGACCTACAAAACAAACCCAAAACAATTAAGAAAATAACAGGAACATACATATTGATAATTACCTTAAACATGAATGGATTAAATGCTCCAACCAAAAAACACAGGCTTGCTGAATGGATACAAAAACAAGGCCCATATATATGCTGTGTACAAGAGACCCACTTCAGATGTAGGGACACATACAGACTGAAAGTGAGGGGATGGAAAAAGATATTCCATGCAAATGGAAATCAAAAGAAAGCTGGATTGTTTCTTTTTTGTTATTGAGCTGCATGAGCTGCTTGTAAATTTTAGAGATTAATCCTTTGTCAGTTGCTTCATTTGCAAGTATTTTCTCCCATTCTGAGGGTTGTCTTTTGGTCTTGTTTATGGTTTCCTTTGCTGGGCAAAAGCTTTTAAGTTTCATTAGGTCCCATTTGTTTATTTTTGATTTTATTTCCATTTTTCTAGGAGGTGGGTAAAAAAGGATCTTTCTGTGATTTATGTCATAGAGTGTTCTGCCTATGTTTTCCTCTACGAGTTTGATAGTGTCTGGCCTTACATTTAGGTCTTTAATTCATTTTGAGTTTATTTTTGTGTATAGTGTTAGGGAGTGTTCTAATTTCATACTTTTAGATGTACCTGTCCAGTTTTCCCATCACCACTTACTGAAGAGGCTGTCTTTTCTCCACTGTATATTTTTGCCTGCTTTATCAAAGATAAGGTACCATACGTGCGTGGGTTTATCTCTGGGTTTCCTAAGAACCTAGGGGTAAGATGGGAATAAAGACACAGACGTACTAGAGAATGGACTTGAGGATATGGGGAGGGAGAAGGGTAAGCTGTGACAAAGTGAGAGAGTGGCATGGACATATATACACTACCAAACATAAAATAGATAGCTAGTGGGAAGCAGCCACATAGAAAAAGGAGATCAGCTCGGTGGTTTGTGACCACCTAGAGGGGTGGGCTAGGGAGGGTGGGAGGGAGGGAGACGCAAGAGGGAAAAGATATGGGAACATATGTATATGTATAACTGATTCACTTTGTTATAAAGCAGGAACTAACACACCATTGTAAAGCAATTATACTCCAATGAAGATGTTAAAAAAAAACACATGGGAATTATAATCACACCACTAAAAGGACAAAAATGTGTGAGGAAAAATTATAGGGATGCCAAGGGGAAAGAAAATGGAAAGTGCACTAATCTCACGTTTCTTTGAGAAGGATGTATTGATTCTGTTAAAAGTTAATAAATCCTGCATGAGATCGTGGTGCAGAAAATGATATTAGTTAAAAATCCAGTGAAATCTGAGCAAACTCTCTAGTTTAGTTTATGATATCGCACAGATGTCATTTCTTAGTTTTGATAATTGTTCTCTGGTTATTTAAGATGATAATATAAGTGAAAGCTGAGTGAAAGGTATATGGGAAGTCTGCTTTTTTTTTTTGCAATTTCTCTGTAAGTATACATCATCTCAATATTAAAAGTTATTAAAAGTTGATAAATCAAGAAACACTGATATAAAATTATTAAAACTCATAATGTCACTCACCAGAAGAAACTGAAGCAAAATCTTAACGGCAATAATCCTAGGAAACAGAATTGGGGTTAAAAAGGCCTTGCCTTTCAATTTTATACCTTCTTGTAAGGTCTAAAAATATGTTAACCACGTACATAAATTACTTTTAAAGCAATTTTAATTTTAAAATATTACTAAAACTTTACTAGTCAGCAAAATGTGACAATTTAAAGAACATATAATATATATAATTCATATTTCATATACTGTATTATTGTTCTGTCATAGATGATTTAGGTGCTTGCAAAAATATAATGCTGCAAATGAACTAAAGAACTATTATCATGATTTTGTTTGTCATGTATCACTGAATTAGACGCCATCACATATTAAAGGGATACTAAATAAAAGTCCATGGTAAAAAAATAATAATAATAAAATAAAATAAAGAATGTTACAAGAGACAAGGAAGGACACTACATAAAGATCAAGGGATCAATCCAAGAGGAAGATATAACAATTATAAATCTATATGCACCCAACACAGGAGCACCTGAATACATAAGGCAACTGCTAACAGCTCTAAAAGAGGAAATCAACAGTAACACAATAATAGAGGGGGACTTTAACTCCTCACTTACACCAATGGACAGATCATCCAAAATGAAAATAAATAAGGAAACAGAAGCTTTAAATTACACAATAGACCAGATAGATTTAATTGATATTTATAGGACATTCCATCCAAAAATAGCAGATTGACTTTCTTCTCAAGGGCACACGGAACATTCTCCAGGATAGATCACATCTTGGGTCACAAATCAAGCCTCAGTAAATTTAAGAAAATTGAAATCATATCAAGCATCTTTTCTGACCACAATGCTATGAGATTAGAAATGAATTACAGGGGGAAATACATAAAAAACACAAACACATGGAGGCTAAACAATACGTTGCTAAATAACCAAGACATCACTAAAGAAATCAAAGAGGAAATCAAAAAATACCTAGAGACAAATGACAAGGAAAATACGATGATCCAAAACTTATGGGGTGCAGCAAAAGCAGTTCTAAGAGGGAAGTTTATAGTTCTAAAAGCCTACCTCTAGAAACAAGAAAAATCTCAAGTAAACAATCTAACATTACACCTAAAGGAACTAGAAAAAGAAGAACAAAAAAACCCCCAAGGTTAGCAGAAGGAAAGAAATCATAAAGATCAGAACAGAAGTAAATGAAATGGAAACAAAGAAAACAATAGCAAAGATCAATAAAACTAAAACCTGGTTCTTTGAGAAGATAAGCAAAATTGATAAACCATTATCCAGACTCATCAAGAAAAAGAGGGAGAGGACTCAAATCAATAAAATTAGAAATGAAAAAGAAGAAGTTACAACACACACCACAGAAATACAAAGCATCCTGACAAACTACTACCAGCAACTCTGCCAATAAAATGGACAACCTGGAAGAAATGGACAAATTCTTAGAAAGGTATAACCTTCCAAAACTGAACCAGGAAGAAACAGAAAATATGAACAGACCAATCACAAGTAATGAAATTGAAACTGTGATTAAAAATCTTCCAACAGGAGCCTCCCAGGTGGCACAGTGGTTGAGAGTCCGCCTGCCGATGCAGAGGACACAGGTTCGTGCCCTGGTCAGGGAAGATCCCACATGTCGCAGAGCATCTGGGCCCATGAACCATGGCCGCTGAGCCTGGGTGTCCACAGCCTGTGCTTCGCAACGGGAGAGGCCACAGTAGTGAGAGGCACGTGTACGGCAAAAAAAAAAAAAAAAATATCTTCCAAGAAACAAAAGTCCAGGATCAGATGGCTTCACAGGTGAATTCTGTCAAATATTTAGAGAAGAGCTAACACCCATGCTTCTCAAACTCTTCCAAAAGATTGCAGAGGAAGGAATATTCCCAAACTTGTTCTATGAGGACCCCATCACCCTGATACCAAAACCAGACAAAGATTCTATATAAAAAGAAAATTACAAACCAATACCATGATGAATATAGATGCAAAAATCCTCAACAAAATACTAGGAAAGACAATGCAATGACACATTAAAAGGATCATACACCACGATCAAGTGGGTTTTATCCCAGGGATACAAGGATTTTTTAATATACACAAATCAATCAATATGATACACCATATTAACAAATTGAAGAAGAAAAACCATATGATCATCTCAATAGATGCAGAAAAAGCTTTTGACAAAATTAAACACTAATTTATGATAAAAACTCTCCAGAAAGTGGGCATAGAGGGAACCTACATCAACATAATAAAGGCCATAAACAACAAGCCCACAGCAAACATCATTCTCAATGGTGTAAAACTGAAAGCTTTTCCTCTAAGATCAGGAATGAGACAAGGACGTCCACTCTCACAACTATTATTCAACATAGTTTTGGAAGTCCTAGCCACGGCAATCAGAGAAGAAAAAGAAATAAAAGGAATACACATTGGAAAAGAAAAAGTAAAACTGTCACTGTTTGCAGATGACATGATACTATATATAGAGAATCCTAAAAATGCCACCAGTAAACTACTAGAGCTACTCAGTGAATTTGGTAAAGTTGCCGGATACAAAATTAATGCACAGAAATCTCTTGCATTCCTATACACTAATGATGAAAAATCTGAAAGAGAAATTATGGAAATACTCCCATTTACTACTGCAACAAAAAGAATAAAATACCTAGGAATAAACCTACCTAGGGAGACAAAGACCTGTATGCAGAAAACTATAAGACACTGATGAAAGAAATTAAAGATGATACCAACAGATGGAGAGATATACCATGTTTTTGGATTGGAAGAATCAATATTGTGAAAATGACTATACTACCCAAAGCAATTTACAGATTCAGTGCAATCTCTATCAAATTGCCAATGGCATTTTTTACAGAACTAGAACAAATCATCTAAAAATGTGCATGGAAACACAAAAGACCCCGAATAGCCAAAGCAGTCTTGAGGGAAAAATACGGAGCTGGAGGAATCAGACACCCTGACTTCTGACAATACTACAAAGCTACAGTAATCAAGACAATATGGTACTGGCACAAAAACAGAAACATAGATCAATGGAACAAGATAGAAAGCCCAGATATAAACCCACACACCTATGGTCAACTAATCTATGACAAAGGAGGCAAAGATATACAATGGAGAAAAGACAGTCTCTTCAATAAGTGGTGCTGGGAAAACTCGACAGCTACATGTAAAAGAATGAAATTAGAACACTCCCTAACACCATCTACAAAATCAACTCAAAATAGATTCGAGACCTAAATGTAAGACCGGACACTATAAAACTCTTAGAGGAAAATATAGGAAGAACACTCTCTGACATCAATCACAGCAAGTTCTTTGTTTGATCCACCTCCTAGAGTAATGGAAATAAAAACAAAAATAAACAAATGGGACCTAATGAAAATTCAAAGCTTTTGCACAGCAAAGGAAACCATAAACAAGACGAAAAGGCAACCCTCAGAATGGGGGATATTATTTGCAAATGAATCAATGGACAAAGGATTAATCTCCAAAAAATATAAATAGCTCATGCAGCTCAATATTAAAGAAACAAACAACCGAATCCAAAAATGGGCAGAAGACCTAAATAGACATTTCTCCAAAGAAGACATACAGATGGCCAAGAAGCACATGAAAAGCTGCTCAACATCACTAATTATTAGAGAAATGCAAATCAAAACTACAATGAGGTCTCACCTCACACCAGTTAGAATGGGCATCATCAGAAAATCTACAAACAACAAATGCTGGAGAGGGTGTGGGGAAAAGGGAACCCTCTTGCACTGTTGGTGGGAATGTAAATTGATACAGCCACTATGGAGAACAGTATGGAGGTTCCTTAAAAAACTAAAAATAGAATTACCATATGATCTAGCAATCCCACTACTGGGCACATACCCAGAGAAAACCATAGTTCAAAAAGACACATGCGCCCCAATATTCATTGCAGCACTATTTACAATAGCCAGGTCATGGAAGCAACCTAAATGCCCATCGACAGATGAGTGGATAAAGAAGTTGTGGTACATATATACAATGGAATATTACTCAGCCATAAAAAGGAATGACACTGAGCCATTTGTTGAGACGTGGATGGATCTAAAGACTGTCATACAGAATGAAATAAGTCAGAAAGGGAAAAACAAATATCATATACTAATGTATGTATGTGAAACCTAGAAAAATGGTACTGATGAACCAGTTTGCAGGGCGGAAGTTGAGACACAGATGTAGAGAACAAATGAATGGACACCAAGGGGCGAAAACCACGGTGGGGTGGGGATGGTCGTGTGCTGAATTGGGCAATGGGGATTGGCATGTATACACTGATGTGTATAAAACTGATGACTAATAAGAACCTGCAGTATAAACAAACAAACAAACGAAAACAACTAATACTAAACTTTCTTTGGGCTATTTGTATGGGAATGTTAATATACATGTTTCAGACATTACATGAAATTTCTAAAACTCTTATATGTTCTGGTATAATGTTATAAGTCTTAATTCTAGTTATTACTTTAAAATGTATATCTCAGAAATAACTAAATTTCCTTGTCAATTGCATTATTATGAACTTTCATCAAATCAAATCTTTCATCAAATTTTTTTCATCAAAAAAATACAGAAAAACACAGAATAATGCAATACTGTAATGATGGAAATAAAGCATATTTAACCCTAGTATAAAAGATAAAAAAGTATTAAGAAGAACTATAACCACAAAATTTGTCACTAGGTACACAGCATAAAAAGAAGTAAAATTTGACATTAATAATATAAAGTGTGTGCGGAGTGAAGGGAATAAAAGTGTAGAGTTTTTGCTTGTAATTGAAGTAAAGTTGTTATCAGGTTAAAATAAAGTGTTATAACTATGAGAAATTTTAAGCAAGTCTCATGCTAACCACAAAAAAATACATAGAAGATACATGAACACAAAGACAAAAGAATCAAAGTATATTACTACAAAAAATCATCAACTTATACAGGAAAACAGCCAGTGGGGATGAAAGGAACAAAAGAACTACAAAACAGAAAAACCAATTAACAAAATGGCAATAGTAAATCTTTAACTATCAATAATTACTTTACATCTAAATGTATTTAACTCACCACTCAAAAGATATAGAGTGGGTGAATGCATTAAAAAAGAAGATTCAACTATATGCTTTCTACAAAAGACTTTAGATGTCAGGACATATTTAAGCTGAGGAGTGAAGGGATAGAAAAAGATATTCCATGTAAATGGTAACCAAAAGACAGCAGAAGTTGCTATATTTATATCAGACAAAAGAGACTTTATTTTATTTTATTTTTTTTAACATCTTTATTGGAGTATAATTGCTTTACATTGTTGTGCTAGTTTCTGCTGTATAACAAAGTGATTCAGCCATATGTATACATATATCCCCATATCCCCTCCCTCTTGCATCTCCCCCCCACCCTCCCTATCCCACCCCTCTAGGTGGTCACAAAGCACCGAGCTGATCTCCCTGTGCTATGGGGCTGCTTCCCACTAACTATCTAATTGATATTTGGTAGTGTGTATATGTCAATGCCACTCTAACTTTGGCCCAGCTTACCCTTCCACCTCCCGATGTCCTCAAGTCCCTTCTCTACATCCGCATCTTTATTCCTGTCCTGACCCTAGGTTCTTCAGAACCATTGTAATTGTTTTTAGATTCCACATATATGTGTTAGCATACAGTGTTTATTTTTCTCTTTCTGACTTACTTCACTCTGTATGACTGACTCTAGGTCCATCCACCTCACTACGAATAACTCAATTTCATTTCTTTTTATGGCTGAGTAATATTCCATAGTATATATGTGTCACGTCTTCTTTATCCATTCATCTATCGATGGACACTTAGGTTGCTTCCATGTCCTGGTTATTGTAAATAGAGCTGCAGTGAACATTGTGGTACATGACTCTTTTTGAATTATGGCTTTCTCAGGGTACATGCGCAGTAGTGGGATTGATGGGTCGTATGGTAGTTCTTTTGGAGTTTTTTAAGGAATCTCCATACTGTTCTCCATAGTGGCTGTATCAATTTACATTCCCACCAACAGTGCAACAGGGCTCCCTTTTCTCCACACCCTCTCAAGCATTTGTTTGTAGATTTTTTGATGATGGCCATTCTGACTGGTGTGAGGTGATACCTCATTGTAGTTTTGATTTGCATTTCTCTAATAAATAGTGATGTTGAGCATCCTTTCATGTGTTTGTTGGCAATCTTTGGCAGTCTTCTTTGGAGAAATGTCTATTTAGGTCTTCTGCCCATATTTGGATTGGGTTGTTTGTTTTTTTCATATTGAGCTGTATGAGCTGCTTGTACATTTTGGAGATTAATCCTTTGTCAGTTACTTCATTTGCAAATATTTTCTCCCATTCTGAGGGTTATGTAATGGTCTTGTTTATGGTTTTCTTTGCTGTGCAAAAGCTTTTAAGTTTCATTAGGTCCCAGTTGTTTATTTTTGTTTTTATTTCCATTTCTCTAGGAGGTAGGTCAAAAAGGATCTACCTTTTTGCTGTGATTTAGGTCATAGAGTGTTCTGCTTATGTGTTCCTCTAAGAGTTTTATAGTGTCTGGCCTTACATTTAGGTCTTTAATCCATTTTGAGTTTATTTTTGTGTATGGTGTTAGGGAATGTTCTAATTTCATTCTTTTAGATGTAGCTGTCCAGTTTTCCCAGCACCACTTATTGAAGAGGCTGTATTTTCTCCATTGTATATTCTTGCCTCCTTTATCAAAGATAAGGAGACCATATGTGTGTGGGTTTATCTCTGGGATTTCTATCCTGTTCCATTGATCTATATTTCTGTTTTTGTGCCAGTACCAGACTGTCTTGATTACTGTAGCTTTGTAGTATAGTCTGAAGTCAGGGAGCCTGATTCCTCCAGCTCCGTTTTTCTTTCTCAAGATTGCTTTGGCTATTCGGGGTCTTCTGTGTTTCCATACAAATTGTGAAATGTTTTGTTCTAGTTCTATGAAAAATGTCATTGGTAGCTTAATAGGGATTGCATTGAATCTGTAGATTGCTTTGGGTAGTATAGTCATTTTCATAATATTGATTCTTCCAATCCAAGAACATGGTATATCTCTCCATCTGTTGGTATCATATTTAATTTCTTTCATCAGCGTCTTATAGTTTTCTTCATTCAGGTCTTTTGTCTCCTTAGGTAGGTTTATTCCTAGGTATTTTATTCTTTTTGTTGCAATGGTAAATGGGAGTGTTTCCTTCCTTTCTCTTCCAGATTTTTCATCACTAGTGTATAGGAATGCAAGAGATTTCCGTGCATTAATTTTGTATCCTGCTATTTTTCCAAATTCATTGATTAGCTCTAGTAGTTTTCTGGTAGCATCTTTAGGTTTCTCTATGTATAATATCATGTCATCTGCAAACAGTAACAGTTTTACTTCTTCTTTTCTAATGTGTATTCCTTTTATTTCTTTTTCTTCTCTGAATGCTGTGGCTAAAACTTTCAAAACTATCTTGAATAATAGTGGTGAGAGTGAGCAACCTTGTGTTGGTCCTGATCTTAGAGGAAATGGTTTCAATTTTTCACCATTGAGAACGATGTTGGCTGTGGGTTTGTCATATATGGCCTGTATTATGTTGAGGTAAGTTCCCTCTATGCCTATTTTCTGGAGAGTTTTTATCATAAGTGGGTGTTGAATTTTGTTGAAAGCTTTTTCTGCATCTATTGAGATGATCATATGGTTTTTCTCCTTCAATTTGTTAATATGGTTTATCACATTTATTGATTTGCATATATTGAAGAATCCTTTCATTCCTGGGATAAACTCCACTTGATCATGTTGTATGATCCTTTTAATGTGCTGTTGGATTCTGTTTGCTAGTGTGTTGTTGAGGAATTTTGCATCTGTGTTCATCAGTGATAGTGTTCTGTAGTTTTCTTTCTTTGTGACATCTTTGGTTTTGGTATCTGGGTGAAGGTAGCCTTGTAGAATGAGTTTGGGAGTGTTCCTCCCTGTGCTATATTATGGAAGAGTTTGAGAAGGATAGGTGTTAGCTCTTCTCTAAATGTTTGATAGAATTCACCTGTGAAGCCGTCTGGTCCTGGGCTTTTGTTTGTTGGAAGATTTTTAATCACACTTTCAATTTCAGTTCTTGTGATTGGTCTATTTATATTTTCTGTTTCTTCCTAGTTCAGACTCGGAAGAGTCTAAGAATTTGTCCATTTCTTCCAGGTTTTCCATTTTATTGCATGTAGTTTCTTGTAGTAATCTCTCATGATCGTTTGTATTTCTACAGTGTCAGTTGTTACTTCTCCTTTTTCATTTCTCATTCTGTTGATTTGAGCTTTTTCCCTTTTTTCCTGATGAGTCTGGCTAATGGTATAACCTCACAAACTTATTATAATATGTATATGTAAACATGAATATTCTCTTATTTTCCTGAATAAGGAAGGAGAGATGAGAGGATTGGCTCTAACAGATATGAATGTTTAATACTGGTGCAGGGATAGATAAATACATCAATGGAATAGAATAGTCATCCCAGAAAAATGCATAATTATAAGTAGACACTTGATTTGTAACAGAAGTGGTACTACTGGCCAAAGGGGAGAGAATGGGTTTTCAGTAAATGACATGGAGGACAGGTATGGTCTGTACAGAAAGCAAAAATCAAAAAAACAGCAAAGGAAAAACTGATGCACTCTTGGTTTGAATTTCTGCAAGAGCAGACCTTGAGAAAAGGATTTGAGTACAAGTAGTTTATTTGAGAGATGAATCCCAGGATTCAGAGTCAGAGATTGAGAAAGAAAAGCAGGGAATAGATCAAAGCGAAAGGTATGTTTATAAATTGGTTGCTTCTCTGGACAAGAAGGACTCAATTCTGCTGAGAAATCCCTGAGATACTGTGTAGAACACTACAAAATTTAAAGGATATAGGAAGCTGGGTATTTATTGATAACCTCCTATCTTTCATTCGTTAAGTGTTGATCCTAGGGCCAGGTAATGGGTGTTCGTTGCTTGAAACAAACAACCCTAAGAATTAGAGGCATTGGGAAAAAAAACCACTTCATTATGTTCTTGGGTTCTGTGGGCAGGAACTTGGACAGGACAAATTTGGAGATGGCTTGTCTTTGTTCCACAATGCCTGGAAACTTACCTAAGAAGCCTCAAATAACTGACTGTGATCAAACAGAAGGGACCAGAAACATTGGAATCTTCCTTCATCTTATCTGGACTTGCTCTGGGATGAATCAAAGGATGGTGTCAGCTGAGGCTAGCAATTAGAATACTTTGCAGTCTCTCTATATGGCTTCCTCATATTCTGGAAGTCTAAAGGTAGTTGGATTTTTTTATATTGTGGCTCAGGTCCCAAGAATAAGAAAAAAGGTAGAATCTTCATGTTAAATTCTAACCTAGCCTCAGAAAGCATGCCGCATCACATGTACTTCAAGCAAGTCACCAAAGCCAGCCCAGATACAAGGGAGGTGGAAGAAACCCCACCTCTTGATGGGAGGAGTGTCAAAGAATTTGTGGCTATCTTTAGAACTAAATACAGCTAGTATTACCTCTCTGGAATTTCTGTCCTGCCTGTGTCTATAGGATAAATATGTCCCCACAACCAGAGAAAAATCTCAGGCATAGAGACGCAGGTGTCTGAGGTATGCCATTGTTGGAATGTATAGAAATTGTCCAACAAAGCTGCAAATGACCTCTGGGGTAGGAACAATGGTATGAGCAGGGCTCCAACAACATTACCTTTCATCATGTGTATCATTCGGAGCTCCTTCTGCCCCACTTTAAGTTCACCATGTCCTATCTCTGGTTCTTAAAGGTATTAGCCTTTCACAACCTCAAAAAACAACAACAACCCTAAAACAGAAATTCAGTGAGACAGAGTAGTCGCTCTTGTTCAGTCAAACTTGAGGATGAAATTAATATTCATATCTCCCCTTCCCTTACCCTCATCCAGGATTTCTACTTTTATAGGTTGCTTGCTCAGTGGAGTGAAACAGATCTTTATCCCCAGAAGGCCTGAACCTCTGCTTAATCATATCCATTTGCTGTTATCACCAAGCATGCAAGATCCAAGAGGTACACGAGAGAACCCTCGGCATTCGAAGCATGTTTCTCTCTGTCCCTAATATAAGGGGACAATCTCAAGCAATCTCACCTCCTCATTTATATTCACTGGCTGTATTGCTCTAGCCAGTATGGGAACTCTTCTTTGTTTTTGCCTGTTGGTCCACTGGCAAGAGGAGCCCACAATGATCAGATGGTGGTCATTTTTTAGATTCAATTAAATACTTACTCTCACCCTAGTAGAAATATTACACCCATGGGAACCAGGACCTCTAATCTAGAGGAGCCTAAAGTTGTGAGTATGGAAATTACAAATTTGCCAACTGGGTCACATGGACTGATGGTAAGGAAGATTAATCCTATTTATAACCTATGGTTTCTGGACCCATATAATCTAAATATTTGGGACACGGAAAATAAAAAGGCAATTGGTTTATCATATATACCACACTTTAAAGGATAACACTCTAAACTTGCAGAGTGTTATCCCCAAGCTAGTACCTTAACTGAGTATTAAAAGAGCCACTATAAAATTTTATCAGGGTTGCAGCTTCCAGGTGATATGGCATATCATAGATATACCCATCTATCATAGTGGATAGATAGAGGATCTTGTGCTAGTATGATTATTCCATCTCCTTTGATATAAAATGGGTCCTTTTTCTGAAACTATCTTGTATAAGATTCCTTATGAATAAATTAGAAACTATGTGAGTCCTTAGATACTGATGGAGCTGCTATGAGCAGGGAATACAAACTCACCCAGAACACATAAAAATTCCAATTGGGATAAATTACTGCAATCTCCAGAGTGGAAAGGTTCAGATGTAATCAACTCTCCAATCAAGTGGCTAACTTTTTCTCCTCAAAAGATGGCATCATATTGAGAGGTCAACATATGTTTTACTGCTTACAAGTTGGATATTCAATAGTGATAATATCTATGTTAGCCTTGGCGAGAGGGTGTCCATACTGATGAATCTATGTACTACCTTTTATCCTTACCACCTTAACTATTCCATTCATCATCCCATTGTGGGTGGCCAAAGATAGAGGTTGACTGATCTCTACTGGATGGGTCACACGTTTTACCTTATTTTTCAGTGCCTCCTCTGCATTATTTGGTAGCCATTAACGTAAAAAATCCTCACACTCTGTGCTTACTCTTTTTGGAGTATCCACATCCTTCTTTGACATCCTTCTTCCGTAGAATTCCTTGTCTTTGATTTTCTAATCTTGTTCTTTCTAGACCCTGACCATGTAGCTAATCCATTTTTTTTTCTGTCCAAGAGTCCATGTAGCCTCTCTGTCCAAGGACTTTCTGTCCTTGTAGAACTTTCTATCCAAGAGTCCTTAGCTCTTAACACTTATCCCTTCACATAAAGTGAAAATCAACACCAGTACTTAAGTTTCTGCCCATAATGATTCCCCTACACAACTGTTTTGCCAGCCATGCCCTGAATGAAACTGCAGCATAGCAGACGTCTAGTTTAAACTAGGACTAATATATAGAGCCAACCCATCTGTAAGTGATCCAGGTTTTTTTCTTTGTATATCAGCTGGCCACTAGGAAACCCCAATGAGACCATAAGTCTAAGCTGAAGGAAGACACCCATGCAACAGTGGGGTTTGGATTACATCTTTGTGTAACTTATTTTTTCCCTTAGGACTCCAAATGTCCTGTTGTCATCATATACTAGATTGCTTTTGCTCTAAGTCAATCTTAAGACTTAATGGACCTGACAATACTCAGCTTATAATAACTCTGGTGGGTGGACACTCAGTGGTTGCTTGGGGCTACACTCAAAACTGGCAGCATTCTACTTCATTTGGCATGATTTGGAAGATCATTCCCATGTGTGGTATATACTCTCTTAAAATCCAAAGAATCCTATAAAATATACGCTCCTTTTAGAGTGGTAGGAAGTACAAGTTGCAATAAATTGTCCTTTAGATTGAAGAATATGTCCTAGTATGCTCCAGATCTTTGGACCCTGTGTTAGCTCAGGTCCTCCTAGAAGCAAACACTATGACTGGATTAGGTATGCAAGAGATTTACTTGGGGGAGGGAATACTAGTGGAAGGTAAAGGGGAATAAGCTGGAGTGGGCAGTGCAGGCCTTCAGACCATGATGCAAGTCTGACATCTGTGATAAAAGAAGGGAAATGGAGGAGGACTGGGAAGGAAAACTATTAGACTGAAGCACAGTTCTAAGAAAATTGTGGCTGCCAGGCTTATATAAGTCATGAGTCAAAGTTACCCATTAGAGCAGTCAGCCCACATACCATAGGAATGGGCCAGCATTTATACCTCCACAGTTCTCAATTATTGACTAGGAAAAACGGGGGGGAAACATGATATTGGCACAAAAGCAGTGGTGGTTCCCAGTGGTAGCAGCTGAGATTCTCAGGCAATTATGCTTCCTGCAGCCAGTTCTCTTAAAGGAGACCTGAATGGTACATTCATGACTGCCACAAGATCTCTCAACTCTTCAACAGTCTCCCTGAATCTCTTGGGAATTACTTCCCATCTTCTGGCATACATGTATCTTACCAGGCCATCTAGCACACATGCTGCTTTCATGATCACTAGGTCTAATTTTAACATGTCACCAATATAATGGACCAGTGTAATGACCTATAGGGTATTGAGATGATCTAGGTGTCTTTGTATTATATTATGGCAGATAGGAGGAGGGCTAGGAGAACCACATGGCAAGATGGTGCAAATATATTGCCATCTATCCCAGGTAAGTGCAAACTGTTTTTGATTCTCTTTCCTGATGAGTATTGAAATGAACACATTAAAGAAATCAATAGCTACTACAAATCAGAGGCTGAGTTCATCTGCTCTAGCAAAGATACGATCTTCAGCACAGCATCTATGATTGGGGTTACCATTTTCTAAATTTACTGCAGTCTATCACCATCTGCCATGTCCATCTGGTTTTTTGCAGAGCCATACTAGTGAATTAAAGAGAGACACGTTGGGGACTATCATCCCTTACCCTTTAAATCTTCAATTCTCTGAAGTTTCAGCTGGGTTATGATATCACTTACAATTTAATATTTTGGCTAGGGGAGTGCAGTTTCGATTGTTTCAATCTGGCCTTTTCTATTATAAAGGCTTTTACTCCACAGGTTGGAAAATGAAGAGTTTCGTTAGATGCTAAGTATATTTATTCCATGCAGGGACTAGAGAAGTGAACTCAGAGTAGTCTGCAGATCCAATGGACCCTCTGTGAGATACTTATATATACTTGGTCTAGGACTCCATTTATCACTTGATCTCCATGCTGCCCCACCATAATGGGGGCAAGGTTGGCATTTTTGCACCTTGGTATTCCTGTCACCTCAGACACTATATTCAATAGCCCACAAAAGCTCTGAGCACTCCCCTTTCCCCAGTATATAGTTACCTGAGTTAACGGACGTAGATCTTTTTGAGGAAGTATTGGGGGAATATTTTGTACATACTTTCAGTAGGAATATAGGGTCCTCCCTTAGAAGTGTCTGACCTATCCTTCAGTGGGTGGACTCTGAGTCTGAGAATTGGCTCAAGTCTGGAAATTGGGTGAGGGTTTGTGATTTTACATTGAACCACTAACAGCAGCCTTCTGCTTTCTATCTTGAAATCTTTTTAAAAATTCCATAATAAATAATTTCATCATCTTCGTATATATTTCCCACCTGCGAATACCATGGGCTCTTAGCCACAGTGAAGATCCCAGTGAATCAAGGCCTCTGGTTGCCATTTCATTCACGATGACCATTAGGTAATTATCTCCACTGTTCCTCTGATTATTATGTGTCACCATTTGGACTCTGCTATTATGGAATTCTATCATCCCTATGACACTAGAGAGCCCAGTTCAATAATGATGTCTCCTATCACCCACTACAGCATACAGAGGGCTTGTTAGTTTATTATTGAATTATAGCTGAATTACTATATTATATTAGTTTTAGGTGTACAGCATAGTGATTCAGTATTTTTGCTTTATACTCCATTATCAGTTACTATAAGATATTGGCTATAATTTCCTGTGCCATGCAATATGCCCTTGTTTCTTACTTGTCTTATACATAGTTTGCTTGCTTTTTATTTTATTTTATTTTATTTTTGGCTGTATTGGGTCTTCATTGCTGCATGAGGGCTTTCTCTAGTTGCAGTGCACAGGCTTCTCATTGCAGTGGCTTCTCTTGTTGCAGAGCACGGACTCTGGGTGCACAGGCTTCATTAGCTGTGGCATGCGGGCTCAGTAGTTGTGGCTCACGGGCTCTAGAGCGCAGGCTCAGTAGCTGTGGTGCATGGGCTTTGTTGCTCCGCATCATGTGGGATCCTCCCAGACCAGGGCTTGAATCCGTGTTCCCTGCATTGGCAGGTGTATTCTTAACCACTGCGCCACCAGGGAAGCCCTACGTAGTAGTTTATATCTGTTAGTTCCAATCCTTAATTTCTCCCTCTCTTCTACCCTCTCCCCTTTGGTAACCAGAAGCTTGTTTTCTACATCTGTGAATCTGGTTCTGTTTTACATACACATTCATTTGTATTATTTTTTGCATTCCACATATAAGTTACATCATATAGTATTTGTCTTTGTCTGACATCCACTGAGCACACTATTCTCTAGGTCTATTAACATTGCTGCCAATGGCAGAATTTTATTCTTTTTTTGTGGCTGAGTAATATTTCATTGTATATCTATACCACACCTTTTAAATTCAATCATCCGTTGATGAGCACTTGGGTTGCTTCCATGCCTTGGCTACTGTAAATAGTGACACTATAACGTAGGGGTGCATGTATCTTTTTGAATTAGTGTTTCCATCTTTTCAAGACATACACCTGGGAGCGGAATTGCTGGATCATATGGCAACTCTATTTTTAGTTTTTTGAGGAAACTCCATACTCTTTTCATAGTGGCTGCAACAATTTACATTCCCATGAACAGCATTCAAGGATTTCTTTTTCTCCAGTTTTATGGCTTCAGGTCTTACAGTTAGGTCTTTAAAACATTTTGAGTTTATTCTTTTATATAAGAATATAGGAAATGTATATATAGGAAATGTTCTAATCTCAATGTTTTACATGTGGCTGCCCAATTTTTCCAACACCACGTGTTGAAGGAACTGTCTTTTCTCCATTGTATGTTCTTGTCTCTTTATCAATGGATTATTTGATCATAGGTGTATGGGTTTATTTATGGGCTCTCTGTTCTGTTCCATTGCTCTATGTCTGTTTTTGTGCCAGTACCACACTGTTTTGCTTACTGTGTCTTCGTAGTATAGATTGAAGTCAGGGAGGGTGATACCTGCAACTTGGTTCTTTTTTCTCAAGATTTCTTTGGTAATGAGGGGTCTTTTGTGGTTCCATATGAATTTTAGGATTATTTGTTGTAGTTCTGTGAAAAACATGTTTTGATAGGGATTGTATTAAATCTGTAGATTGCTTTGGATAGTATGAACATTTTAATAATATTAATTTTTCAAATCCAAGCCACTAGGTATTTTTCCATCTTATCCGTCTTTCTTTGTATCATCTTCACTTTCTTTCACCAGTATTTTACAGTTTTCATAGTATAGGTCTTTCACCTCTGTGGTTAAGTTTATACCTAGGTATTTTATTGTTTTTGATGTGATTTTAAACAGAACTTTTTTTAACTTTCTCTTTCTGGTATTTAATTATTAGTGTATAGAAATGCAACAGATTTCTGTATATTAATCTTGTATCCTGCAATCTTGATGAATTCATATATTAGTTCTAATATTTTGGGGTTGGAGACTTTGTGTTTTTCTAGATAAGGTATCATGTCATCTGCAAACAGTGATAGATTTACCTGTTCCCTTCCAATTTGGATACCTTTGTTTATTTTTCTTGTCTGGTTGCTGTGGCTAGAACTTCCAATACTGTGTTAAATAGAAGTGGTGAGAGTGGGCATTCTTGTTTTGTTCTTGAATTTAGCAGGAAGGCATTTAGCTTTTCACCATTGAGTGTGATGTTGGCTCTTGGTTGTTGTAAATGTCTTTATTATGTTTAGATATGTTCCCTTCAAACCCACTTTGATGTGAGTTTTTTGATGAATGAATGTTGAATTTTGTCAAATGCTTTTTCTGCATCTATTGAGATGACCATGTGATTTTTATCCTTCCTTTTGTTAATGTGGTGTATTACATTGATTGATTTGTGAATGTTGAAGCATCCTTGTGACCCTGGAATAAATCCAACTTTTTCACTGTGTATGATCCTTTTTACATATTCTTGGATTCAGCTTGCTAATATTTTGTTGAAGATTTTTACATCTATATTCATCAAAGATATTAGCCTGTAATTTTCTTTTTTTGTAGTGTCTTTGACTAGTTTTTGTATCAGGGTAATTGTGGCCTAGTAGAATAGATTTGGGAATGTTTCATCCTTTTCAGTTTTTTGGAATAGTTTAAGAAGGATAAGTATTAGCTCTTCTTTATATGTTTGGTAGAATTCCCCTGTGAATCTGTCTGGTTCTAGACTTTTGTTTGCTGGGAGTTTTCACACTACAAATTTAATTTCACTTTTACTGATTGGTCTGTTCAAATTGTCTGTTTCCTCTTGATTCATTCTTGGCAGGCTGTATATTTCTAGAAATTTGTCCATTTCTCTAGGTTGTCAAATTTGTTGTCATATAACTTCATAGTATTCTCTTATGATTTTTTAATCTCTGTGGTATCAGTTGTTATTTCTCCTCATTTCTTATTTTATTTAGGTCCTCTCTCTTTCTTCTTGGTGATCTTGGCTAAAGATTTATCAATTTTGATTATCATTTCAAAAAACCAGCTGTTGGTTTCAGGGACCTTTTTGTTGTTGTTGTTAATCTCTATTTTATTTTTTCCTCTCTGATCTTTATTATTTCCTTCCTTGTGCTGACTTTGGGCTTTGTTCTTCTTTTTCTATTTCTTGTAGGTGGTATGTTAAGTTGTTTGAGATTTTTCTTTTTTCTTGAGGAAGGTCTGTACTGATGCAAACTTCGCTCTCAGAACTACTTTTGCTGCATCCCATAGATTTTGGAAAGTTGTTTCCATTTCATTTGTCTTGAGATATTTTGTTTTCCACTTACTGCATTTTTCTGTCTGATTTGTCCACTGATGTTAGTGGGATGTAAAAGTCCCCTACTATTATTGTATTATTGTCAATTTCTCCTTTTATGGTTTTTAGTATTTGCTTTATATATTTAATTGCTCCTGTTTGGGATGTGTATATGTTAACAAGTATGATATCCTCTTCTTGTATTGGTCCTTTTATCATTATATAATGCCCTTGTCTTTTTTTATAGCCTTTGTTTTAAAGTCTATTTTGTCTGATATGAGTATTGCTACCCATATTTTTCTTCTCATTTCTGTTTGTTTGAAATATCTTTTACCATCCCCTCACTTTCAGTCTGTGTGTGTTTTTAGCCCTGAAGTGAGTCTCTTGTAGGCAGCATATTAAAGCGTCTTGTTATTTTGTCCAATCAGCCACCCTATGTGTTTGATTGGAGTATTTAGTCCATTGACATTTAAAGTAATTATTGATAGATACATACTTATTGCCATTTTATTACTTGTTTTCCAGTTGTTTTTGTAGTTTTTCTATGTTTCTTCTTTTTGTTTCTCCCATCTTGGTTTGATGATTTTCTTCAGTAGTATTGGGTTCTTTGCTTTTGGCTTTGATGTATCTTTTGTAGGTTTTTGATTTGTGGTTACCATGGGGTTCATATGTTGACCCACAATTATATATACTTGATTTAAACTGATAGTCATTTAAGTTCAAACACATACTAAAAGATATATTTTTTATTCCCCTCCCCCACATTTTGTTTTTGATTTCCTATTTTACTTCTTCATGCTTATTCCTTAACTGTTTATTATAGTTATAGTTGTTTTTATATTTTTTTGTCTTTTAATCTACTTACTGGATTATTTAAGTGATCTTCAATCCTTAACATATATCTGCCTTTTCTGATGGGATTTTCCCTTTCCTACAGATTCTTATTTTTTTCCATTAAAAAAAGACCCTTCAACATTTATTTTAGGGTAGGTTTAGTATTGATGAATTCTTTTAGTTTTTGCTTGTCTGAGAAGTTCTTTATCTCTCCTATTCTAAATGATAATGTTTCTGGTTAGAGTATCCTAGGTTGCAGGTATTCCCCTTTCAGTGTGTTGAATATATTATGCCACTCCCTTCTGGCCTGCAAAGTTTCTGCAGAGAAATCAGCTAATAGCCTTATGGGGATTCCCTTATATCTGACTCTTTGTTTTTCTCTTGCTGGCTTTAGAATTCTCTATCTTTAACTTTTACCATTTTAATTATTATATGTCTTGGTATGCATGTGTGTGGGCTCATCTTGTTTGGAACTCTCTGTGCTTCCTGTACCTGGCTATCTGTTTACTTCTTTAGGTTTAGGAAGTTTTCAGACATAATTTATTCAAATACATTTTCAATCTCCTTCTCTTTCCTCTGTCTGGAACCTCCATAATGCAAATGTTGGCACATTTAATGTTTTCCCAGAGATCTGGAGGTTCCTTAAAAAATTAAAAATCATATATTACTTTTTAAAAAAATTTTTCTGTCTGCTGTTATGATGGGTGATTTCCATAATTCCATTTTCCAGATCACTTACGTGTTCTTCTGTGTCTTAGTCTGCTATTTATTTCTTATAGAGTGTTTTTAAATTCACATACTGATTTATCTATTTTTGACTGGGTATTTTTTTATCTTTTCTAGTTCCTTGTTAAAATGATCTGTGTTTAGATCAATTCTCTTCCCTAATTCAGTTAGCATTTTTATTACCAATGTTTAAAATTGTTTATCTGGTAAATTGTTTGTTTCATTATTTATTTTTTCAGGGGTTTTCTCTTGCTCTTTCAATTGAATTAGTGCCTCTTCATTTTAATTAACTTTTTCTGCTTCTATGAGTTTAGGTGAAACATTTACCTATTACGGTCTTGAAGGCATGTTCTTACATGGGAGTGTCCCTATGCAGACTGTGTGCCCCCAGTGCCTTTGGTGGGAGGGCTGGATTTAATGTTGATGCCAGTCACTTCTTTCTGTATGGTATGCTGGCAGCTATCACCTTGGTTGGGGGTGTGGCTGGAGATGGAGGAGCTAGAGCCTGTGCAGGGTGTGAGCTGGGAGTTCCTCTCTGCTCAGTGGCCATTACCACTCCATCAGGGGCAGGATCTGCTCCCGAGTTCCTGGAGCACAAGCCCTGAGGGTCCGGCTCTAAATGGCTCTGTTCCCTTTGAAGTGTTTTTTTCTTCCCTACACTAGGACCTTTACCCCAAAGGAGGGGAGTGATGAAGCACTTTTAAAAAAAAAGTAGTGAGGATAGTGGAATTATTTTTACATCTTTTTGATATCTGACTCAGTAGAAGATAGCTACATTTTATGCTTTGGGGTTCAACCTGTAGTAATATATTGTTTTGGTTGAAGCGTATACAGAAAATCCAGCTTCACAAAATATGTAGTTTGAACAGGGAGGAAGAGTATAATGGCCTTTTTGGATAGTTGTGAATATCCTTTAGTACTACACTAAAACTTGACAAGCAGTAGTTTCTTAAAATATAGTTGTGATGTGGAATCTGAAATAATTTCCAAGAACTTTTCATCCTCTGTTACATTAAAATTCATTGGCTCACTGTGAACTTTTAAATAAATCTTTGTCATACATGATCTTGAAACATCATACATTGACCCATTTAGAAAATATTAGTTCAATGAGTTAAGCAGATCTTCTAAATGTTTACTCATTTAATTATACAATATTAATAAAATCACATTCTTTAATGAAATCCCTGATCTCCTCAAAAAGTCTTGAAGTATTGGGAAGTGTTCAAGATCAAGATGTAATATAACAAGTTTCCCACAATTATAACTTTTGCTTTAAACTTAAAATTTCATAACTGGCAACAAATACAGTCAGTTGTTTTCTTTGAAATGGCAGGCTTAGTTAATTTTTGAGAAAATGACTGCAAAATAAAAAAGTCTGAATAACTATCTTTTGCCTGTCAGTTGTTATTTCAAGGAAAAACGCTGTTCCCTTAAAGAGGCTTGTTCAGCTTTCAAGTGAAATAATTGCAGAAGTGCTTTTCCTTGATATAATGATCATACTTCGGTATGCAACAAAAGCTCTACGCATACTTACTATTTTGTCACATAGAGTATTTAAAAGACATGTACTCTAGTATCAAGATTTTTAAGATTAATAATTTTGATTGCTTCATCAAGAGCATCTCTTGGGAAACTGACTTTTTAAGTTGGGAGTGGAGAATTCTAGAACAGTTTGGTGCCACTGCCTTGATTTTTGCTAAGACACCAGCAATTTGATACACTATTGCTTTGGAACTATCAGTGGAAATGTCAACAAAACAGAATATTTAAAATTAATCTTAGTATTATTATGAAAATAATTTAACCTTGTTAACTCCCTGAAAGGGATTCTAGGATCTATGGAAGCATCATTTCCAAGCTGCAAGGTATCATTCCAGCAGTGAATCAGGACTGGCTCCAAGAGTCTAAATACAATCAATGAGGTGAGACATTGATTTTATTGTATTATATTGATTTTATTTAATTGTTTTGTATTAAGGAGAACAAGCTCATCTTGTGAATCACTGCGTTTTCATGGTTTCTAAGCCATTTAAGTCTGATCTACTCTCACAAAGAGGTAGGCGGCTTCTTCTGCTGGCCCATAGGGTTTAGAGCAATCTAGGAGCTCAGGATTTTCAAGTGTCTCCACCCCAGAATTCACGGTCCTATCTCCTCTTTATCAGGATACTGTTTTTAGCATAGGAGATTTGTCATGGCTATTAATTCATCTTCTTCTTAACTCTTGCCATCTGTGCAATCTAATATTAATCCCGATTTTCAGTACATTCTGCCCTCGACCTGCAGGACATGAGGGTCTCTTTAAATATTCAACAGAGGCCATCTGCCTCTAACAACAATCCCTAAGTTAATGTTTGAGTGACACGAACTTCTCTTTTTTTTTATGCTTCCAAGATAGTTAACAAAGTCCAGCCAACTTCATTATACTGATCAACATTACCCACATATATTTCAAATGCTGGAACTATATACAAGCTAGCCTTTTCTCCTTCACCTGTGCTTCTTCCCAGTAAGTCATAGTCAAGAGTCTTAGTAAGTATGATGCTGCAGCATACAAATGATCATCGTCACCCTACTTACTACCAGTAACAGAGACCTTCCACCATATGACTAGCAAGTGATCTAGTTTTAGATCTTATCCTGAGGGTATGCTTTGTAGGACAGTTTGGATTATAGCCAAAACCAAACCTGAACCAAGAATTTGGGGACATTATTTACTTGGGAGGTGATCTCAGGAAATAAGTCAGTGAGTAGGGAAATGCAAAAAGAAAACATTCAACAATTTCTCTTTGTTAAAATAGACCATTTAGAGAATGAATAAAAATGCTACAAACTTGAAGATATTTGCAATACATATAAACAACACATAATTAGTGTATAGTATGTATAAACACTGTGAATCAAAAAGAAAAAGAAACCCCAGTAGAAAAATGGGGTGCATAGAACCAATAGGAACCTCATAAATGATCTAAAAACATTTGAAAATATTCAATCTCATTATTAACCAGAGGAAAGACAAGTAAAACCACAAAATTAGCAAAAATTAAACTGTCAGAATATATCAAGTATTGGCAAGAATGTAGAACTCTGATTCACTTTTGAAGGGAGTGTAAATTGTATAATTTCTGTGAAATGTGGATTGGCATTTCATAGCAGAGTTGAACATGTATATTCCTTATGCTCTATCAATATAACTTATATACCTAAAGGAACTTTTGTTCACCAGGATGTGCATAAGGATACAGCCTTTTAAAAAAATACTACAAAACTGGAAACAAACCAACTGCTGTCAGGAAAACTTTGAGTCCTGGTTCTGTTTCTTACCAGTTGGGTGATTTTGGATAGTTATGTAACCTCACTAAATCTCAATTCCCTCATCAGTAAAATTAAAACAATAGTAGCTCCTAACTCATAGGCTTGTTATTAAAATTAAATAATATATGTAATATCCTTTCACATATGCCTTCTTATTACTTGCCCAATAAATGTTAACGAAATGAGTAATTCTTATTTTTATTACAGAATCTCAGAAAGGGCTATATTTTAAAAAGTAGGTTATTGCACCACTTAGTTCCTAAGAGCTTGTTAAATAGCATTGTAATTTTATTCCTTTCTAGTCATATGGCTTTAATAAAAGGGCCTACCCCATGGGGTTGTTGAGAAAATTAAGTAAGATAAGATAGGTAATGCACTTAGAAAGGCTTTTGTGCCTGATGGTGGCACACCTATTTTATAAGGTTATTCTCTTTGGTTTTAAATTCTGTCAAATTTGAGGGTTAGCCTAATTTGTGTCTTATTCTTTTGCTTGGCTCTTCTCCTCACATATATAATTTTGAGTATTTTTATCTTAGAACAAACACCTTCTAAACATTTGTATTTTATTTTCTTCTTAGACTTCTTTTCCAATAGTTTCTTTTCATTTTGATTTATCTGGATCTGGTTTAGATTTCCTCAGTTTAATTTATTTTAATCTCATTGAATTCCCCTTTCCTTTATGATCTGGAATATGATCACATTTTGGTCATTTCCTCCCAAGTTTCTATACTGAACAGGACCTTTCCCAAAACACTGCTATTTTGATTCATCTATATGGTTTGTAAATCTAGAGAGGCCTCCTATGTGACTCAAAAACCTGGGCTTGGTACCAAAAAAATTAAGCAATGCAAAATAATATAACATAAAAACAATAAAAATAAGAAAATGAAAATTTCTGAAGCTGTTATGAGAAAAACACTTGCAATATTCAGAACTCAATTTGATCATGAAAAATACTTGATCATCAAACTATGGGTCAACAATATCAGCTGAAATCTACTTAGATATTAACACAAAGTGGTAGAAACTCTCAGGTTAGTTATGTGCACAAAAATAAAATACTTTGACATTAAATTCCCTGCACGCCATTTTACTCTACATGGAGTTGAGGTGCTCTCTATCCTTGCCACACAAAGTGAGGGCCAAGAACCAGTAGCATCAGCATTATTTGGGTATTTGCAAAATGGCGGGGTTTTTTTAATTGAAGTATTGTTGACTTATAATATTGTTAGTTTCAGGTGTACAACAGAGTGATTCAGTATTTTTACAGAATATATTCCATTTAAAGTTATTTAAAAATAATGGTTATATTTCCTGTGCTGTACAATATATCCCTGTAGCTTATTTTATACATACTAATTTGTGCCTCTCAATCCCCTACCCCTATATTGCCCCTCTCCCTTTCCCTCTCTCCATGGGTAACCACTAATTTGTTCTCTGTATCTGTGAGTCTGCTCTTTTGTTATATTTGCTAGTTTTTATTTTATTTTTTAGATTCCACATATAAGTGATCACATACAGTATTTGTCTTTCTCTGTCTTACTTATTTCACGAAGCATAATACCCTCTAGGTCCATCCAATACTAATTCAAAAAGATACATGCACCCCAATATTCATAGTGACATTATTTACAATAGCCAAGATATAGATGTATAATAGTGTTTGAGAAGCTCAGAGCTAGAGTCACATCTCTTTGGACAAGGTACCTTCCTCTCCTTTAAATGTGACTAGATAAGTGGCCAGGTTCTCTAAACCGTAATATAGGTAGGACAAAGACACATTCTGAATGATAGCTACAATTAAGTGAAATGATACATACATGCAATTACATTGGATAGCACATGTGTCCAAGTCTCTTTCTCGGCAATTTAATTTTTTGTGGCATTTCACTCCACAAATGTTAGTCATGTGTGAGTGTGTGATTTATTTACACCTGCCTCACTTGAATATTTGGTAAAATGTTACTTGTACTATATATAATATTGTTGAACCAATAGAAGAAAACATATTTTCATTCACTCATTCACTGAACAAACATTTAATGAGCACCTGTTATGTCCTGTACTAGAGGCTGGAGGCTGCATAAACATAGGGTCTGTTCTTAATGAACTCACCATCTAATGGGGAATTTTTCATAGACACTTATAAGATAGTGGGAGAACTGCTTTGATAGACTACTTACAGGATCATATGGAGGCATCAATGAGGGGCAGCTCATGCAGATAGGAGGAAGGTGGGAAGAAGTAATGACTTAGTTTACTTAAAGGACAAATACAAAAATTGGGGAAGATCAAGAGAGAGGAAAAGAACATCCTTGGATATGAGATGGCATAAGCAGAAATTTGGAGAGAAAAAGTATGATTTCATCACGGACTTTTCAATAATCAGGTGCTACTGAGGCATAATGTGCAAGACAGAGAGTAGAGGATGATGATGCTGAGAGTCAGCCAAGGCATTTCAAGTCCATGTGAATCTTGTAGTTTATCTTGTGGGACAGCATTGAAAGGTTTTCATATAAGGAAGAGCCCAGTCACATTATCATTATTGGTGGAACACTCTGGCTGTAGATTGGTAGACAGAAGAAGGAAGAAGATAAAACCCAAGGCAGAGAGACCCATTAAGAGACTATCACATTCTTGCTGGCAAAAGATGACAAGGGCCAAAAGTTATGTAGCTGTTTGATGGAGAGATGTTAGCTTCACAACAAGCGAGAAGGGCAAAGGTACAAAGAATCCCCAGAGGCTGGGGACACCTACATACTTTCTCTACAACGTTCTTCATGTTATATTCTACTTTTCAGAACAGTATTGTGCTCACTGTTTTAAATTAATAAATTCTCAAGATATCATCCTCCTCCATCCATCCATTATCCTTTAAAAAATGAAACAAGTCCTTTTTTATACAAGCATCTTGAACAGAGATCAAATGTAATTCATCCCACATGCTGTCAGCTAATTAAATTCTTTGTACCACAGATTCCTCAGCCTTTCACACAGCCTTGGAGGAGTACTGGGGTCTTATTCCAGGAGAAAAACAAATCACTCTCCATTTTCCCCTTATTTAATTTATGCCAGAGTGCCAGTGGTTTCAAGTTTCAAGTTTCATATTTATCCTAGAAGTTAAATGTGCACCTTCGGAAAACTGCCTGCAGGTAAGAAGGAAATTAGATGTTAAAGAAATCTTTAAACCAGGATGAACTGGTTTCTCCTCTCCCCTTCCATCCTGATTTCTGTCTTAAGCATCATTCTCACACTGTTATTCTTTTTTCTCTCTGATCCTAGCCCAGTGGGAACTGAGATACTGGAGGAAGATGTGTACTTTTTCTAGCTTTACAGCACGACAGAAGTTTTAAGTGATAGGTAAATGTGGGAAATATTATACAAGTCCTTAATATGCAGAACTAATATGGCAGGTTCTTGGCATACTGAGAAACTCACTAGGTCCTGTGATCCATCTTGATCTGAATAATAGCACATTCTCACCTAGAACTAGTAGGGGGTCAGAGCTCAGCTGAAGAGATTGCCATTGGACAGCTCATTCTGCTGCCAGGCACTGAACATTTGAACCTCATGCAGGCAAATTTAGTATTTTTGACATTTAACAAACACCTACTGTATCTGTATTGGGCACCTACTGTGTGTGGGGTGCTACTAAGTAATTGGAGGGAGGATACAAATTCTTTCAGTGCATTTTCCAGCCTTGTGCTAGACTCATGAGTCTTAAGAATCTTTGGCCAATTCATAAAACCCTCACCTATTCTCCTTGTCACCATTATCACAAAACTTCTGCTTCTGATTGCCTCTGCTCCTTTCTCATTTCTGATCTGTCTTATAGAAGAAAATCCTTCAACTAACTTGTTTGGTTTTCTTGGGGTTTTTTTTTCTGAATTGTTTGTAAGCTCTTTCTTGACCTTAATGTTTTTATTATTTGTTATTATATATACTCTTTGGGTTCAAAAGGAATATTTTTATTCACCTAAAACTCACCTAAAAAATAAATTTTCATTTGATTGACAATGGAAAAAAAACTCTCCAAAGTACACAAGTACAAAATGTAGATTAATTTTTTAAAAGTCTTTGGATAGTATACTGAATGTTGAGCAGTTTTTCTTCAAAAAGTTTTATGGGTTTTACTAAGACCTCCAACAAAATTTAGTATGAGAAAGAATCTGCTTCAGTTTCCCTCCTAGAACCTCAGCTCAACATGGTGGTACACCCAGAGTGGAAGGAAATTTGACACTTGTTCATTGACTGATTGACCTCTACTTTATATATCCACATACAAGGGTCAAGGAGATAATCTCTCTATTGTTACCTTTAAAAATTTCACAAGATATTTCAACAGCAATACGCAGTGGTAAGGGGTTTTCTTCTTTCCCCAAAGCACTCTAAGACCTAATTATCCTCCCTCACATACATTCTATTCTTACTTCAGCTGTCCACATGTGAGTCCCTAGGATCAGTCTCCTATCTCCTGCTGAGGATCTCCATTAGCCAAATCCAAATAGATGCTAATGGGAACACAGAAGGAACATGGTGATGTAATTCAAACAGGCATCCCTCTGGGATAGAGAGCATTTTGAAGAAGAGTGGAAATTGGATCAGGAAAGTCAAATGGAAGATATCTAAGATAGTCATCATCTGATCCTTTATTTATTGAGTACACATAAAGAAACATACACTTAAACACATACACACACACATTCAAAAACTTCAGCAAAAACTGAAGTAAAAGTCTAACAATTTCAAACTTGACACAGTAAGATAATTTGGTTAGCAATTAATTCAGCCATGTTCAAAGCACTTGGTAAGCACTGCAAGTAGTACAGATGTGTATAAAGAAAAGTAGCTGTTTTCAAGATGCTTACAGTTGTGTCATAAAATCAGAAAGTATTTTTTCTTGTGAAGAAAAGTGTCAAGAATACGTAAAACTTGGACACTAAGATCCATGCTCAAATGAAAACTGGAGCTCCTAATATCAGTATTCATCATTATTAGCCCTGAGAATGTGCCTGTGCAAACAGATGAAACAAATGAGGAGATGAGCATTCTCCTTTGGGCAAACTATGAAGAACAGCAGACCTGGCAATGTTCCTGAACACCACAAGGTGACCACATGGAGGGCTTGTGACTCCTGTGGAGAAAATTCTACTCATCCTTAATCTGTTTATTTTATCCCTCATTTAGCTCTTCATAAGTTGTAAAAATAAAAAGATAGCTCCTGGGTTGTCAACGTTTCTCCAAATCTGGGTGTTAATTCTTTCATAACACCACATGAAATAAAACTCAAGGGTAAAATGAATCTATGTACTTTGTTTGGAAGTTGCCCTTAAAGTGAAAAACTGCTCGTGTTGTTCTTTGCTTTCAGACTCTCTTTATGCTACTGAGTACTAAGGAAAACAAAAAGTAACAACCTCTTCACAAAAAAAGCACATGTTAATCACATCACTCTATAAAACATATACCCTAGTACATGGTTGCAAAGAATGCATTTACATTCAGTTCATTGCTCCCCAAGCATCTAATTAAAGAGAGACGTTAACTAAATTAAGATCCTCCATCCAAGATCAATGGGTAACTTACTAGAACCAGTTTTTTTTTTTTATGATGTTGGGGGTAGGAGTTTATTAATTAATTTATTTATTTTTGCTGTGTTGGGTCTTCGTTTCTGTGCTAGGACTTTCTCTAGTTGTGGCAAGCAGGGACCACTCTTCATAACAGTGCATGGGCCTCTCACTATCGCGGCCTCTCTTGTTGAGGAGCACAGACTCCAGACATGCAGGCTCAGTAGTTGTGGCTCATGGGCCTAGCTGCTCTGTGGCATATGGGATCCTCCCAGACCAGGGCTCGAACCCGTGTTCCCTGCATTAGCAGGCAGATTCTCAACCACTGCCCCACCAGGGAAGCCCCTAGAACCAGTTTTATGTCTTTAAATATGTCACATATCATTCAGGTGGCTTCCAAGGACTAATAGATTTCTGCTGAAGGTGGTGGAGAAAGAATTCTTACAGAAGAGAGTCTCATGGGCAATCACAATGTTGAAAGAGAGGGTAGGGAAGTGCTAGGGGTAGAACTTAGCACTGTTTTTAGCTAGTTATTCAAATAAGATAAGGAGGAAATCAAGATGGCAGAGCAGGAGGTTGTTGAGCTCATGTCTCCCAACAACAGCATCACAAATACACCTATATGTGGAGAAATTCTCACTGAAAACAGACTGCAGACTGGCAGAAAGATTTATACAACCAAAGCTGTAAAGAAAGGTCCACACAGAGTTGGGTAGGAATGAAACAGAAGAAAGTGATCAGGTTGCATTTGTGCATTTCCCCACTAGGCTAAAGGCTGCTGTTCCTAAAGAGAATGCACAGTCAGTGGGGATGGAGCCAGCTAGGACCTGAAACTGTATCTAAACAGGGCAAGGATGACGATTCCTGGAATTTGCAGAGGTGGCAGATCAGGAGTGGTCTGGAGCTCTGACTGGCATGCCAGGAATGCCCTAGTATATACCCAGGACCATGCCAAGTTCCCAGTATGGCCCCTCTTGCTCCAGTGCTGCTCCCCTCTGGAGCAAAGGTATCATTGCTGGAACAGGGGAGAGCACACACTTAGAGGGAACAGAACCAGCTCAGACCTGACCCTCACGGCCTCTGCTCCAGCATCCTGGGATCCAACCCCATTCACATAGGGAGGTGACAACCACTGAGCACAGGAGAAGTCTCAGCTCACAACTGGTTCTGGCCTCTAGACTCTCGATCTCCAGCCTGACCTCCCACCAAGGTGAAAGCTGTTAGCAAACCCTGGGGGAAGACATGATCCATGCTTACTTCAGATACAGCTCTCCCATGAAAGCCACAAGGCACACATAGAATGTTTAGGGATGCTCCCACACAAAGACATCCTTTCAAGACTGGGATAAGTCACTGTTTCACCTAATTTCATAGAGAAGGAGAAAGTTAAGCAAAATGAGAAGACAGAGAAATTTGCTTAAAATGTAAGAACAAGGAAAAACCATGAAAAAGTACGTAATTAAACAGAAATCAATAACTTACCAGATAAAGATGTCAAAGTATTAGTAACAGAAAGGATAACGGAACGAGAGAAAAGAATATATGAACAGAAGGAAAATTTTACCAAGAAACTAGAAAATATATAAAAGAACCAGAGCTGAAAAATATAATGGAAATTAAAAACATGCTGGAAGAAATTAACAGCAGACAAGAACACAGAAGAATAGATAAGTGATCTGGGAGACAGAATAATGGAAATCACCTAATCAGAAGAGCAAAAAGAAAATCAAATAAAAAAAAATTTTAAGGACAGTGACACAAAATCAATCGTATTGAAATTCACAATATAGGGGGGCCAGAAAGAGAAAAGAGAGAGAAAGGTGGTAAAAAATATATTTCATGAAATTATGGCTATAAAGAAGGAAACAGATATCCAGGTCCAGGAAGCAAAGAGAGTTCCAAACAAGATGAACCCAAGAGACCCACACCAAGACATATAATTAAAATGGAAAAAGTTAAAGAGAGAATTTGAAAGACAGCAAGAGACCCCAAAGTTAGCAGAAGGAAAGAAATCATAAAGTTCAGATCAGATATAAATGAAAAAGAAATTAAGGAAACAATAGCAAATATCAATAAAACTAAAAGCTGGTTCTTTGAAAAGATAAACAAAATTGATAAACCATTAGCCAGACTCATCAAGAAAAAAGGGAGAAGACTCAAATCAATAGAATTAGAAATGAAAAAGGAGAAGGAACAACTGGCAATGCAGAAATACAAAGGATCATGAGAGATTACTACAAACAACTATATGCCAATAAAATGGACAACCTGAAGAAATGGACAAATACTTAGAAAAGCACAACTTTCCGAGAGTGAACCAGGAAGAAATAGAAAATATAAACAGACCAATCACAAGCACTGAAACTGAAACTATGTT
The DNA here is from genome assembly GCF_949987515.2 of Delphinus delphis. NCBI lineage: Eukaryota > Metazoa > Chordata > Mammalia > Artiodactyla > Delphinidae > Delphinus > Delphinus delphis. The sequence continues at coordinate 89,474,965 of NC_082684.1, forward strand.
AAAAAATCTTCCAACAAACAAAAGCCCAGGACCAGATGGCTTCACAGGTGAATTCTATCAAACATTTAGAGAAGAGCAAACACCTATCCTTCTCAAACTCTTCCATAATATAGCAGAGGGAGGTACACTCCCAAACTCATTCTACGAGGCCACCATCACCCTGATACCAAACCAGACAAAGGTGTCACAAAGAAAGAAAGCTACAGGCCAATATCACTGATGAACATATATGCAAAAATCTTCAAATAAATACTAGCAAACAAAACTAGAATCCAAGAGCACATTAAAAGGATCATACACCATGATCAAGTGGGGTTTATCCCAGGAATGCAAGGATTCTTCAATATATGTAAATTAGTCAATGTGATACACTATATTAACAAACTGAAGAATAAAAAGCATATGATCATCTCAATAGATGAAGGAAAAGCTTTTGACAAAATTCAACACCCATTTATGATAAAAACCCTCCAAAAAGTAAGCATAGAGGGAACGTACCTCAACATAATGAAGGCCATATATGACAAGCCCACAGCCAACATCGTCCTCAATGGTGAAAAACTGAAACCATTTCCCCTAGGATCATGAACAAGACAAAGCTGCCCACTCTCACCACTACTATTCAACATAGTTTTGGAAGTTTTAGCCACAGCAATCAGAGAAAAAAAAGAAACAAAAGGAATCAAAATCAGAAAAGAAGAAATAAAACTGTAACTGTTTGCAGATGACATGATACTACACATAGAGAATCCTAAAGTTGTTACCCGTAAACTACTAGAGCAAATCAATGAATTTGGTAAAGTAGCAGGATACAAATTAATGCACAGAAATCTCTCACATTCATATACACTAATGATGAAAAAACTGAAAATGAAATTAGGTAAACACTCCCATTTACCATTGCAACAAAAAGAATAAAATATCTAGGAATAAACCTACCTAAGGAGACAAAAGACCGGTATTCAGAAAAATATAAGACACTGATGAAAGAAATTAAAGACGATACAAACAGATGGAGAGATATACCATGTTCTTGGATTGGAAGAATCAACATTGTGAAAATGACTATACTACCTAAAGCAATCTACAGATTCAATGCAATCCCTGTCAAACTACCAATGGCATTCTTCACAGAACTAGAACAAAAATTTGCAATTTGTATGGAAACACAAAATACCCCGAATAGCCAAAGCAATCTTGAGAAAGAAAAATGGAGCTGGAGGAATCAGGCTCCCTGACTTCAGAGTATACTATAAAGCTACAGTAATCAAGACTGTATGGTACTGGCACAAAAACAGAAATGTAGATCAATGGAACAGGATAGAAAGCCCAGATATAAACCCACACACATATGGTCACCTTATTTTTGATAAAGGAGGCAAGAATATACAACGGAGAAAAGACAGCCTTATCAGTAAGTCGTGCTGGGAAAACTGGACAGTTGCAGGTAAAAGAATGAAATTAGAACACTCCCTAACACCATACATAAAAATAAACTCAAAATGGATTAAAAACCTAAATGTAAGGCCAGACAGTATAAAACTCTTAGAGGAAAACATAGGAAGAACTCTGTATGACATACATCACAGCAAGATCCTATTTAACCCACCTCCTAGATAAATGGAAATAAAAACAAAAATAAACAAATGGGACCTAATGTAACTCAGAAGCTTTTGCACAGCAAAGGAAACTATAAACAAGATGAAAAGACAACCTCAGAATGGGAGAAAATATTTGCAAATGAAGCAACTGACAAAGGATTAATCTCCAAAATTTACAAGCAGATGATGCAACTCAATATCAAAAAAACCCCAAAACAACCCAATCCAAAAATCGGCAGAAGACCTAAATAGACATTTCTCCAAAGATATACAGATTGCCAGCAAACAATGAAAGAATGCTCAACATAATTAATCATTAGAAATATGCAAATCAAAACTACAATGAGATATAATCTCACACCAGTCAGAATGGGCATCATCAAAAAATCTACAAACAATAAATGCTGGAGAGGGTGTGGACAAAAGGGAACCCTCTTGCACTGTTGGTGGGAATGTAAATTGATACAGCCACTATGGAGAAAAGTATGGAGGTTCCTTAAAAAACTAAAAATAGAATTACCATACAACCCAGCAATCCCATTACTGGGCATATACCCTGAGAAAACCATAATTCAAAAAGAGTCATGTACCACAATGTTCATTGGAACTCTATTTACAATAGCCAGGACATGGAAGCAACCTAAGTGTCCATCAACAGATGAATGGATAAAGAAGATGTGGCACACATATACAATGAAATATTACTCAGCCATAAAAAGGAATGAAACTGAGTTATTTGTAGTGAGGTGGATGGACCTAGAGACTGTCATATGGAGTGAAGTAAGTCAGAAAGAGAAAAACAAATACAGTATGCTAACACATATATATGGAATCTAAAAAAAAAAAAAAGGTCATGAAGAACCTAGTGGCAGGATGGAAATAAAGATGCAGACCTAGTAAAGAATGGACTTGAGGATATGGGGAGGGGGAAGGGTAAGCTGGGTCAAAGTGAGAGAGTGGTATGGACATATATACACTACCAAATATAAAACAGATAGCTAGTGGGAAGCAGCCGCATAGCACAGGGAGATCAGCTCGGTGGTTTGTGACCACCTAGAGGGGTGGGATAGGGAGGGTGGATGGGAGGGAGATGCAAGAGGGAAGAGATATGGATATATATATATATATATACATATATATATATATATGTGTATATGTATATATATATGTATAGCTGATTCACTTTGTTATAGAGCAGAAACTAACACACCATTGTAAAGCAATTATACTCTAATAAAGATGTTAAAAAAAAAAAGACAGCAAGAGAAAACAAAAAGACACATATAAGGGAGCCCCTATAAGGTTATCAGCTGATTTTTTTACAAGATTCACAGGCCTGGGGGAGTGGCCTGGTATATTTAAAATACTGAAAGGGGAAAATCTACAAGTTCAGATACTCTACCCAGAAAGATTATCATTCAGTATTTAAGGGGAGATAAAGAACTTGTCAAGCAAGCAAAAACTAAATGAGTTACTCAGTACTAAACCAGTCACAAAAGAAATGTTAATGTCTTCTCTAAGTGGGAAATAAATGTCTATAGCAATCAGTAAGAATTTCAAAGAAAGGAGAAAGATCCCCTAGTAAAGGCAAATATATAGTAAAGGCTGTGGATCAACAACTTAAATAAGCTAGAACAATGTATAAAAGATAAAAATTTAAAAAGCAACTATAAGTACAATAAACAGTTAAGGGATAAAAGTGAAGTTATAAAATATGATCTCAAAACCACAAAATGTGGACAAGGAGAGTAAAAAATGTAGATCTTTTAGAAAGTGCTTGAACTTAAGTGACTATCAGCTTAAAACAAGTAGATATATTTATAGGTCACCATCTATGAACTCCTTAGTAATAGGTACACAAAAAGTAGAGAGAAAGGTACACAAGCATACTGCTAAAGAAAATGATCAAACCACAAGGGACAAAACTAAAAGAAGAAGAAAAGAGAATAAATACAAAAACAACCAGAACAAGTAACAAAATGACAATAAATACATACTTATCAGTAATCACATTAAATGTCAATGGAATGAATGCTGCAATCAAAGACATAGGGCTGCTGATTGGATTAAAAAAAAAAAGACCCATCTATATGCTGCTTACAAGAGACCCACTTCAGCTAAAGACACACTCAGACTGAAAGTGAGTGGATGAAAGAAAATACTTCATGAAAATGGAAATGATAAGAAAGCTGGTTAACAATATTCATATCAGACAAAATAGACTTTAAAACAAAGTCTATAACAAAAGACAACAAAGGGCATCTTGTAATGATAAAGGGATCAACACAAGAAGAGGGTAACATTTGTTAACATATGTGCACCTAATAAAGAAGCACCTAAATATATAAAGCAAATTTTAAGGGACATAAAGGGAGAAATTGATAATAATACAATAGTATTATGGGATTTTAAAACACTACATACATCAATGAACAAATCAGACAGGAAAAAAAATGACACAGTAGTTAAATGACACAATAGACCAGTTGGACTTAATAGCTATCTCAGTACATTCCATACAAAACTAGCAGAATACATATTCTTTTCAAGTGCACATGGAATTTTCCCAGGATAGATCACATACAAGGCCCCCAACCAAGTCTCAATATATTTAAGAGAATAGAGATTATATCAAGCATTATTTTCCCCAACCACAGTGCTATGACAGAAAAAACCAATTACAAGAAGAAGAATGGGAAAAACACAAACACGTGGAGACTAAACAACATGCTACTAAAAAAAGAAAAAAACACAGAAAAACAATGGGTCACTGAAGAAAACAAAAAGAAAATCAGAAAATACCTCAAGACAAATGAAAATAAAAACACAACTTTCCAAAATCAGGACTCAGCAAAAGGAATTCTAAGAGGGAAGTTCATAGCGATACAGGCCTCCCTCAAGTAATAAGAAAAATCTCAGATAAACAACTTAATCTATCATCTAAAGGAATTAGAAAAAGAAAACCATATAAGCCCAAGTCAGCAGAAGAAAGGAAATAATGAAGAGCAGAGAGGAAAGAAATAAGAGATCATAAAAACAATAGAGGGGCTTCCCTGGTGGTGCAGTGGTTAAGAATCCGCCTGCCAATGCAGGAGACACAGGTTTGAGCCCTGGTCCGGGAAGATCCCACATGCTGTGGAGCAACTAAGCCCGTGAGCCACAACTACTGAGCCCGTGTGCCACAACTACTGAAGCCCGTGTGCCTAGAGCCCGTGTTCCGCAAAAAGAGAAGCCACTGCAATGAGAAGCCCGTGCACCGCAACGAAGAGTTGCCCCCACTCGCCACAACTAGAGAAAGCCCGCATGCAGCAACGAAGACCCAATGCAGCCAAAAATAAATAAATTAATTAATTTTTTTAAAAAAACATAGAAAAAGATAAGTGAAACCAAGAGCTGGTTTTTTGAAAAGATCAACAAAGTTGATAAACATTTAGCCAGGCTCACCAAGGAAAGAGAGGACCTAAATAAACAAAATAAGAAATGAAAGAGGAGAAATAACAATTGATATCACATAGATACAAAAATCAATAAGAGAATACGATGAACAGCTGTATGCCAATGAATTGGACAACCTAGAAGAAATAGACAAATTTCTAGAAACACACAGCTTGCTAAGATTGAATCAAGAAGAAACAGACAATTTGAACAGACTGATCACTAGAAATGAAATTAAATTTGTAATATAAGGACTCCCAGCAAACAATAGTCCAGTACTAGAAAGCTTGACATGGGAATCCTACCAAACACATAAAGAAGAGCTAATACCTATTCTTTTTAAACTACACCAAAAAACTGAAGAGGGCAGAACACTCCCAAATTCATTCTAATAGGCCACTATTACCCTGATACCAAAACCAGACAAAGATACTACAAATAGAAAATTACAGGTCAATATCTCTGATGAATATAGGTGCAAAGATAATCAACAAAATATTGGCAAATTGAATTCAATATTAGGTAAAACGAATCATACAGCATGACAAAGTGGGATTTATTCACAAGATGCAAGGATAGTTCAATATCTGCAAATCAATCAATGTGTTACACCATATTTAAAAAAGGAAAGAATAAAAATCACATGATCATCTCAGTAAAAACATTTACACAATTCAACATCCATTCATCTTAAAAACTCTCATCAGAAGGCGGAGTCAAGATGGTTGTGTGGGAAGATGTGGAGTTAGCATCTCCCCACAAGTAGGGGGCCTGCCGGCCGCTGGGGGAAGACTCTGATGCCTAAGGAGATGGGAGAAACCCCAAAGTGAACTGGTAGGACATAGGGGAACTGACGGGGGAGGAGAAGTGGAGGCCAGAGAGGAGTGGCACCCCTGAAGTCAGGGAGATCAGGAGAGGCAGATGGGAGGGACTCTCCAGGAAGAGTGGGAGAGGAGCAGAGGGCAATCACCTGGCCCACTCAGGCCAGGAAGCCTGCTGAGTTCCCAAGCTAGTAACACCCCTCCAAAGCCCCATTCAGGCCACCAGGATGCTGAGGGCATAGGAGAGAGGCCAGGGAGATCAGGAGAAGTAGGAGGGAGGGGCCCTCCAGGACGACTGGGAGAGGAGCAGAGGGTGACTGTCCCACCCACTCAGGCCCAGGAGCCTGCTGAGCTCCCAGGCTGGTAACACCCTCCAAAGCCCCCTCCAGGCTGCATGGGAACTGGGGGCATAAGAGGGAGGCCAGGGAAATCAGGAGAGGCAGGTGGGAGGGGCCCTCTGGGAGGAGCAGGAGAGGAGCAGAGGGCGATTGCCCTGACCACTTGGGCCCAGGAAGCCTGCTGGGCTCCCAGGTGAGGTTCCCTGCCCTCTGAGACAAGGGTGGGGGGCACGCCTGGGCCCCTTCTGTTCCTTGAGCCTAAGCCCCACCCCTCACAGTCCCCAGGGCCTTTTCCAGCCCTGTGGTCCTGAGCATTGGTCCTGCCCACTGCCCAAACCTCACCCTTGCTTAGACCCTGCCCTTCACAGCCAAGGCCTTTCCCCCCACACATTTTTTTCTTTTCCCTCCTCCTCTTTTTTTTACTATTGTGATACTTATGCACCTTCTGGCTGTTGATTAATCTATATTTTTATTTTTTTCCTAACATATTTGTTAGTTTCCTAGTCTATTTTTATTTTTTACATTGTTATTCTTTTTTTTTTTTTTACCTCCCCAGACAGCTTTCAGGATGTTGGTTCATGAGCCCAGAATGGGGCCAAAGCTCCTGTGGTGGGAGCTCTGAGTCCAAGCCACCGGAGTAATAGAGAACCTCAGACCCCAGGGAATATTCATCAGAGTGAGGTCTCACAGAGTTCCTCATCTCAGTACCAAGACCCAGCTCTATCCAATAGCCTACAAACTCCAGTGTTGGAAGCCTCAGGTCAAACCACCAGTAAGACAGGAACACAATCCCACTCAAAAAAAAAAAAGAGAGATGACAAAAATCTTTGTCACAGATGAAGTAGCAAGGTAAAAACATACAAGACCAAATAAATGAAGAGGAAATAGGCAATCTACCTGAAAAATAATTCAGAGTAATGATAGTAAAGATGATACAAAATCTCAGAAACAGAATGGAGGCATAGATTGAGAAAATACAAGAAATGTTTAAAAAAGATCTAGAAGAACAAAAGAACAAACAAACAGAGATGAAGAGCACAATATCTGAGATGAAAAATATACTAGAAGGAATAAAGAACAGAATAGCTGAGCAGAAGAACGAATAAGTGAGCTGGAAAACAAAATGGTAGAAATAACTGCCAAAGAGCAGAAAAAAGAACAAAGAATGAAAAGAATTGAGGACCATCTCAGAGACCACTGGGACAACACTAAATGCAACAACATTCGAATTACAGGGGTCCCAGAAGAAGAGAAAAAAAAGGGTCTGAGAATATATTTAAAGAGATTATAGTGGAAAACTTCTCTAACATGGGAAAAGAAATAGTCACCCATGTCCAGGAAGCACAGAGACTCACATATACCATAAACTCTAGGAAAAACACACCAAGACACATATTAATCAAACTAACAAAAATTTAATTCAGGCATAAGCAAGGAGAGACCTTCAAGATGGTGGAGGAGTAAGACATGGAGATCACCTTCCTCCCCACAAGTACATCAAAAACACATCTACATGTGGAACAACTACTACAGAACACATACTCAATGTGGGCAGAAGACCTCGGACTTCCCAAAAGGCAAGAAACTCCCCCACATACCTGGGTAGGGCAAAAGAAAAAAGAAAAAATAGAGACAAAAGAATCAGGACAGTACCTGCGCCTCTGAGAGGGTGCTGTGAAGGAGGAAAAGTTTCCACATACTAGGAAGCCCCTTCAATGGTGGAAATGGTGGGTGGAGGGTTAAACTTTGGAGCCACAGAGGAAAGCATAGCAAAAGGGGTGCAGAAGGCAAAGCACAGAGATTCCCGCACAGAGGATCGGTGCCAACCAGCACTTACCAGCCTGAGAGGCTTGTCTGCTCACCTGCCAGGGAGGACTGGGACTGGGAGCTGAGGCTTGGACTTTGGAGTTCAGATCCCAGGGAGAGGACTGCGGTTTCCTGTGTGAACACAGCCTGAGGGGGGCTAGTGTACTACAACTAACTGGGAGGGAATCTCGGAAAAGGTCTGGAACTGCCTAAGAGTCAAGAGACCACTGTTTCAGGGTGCACGAGAAAAGGGGATTCAGAGCACCACCTAAACAAGCTTCAGAGATGGGCACAAGCTGCAGCTATCAGTGCGGACACCAGAGATGGGCATGAAATGCTAATGCTGCTGCTGCAGCAACCAAGCAACCAAGAAGGCTGTGTGCAAACACAGGTCACTATCCCCACCTCCCCTCCCGGGAGCCTGTGCAGCTCACCACTGCCAGGGTCCCATGATCCAGGGACAACTTCCCGGGGAGAACACATGGCACACCTCAGGCTGTTGCAAAGTCATGATGGCTTCTGCTGCCTCAGGCTCGCCCCACATTCTGTACCCCTCCCTCACCCCGGCCTTAGTGAGCCAGAGCTCACCATCAGCCGCTCCTTTAACCCACACCTGTCTGGGTGAAGAACAGGTGCCAGAGGATGACCTACATGCAGAGGTGGGGCCAAATCCAAAGCTGAACCCCAGGAGCTGTGCAGACAAAGAAGAGAAAGGGAAATTACTCCATGCAGCCTCAGGAGCAGTGGACTAAATCTCTACAATCAATTTGATGTACCCTGCATGTGTGGAATATCTGATTAGTCAGTGAATCATCCCAAAATTGGAGCAATGGACTTTGGGAACAACTGTAGACTTGGGGTTTGCTGTATGCAACTGACTAGTTTCTGATTTTTATGTTTATCTTGGTATAGTTTTAGTGCTTCTTAACACTGATGGATTTCTTTATTGGTTTGGTTTCTCTATTTTTTTCTTACTTTTTAAATTTTAATAAAATTTTTTAAAATAATTTTTTATTTTATTTTATTATTACTTCTTTTCTTTATTTTTTTTCCCTTTTCTTCTGAGCCATGTAGCTGACAGGGTCTTGGTGCTCTGGCAGGGGGTTAGGCCTGAGCCTCTAATGTGGGAGAGAGGAGTTCAAGACATTGGTCCACCAGGGACCTCCTGGCCGCATGTAATATCAGCTGGCAAGAGCTATCCCAGAGATCTCCATCTCAACGCTAAGACCCACCTCCAATCAATGACCAGCAAGCTCCAGTACTGGACACCCATGTCAGACAATTAGCAAGACAGGAACACAACCACACTCATTAGCAGATAGGCTGCCTAAAATCATATTACATTCACAGACACCCCAAAACACACCAACAGACATGGTCCTGCCCACCAGAAAGACAAGATCCAGCCTCATAAACCAGAACACAGGCACCAGTCCCCTCCACCAGGAAGGCTACACAACCCACTGAACCAACCTTACCAACTGGGGGCAGACACCAAAAACAACGAGAACTATGAACCTGCAGCCTGTGAAAAGGAGACCCCAAACACAGTGAGTTAAGCAAAATGGGAAGACAAAGAAACACACAGCAGATGAAGGAGCAAAGTAAAAACCCACCAGACCTAACAAATGAAGAGGAAATAGGCAGTCTACCTGAAAAAGAATTCAGAATAATGATAGTAAAGATGATCCAAAATCTTGAAAACAGAATAGAGAAAATACAAGAAACATTTAACAAGGGCCTAGAAGAACTAAAGAGAAAACAAACAATGATGAACAACACAATAAATGAAATTAAAAATTCTCTAGAAGGGATAAATAGCAGAATAACTGAGGCAGAAGAACGGATAAGTGACCTGGAAGATAAAATAGTGGAAATAAATACTGCAGAGGAGAATAAAGAAAAAAGAATGAAAAGAACTGAGGACAGTCTCAGAGACCTCTGGGACAACATTAAATGCACCAACATTCGAATTATAGGAGCCCCAAAAGAAGAAGAGAAAAAGAAAGGGACTCAAAAATATTTGAAGAGATTACAGTTGAAAACTTCCATAACATAGGAAAGAAATAGTCAATCAAGTCCAGGAAGTGTAGAGAGTCCCATACAGGAAAAATCCAAGGAGAAACACACCAAGACACATATTAGTCAAACTATCAAAAATTAAATACAAAGAAAACATATTGAAACAGCAAGGGAAAAGCAACAAATAACATACAAGAGAATCCCCATAAGGTTAACAGCTGATTTTTCAGCAAAAACTATGCAGGCCACAAGGGAGTGGTAGGATATACTTAAAGTGATGAAAGAGAAATACCAACAACCAAGATTACTCTACCCAGCAAGGATCTCATTCAGATTCGACAGAGAAATCAAAAACTTTACAGACAAGCAAAAGCTAAGAGAAATCAGCACCATCAAACCAGCTTTAATTAAGAAATGGCAATAGGAACACACATAGCGATAATAACTTCACAGGTGAATTCTATCAAAAATTTACAGAAGAGCTAACACCAAGCCTTCTCAAACTCTTCCAAAAAATTTCAGAGGGAGAAACACTCCCAAATTCATTCTACGAAGCCACCATCACCCTGATACCAAAACCAGAAAAAGATATCACAGAAAAAGAAAATTATAGGCCAATATCACTGATGAACATAGATGCAAAAATCCTGAACAGAATACTAGCAAAGAGAATCCAACAGCACATTAAAAGGATCATACACCATGATCAAGTGGGATTTATCCCAGGGAGGCAAGGATTCTTCAATATATGCAAATCAATGTGATACACCACATTAACAAATAAGGAATAAAAACCACATGATGAACTCACTAGGTGCAGAAAAAGCTGTTGACAAAATTCAACACCCATTTATGATAAAAACTCTCCAGAAAGTGGGCATAGAGGGAAACTACCTCAACATAATAAAAGCCATATATGACAAACCCACAGCAAGCATCATACTCAATGGTGAAAAACTGAAAGCATTTCCTCTAAGATCAGGAACAAGACAAGGATGTCCACTCTTGCCACTGTTATTCAACATAGTTTTGGAAGTCCTAGCTACAACAATCAGAGAAGAAAAAGAAATAAACCAACACAAATTGGAAAAGAAGAAGTAAAAGTATCACTGTTTGCTGATGACATGATACTATACATTGAAAATCCTAAAGATGCCACCAGAAAACTACTAGAACTAATCAATGAATTTGGTAAAGTTGCAGGATACAAAATTAATGCACAGAAATATCTGGCATTCCTATACACCAACAATGAAAAATCAGAAAGAGAAATTAAGGAAACACTTACACTTACCACTGCAAAAAAAGAATAAAATACCTAGGAATAAACCTGCCTAAGTAGGTGAAAGACTTTTACTCAGAAAACTATAAAACACTGATGAAAGAAATCAAAGATGACATAAACAGATATAGAAATATACTATGTTCTTTGATTGGAAGAATTGTGAAAATGACTATACTACACAAAGCAATCTACAGATTCAGTGCAATCCCTATCAAACTACCAATGACATTCTTCACAGAATTAGAACAAAAATTTCACAATTTGTATGGAAACACAAAAGACCCCGAATAGCCAAAGCAATCTTGAGAAAGAAAAAAGGAGTTGGAGGAATCAGGCTCCCCAACTTCAAACTATACCACGAAGCTACAGTAATCAAGACAGTATTGTACTGGCAAAAACATAAATATAGATCAATGGCACAGGATAGAATGCCCAGAGAGAAACCCATGCACATATGGGCACCTAAGTTATGACAAAGGAGGCAAGAACATACAATGGAGAAACCACAGCCTCTTCAATAAATGATGCTGGGAAAACTGGACTGCTACATGTGAAAGAATGAAATTAGAACACTACCTAACACCATACACAAAAATAAACTCCAAATGGATTAAAGACTTAAATTTAAGACCAGACACTATAAAACTCTTAGAGGAAAACACAAGAAAATCTCTTTGACATAAACTACAGCAAGATCTTTTTTGACCCACCGCCTAGAGTAACAGAAATAAAAACAAAAATAAACAAATGGGACTTAATTAAACGTAAAAGCTTTTGCACAGCAAAGGAAATCATAAACAAGACAAAAAGTCAACTCTCAGAATGGGAGAAAATATTTGAAAATGAAATAACAGACAATGGATTAATCTCCAAAATATACAAACAGCTCATGGAGCTCAATATCAAAAAAACAAAGAATCCAGTTAAAAAATGGGTAGGAGACCTAAATAGCCATTTCACCAAGGAAGTCATACAGATGGCTAAGAGGCACATGAAAAGTTGCTCAACATCACTAATTATTAGAGAAATGCAAATCAAAACTACAATGAGGTATCACCTCATGCTAGTCAGAATGGCCATTATCAAAAAACCTAGAAACAATGAATGCTGGAAAGGGTGTGGTGAAAGGGGAATCCTCCTGCATTGTTGGTGGGAATGTAAATTGATACAACCACTATGCAGAACAGTATGGAGGTTCCTTAAAAAACTAAAAACAGAACTACAATATGACCCAGAAATCCCACTACTGGGCATTTACCCTGAGAAAACCATAATTCAAAAAGAGTCATGTACCACAATATTCACTGAAGCACTATTTACAATAGCCAGGACATGTAACCAACCTAAATGTCCATCGACAGATGAATGGATAAAGAAGATCTGGCACATATATATAATGGAATATTACTCAGCCATAAAAAGAAATGAAATTGAATTATTTGCAGTGAAGTGAATGGACCTAAGTTATGTCATACAGAATGAATTAAGTCAGAAAGAGAAAAACAAATACCATATGTTAACGTATATATATCTAATCAAAAAAAAAAGCTACTGATGAAACCAGTTGCAGAGCAGGAATAAAGAGGTAGACGTAGAGAACAGACTTGAAGAAATGGGGTGGGAGGGTGAAGCTGGGGCAAAGTGAGAGTAGCATCGATATATATACACTACTGAATGTAAAAGAGTTGGCTGGCGGGAAGCAGCACAATAGCACTGGGAGATTGGCTCAGTGCTTTGCGATGACCTAGAGGGGTGGGATAGGGCGGATGGGGGGGAGGCTTAAGAGGCAGGGGATATGGGGATATGTGTATGCCTATGGCTGATTTGCTTTTTTGTGTATCAGAAACACAGTATTGTGAAGCAATTATACTCCAATAAAGATTTATTTAAAAAAATTTTTAAATAAATTAAAAAAATAAACTCTCATCAAAGTGTGTTTAGAGGGGAAATATCTCAAGACCTATTTATGACAAGTGCATAGCTAACATCAATGGTGAAAAGTTGAAAGCTTTTCCTCTAAGATCAGGAACAGGACAAGCACACCCATTCTCACCACTTCAATTTAACATAATATCGAAAATCCTAGCCACAGCCATCAGACAAGAAAAAGAAATAATAGGCATCCAAATTGGGAGGGAAGAAGTAAAACAGTCACTATTTGCAGATGGCATGATACTATTTATAGAAAACCTTAAAGTCTCCACGAAGAAACTATTAGAACTAATAAATGAATTTAGTAAAGTTGTGGGATACAATTATATACAGAAATCCATTGCTTTTCTTTACACTAATAATGAACTATCAGAAAATGAAAGCAAGAAGACAATCTCATTTAAAATTGCATCAAAAAGAATAGATATAGAAATAAAGTTAACCAAGGAGGTGAAAGACTCTGAAAACTACATGACAATGATGAAGAAAATTGAAGATGATATAAAGTAATGGAAAGATATCCCATGTTCATGGTTTGGAAGAATTAATATTGTTTAAATGTCCATGCTAAGCAAAGCCATCTACAGTAAGTCCCCTACATATGAACCTTCAAGTTGCAAACTTCCAAAGATGCAAACATGCGTTCACATGTCCAATCACGTAAGTTAGTTCATGTGTCTGGCATACACTGTCACATGCATGCATCCTCTACAAGTGGTTGCGCTTTTGTGTACTTTACTGTGCAGTACTGTATAGAGTACAGGAGTGCAGTATCTTTATTTCAAGCCCAGGATGTCTGGAATCAAGCGTAAAAGCAGCAGTGATGTAGCTGGTACTGCTACCAGTCCCTGTATGCCAGCTGTTGTACTGTACTACTGTACTTTTCAAGGTACTGTACTGTAAGATTTAAAATGTTTACTTTTTTTGTTTTTTATGTATTATTTGTGTGAAAAGTATTACAAACCTATTACAGTACAGTACTATATAGCCAATTGTGTTAGTTTGGTACTTAAGCTAACTTTGTTGAATTTATGAAGAAACTGGACTTACGAATGTGCTCTCTGAACAGAACTCATTTGTATTTAGGGGACTTAGTGTATAAATTTAATGCAATCGCTCTATCAAAATACCCATGATATTTTTCACAGAGCTAGAACAAATAATCCTAAAATTCAGATGGAATCAAAAAGACCCTGAATAGCAAAGGAAATCTTGATAAAAAAGAATAAAGCTGGAGGTATCACAATCCCTGATTTCAGAATATACAAAAGTACAGTCATCAAAACAGTGTGGTACTAGCACAAAAACAGACACATAGATCAATGGAACAGAATACAGAGCCCAGAAATAAATCCATGCACTTACAGTTAATTAATCTACGACAAAGAAGGCAAGAATATACAATGGCGAAAAGACACTCTCTTTAATAAGTGGTGCTGGGAAAACTTGACAGCTACATGTAAAACAACGGGATAAGAATATTCCCTCACATTATATACAAAAATGAATTCAAAATTGCTTAAAGACCTAAATGTAAGACATGAAACCATAAAAGTCCTAGAAGAAAACATAGGCATAACACTCTTTGACATAAACTGTAGCAATATTTTTTGGATGTCTCCTAGGGCAAAGGAAACAAAAGCATAAATAAACAAATGGGACCTAAGTAAATTCAAAAGCTTTTGGGACTTCCCTGGTGGTCCAGTGGGTAAGACTCTGCGCTCCCAATGCAGGGGCCTGGGTTCAATCCCTGGCTGGGGAACTACATCCTGCATCCATGCCACAACTAAGAGTCCACATGATGCAACTAAGAAGTCTGCATGCTGCAACTAAAAATATCCTGCATGCCACAACTAAAGATCCCGCATGTCACAATGAAGATCACGTATGCTGAAACTAAGACCTGGCACAGTCAAATAAATAAATATTAAAAAAAAAAACTTTTGCACAGCAAAGGAAAACCATTGACAAAATGAAAAGACAACCTACTGACTGGGAGAAAAATATCTGCAACATCCAAGGCATAAAAACAGATCATACAACTCAATATCAAAAAAAAAAAAACCCCAAACAACCCAATTAAAAATGGACAGATAGGGGCTTCCCTGGTGGCGCAGTGGTTGAGCGTCCGCCTGCCGATGCAGAGGACACGGGTTCGTGCCCCGGTCCGGGAGGATCCCACATGCTGCACAGCGGATGGGCCCGTGAGCCATGGCCGCTGAGCCTGCGCGTCCGGAGTCTGTGCTCCGCGACAGGAGAGGCCGCAGCGGTGAGAGGCCCGCGTAACGAAAAAAAAAAAGGACAGATAAATGTCTGTGCAGCTTATTTTTTCAAGGAAGACATACGGATGACCAAGAAGCACATGAAAAGATGCTCAACATCACTAATTATCAGAGAAGTTCAAATTAAAACCACAATGACCACCTAGAGAGGTGGGATAGGGAGGGTGGGAGGGAGACACAAGAGGGAGGAGATATGGGGATGTATGTATATGCATAGCTGATTCACTTTTTATACAGAAGAAACCAACACACCATTGTAAAGCAATTATACTACAATAAAGATGCTTTTTTAAAAAACACAATGAGATGTTACCTCACATCTATAAGAATGTCCATCATCAAAAAGACCACAAATAACATATGTTGGTGAAGATATGGAGAAAAGGGAACCTTTGAACACCATTGGTGGGAATGTATACACTGGTGCAGCCAGTGTGGAAAACAGTATGGAGGTTCCTCAAGAAACTAAAAATAGAACTACTATATGATCCAGCATTTCCACTCTTTGATATATATCTGAAAAATACGAAAACACTGATTTGAAAAGATACATGCACCCCAATGTTCAAAGCAGCTTTATTTACAATAGCCAAGACATGGAAGCAACCTAAGCATCCATCAGCAGATGAATGGATAAATACAATGGGTACTCAGCCATAAAAAGAATGAAATTTTGCCATTTGGAACAACATGGGTAGACCTGGAGGGCATTGTGCATAGTGAAATAAGTCAGACAGAGAAAGATAAATACTGTATATTATCATTTATATGTGGAATGTAAAATATAAAACAAACTAGTAAATATAACAAAACAGAAACAGACTCACAGATATAGAGAACAAACTAGTGGATACCAGTGGGGAGAGGGAATTGGTGAGAGTCAAAATAGGGGTAGGGGATTAAGGGGTACAGATTATTATGTGTAAAATAAGCTACAAAGATATATTGTACAGCACAGGGAATACACCTAATATACAACTTTCAGTTGAGTATAACTATAAAAATATTGAATAACTATGTTGTACACCTGAAACTAATATTGTAAATCAACTGTATTTCAAGAAAAGAAAAAAAGTTAGTGATTCAAACAATAAAAAATAAGATCAACAATAGATTAATTGTCATATGAAGGAATTGTGGTAGGTGGCTGATGGAGATGAAAGGGGGATGGGAAAATGCCTTCCTAAGCCTGTTCTGTGACTATTACCAGTTCTGTGACTATTACCAGTCTGCAGAACTATCTTGAGATGGGGGAATAAAAAATCTATTTTTACTGTGTTTCTGTCGAA
The DNA here is from genome assembly GCF_949987515.2 of Delphinus delphis. Taxonomy (NCBI): domain Eukaryota; kingdom Metazoa; phylum Chordata; class Mammalia; order Artiodactyla; family Delphinidae; genus Delphinus; species Delphinus delphis. The sequence goes on from NC_082684.1 coordinate 89,491,776, forward strand.
TGTTTTCCTCTCAGGAGAAAAAAAGTGAGATGAATAAATTTTATAACAGAGTCAGATGCTCACTTAAGTTTATGCACAAAGAGAAGTGTGCTGAGCCAAAATGGAGTAAAGAGGGACCAGTTTCAGACATTGGACTTTAAGCAGCCCAGGGCAGTGGCCACTGAGAGGAGAAACAAATAATGTATGTCCTAAGATTATTCCTACCTTACTTCCTAGAGTCTCCAGGTGGCACGTCAGGAAAAAAAATACACACACACACATATATATACATACACAAACACACATATACACACACAGAGAGAGAGAGAGAGAGAGAGTCCAACAGCCTTCTTGGGTGAGAGGATGGGGCTAGGATTCCCAGGAAATAAAGCAGCTACACTACACTTAAAGAGGGCAGAGTAAGAAAGGGGAGATAGATACATGGAGAGAGTAGATACAAGTATTTCTCCAAAGAAGACATACAGATGGCCAACAGGCACATGAAAAAATGCTCAACATTCCTAATTATTAGAGAAATGCAAATCAAAACTACAATGAGGTATCACCTCACTCCAGTCAGAATGGTCATAATCAAAGAGTCTACAAATAATAAATGCCAGAGAGGGTGTAAAGAAAAAGGAATCCTCTTCACTGTTGGTAGGAATGTAAACTGGTAAAGTCACTATGGAGAACAGTATGGAGGTTCCTTAAAAAACTAAATACAGAGTTACCATATGATCCTACAATCCTGCTCCTGGGCATATATATGGAGAAAACTGTAATTCAAAAAGACACATGCACACCCACGTTCACTGCAGCACTACTTACAATAGCCAAGACATGGAAGCAACCTAAATGTCCATTGACAGGTGAATGGATAAAGAAGGTGTGGTGTATATATACAATGGAATATCACTCAGCCATAAAAAAGAATGAAATAATTCCATTTCCAGCAACATCGATGGACCTAGAGATTATCATACGAAGTGAAGTAAGCCAGACAGAGAAAGACAAATATCAAGTGATATTGCTTATATGTGGAATTTTTAAAAAAAGATACAAATGAACTTATTTACAAAACAGAAACAGACCCAGATAGAAAAAGTCTTATGGTTTCCAAAGGGGAAAGTGGGGGCAAGGGATAAATTAGGAGTTTGAGTTTAACATATACACACTACTATATATAAAATATATAACCAACAAGGACCTACTGTATATAGCACAGGGAACTATACTCAATATTTTATAATAACCTATAAGGGAAAAGAATTAGGAAAAGAATATATAAGAATATATATGTGTATGTGTGTGTGTGTGTGTATGTGTGTATATATATACATATATATGTAATATGTTTAACTGAATCACTGTGAGTACACCTGAAACTAACACAACATGTAAATCAACTATAGTTCAATAAAAATAAATAAATAAATAAAAGAAAAAGCAAACACAAAACAGTAACAACAAAAGTAGCCAGATAAAAAAGGCACAGTAGATATAAACAGAGATATGAATGAAAGCAGGCTTCCTGTCTGAAAAAAAGTTAATCAGGAGACAAAAGAATAGTGTCCTGAAGTATTGGGAAAAGAAAATGACCATATTAAAATTCTATACCTAGCAAAAATGTATTTTAGACAGAAAGGTGAAATAAAAGTTTTTTCCACACACATTTAAAAAAATAATAATACGTGCTAAACAGAATTCACCACTAGTCATTATGTACTATAAGATGTGTAAAAGAAGTCCTTCAAGCATAAGGGAAATGATACCAGATAGAAATCTGGATCTCTTTAAACAAATGAAGAGCACTGAAAATGCTAAATGTGTGGGTGTACATATATATATATATACATATATATATATATATCTCCCAAGTTTTTCTTATTTTTAAATCTCTTTATTAGGGAATTGCCTATTTAAAGCAAATCAATAGCTTTGTATTGTGGTGTTTATAACATATGTAGAAATAAAATATATTTCAACAATAGCCCAAATTCTAGGGAGAGGCAAATGTAAGTATATTGCTATAAGTAATATGACACTACTTCACATACAGGTACACCATATGATAAATCTGTATATTATGAAACTTAAAGCAATCAAACAGAAACCAAAATCAGAATTATAGCTTTGAAACTAACAGAAGCAAAAAGACCAAAAGAAGGCAGAAAAAGAGGAAAAAAGAAACAGAACAGATGGAAAACGTAGAAAATAGCTAACAAGATGGTAGATTTAAGCGTGACTGTCAAAATAATCATGTTAAATAAATGGTCTAAACTCCCCAAGTGAAAAGTGGGGATTATTATATTGGATAAAAAAGCAAGACTCAATTACATGTTGCCAATGAGAAACTCACTTTGGATATAAAGGCAAAATAGGTTAAAAGTAAAAGATAAAGCTATTCCATGCTAACTCTAATCAAAAGAAAGCTCAAGTGGCTATGTTAATATCAGGCAGAATAGATTTTATAGAAAATAATATTACCAGAGGTAAAGAGTGCTTTTTCAAAATGACAAAAGGACCAACTATTCAAGAATACATAACAATCCTAGATGTGTATGCACCTAATAACAGAGATTGAAAACATGAAAGAAAATCTGGTAGTATTATAAGGAACAATAGGCAAATTCATGATTAGAGTAAAATATTATACACTCTTCTCTCAATAATTTATAGAACAAGTAGGCAGAAAATCATTCAGGATATAGGTTTGAAGAACACTATTAACCAACTACAGCTAATTAAAATTTATAGAACATTCCACTTAAAACATCTGAATAAATATGCTACAAGTCTACTTGGAGCATTTATCTAGACAAACCTTATTCTGAGCCATAAAACAAGTTTCAATAAATTTAAAAGAATTCAATTCATAGAAACTCTGTTCTCTGACTACAAGGGAATTAAATAAGAAGTTAATAACAAAGATATCTAGATAATCTACAACTATTTGGAAATAAAATAAAATACTTCTAAATACCTCCTACTTCAAATAAGAAATCAAAAGAGCAATTAAAAAGTATTTTGAACAGAAGATAAATGACAACATAATATATTAAAATGTACACAAGACATCTAAAGCAGTACAGAAATTTATGACACTAAATATACTCACATAGGAAAGGAAATGTCTCAAACCAATGACTTTAGCTTCCCCCTTAAGAAAACAGAAAAGAAAAAAAATTAAGCTCAATGTAAGCAGAAGGAAGGACATAATAAAGGTAGGTGTAGAAATTAATTAAATAAAAATGTAGATAAAATCAATGAAGCCAAAAGCTGGTTCTTTGAGAAATTCAATAAAATGATAAATCTCTAGTCAGACTGATCAGGGAACAAATAGCTATATGCATCCATGTATTTCTACATATATACATGAGAAAGAGAAGTAAAAAATGACCTTTATCAGGAGAGAGAGGGTAACATCTATAAATATTCTACAGATACTAAAGAGGTAGTAAGAGAATATTATGAACCACTTAATGCCAATAAATTCAATAACTTTAATGAAATGTACAACTTCACTGAAAGACACAAAATACCAAAGGTTATTCATGAAGAAATAGATTACTTCTATGGTCTTACATGTATAAAAGTAATGGAATTTATAGCTAAACACTTCCCACAAAGAAAACTCCATACCCAGATGGCTTTACTGGCGAATTCTACCAAACATTTCAGGAAGAAATAGTACCAACGTTACACAAATTCCTCAGAAAAGTAAAGAGGAGGGCATACTTTCCAACTAATTCTGTGAGACAACATTACCATGATACCAAAAGAACAGAAGGCATTATTAAAAAAGGAAACTACAAACTAATATCTCTTATGAACATAAATATAAAAATTATTGAAAATTTTAGTAAATCTAATCCTGCAATATGTGAAAATGATAATACATCATAATCAATGAGCTTTATCCATGAAACTCATGGTTACTTTAACATTCAAAAATAAATCAAGGGGACTTACATTTTCAGCTCTGACACATAAAGAGCTTGGAAATCATCATTCTTGTCTTTTCAATAAGAAAAAGCTGAACAAACTGAAAATTAATGACTTTTCTTGGATCATTCAGAGAATCGAGCTCTCAGGGCAAACTGCATCCTGAAATCTGGAGACAGGTGAATACAGAGAATCACAGCTGAGACCAGCCTAAATGGAACAGGAGCTGCTGGTATAATAAACTGGTAAGAACACTTAAATGGTAACTTCGATGAACTGCTGGAGGCTAAGTGTGATCTAGTATGAGAGTGAGAAATTTCTGGGGGCAGCAGAAGTGCCATACTTTTGTGGATTTTACTTGGACATAATCAGGTACTCATGGTAAAGAACCACAAAAAAACACTAATGTTTCTGTCAGGGAAGGGAAAAAGGACCAGAAAATTCTCTATTAGAAAGGTCTGCTCAATAAAGGAAAACACTACCAGAACCTTATCTGAGGTGTGGAAATAAAAATCACTCAATTCCAGCCACCTATAAGCCTTTCTATCTCACTTAAGAAAAAGAAAAGCTGAGAAAATACTTGTGAATATCACACCCAGTGACACAGGCCCACTTAAAGACTGAGACTTAATTACAGGATTATAGACTGCTTCACCTTACCATCACAACAATAGGCCTCCAGTATAATAATAATGGATTAGAGTGAAAGAGTTCCAAGGCTCAGACTCTACTTAAGAGAGAATTTTTAGGGAAGCCCAAAGACAGAAGTGCAGCAAATAACAAAAACACCAGAAGAAATAAAAGTCTCTGGCATCTCATACAGAACAGACTTGTGGTTGCCAAGGGGGAGGCGGGGTGGGGGAGGGATGAAGTGGGAGTTTGGGGTTAGCAGATGCAAACTATTATATATGGAAAGGATAAACAAGGTCCTACTGGGTAGTACAGGGATCTATATTCAATATCCTGAGATAAACCATAATGGAAAAGAATATTTTAAAAACGTATATATAACTGAATCACTTTGCTGTACAGAAGAAATTAAAACAACGTTGTAAATCAAATATACTTCAATTAAAAACGTCTCTGGCATCTACAGCTATAGCAGACATTAGACAAAGCCTATCTCCTATCCAGATTAACTTAAGATATGACACTAAATGCCTATTTATTTCAGATCCTATTATGTGATACATAGTGTATAAATTACAGGCATGCTAAAAGGCAAGCAAAAACATAGCCTGGAGAGACAAATCAAATATATCAGCATCAGATATGGCACAGAGTTTAGAATTATCAGATAATTTAAAATAACTACAATTACTAGGTTAAGAATTCTAATGATAAAGTAGACAATATGCCAGAGCAGATGAGTAATATAAGCAGAGAGATGAAAACACTAGAAAGAATCAAAGGAAATTCTAGAAATAAAAAAAACTAACAGAAATGAAAAATCTTTTTGATAGGATTATCAGTAGACAGACATGGTCAAAGAAAGAACCAGTGAGTTTGAGGAAAATGTCAGTAGAAACGTCAGCACAGAAAACACAAAGCAGGATAAAAAACGAAAATTCCACACCTAGGCATATCATATTCAAATTGCAGAAAACCAAAGAAAAAGAGAAAATCTTGAAAGCAGCTAGGGGTTTCGCCTTAACTCTAGAAAAACAAAGATGAAAACGATACCAGACTTCTCATCAGTAATCATGCAAGCAAAAAGAGAATATAGTAAAATACTTAAAATGCTGAAAGAAAAATACACCAACCTGAAATTCTATATTAAATCAAAACTGTCTTTCAAAAGTAAAGGAAAAATAAAGACTCTATCAAACACAACTTGAAGGAATTTATTGCCAGCAGATCTGCCCTGCAAGAAATACTAAAAGTAGTGCTTCAGGGAGATGGAAAATAATATAGGTTAGAAACTTGGATCTACATAAAGAAAGGAAAGACATCTAGGAAGGAATAAATTAAGGTAAAATAAAATCTTTTCTTTTTCTTATTCCCCAATGATCAAATGTTCAGAGTAATAATAGTAACAATGTATTGGGCCATCATAGTATATAGATAAGTGGAATGAATGACAGCAATGTTATAAGTATAGGGAATTCAAGGGACTCCAGGTCTGATCTAGGAAAACAATATGACCATGAAGGGCTATCACTTATATAAGCTTTAATGGGTGACACCTTGACAGGTTTGAATATGAAGAAAGTCTCTTATATCAAGAGACTGTTCAGAGATTGTAGCATAGGAGTCATTACTTAGGAGAGGAGGGGACAAAGGAGAACTGGAGAGGGGATTAACTGTTTGGGTGATGTTACTAAGCAGCAAGGAAGGGAGACTCTAGGTCAGAGAAATCTAAAATGTCTGGCAGCTTTGGGTCTCAAAACAAGTCTCTATTTTATCACTAACCAACAGATGTGGGTGAGGTTTCATGGGATATACAAAGTAGTCAGTCTCTAAATGTCTAAAAAAATCTGCTTACATAAATGCATATGTAAAAATTTGAGTTTGGCACCTGTGGGCTTTTAAGCTAATGAACCTCAGCATGCAGTGAAAAAATAAACAATTTTAGAGGACATTTCACAGAGGCCATCTTTGACTCATTTATATAACAGTGAGAGATGGAAGGCAGGAATTAGGAATGCTCCAGAATAAGGTACCTGTACTACCTGTGAAGTTGTATAGTGTTTTTTGAGAGTGACCTTAAATTATTCGCAAATATATGTAGCAAACTCCAGGACAACCACTAATTTAAAAAATGTACAATTGATATGCTAAGAGAAGAGAGAAAATGGATTCATATAATATGCTCAATTAAAGTCAAAAAAGGCAAAAAATGAGGGGAAGAAAAAAGAAACACAGAGTAAGTACAACAAATAGAAAACAGTTATAAATGCGGTAAATATTAAAACAATGATATCAGTAATCACTAAATATGAATGGTCTATACATGAACTAAAAGACAGAGATTATCAGAATGGATAAACAAAGCAAGATCTAAATATATGTTGTTTATGAGAAACCTGTTTTGAATCTAAAATCACAGATAAATTAAAAGTAAAGGGATGGAGAAACATATTCTAATACTAATCAAAGAAAGCTGGAGTAGCTATATTAATCTCATACAAAGCGGACTTCAGAACAGGAAAATTATCAGAGATAAAGAAGATAATTATAAAGGAGTCGATTCTCTTAGGAGATATAACAATCCTTAATATTTTGGCACCAAACAATAGTGTGTCAAAATATGGGAAGCAAAAACTGATTTGCAATGAAAAATAAACAAATCCACTATTATACATGGGGACTTCTATAAAGTCTTTAAACAATCAATAGCTCATGTCTAACTTCCACCTTAGGAAACTAGAGAAAGAAGAGAAATTTAAGCCTAAAGCAAGCAGAAGAAAATAATAGAAATTATAGCAGAAATCAGTGAAGTTGAAAACAGAAAATGGATTCACTGGAGTGAATCAACAGAACCAAAATGCCAGCTATTTAGAATGATAAATAAAATTAATTTCTAGCCAGATTAACCAAGAAAAAAATAGAGGACACAATTTGCCTATCTTATAAATGAAAGAGGTATCCTTACTACTGATTCCTTAGATATCAAAAGGATAATATATGAACATTATGAAAAATTTTATGCCTACAGTTTTGATAACAAATGAAATGTATCATTTAAAAGACACAGACTACAAAAAGTCACATGAGGAAAAACAGATAGTCCAAATAGGTCTATATCCATTAAATATGTTGAATCAATAATTAATAATATTTCAAAAAAGAAAACACCAGGTTTAGATGGTTTTAATGGTGAGTTCTACCAAAGATTTAAAGAACTGATACCAATTCTCTTCAATATCAAGAAAAAAGAAGCAGCAGAACACTTCCTAACTCATTTTATACAGTCAACATTACCCTAACAAAACCAGATAAAGACATTACAAGGAAGGATAACTACAGGGCAATTTCTCTCATGGTCATAGATGGTACAATCCTCAAGAGAATATTAGCAAACCAAATCCAACAATGTATAAAGAATTATGTAACAGTACCAAGTGGGATTTATTCCAGGTAGGCAAAACTGGTTCAACACTTGAACATCAATGTAATCCTTCACATCAACAGGGATTAATCATGATAATATCAAAATCCTAACAAGATATTTTATGAATATTGAAAGACTGATTATAAAGTTTTAGGGAAGGCAAAAGACTTAGAATGGTCAAAATACTAAAGAACAAAGTTGGAGGACTGACACTTCAAGTCTTACTATAAAGCCACAGTTATGAAGATAGAGTGGTATTATAAAAAAAAAAACCTTATAAATCAGTGAACTAGTCTCTTGAAGATGGCAGCGAAGGAGGACATGGAGTTTGTGTCTCCACCCAACTAGGGTACCTGCCGGATGCTGGTGGGGGATCTCGACGACCAAGAAGATGGGAGGAACCCCTGAATGACAAGGTAGGATGTGGGGGGGAGTGAGGGGGGAGGAGAAGTAGAGGTCAGACAGGACTGATGCCCTAGGGGTGGCTGGGAGGGGGGAGGGGTTCCCATGCCTGGAGGGACCCTTGGGGCCTTGGAGGATGAGGAGGGAGTGCACATGGTGTTTCCTCTCCCAATTGGGCCCTAGGAAGACTGCTGGGCTCCCAGGCAGGGTCCACCACCCTCTGAGGCCCACTCTGGGCCATGTTGGTCCTAGGGGCATAGGAGGGAGGTGGGGGGGAGAAGAGGAGAGGTGGACGGGAGGGGCCCTCCAAGACCAGAGGATCAGGGGAGGCACAGTGGGTATTTCCCCCATCCACCTGGGCCCTGGAAAGCCTGCTGGGCTCTCGTGCCTAGTTCACTGTTCTCTGGGGCCCCATCTGGCCTTGTGGGTCCTGGGGATGTGGGAGAGAGTGAGGACGGGGGAAGAGGAGGAAAGGCAGAAGGGGGGGGAGCCCTCCAGGACCAATGCATCAGGGGAGGCATGGTGGGTGTTTCCCACACACATTCAGCCCCAGGAAGCCCATTGGGCTTCTGGGTCTGGTCCTCTGCTGTCCAGCGCCCCCTCTGGCCACATGGGTCCTAGGGTCATGGCAGGGGGGAGAAGAAGAGAGGACAATGGGGAGGGGCCCTCCGAGATCAGAGGATCAGGGGGGAACATGCCTAGCATTTCCCCTGCCCACTCGGGCCCAGTAAGCCTGCTGGGGACCTGACCTGGTGCTCTGCCCTCTAAGGCCAGAGGCACTCTTGGGCCCCTCCTGCTGTGTTGAGGATAAGCCTCACCCCTCATGCCCCCAGGGCATTTTCCAGCCCTGTGGGTCCTAAGTATAGGCTCCGCCCACCACCTAAACCCCAACCCTGCCTAAGCCCTGCCCCTCACAGCCAAGAACTTTTCCAGCTTTTTTTTTTTCTCCTCTTTTTTACTACTGTGGGTTTGTTTTACCTTCCAGTTGTGGTTTCATCTATATTTTTACTTATTATTTCCCACATATCTGTTATTTTTCTAATCTTATTTTATTTTTTACTCTTTGTTATTGTTCTGCTCCTTTTTTTCTTTTTTTTTTTTCCTGCCTCACACAGCTTGCAGGATCTTGGTTCACAAGCTGGCGGTCAGGAATGAGCTCCTGTGGTGGCAGATCCGAGTCTGAACCACTGGACTAACAGAGAACCTCAGACCCCAGGGAATAATTATTGGAGTGAGGTCTCCCAGAGGTTCTCATCTTGGCACCAAGACCCAGTGCTATGCTGGAAGCCTCAGGTCAAACAACCAGTAATACAGGAACACAAATCCACCCATCAAAAAAAAAGACAACAAAAAAATATGTCACAGATGAAGGACCAAGGTGAAAACCTACAAGGAAAATAAATGAAGAGGAAATAGGCAACCTACTGAAAAAGAATTCAGAGTAACGATAGTAATGATGATCCAGAATCTCGGAAATAGAATGGAGACATGGATTGAGAAAATACAAAAAATGTTTAACAAGCTCTAGAAGAACTAAAGAACAAAAAAATATAGATGAGCAACACAATAACTGAAATGCAAAACACAACAGAAGGAAACAATAACAGAATAACTGAGGCACAAGGACGAATAAGTGAGCTGGAAGACAGAAGGGTGAAAATAACTGCCAAGGATGAGAATAAAGAAAAGAATGAAAGGAATTGAAGACAATCTCAAAGACCTCTGGGACAACACAAAACGCAACAACATTTGAATTATAGGGGTCCAGGAAGAAGTAGAGAAAAAGAAAGGGTCTGAGAAAATATTCAAAGAGATTATAGTGGAAAACTTCCCTAACATGGGAAAGGAAATAGCCACGCAAGTCCAGGAAGTGCAGAGAGTCCCATACAGGACAAACCCTAGGAGAAACACACCAAGACAATATTAATCAAAATAACAAAAACTAAATTAAAAGAAAAAATATTAAAAGCAACAATGGAAAAGCAAAAAATAATATACAAAGGAATTCTCATAAGGTTACCAGCTGATTTTTCAGCGGAAACTCCTCAGGCCAGAAGGGAGTGGCAGGATATACATAAAGTGAAGAAAAAGAAAAACCTACAAGCAAGATTACTCTACTCAGCAAGGATCTCACTCAGATTCGAAAGAGAAATCAAAAGCTTTACAGACCAGCAAAAGCCAAGAGAATTCAGCACCACCAAACCAGCTTTACAACAAATGCTAAAGGAACTTCTCTAGGTGGGAAACACAAGAGAAAAAAGACCCACAAAAACAAACACAAAATATTAAGAAAATGGTAATAGGAATATACATATCAATAATAATCTTGAATGTAAATGGATTAAATGCTCCAACCAAAAGACACAGACGGGTAGAATGGATACAAAAAGAAGACCCATATATATGCTGTCTACAAGAGACCCACTACAGACCTAGGGACACATACAGACTGAAAGTGAAGTGATGGAAAAAGGTATTCTATAAAAATTGAAATCAAAAGAAAGCTGGAGTAGCAATACTCATTTCAGATAAAATAGACTTTAAAATAAAGACTGCTACAAGATATAAGGAAGGACACTACATAGTGATCAAGGGATCAATCCAAGAAGATGATGTAACAATTATAAATATTTATGTACCCAACATAGGAGCACCTCGATACATAAGGCAAATGATAACATCCATAAAAAGGGAAATTGACAGTAACACAATAATAGTAGACGACTTTAAAACCTCACTTACACCAAGGGACAGATCATCCAAACAGAAAATAAATAAGGAAACACAAGCTTTAAATGACAAAACAGACCAGATAGATCTAACTGATATTTACAGGATATTCTACCCAAAAGTGGCAGCATACACTTTCTTTTCAAGTGCACACGGATATTCTCCAGGATAGATCACATCTGGAGTCACAAATCAAGCCTTGAAAAATTTAAGAAAATTGAAATTGTATCGAGCATCTTTTCTGACCACAACGCTATGAGACTGGAAATCAATTACAGGAAAAAAACAGTAAAAACACAAACACATGGAGGCTGAACAGTGTGCTACTAAATAACCAAGAGATCAACGAAGAAATCAAAGGACAAATTAAAAAAATCTAGAAACAAATGACAACAAAAACACGATGACCCAAAACCTATGGGACACAGCAAAAGCAGTTGTAAGAGGGAAGTTTATACCAATTCAATCTCACCTCAAGAAACAAGAAAATTCTCAAATAAACAATCTAACCTTACACCGAAAGCAGCAAGTGAAAGAAGAACAAAGAAAACCTGACTTCAGTAGAAGGAAAGAAATCATAAAGATCAAAACAGAAATAAATGAAATAGAAACGAAGAAAACAATAGCAAAGATCAATAAAACTAAAAGTTGGTTCTTTGAAAAGATAAACAAAATTGATAAAGCTTTAGCCAGACTCATCAAGAAAAAAAAGGGAGAGGATGAGAGAAGAATGGTTCAAGATGGCGGAGTAGAAGGACGTGTGCTCACTCCCTCTTGCAAGAGCACCGGAATCACAACTAACTGCTGAACAATCATAGACAGGAAGACACTGGAACTCACCAAAAAGGATACATCACATCCAAAGACAAAAGAGAGGCCGCAATGAGATGGTAGGAGGGGCACAATCACAATAAAATCAAATTCCATAACCTCTGGATGCCTGACTCAAAAACTAGAGAACACATACCACAGAAGTCCACCCACTGGAGTGAAGGTTCTGAGCCCCATATCAGGCTTCCCAAACTGCTGGTGTGGCAACAGGAGGAGGAATTCCTAGAGAAGAAGACTTTGAAGGCTAGTGGGGTGTGATTGCAGGACTTCAACAGGACTGGGGGGAACAGAGACTCCGTTCTTGCAGGGCACACACACAAAGTAGTGTGTGCATCAGGACCCAGGAGAAAAAGCAGTGACCTCATTGGAGACTGAACCAGACCCACCTGCTAGTGTTGCAGGGTCTCCTGCAGAGGCAGGGGGTGGCTGCAGCTCACGGTGGGAACAAGGACACTGGCAACAGAAGTTCTGGGAAGTACTCATTAGTGTGAGCCCTCCTAGAATCAGCCATTAGCCCCACCAAAGAGCCCAGGTAGGCTCCAGTGCTGGGTCTCTTCAGGTCAAAAAACCAACAGGGAAGGAACCCAGCCCCACCTATCAGCAGACAACCAGATAAAAGTTTTACTGAGCTCTGCCCACCAGATCAACACCCAGCTCTACCCATCACGAGTCTTTCTCTTCAGGAAGCTTGCACAAGTCTCTTAGATAGGCACATCCACGAGAGGGCAGACAGCAGAAGCAAGAAGAAGTATAATTCTGCAGCCTGTGGAATGAAAACCACATTCACAGAAAGATAGACAAAAGGAAAAGGCAGAGGACTATGTACCAGATGAAGGAACAACATAAAACCCCAGAAAAACAACTACATGAAGTGGAGATAGGCAACCTTCCTGAAAAAGAATCCAAAATAATGATAGTGAAGATGATCGAGGACCTCAAAAAGAGAATGGAGGCAAAGATCAAGAAGATGCAAGAAATGTTCAACAAATACCTAGAAGAATTAAAGAACAAACAAACAAAGAACAATACAATAACTGAAATGAAAAACACAATAGAAGGAATCAATAGCAGAATAACTGAGGAAGAACAATGGATAAGTGACCTGGAAGACAGAATGGTGGAAATCACTGCGGTGGAACAGAATAAAGAAAACAGAATGAAAAAAATGAAGACACCCTAAGAGACCTCTGGGATAACATTAAACGCAACAACATTCGCACTATAGGGGTCCCAGAAGGAGAAGAGAGAGAGAAAGGACCAGAGAAAATATTTGAAGAGGTTATAGTTGAAAACTTCCCTAACATGGGAAAGGAAATAGCCACCCAAGTCCAGGAAGCACAGAGAGTCCCATATAGGATAAGCCCAAAGGAGAAACTTGCTGAGACACATAATCAAACTGGCAAAAATTAAAGACAAACAAAAATTACTGAAAGCAGCAAGGGAAAGATGACAAATAACATACAAGGGAACTCCCATAAGGTTAACAGCTGATTTCTCAGCAGAAACTCTCCAAGCCAGAAGGGAGTGGCATGGTATATTTAAAGTAATTAAAGGCAAGAACCTACAACCAAGATTACTCTAACCAGCAAGAATCTCATTCAGATTTGATAGAGAAATTAAAACCTTTATAGACAAGAAAAAGCTAAGAGAATTCAGCACCACCAAACCAGCTTTACAACAACTGCTAAAGGAACTTCTCTAACTGGGAAACACAAAGGAAGAAAAGGACCTACAAAAACAAACACAAAACAATTAAGAAAATGGAAATAGGAACATACATATCAATAATTAACTTAAACGTGAATGGATTAAATGCTCCAACCAAAAGACAGAGGCTCTCTGAAAGGATACAAAAACAAGACCCATATATATGCTGTCTACAAGAGACCTACTTCAGACCTAGGGACACATACAGACTGAAAGTGAGGGGATGGAAAAAGATATTCCATGGAAATGGAAATCAAAAGAAAGCTGGAGTATCAATACTCATATCAGATAAAATAGGCTGTAAAATAAAGAATGTTACAAGAGACAAGGAAGGACACTACATAATGATCAATTGTTATATCAAGAAGATATAACAAGATATAACAATTATAAATATATCTATAAATATATATTCACCCAGCAGAGGAGCACCTCAATACGTAAGCAAAGGCTAACAGCTTTAAAAGAGTAAAACAACAGTAACACAGTAATAGTGGGGGAATTTAACACCTCACTTACACCAATGGACAGATTATCCAAACAAACAATTAATAAGGAAACACAAGCTTGAAATGACACAATAGAACAGAGGGATTTAATTGATATTTATAGGACATTCCATCTGAAAACAGCAGATTACACTTTCTTCTCAAGTGCACACAGAATATTCCCCAGGATAGATCACATTTGGGGTCACAAATCAAACCTTGGTAAATTTAAGAAAACTGAAAGCATATCACACACCTTTTTTTGACCACAATGTTATGATATAAGAATTTAATTACAAACGTAATTAAAAGAACGTAAAAATCACAAACACATGGAGGCAAAACAACACGTTACTAAATAACTGAGAGATAACTGGAGAAATCAAAGAGGAAATCAAAAAATACCTAGAGACAAATGACAATGAAAACATGACAATCCAAAACCTATGAGATGCAGCAAAAGCAGTTCTAAAGGGGAAGTTTATAGCAATACAATAGTACCGCAAGAAAGAAGAAAAATCTCAAATAAACAATCTAACCTTACACCTAAACCAATTAGAGAAAGAAGAACAAACAAAGCCCAAAGTTAGCAGAAGGAAAGAAATCATAAAGATCAGAGCAGAAATAAATGAAATATAAACAAAGAAAACAATAGCAAAGATCAATAAAACTAAAAGCTGCTTCTTTGAGAAGATAAACAAAATTGGTAAACCTTTAGCCAGACTCATCAAGAAAAAAATGGAGAGGACTCAAATCAATAAAATCAGAAGTGAAAAAGGAGAGGTTACAATGGACACTGCAGAAACACAAAGCACCTTAAGAGACTACCAGAAGGAAATTTATGCCAATAAAATGGACAACCTGGAAGAAATGGACAAATTCATAGAAAGGTGTAACCTTTGAAGACTGAACCAGGAAAATATAGAAAATATGAACAGACCAATCACAAGTAATGAAATTGAAACTATGATTAAATATCTTCCAACAAACAAAAGTCCAGGACCAGATGGCTTCACAGGTGAATTCTATCAAACATTTAGAGAAGAGCTAATGGCCACCCTTCTCAAACTCTTCCAAAGAACTGCAGAGGAAGGAACACTCCCAAACATATTCTACGAGACAAACATCACCCTGATACCAAAACCAGAGAGAGATAATACAAAAAAAGAAAATTACAGTCTGATATCACAAATGAATATAGATGCAAAACACTCAACAAAATACTAGAATCCACCAACACATTAAAAGGATCATACAGCATGATCAAGTGGGATTTATCCCAAGGATGCAAGGATTCGCCAATATACGCACATCAATCAATGTGCTACACCATATTAACAAACTGAAGAATAAAAACCATATGATCATCTCAATAGATGCAGAAAAAGTTTTTTACGAAATTCAATACCCATTTATGATACTCTTCAGAACGTGGGAGAGCATAGAGGGATCCTACTTCGACATAATAAAGGCCATATATGACAAAACCACAGCAAACATCATTCTCAATGGGGAAAAACTGAAAGCATTTCCTCTAAGATCAGGAACAAGACAAGGATGTCCACTCTCATCACTATTATTCAACATAGTTTTGGAAGTACTAGCCATGGCAATCAGAGAAGAAAAAGAAATAAAAGGAATACAAATTGGAAAAGAAGAAGTAAAACTGTCACGGTTTGCAAATGACATAATAATATACATACAGAATCCTAAAAATGCCACCAGAACATTACTAGAGCTAATCAATGAATGTGGTAAAGTTGCAAGATACAAAATCAATGCAGAGAAATCTCTTGCCTTCCTATACACTAATGATGAAAAATCTGAAAGAGAAATTAAGGAAACACTCCCATCTACCACTGCCACAAAAAGAATAATATACCTAGGAATAAACCTACCTAAGGAGGTAAAAGACCTGTACTCAGAAAACTATGACACTAATGAATGAAATCAAAGATGACACAAACAGATGGAGAGATATACCATGTTCTGGATTGGAAGAATCAATATTGTGAAAATGACCGTACTACTCAAAGCAATCTACAGATTCAATGCAATCCCTATAAAATTACCAGTGGCATTTTTTTCTTTTTTCTTCTTTTTAACAAAACTAGAACAAAAAAATCTTAAAATTTGTAAGGAGACACAAAAGACCCCGAATAGCCATAGCAATCTTGAGGGGAAAAAAATGGAGCTAGAGGATTGAGGCTCCCCAACTTCAAACTATACTACAAAGCTACAGTAATCAAGACAGTATGGTACTGGCACAAACACTGAAATACAGATCAATGGAACAGGATAGAAAGCCCAGAAATTAACCCATGCACCTATGGTCAACTAATCTTTGATGAAGGAGGCAAGGATATACAATGGAGAAAAGTCAGTTGCTTCAATAAGTACTGCTAGGAAAGCTAGACAGCTACATGTAAAAGAATGAAATTAAAACATTCCCTAACATCATACACAAATATAAACTCAAAATTGATTAAATACCTAAATGTAAGACCAGACACTATATAACTCTCACAGGAAAACATAGGAAGAACACTCTTGGCCATAAGCCACAGCAAGATCTTGTTTGACCCACCTCCTAGAGTAATGGAAATAAAAACAAAAATAAACAAATGGGTCCCAATGAAACTTAAAAGCTTTTGCACAGGAAAGGTAACTATAAACAAGACAAAAAGACAACCCTCAGAATGGGAGAAAATACTTGCAAATGGATCAGTGGACAAAGGATTAATCTCAAAAATATATAAACAGTTCATGGAGCTCAATATTAAGAAAAGAAACAACCCAATCCAAAAATGGGCAGAAGACCTAAATAGACAGCTCTCCAAAGAAGACATACAGATGGCCAAGAGGCACATGAAAAGCTGCTCAAATCACTAAATATTAGAGAAGTGCAAATCCAAATTACAATGAGGTGTCACCTTCACTGTTTACAATGGGCATCATCAGAAAATCTACAAACAAATGCTGGAGAGGATATGGAGAAAAGGGAACCCTCTTGCACTGTTGGTGGGAATGTAAATTGATACAGCCACTATGGAGAACAGTATGGAGGTTCCTTAAAAAACTAAAAATAGAATTACCATATGATCTAGCAATCCCACTACTGGGCACATACCCAGAGAAAACCATAGTTCAAAAAGACACATGCGCCCCAATATTCATTGCAGCACTATTTACAATAGCCAGGTCATGGAAGCAACCTAAATGCCCATCGACAGATGAGTGGATAAAGAAGTTGTGGTACATATACACAATGGAATATTACTCAGCCATAGAAACAAATGAAAATTTGTCATTTGTAGAGAAGTGGGTGGACCTAGAGACTGTTAAACAGAGTGAGGTAAGACAGAAAAAGAAAAACAAATACAGTAAATTAACGACTATATGTGGAATAGAATAATGTTACAGATGAACCGGTTTTCAAGGCAGAAATAGAGACACTGATGTAGAGAACAAACACATGGACCCAAGGGGGGAAAGTGAAGGCAGGGGGTGGGATGAACTGGAAGACTGAGATTGACATATATATACACTAATATGTATAAAATATATAACTAATAAAAACCTGATGTATAAAAAAATAAATAAAAAAAGAAAAAGGTAGAGGACACAAATCAATAAAATTAGAAATGAAAAAGGAGAAATCACAACTGACTCTGCAGAAATACAAAGGATTATAAGAGACTACTACAAACAACTATATGCCAATAAAATGGACAACCAGGAAGAAATGGACTAATTCTTGGAAAGGTAGAATTTTCCAAGAATGAACCAGGAACAGTTAGAAAATATAAACAGACCTATCACAAGTAATGAAACTGAAACTGTAGTTAAAAGTCTTCCAACATCAAATGTCCAGGACCAGATGGCTTCACTGGCAAATACTATACAACATTTAGAGAAGCGCTAACACCCATCCTTCTCAAACGCTTCCAAAAAATCGAAGAGGATGAATACTCCCAAATTCATTCTACGAGGTGACCATCACCCTGATAGCAAAACTAGACAAAGATATCACC
The DNA here is from genome assembly GCF_949987515.2 of Delphinus delphis. NCBI lineage: Eukaryota > Metazoa > Chordata > Mammalia > Artiodactyla > Delphinidae > Delphinus > Delphinus delphis. The sequence continues at coordinate 89,509,946 of NC_082684.1, forward strand.
AAAAAATGAAAATTACAGACCAATAACACTGATGAACATAGGTGCAAAAATCCTGAAAAGAATATTAGCAAACAGAATCCAGAAACATATTAAAAGAATCATACACCATGATCAAGTGGGATTTATCCCAGGGATGCAAGGATTCTTCAATATATACAAATCAATCAATGTGATACACCACATTAACAAACTGAAGGATAAAAATCATATGATCACCCCAATAGATGCAGAAAAAGCTTTTGACAAAATTCAACAACAATTTATGATAAAAATCCTCCAGAAAGTAGGTATAAGAGGGAACCTACCACAACATAATGAAGTCCATATATGATAAACTCACAGCAAATATCATTCTCAATGGTGAAAAATGGAAAGCATTTTCTCTAAGATCAGGAATAAGACAAGGCTGTCCACTCTCACCACTATTATTTAAAATAATTTTGGAAGTCCTAGCCATGGCAATCAGAGAAGAAAGAGAAATAAAAGGAATACAAATTGGAAAAGAAGAAGTAAAACTGTCACTGTTCGCAGATCACATGATACTATACATAAAACATCCTAAAGATGCCACCAGAAAACTACTAGAACTAATCAATGAATTTGGTAAGGTTGCAGGATACAAAATTAATGCACAGAAATCTCTTGCATTCTTATACACTAATGATGAAAAATCTGAAAGAAAAATTAAGGAAACACTCCCATTTACCACTGCAACAAAAAGAATAAAATACCTAGGAATAAACATACCTAAGGAGACAAAAGACCTGTATGCAGAAAACTATAAGACACTGATGAAAGTAATTAAAGATGATACAAACAGATGGAGAGATATACCATGTTCTTGGATTGGAAGAATCACCATTGTGAAAATGACTACACTACCCAACGCAATATACAGATTCAATGCAATCCCTATGAAACTACCACTGGCATTTTTCACAGAACTAGAACAAAAAATTTCACAATTTGTATGGAAACACAAAAGATGCCGAATAGCTAAAAGAATCTTGAGAAAGAAAAATGGAGCTAGAGGAATCAGGCTCCCCAACTTCAAACAATACTACAAAGCTACAGTAATCAAGACAGTATGGTACTGGCACAAAAACAGAAATATAGATCAATGGAACAGGATAGAAAACCCAGAGATAAACCCACACACATATGGTCACCTAATTTATGATAAAGGAGGCAAGAACATACAATGAAGAAAAGACAGCCTCTTCAATAAGTGGTGCTGGGAAAACTAGACAGCTACATGTGAAAGAATGAAATTAGGACACTACCTAACACCATACACAAAAATAAACTCCAAATGGATTAAAAACTTAAATTTAAAACCAGACATTATAAAACTCTTAGCGGAAAACATAGGAAAAACACTCTTTGACATAAACCACAGCAAGATCTTTTTTGACCCACCTCCTAGTGTAATGGAAATAAAAATAAACAAATGGGACTTAATTAAACATAAAAGTTTTTGCACATCAAAGGAAACCATAAACAAGAGAAAAAGTCCACTCTTAGAATGGGAGAAAATATTTGAAAATGAAACAAGAGACAATGGATTAATCTCCAAAATATACAAACAGCTCATGGAGGTCAATATCAAAAAAACAAAGAATCCAGTTAAAAAATGGGTGGAAGACCTAAATAGACATTTCACCAAGGAAGTCATACAGATGGCTAAGAGGCACATGAGGAGATTCCCAGCATCACTGGTTATTAGGGAAATGAGGATCGGGGCTACAGTGAGGTATCACCTCACACTGGCCAGAATGGCCATCAACAAAAATCTACAAACAATAAATGCTGGAGAGAGTGTGGAGAAAGGGGAGCCCTTTTGCACCATTGGTGGGAATGTAAATTGATACAGCCACTATGGAGAACAGTACGCAGGTTCCTTAAAGAACTGAAAATAGAAGTACCATATGACCCAGCAGTCCCACTAGTGAGCATATACCCTGAGAAAACCATAATTCAAAAGGACACATTTACCTCAATGTTTATTGCAGCACTATTTACAATGACCAGGACATGGAAATAACCTGGGTGTCTAACGATGGATGAATGGATAAAGAAGATATGGTACATATATACAATATAATATTAGCCATAAAAAGGAATGAAATTGGGTCATTTGTAGAGATGTGGACGGACCTAGAGTCTGTCATACAGATTGAAGTAAGCCAGAAATAGAAAAACAAATATCATTTACTAATGCATATATGTGGAATCTAGAAAAATGGTACTGATGAATCTACTTGTAGTGCAGGAATTGAGATGTAGACATAGAGAATAGACATGTGGACACTGGGGTGGAAGGGGAGGGTGGGACGAATTGCGAGATTAGGTTTGACATAAATACACTACCATGTGTAAATAGATAGCTAGTGGGAACCTCCTGTATAGAACAGGGAGCTCAGCTCAGTGCTCTGTGACAACCTAGGTGGGTGGGATTGGGGTGGGGTGGGAGGGAGGTCCAAGAGGGAGGGGATATAGGCATACATATAGCTGATTCACTTCAATGTACAGCAGAAACTAATACAACATTGTAAAACAGTTTTACTCCAATAAATATAAAATAAATAAAAAATAAAATCTAGTCTCTTAAGCAAGTTTGAAGTTTATAATACAGTATTGTTGACTATAATCACTATGCTGTGCATTAGCTCTCTAGAACGTATATATGTATAGTTGCAAGTTTGTGCCCTTGAATAATGTCACTCTAATTCCCCCTTTTCCAAGCTGCTGGCAACAACCATTCTAATTTCTGTTTTCATAAACTTGGCTGTATAAGATTCTACATGTATGGGACATCATGCAGTGTTTGTCTACCTCTGGCTGACTTGTCTCACTTAGTATGATGTCCTCAAGGTCTAATCATGTTGTCACAAATGGCAGGATTTTCTTCTTTTCCATGCCATATAATATTCCATTATATAATATATATATATATTTATTTATATATAGTATATATATTGCTTTTAAAAAAAATCCGTTCATCCATTGACAGCCACTTAGTTTGTTTTCATGTCTTGGCTATTTTGATAATGCAATGAACACATGAGTACATTTACTCAATATACTGTTCTAGTTTAGTTCAGATGTACACCCAGAAGTGGGGTTGTAAATCATGATAGTTCTATTTTTAGTTTTGCGGAGGAACCTCTGCTGTTTTTCATAGAGGCTACAATGATTTGAATTCCCACCAACAGTGTACAAGGGGTTCCCTTTTCTCTACATTCTCAATGACACGTTATCTCCTGTATCCTTGATGTTAGTCATTGTATATGATGTGACGTGGTGTCTGTGGTTTTGATGAATTTCCCTGATGATTGGTGACATTGAGCATCTTTTCAAATATTTGTTGGCCCTCTGGATGACTTCTTTGGAAGTAAGTCTGTTTTGTTCCTTCCTGCATTTTTAATTGGATTACTTGGGGGTTTTTTGTTGTTATTATCGAGTTGTATGAGTTTTTGTGTGTATTTTAATTTAAACTCATTATCTGATGTATGATTTGCAGATATTTTCTCTCATTCCATAGTTGCCTTTTCATTTTGTTGATTGTTTCAGTCCAGTTTCCTTAGATGTAGATGCAAAAATTCCCAGTAAAATACTAACAAACTAAATATACCAACTATAAAACCATCATAAACACAACCAAGCATTATTAATCCCCAAAACACAAAATTGGTTTAATTAAATAATATAGCATATTAATAGATAGACAGCTAAAAACCACACAATTATGTCAATGGAGAAGAAAACGTTTGTTAACATGCAAAAATCCTGCATGGTAAAAATGCTCAATAAACACGCAATAGAAGGGGACTTCACCCTGATAAGGAACATATATGCTTTTTCATTTCACTGATTATTTCCTTTGCTGTGTAGAAGCTTTTGAGTGTGAAGTATATAGTCCCAGTTTTCTATTTTGGTTTTGTCACCTGTGATTTTGGTGTCATATCTATGAAATCATTGCCAAGACCAATGTCAAAAAAGTTTTACCCTGATTTCTCTGAGGTGTTTTACAGATCCAATTCTGTATTTGTCTTGCTTACAAATGGAATATTGTTTGGTCTTAAAGTGGAGGCAGGTCCCGTCATTTGGGACAACATGAATAAGCATACAGACATCGTGATAAGTGAAATAATCCAGTTACAGAAGGACAAATATTGCATGATTCCACTTATATGAGGTTTCTAAAACAGGCTAAGTCATAGAAGCAGAGAGTAGAATGATGGTGGTTGTCAGGGGCTGGGAGGAGGGGGAAGTGCGAAACTGTTCTTCAGTGGGTATAAAGTTTTTTTACACAAGGTGAATAAAGCTATGGCTAACAATATGGAATTGTGAATTTTATAATATGTTAAAGGAATGGAGTTTACATGAAGTGTTCATTTCAAAAAAACTATAAAGCAACCTGTGTTCATCATCGGATGAATGGATAAAGAAGATGTGGCACATATATACAATGGAATATTACTCAGCCATAAAAAGAAACGAAATTGAGTTATTTGTAGTGAGGTGGATGGACCTAGAGTCTGTCATACAGAGTGAAGTCAGAAAGAGAAAAACAAATACCGTATGCTAACACATATATAAGGAATCAAGAAAAAAAAAAGGTCATGAAGAACCTAGGGGTAAGATGGGAATGGAGATGCAAACCTACTAGAGAATGGACTTGAGGATGTGGGGAGGTGGAAGGGTAGGTTGTGACAAAGTGAAAGAGTGACATGGACATATATACACTACCAAACATAGAAAAGATAGCTAGTGGGAAGCAGCCGCATAGCATAGGGAGATCAGTTCGGTGCTTTGTGACCACCTAGAGGGGTGGGATATGGAGGGTGGGACAGAGGGAGATGCAAGAGGGAAGAGATATGGGAACATGTGTATATGTATAACTGATTCACTTTGTTATAAAGCAGAAACTAACACACCATTGTAAAGCAATTATACTCAAATAAAAATGTTAAAAAAAAAACTATAAAGGAACATGGGAATTTCTGGAGGTGGTCAATATGGTTAGTGCCTTAATGTAGTGGTAGTATCATATGGGTATGTATATGTACAATCTCAACAAAAGGTATACACTAAATGTGTGCAATTTTTGTGTATCAATTCTATTTCAATAAAGCTAGAAAGGAGCATATATGAAAACAAAAATAAATAAATAAAAACAAACCAGTGGAATACAATAGAGAGCCCAGAAGCAGACCCACACAAAAATAGTTAATTGATATTTGACAAAAGAACCAAGGCAGTTCACTGGGGAAAGAACAGTCTCTTCAACAAATGCTAAACTGCTAGTTATAAAATTAACAATTTCTGGGGATGAAAAAAATTGCTGCTGAACAATTAGACATCCATATGCAAAAAAAAAAAAAAAAAGGGAAGGAGAAGGAAAAGGAGGAAGAAGAAGCAGCAGAAGCTAACTTATACCTTTCACAAAATAATTCAAAATGATTGCAGATCTAAATATAAAATGTAATACTATAAAACTTCTAGAAGAAATCACAGGAGACAATCTACACGACCTTGAATTTGGCAATGAGTTTTTAGATACAACAACAAAAGCAGAGGCAATAAAAGAAAAAACTGATGTACTGGACATCATCAAAATTTAAAGCTTTTGCCCTTCAAAAGTCAGTGCTAAGAGAATCAAAAGACACAGACCAGAAGAAAATATTTGTAAACCGATACATATGATAAAGGACTTATATCCAAAGTATACAAAGAACTCTTAAAACTCAACAGTAAGAAAACAACAAACGAACAAAAATTTTAAAATGGGCAAAGGATCTGGACACGCACTAAAAAAATACACAGGTGGCAAATAAGCATATGAAAAGATGTTCAACAATGCTTGTCATAGGGAATTGCAAATTAAAATGAAAATAAGATATCAGTACACATCTATTAGGATGGCTAAAATTCTAAAAGAAAATTGAAACAAAAAAGACAATACCAAATGTTCGTGAGGATGTGGAGCAACAGAACTCTGTTCCCTGATGGGTGTGGATGAAAAATGTTACAGCCACTTTGGTAGACAGGTTGACAGCTCCCTACAAAAGTAAACATACTCTTACAATGCAGTCCAGCAACCACACTGCTATGTATGTGTCCATCTGAATACTTATGTCATACAAAAACCTACACACAGATTTCTATAGCAGGTCTATTCATATTTGCAATAATAAGAAGTGACCAAGACTTCTCTGAATGGGTGAACAAATAAACAAACTGGTATATCTATATAATGGAATATTATTTAGTGATAAAAATGAGCTATAATCCATGAATGCATTGAAGAACCTTAAGTGTATATTACTGAGTGAAGGAAACCATTCTGAATGACTAAATATGGTATGATTCCCATTATATAATATTCTGGAAAAAGCCAAAACTATTTAGACAGTAGAATGATCAGCAGCTAGTAGAGGGTGTGGGGAGGGGAGATGGTGAGGCACAGGAGACTTTTAGGGCAGTCAAATTATTTTGTAAGACATAGTAATAGTGGTTACAAGACATTATACATTTTTCGAAATCCATAAAACTTTACAGCACAAACATTGAATCTTAATGTGTGCAGTTATTAAAAAAAATATTTAGGAGATTGAAGGATCCAAGGAAGGACTGTGAACTGTGAGAAGACAGTCAGTGTCACAAATGTATGAAACAACCTAACTGAAGGAGTTGGGGGCAGGGGAAAGGCACTGACCTATTAACTTTGGAAATGAGTGGAGCCTGTAAGATTAAAAGCAAAAACAACTATCCATGAGCAACTGTATTGGGGTTTATAAAGTTGTCTCCTACAGCACAGGTTAAAAATTCTGATACTGCAATACATGTATACTGGAATTGGGCAGTAATGTAAATGAATAGTTCATGGTGGGAATCAGGTTTCTTACTGTTAGAGTGAGTTTACAGGTAAGAAAGTGGGGGAAGCTACAATGATCTCTGTGGTAATAATGAATAGAGCTGGAGACATCAGTATAAACTCATGTTTAGCTTAACATAGATACAGGTAGTTAAACATAGTTATGCATATGTCTACATAATACAAAAACATATATAACAGATTAACTTATGCATTAGTATTTCCTTGTTCTGTCAATTGAAATAGAATAGAAGAAATGATTCTATGAATCTATTAAGAACAGAAGATCCACCAGAGGGCAGACAGCAGAAGCAAGAAGAACTACAATCCTGCAGCCTGTGGAACAATAACCACGACAAGATGAAAAGACAGAGGGCTATGTACCAGATGAAGGAACAAGACAAAACCCCAGAAAAATAACTAAATCAAGTGGAGATAGAAAAAATTCCAGAAAAAGATTTCAGAATAATGATAGTGAAGATGATCCAGGCCATCAGAAAAAGAATGGAGGCAAAGATTGAGAAGATGCAAGAAATGTTCAACAAAGATCTAGAAGAATTAAAGAACAAACAGAAATGAACAATATAATAACTGAAATGAAAAATACACAAGAAAAATACAATAGCAGAATAACTGAGGAAGAAGAACGGATAAGTGAACTTATCCGTTCACTGTCTGTTCACATTCTGTCTGAAGAAGACAGAACGGTGGAAATCACTGCTGTGGAACAGAATAAAGAAAACAGAATGAAAAGAAATTAAGACAGCATAAGAGAGTTCTGGGACAACATTAAACAGAAAAACATTTGCTTTATAAGGGTCCCAGAAGGAGAAGAGAGAGAGAAAGGACCTGAGAAAATATTTGAAGAGATTACAGTCGACAACTTCCCTAACAGGGGAAAGGGAATAGCCACCGAAGTCCAGGAAGTGCAGAGAGTCCCATATAGGATAAAACCAAGGAGAAAGATGCCAAGACACATAGTAATCAAACTGGCAAAAATAAAAGACAAAGAAAAATTATTGAAAGCAGCAAGGGAAAAATGACAAATAATATACAACGGAACTCCTATAAGGTTAACAGCTGATTTCTCAGCAGAAACTTTACAAGCCAGAAGGGAGTGGCATGGTATAATTAAAATGATGAAAGGGAAGAACCTACAACCAAGATTACTCTACCCAGCAAGGATCTCATTCAGATTCGATGGAGAAATCAAAAGCTTTGCAGACAAGCAAAAGCTAAGAGAATTCAGCACCACCGAACCAGCTCTACAACAAATGCTAAACGAACTTCTCTAAGTGGGAAACAAAAGAGAAGAAAAGAACCTACAAAAACAAACCCAAAACAATTAAGAAAATGATAACAGGAACACACATATTGATAATAACCTTAAACGTGAATGGATTAAATACTCCAAGCAAAAGACACAGGCTTGCTGAATGGATACAAAAACAAGACCCATATATATGCTGTCTACAAGAGACCCACTTCAGACCTAGGGATACATATAGACTGAAAGTGAGGGGATGGAAAAAGATATTCCATACAAAAGGAAATCAAAAGAAAGGAGGCATGGCAATACTCATATCAGATAAAATAGACTTTAAAATAAAGAATGTTACAAGAGACAAGGAAGGACACTATGTAATGATCAAAGGATCAATCCAAGAAGAAGATATAACAATTATAAATCTATATGCACCCAACATAGGAGCACCACAATACATAAAGCAACTGCTAACAGCTCTAAAAGAGGAAATCGACAGTAACACAATAATAGTGGGGGACTATTACATGTCACTTACACCAATGGACAGATCATTAAACAGAAAATTAATAAGGAAACAGAAGCTTTAAATGACACGATAGACCAGATAGATTTAATTGATATTTATAGCGCATTCCATCCAAAAACAGCACATTACACTTTCTTCTCAAGTGCGCATGGAACTTTCTTCAGGATAGATCACACCTTGGGTAAAAAATCAAGCCTTAGTAAATTTAAGAAAATTGAAATCATATCCAGAATCGTTTCTGACCACAATGCTGTGAGACTAGAAATCAATTACAGGGAAAAAATGTAAAAAACAGAAACACGTGGAGGCTAAACACTACATTACTAAATAACCAAGAGAACACTGAAGAAATCAACAAGGAAAGAAAAAAATACCTGGAGACAAATAACAATGAAAACACAACAATCCAAAACCTATTGGATGCAGCAAAAGCAGTTCTAAGAGGGAAGTTTATAGCTATATAAGCCTACCTCAAGAAACAAGAAAACTCTCAAAAAAACACTCTAACGTTACATCTAAAGGAACTAGAGAAAGAAGAACAAACGAAACCAAAAGTTAAGAGAAGGAAAGAAATCATAAAGATCAGAGCAGAAATAAATGAAATAGAAACAAAGGAAACAACAGCAAAGATCAATAAAACTAAAAGCTGGTTCTTTGAGAAGATAAACAAAATTGGTAAACCTTTAGCCAGACTCATCAAGAAAAAGAGGGAGAGGACTCAAATCAATAAAATTAGAAATGAAAAAGGAGAAGTTACAACAGACACCTCAGAAATACAAAGCATCCTAACAGATTGCTACCAGCAACTCTATGCCAATAAAACGGACAACCTGGAAGAAATTCTTAGAAAGGTATGACCTTCCAAGACTGAACCAGGAAGAAATAGAAAATATGAAGAGACCAATCACAAGTAATGAAATTGAAACTGTGATTAAAAATAATCCAACAAACAAAAAGCCAAGACCAGATGGCTTCACGGGTGAATTCTATCAAACATTTCGAGAACAGCTAACACCCATCCTTCTCAAAGTCTTCCAAAAATTTCAGAGGAAGGAACACTCCCAAACTCATTCTATGAGGCCACCATTGCCCTGATACCAAAACCAGACAAAGATATTACAAAAATAGAAAATTACAGACCAATATCACTGATGAATACAGATGCAAAAATCGTCAACAAATACTAGCAACAGAATCCACCAACACATTAAAAGGATCATACAGCATGATCAAGTGGGATTTATCCCAGGGATGCAAAGACTCTTCAATATATGCAAATCAATCTATGTGACACACCATATTAACAAATTCAAGAAGAAAAACCATATGATCATCTCAATAGAGGCAGTAAAAGCCTTTGACAAAATTCAACACCCATTTATGATAAAAACTCTCTAGAAAGTGGCATAGAGGGAACCTACCTCAACATAATAAAGGCCATATATGACAAATCCACAGCAAACATCATTCTCAATGGTGAAAAACTGAAAGCATTTCCTCTAAGATCAGGAACAAGACAAGGATGTCCACTCTCATCACTATTATTCAACATAGTTTTGGAAGTCCTAGTCACGGCAATCAGAGAAGAAAAAGAAATAAAAGGAATACAAATTGGAAAAGAAGTAAAACTGTCACTCTTTGCAGATGACATGATACTATACATAGAGAATCCTAAAGATGCCACCAGAAAACTACTAGAGCTAATCCATGAATTTGGGGAAGTTGCAGGATACAAAATTAATGTACAGAAATCTATTGCATTCCTATATACTAAGGATGAAAAATCTGAAAGAGAAAATAAGGAAACACTCCCATTTACCATTGCCACAAAAAGAATAACATACCTAGGAATAAACCTACCTAGGGAGAAAAAAGACCTGTATGCAGAAAACTATAAGACACTGATGAAAGAAATTAAAGACGATACCAACAGATGGAGAGATATACCATGTTCTTGGATTGGAAGAATCACCATTGTGAAAATGACTATACTACCCAAAGCAATCTACAGATTCAATGCAATCCCTATGAAATTACCGATGGCATTTTTTATGGAACTGGAACAAAAAAATCTTAAAATTTGTTTGGAGAAACAAAAGACTCTGAATAGCTAAAGCAGTCTCGAGGGGAAAAAAACGTAGCTGTAGGATCAGACTCTTTGACTTCAGACTATACTACAAAGCTACAGTAATCAAGACAATATGGTACTGGCACAAAAACAGAAATATAGATCAATGGAACAAGATAGAAAGCACAGAGATAAACACACTCACCTATGGTCCACTAATCTATGACAAAGGAGGAAAGGATATATAATGGAGAAAAGACAGTCTCTTCAATAAGTGGTGCTGTGAAAACTAGCCAACTGCAGGTAAAAGAATGAAATTAGAACACTCCCTAACACCATACACAAAAATAAACACAAAATGGATTAGAAACCTAAATGTAAGACTGGACACTATAAAACTCTTAGAGGAAAACATAGGAAGAATACTCTTTCACGTAAATCACAGCAAGATCTTTTTGGATCCACTTCCCACAGTTATAAAAATAAAAACAAAAATAAACAAATGGGATCAAATGAAACTTAAAATCTTTTGCAAAGCAAACTACAAACAAGATGAAAAGAGAACCCTCAGAGTGGGAGAAAATATTTGCAAATGAATCAATGGACAAAGGATTAATCTCCAAAATATATAAGCGGCTCATGCAACTCAATATTAAAAAAACTAACAACCCCATCCAAAAATGGGCAGAAGACTTAAATAGACATTTCTCCAACGAAGACTTACAGATGGCCAAGAAGCACATGAAAAGCTGCTCAACATCACTAATTATTAGAGAAATGCAAATCAAAACTACAATGAGGTGTCACCTCACACCAGTTAGAATGGGCATCATCAGAAAATCTACAAACAACAAATGCTGGAGAGAGTGGATAAAAGGGAACCCTCTTGCACTGTTGGTGGGAATAAATTGATACAGCCACTATGGGGAACAGTATGGAAGTTCCTTAAAAACTAAAAATAGAATTACCATATGATCCAGCAATCCCGCCACTGGTCATATACCCTGGGAAAACCATAATTCAAAAAGACACATGCACCCCAATGTTCATTGCAACACTGTTTACAATAGCCAGGTCATGGAAGCAACCTAAATGCCTACTGACAGACGAATGTACAAAGAAGATGTGGTACATATATACAATGGAATATTACTCGGCCATAAAAAGGAATGAAATTGGGTCATTTGTAGAGACGTGGATGGATCTAGAGACTGTCATACAGAGTGAAGTAAGTCAGAAAGAGAAAAACAAATATCATATATTAACGCATATATGTGGAACCTAGAAAAATGGTACAGATGAACAAGGTTGCTGGGCAGAAATTGAGATAGAGATGTAGAGAACAAACGTATGGACACCAAGCAGGGAAAGTGGCGAGGGGTGGGGGTGGGGGTGTGATGAATTGGGAGATTTGGATTGACATGTATACACTGATGTGTATAAAATGGATGACTAATAAGAACCTGCTGTTTAAAAAAATAAAATTGAAAAAAAAAAAAAAGAATGGATGTAACATGCACACCTAACATTCAGATCTTGATTTCTAATACCAGTTTCCAATAAAAAGAACCAGGGATCTTTGGAGAAATAGTTTATTCTAGGACTTAGGCAGGAAATATACAAGAAGAGCCTACAGTATCTTGCAGTGCCAGGAAGTAAAGGACACAAACAAAACAAAACAAAACAAAAATACAATGATGGGAGAATGTCAAACGAGACAGGAGCCAACTATAAGTGCCCTCAGTAGCCAAAATCATAATAATTTGAGCAAGAAAATAAAATAACATTGGAGTATAGCCCAAAGTATAAAATAAATATCCATGAGTCAATATTGATAAAAGTAATGATTGCATAAATAACTAAATGGAGTAGAAAAGACATGTACAGAAGCATGCCAAATAATTTTATGTAAATATTTTTCCCTCAAGAAGATATGGCATAACTCCCCACTCCTTAAGTGTGGGCTGTACATAGTGACTTATTTCTAAGGCGTACAATAAGAAAAAGGGGAAGTAGGAGTAACTTTACAGAGGAGAAACCTAGCAAATATTTTCTCATCCAGGTGATCAAGGTTAACATCAGGGGGGTGGCGGTGGACGAAATTGATGAAGCGGGTCAAAAGGTAAAACTTTATATGAATAAGTAATAGGAATATAATGTACAGCATGTTGACTATAGTTGATGATATTGGATTGTATATTTGAAAGTTGCTAAGAGAGTAGATCTTAAAATTTCTTACCACAAGGAATAAAGAAAAGTTGTATGTGGTGATAATATTAACCAGACTTATTGTGGTAATCATTTAGCAACATATACAAATATCAAATCATTATGTTATATGCCTGAAACTAATACAATGTTACATATCAATTACATCTCAATTAAAAAAAGATTTATTAGTGGAAAAAAGGTTAATATCAACAGTAATAAGTTATGTTGATATTACATACCTTTGATTTGATTAAAAAATGATGAAAAATGTGATAAACATGGCACTTTACCACTGTGTTCTTTCTCTCTATATCCAATAAATTCAATCTTGTCACAGGAAAAAAACATCATTTTATTCAAATAGGGAGACTCTTACAAAACACCTGACCAGTACTCCTCAAAACTATCGAGGTCATCAACACAAAGAAAGTCCAAGAAACCACCACAACCAGGAGAAGCCTAAAGAGACATGACAACTGCATGTAATATGATAAGCTGGATGGAATCCTGGAACAGAAAAAGGACACTAGGTAGAATTAAGGAAATCTAACTAAACTATGGACTTTAGTTTATAATAGCATAACCGTGTTAGTTTATTAATTTTAACAAATATATCATACTAGTAATATGTTATTAATAACCTCAGAAACTGGATATAGGGCATATCGGGAACTCTACTATCTTTTCAATTTTTTCTGTAATTCTAAAACTGTTCTAAAAATAAAGACTAGTAAAAATAAATCAATGTAATTTACCATATTAACAGACTAAAAACAAAAACATACCATTATTTAAATAAGATATAGAAAAACACTTTGACAAAATCCAATATGCTCCCTTGTGAAAGCTCTTAAGAAATTAGAAAGAGAAATGAATTTTCTCAACCTGATAAAGAGCATCAAGGAAAATCCTACTTCTAAAATCATACTTAATGGTGAAAGACAAAATGATTTTTTCATAAGATTAGGAATAAGGCAATGATGTCTGCTCTCACCATTTCTGTTCAACCCTGTTCTCAAGGTTTTAGATAGTTCAACAAGACAAGAAAAGAAATGAAGACATCTAGGTTGGAACAAAACATGTAAATTTATCTTTATTCATAGACTACCTGATCATACATGTAGAAAATCCTAGGGAATCTATAAATATGTTACTAAAACTAATAAATGATTTTAGTATGCTTGCAGGATACAAGATTAATATAGAGAAATTAATGTGTTTCTGTATACTGGTAATGAGAAATTAGAAATTGAAATAAAAAATACAACACTGTTTACAATAGTATATAAGATATGAAATATTTAGGGATAAATTTGTCAAATTATGCACAAGACCTATCTACTGCAAACTATCAAACATTGCTGGGAAAAATTAAAGAAGACCTAAATAAGTGGAGAGATATGCTTTATTCATGGATAGGAATCCTCAGTATTGTTGAGAAACAATATTCTTTAAATTGATCTACCTATTCAATGTAACTCTAAACAAAATTCACTCAGGATTTTTTTGTAGAAATTGCCAAGCAATATTCTAAACTTTATATCAAAATGAAATGGGCTTAGAATTGCCAAAATAATTTTAAAAGAGAAGAACAAATTTGGGGTCTTGTACAACTTATTTCAAGACTTATTTGAATACATATAAACAATGGAATATTACTCAGCCATAAGGAGGAACAAAATTGGGTTATTTGTAGAGATGTGGCTGGACCTAAAGAGTGTCATACAGAGTGAAGTAAGTCAGAAAAAGGAAAACAAATATCGTATATTAACGCATATATATGGAATCTAGAAAAATGGTATAGATGATCTTATTTGCAAAGCAGAAACAGAGACACAGATGTAGAGAATAAATGTACGGATACCAAGAGGGAAATGGGGGGTAGGAGGAACTGGGAGATTGGGATTGACACATATACACTATTGATACTATGTATAAAATAGATAACTAATGAGAACATACTGTATAGCACAGGGAACTCTACTTAATGTACCATGATGACCTAAATGGGGAGGAAATCCAAAAAAGAGGGGATACATGTATATGTATAGCTGATTCATTTTGCTGTAAAGTAGAAACTAACACAACATTGTAAAGCAACTATACTCCAATAAAAATTAATTTAAAAATAAATAAACAGTGATCAAAACATTATGGCACTAGTGTAAAGACAGAAGATGGTTCATTGGAATAGAGTGTTCAGATAAAGACACACATATATGTTCAATTCATTTTTTACAAATTTACCAAAGCAATTCAGTGAGAACAGGATGATCTTTATAATAAATTGTGCTTGAACATATGCAAAAATGTTCTTTATAGGACCACATACAATAATTAACTTGAAATTGACCACAGACCTAAATATAAGAGCTAAAACTTTAAAAGTTTTGAAAAATATCTTAGTTACCTATTTTCTTGGCTAAGATTTCTTAAGTATTATACAACCTTCACTATAAATGGAAAAAGTCAATAAACGACCTTTATAAAAATTAAGAGCTTTTGATCTTCAAATAGCATGGACAAGAAAATGAAAAGCAGGCCACAGACTGGGAAAGTATATTTTTGCAAAACATGGAACCAACCAAGGATCTGTATCTAGAATATATGAAGAACTCTTACAACTTGATAAGAGGGCAATCAAGAAGACAATTTTAAAATGGGCAAGATAGTTGCTCAGACACTTCACCAAATAAGATATACAGTTGGCAAATAAGCACATGGAAAGTTGCTGCCAACATTATTATTCAAAGGCAAATTAAAACTACAAAGAGGGGCTTCCCTGGTGGTGCAGTGGTTGGGAGTCCACCTGCTGATGCGGGGGACACGGGTTCGTGCCCCGTTCCGGGAGGATCCCACGTGCCGCGGAGCGGCTGGGCCCGTGAGCCATGGCCGCTGAGCCTGCACATCCGGAGCCTGTGCTCCGCAACGGGAGAGGCCACAACAGTGAGAGGCCTGCGTATCGGAAAAAAAAAAAAAAAAAAAAAAAAAAAAAACTACAAAGAGATACCAGTGTACTGCTACTAGAATGACTAAAATTAGAAACACTGACCAACCAGAGCAACTAGAAGTCTCATACACTGGGATTATAAAATGGTTTCAAACATTTTGGAAAAGAGTTTGACAGTTTCTTAAAAAGTGATCCATATTACCTGGCCATTCTATTTCTGAGTATTTACCTAAGAGAAATGAAATGGTATTCTTATACACAGACTTGTTCATAACTGTTCATAGCTTTGTTTGTAATAGCCCAAAACTGGAAATAACCCAAAAGTCCATCAATAAGAAGATAATAAAATTGAGATATACTCATATAATGACATATTACTTATCAATAAGAAAATGAACATATGCTACAACATGGCTGAATCCCAAAATTATTATGCTGAGTGGAAGATGTGAAAATACATACTGCATAACTCTATTTATATAAAATTTTGGAAAATGGAAAGTATCCCATAGTGGTAGAAATCAGATCATTGGTTGCTTGTCGGGGTAGGGTGGGGTTTGGAATGGTGGGAGGAAGGACTCACAAAGAGGAAACTTTGGGGCATATGGGTGTGTCATCTTGGTTGTAGTGATAGTTTCAAGGGGATATATATTTGTCAAAACTTCTAAAATGATATACTTTAATATTTTCAAAACTTTTATTCAAACATTCCTTGACAAACCTTTCAATAAAAAATTGTTTTGTCTTTTTATAGACTACAGCAATTTGAATTGCTATTACTTATTTGCTCGTATTTCTCTTTTTTAGACGACAAAATCCTTTAAGTCAGGAACTCATTCTATTTTTGTTACAAGTGTCTAATACTGAGGTTACCGAAAGCAAATATAACAAATAACATGCAGAATAGTATAAATCAATCAATGAGTACATACTACTGCATACAGCCAAATACTAGGGTCTTTGGGAAATTTTTTTTTTTTCCACACACACACACACACACACACACACACACACACACACACTGTATTTTATTTTTACAAGAGATAAATAAACTGACACCAAGCATTGTGAATGGATGACCACAACAAAAGCAACAATGATTGCAATTACCAAACACAAAACACACTCATACTATGTCATAATATTGACATTCAGTCCAGGAATCCTCCACTGTAGCAGGGGGAAATTTCTTGAAAACTTATTTGAGATTATCACATCTTGTGAAATAAGAAAAAAAAAATAAGAAATAAGAAAAAAAAACTAGATCTTTAAAATAAAGTTAGAAATGTGCACCAGAGTAAAATAAGCAAAACCAACCATGCACTAATCTATAAAACTTGACCATAGCAATATTTAATTTCTAATATAAGCAAGATCATTTCTCAGCCCAATTGACCTCTGTTTGATATGTATGCACCTCAGATTAAATAAACCATTGTGAAGTAAGACCCCACTTCTGAAGTCACCGCTTCAGGAAAATGAATCACTGAGAGTCAGGTGAATGAGTCTGGGAAAAGTAAGGGGACTCCTAGAAGATTTAATCTGAATAGTGGGAATATTCTCATTTGAGTCTTGAAGTTTTCCTTTCTTCAGTGGCTAAATTACATGTCGTTTCTTTTTTTCTTTGAATGAAGATTTTAATGGTCTCCACTCACAGGAGAAGCAAAGCATACGGGTCCCCAGCCCTCCATGCCTCCCCTTTCTCCCCTGTGCACTGTATCCAGTGTTGGGTGCTGGGGGACAGGGGTGTGTATGTGGCTTATGTGGTCTAGGCCTAGATGTGGACTCCCCCGTCCCCTAGATTCACCTATAGTCCCTTTTCCTATTCCCCCTCAGGGGGCTCCTCCCCCCTCCTCATAAAAGTCACACTGTAACAAGGTTGAGGGAAGAGGGCACAGGGAGGGGCAGGAGGATCTAGGAATCCACATCCCAGCCTGGCCCGGCCTGAGTCAGGGTGGAGAGTGAGTGCATGTGCCTATGTGTGTGTGTCACTGGGCATGACTGTGAGTTTTGGTCCGGTCCTGTGAGCTCCAAGTTCCTCCCCACACCAGTCCTCTTTCAGAGGTAATATCTGGTATCTCCACTGCGGTCAGCACATCCGAGCTGTTCAAACCACTTCTTTGGCAATGGTGGGGCTGTTGTGGGCGAGGCTGAGGCCTGGCGCCTCTCTGTCACCTCTGGCTCAGGGAAGGGAGGTGTGGAAGGCCAGGAGGGGAGGCAGGTCAGCCTCAGGTGCTACTCCCTGGCTCCCCCAGGAGCGAGTAGGCCCGAACTGGGCCTTTGCCCTTCATTTCTACATCCCCTCAAGCTCCAGCTCGAAACCACCAAGCTCCCCCGGGATAGCCTTGGTCTCAGGAGACAAGTGGATCTTCAGGGCTTCCCCATTAGACTCTATTCTTGAGGCCGTGTTGACTGTGTCCCCAAAGAGACAGTAACAGGGCATCTTCAGCCCTACCACACCAGCACATGCACAGGGGTCGTGCAGGGAGCTGAAGCCTATCAGCGAGGGGGTGGGAGGGGTGTTTAGGGAGGTCAGTGGGAGGAATGGAGGGTGCTCATAGGATGGGGCTAGGGTGCTCCAGGAGAGGTGGCAGGCGGGATCTGTGGCTGGTGGGAACCCAGGTGTGTGTGTGTGTGTGTGTGTGTGTGTGTGTGTGTGTGTGTGTGTGTGTGTGTGTGTGTGTGTGTGTGTGTGTGTGTGTGTGTGTGTCTCTGCATGTGCGTCCTGTGGTGCTGGTCCTTTTTTTTTTTTTTGAAACCCTGTAGTTCAGCACTTGATGTGATTGGTTGATGCCTGATATTATCGGTCGACGTGGTTGCATTAAGAAAGCTTATGATAACCCACCCCTCCCTCCAACTCTCAATCTCTAACTTCTCCACACATTAATTTTTCTAGGTACCTCTCAGAAACACAAGCATTGTGCTTTGTGCCAATGGGGGCGGGTAGGAAGAGGTACCCTTCCTACCCCCTTCCTACAGTATGAGGTACTGTCCTGAAGTACTTTATAGTCTAATGAGACAGAGAAAATATCAAAACATGACAAAATAGCCAAACTACCAGGGAAGACAGAGTTCATAGGTGGGATCTGCCTTTTGGCCAGGGAAGCGTCAAAAAAAAAAAAAAAAAAAAAGATGGGATTTTAGTTCAATCAAATAATCAAATAGGATTACAATAGGCTAAGAGGTGGACAGAGGGCACTGAGAGGTGAGGGGACAAGGGTGAGATGAGGAAATAGGATGGAGGAAAAAGTAACTTAACAAAAGTAAGCAAACTAATGAAATAAAGCTGAGTATTGCATTCAGTCAAATATCTAAACAGCATCAAGTAGTTTTACAAGGGAAAAACAATAAAGAAAAAAAAAACACCACCTGACTTAATTATTTACAATTCTTCAAACCAGTTTATACAGGTATGTATTATTTCATAAGTTATATCTTGAGTACGGATATCCCAGGTCTCTAAAATTTACCTTGTGATGCATAATCCAGAGGGTACAGATGACGATACTTAAAAACTAAGTTCACTAATTGAATTCTATATGAGACCCTCAGTGAATTTATTTGGAGAATGGCTTATATCAAGTGATTGAAAGTGATTCTTTATATTACTAATGTTATATATGTATGTATGTACTAGGGCTGGATTTGTCAACTATGTAGACATAGGACCATTAATAAGATTGACTAGTTGATGGTTGGTCCATGCTATCACTGAATCATACATAATAATCTAATTCAAAGAAGAACCCTAACACTAGTATAAAATTATTTTAAAAATTGCTGCTTAAGGGCTTCCCTGGTGGCGCAGTGGTTAAGAGTCCGCTTGCCGATGCAGGGGACGCGGGTTCGTACCCCGGTCCGGGAAGATCCCACATGCCGCTGAGCGGCTGGGCCCGTGAGCCATGGCCGCTGAGCCTGCGCGTCCGGAGCCTGTGCTCCGTAACGGGAGAGACCACAACAGTGAGAGGCCCGCGTACAGCAAAAAAAAAAAAAAAATTGCTGCTTAAGATGTCTAAATCAGCTCTTGGTAAACATCCTCTGTGCTAGGTTGAAGAAGTTTAAGCCTATCCAACAATGCACACTCCCAGGAAAACATGCTCAGCTGAAGGTAGCTGACAATGTGGGTAACCTGACTCCCAAGAAAAGATGGACAGCTTCTATAAAACCTTGAAATCAGATTCACATTATCCTTGTGAAATTATTTTAGCTATTACTCCTTGAAATAAAATGCCACTTTCATAATGACAGCAAGATTTGGGGGACATTCTGTCACTTGGGTAACCTTGAAGTTGAAACAAAATGGAACACTGGTAAAGGAAACAGTGTTTGCATTTCACAAGGAATTCTACATTTCCCAAGGGTTCTCTAAGCTCAGGAAACATCTTCAGAGAAAAAAACACTTCTCTTTTTTAGTACAAAGGATGTAAATTATAACAAATCAAATGGAGTGGCGATGACAAGGTCACTTAAAAGTACTTCTGTGATTAACTAGTCTGTATTCAAATTGTATTGTAACAGATTTTAATAACTGACACCTTGAATGAAAAGTGTTTTATTTCTGTAAAACTTTTCTGAAAAGAAAGCATGCTAAAAGAACATAGTTTTGTGTCTCACTCCACTCTCTGGAGAATACTAGAATAATATGCGTACTTGTACATGAAAAGAATTTATATCGTTTTAGAGCAAGAAGTGATCTTAGAGATCATCTAGTTCAAACATCTTGTTCTACAAATGAGGAGACAAGCCTAGAGGTCAAGATAAGATTGATGTTTAAGAAAGATTAGTCTGGCACCGTGGACATGACACTGCAGGTATAGTCTCAGGGACTGGTCTGGGTAGGCCTGGGTCAGGCTGGGGTGTTTTCCCCAGTGGCTGGAAGTGCATGCCATCAGAAGGATAACTGTGAATTGGAGCTCAAGTTAAGATGAAAGGGGCAGAGTCTGGCATCAATTCCTAAGGAGTGATGGAAATATATGCCATAGCTGAGATTACAACATTCCGGGAAATAGACTCCAAGACTCAACAACATTATAGGGTGAAGACCAAAAGCTGCAAAGAAAGGATACGTTTTTTTTTTTTTTTTTTTTGCGGTACCTGGGCCTCTCACTGCGGCGGCCTCTCCCGTTGTGGAACACAGGCTCCGGACGCACAGGCTCAGCGGCCATGGCTCACGGGCCCAGCCGCTCCGCGGCATGTGGGATCCTCCCGGACCGGGGCACGAACCCGCATCCCCTGCATCGGCAGGCGGACTCTCAACCACCGCGCCACCAGGGAAGCCCCAGGATACATTTTTTTTTAATGAATTTTCCTGTTATGTAGAAGAAGACTTGACATATAATTTGGAGTCTCAGAGTTGGACTGCAAAGAATTAGTGCAAAAAAGACTGAATAAAATTGAGTGATATTGGGGCCTTAAAAAAGTCTGATAAATGCTCATTGGCCCATTTAACTCCTCTTTTTCTAGATTTATAGAAATTAATCCCTATTGTTGTTACTTTCCTTTTGGGGGCATTTTTGGTTGTAGCTTTCTGAGAGGCCTTGTAAACAATCGGAAAATGGGTATATGGGCTTAGAAACAGACAAATTGAGATTTGCTTCCTGGCTTTGATCCTGACTAGACAAATGGTGTTGGACAAATTACAAATCCTCTTTAAGTTTTTCATCTGCAAACTGGAGATGACAGTACCCTTTACTTCAAAGGTTGTTTTGAGAATAAGATAACTAGAATTCTAAGCACAGAATATACCTCCAGTAGCCCCAAGGCATTTTGAAAACAGGAAAATTAAGAAGCAGGTTATTTGTTGATCATCCTAATAGTTCAGTACACCTTTCAAAGGGTTCACAAACTTTCACTCTTGCTGTCTCTTTTTCCCTTGTTTCCCGACCTGCAATCTGAATGGATATTGACAATCTAAATGGTAATCAGTGTCTTTGTGAAAATAATTGAATAAGATCATTGGGCTACAAGAGCCCAGAGAGATGGTTTAATACAACAATTTCAATTTATAAAGCAGAAATTTAATCCTGTAAAATTACTATGATGATATGCAATGATTTCATAGGCCCGTACATTTTTTTAAAAAAATTAGAAGGTGGATGTAAGCTTGTTTTGTTCTTGCTGTTGTTTGTCCTTTGGATTTATCATCTAATATCACCATCTCTTCATCCTAGGTAGCTACTAATTGTTGGCTGAGCATTGCATTTACCGAACAAACTCTGAATTAAGCTTCAGTAACAAAGGGAAGTATATTTAATGCAACTGTACCTCATTGGGACATCTTTAAACTTTGAGTGTTGACCTAAACTGATGGTGTGCTACATTGACTGAGAGGACAGTAATCTGGGATAAAAAAAAGTCCTGGATTAGAATCAAGAAAGACAATATGGGCATGGCTCTGTTTATATGGTCATGACTAGAGAATTAAAACCAGCTCTATGGTTTTAATAGATAAGTCTTACTAGCTCTCTGAACCTAATTTTCATCATGTAGAATATAAAAGAGATCCTCCAACAGATAAAAACTACAAATTGTGGAAAATACAAGACCCTGAGGAGTGAACAAAATTTAGGCAGATTCTGAAGAGATGTTGACAGTTGGATAAAGAAAATGACATGGCATGAGTTCCCCACTTTTTTTTTTTTTTTTTTTTTTTTTTTTTACTGATTTTAGCTCAAGGTCAGAATGCAGTCAGCATACATGGGGCAGCTAAAACTCCTATAAAAAACTGCAATCTTTCTGGCATGAAGAACCAATGACAGCCACTAGAAAGGGGCGGGGGGGGAATCCCAGAAGAAGAGCCAGAGAAGGTAAGCAACATGTTCTGTATATACAGTCTGTATAAATCCCTAACTGACCCCTGCACCACACAAACATAGGGCAGACTGCAAGCAGTCTAGCTACCAATAAATAACTGAGTTGCTGTCCAAAACAGAGTTTTCAGTTTGAGACAAGTCAAATTACCCACTAAGACAATAAAAAATCAGTAATCTTTGCAAGAACATAACATAGTCCAGAGTCTCTACAACAGCACTCATAATATCCAGAATACAATCCAAAATTCAAAAATCTGGAAAATTTGATCTATTCTCAAGGGAAAAGACAATCAGCGGAAACTATGATAACTAATAACTGAGATGTTGGAATTCATAGACAAGGATTTTAAAGCAGTTATTGTAATTATGCTCAATAACATAAAGGAATATATGCTTATAAAGAATGAAGAAATATAAAATAGAGATATTCATTCACTTCTTCAGACAGATTGTAACTATTCAATGCCTTCTATGAAGAGACAGTTCTTGCCTTCTTAGAGTTTGTAGTCTAATAATAGCATAGTTGGTGGGGTATAATGTCACTTTAGCGGTACTGTTTGTTCTATAAATCTATGATTCTGAGAATAGGGAATGGACGAGGGTCCTTAATAAATACACAGATATCCAGACACCGCTGACTTGTACAGTAGGGATCTAACTGAATTAAGGCCAGAGATATTAATTTGACTTCATAATTTCTATAGGCAGTGGCCCCAAAACAACTGACTAAATCAGGTCCTGACATATATTGACAGATGATTAATAATAATAATAATAACAGCAGCAGCAATTATAAGAGTAATAGCTCATGTTTGTATATATCTTAAAAGCTTACAAAATAACTTGTACTTTTATTATGATATTTGAGCCTCCCAACCACCCTGTAAAATAGAGGGGCAAATATTCACATTTTGAAGGTCCATTTGGAAGTAAAAATTGGGGGGAGTATATCCATATAGAAATTTTCTTTTCAGAAACATGAATGGACTATAAAAATTACAGGCATTCACCCAAATCTTTATTTCTAGTAAGCTCTCAGTGGCAATCTAAATTTTACTGAAGGAAAACAAGTTTTATCTGACATGAAAGCAGCAATGAATATCTGGGATTATCAAAGCATTGTGGCAACTGTCTTTTCCAGAAACCTATCCTAAGAATGAGTTGTTCAGTGATAATTAGAGAGTGAAACGCACACAGCTTCACATTTCAATGCTCCTTTCCAATTAGAATGGCATTAGAGTGAAAGTATAGCGATATACTTGTAAAGAATAGATCTAATTTTCTCAATGTCACTGAAATATCACCTTTGGGGACTAACAGCACTGAATGATTACACATATCATTCGGTAATTGTATTTTTATCCATTCCAGACTGGGAGCTGATTTTTTTAAAGTGGACATGCAATTAGACTATAAATGAACACACATCAACTGGCCCTCAGAAGACAGCAATATGTCAGCATTAACCCAGCTGCATTTTTAACTACTGTCAGTGGCAGTGTTCGCGGCTTGTCAACACTCAGCAGTGATGAACATAGGGATTCTGAGCTTGGCCTTTAATAATAAAAGAGAAAGAAAGTGACTGAGAAACTCTGAACTCAGGGAGAGTGGCCTTCACACACTGGCTGGCTATTGGATGTAATTTTTAAACAAGCTGTGATAGAAGATCAAGATTAAATTTCCACCATTGCTGCTAGATGCTAGTCTTTGAGAGCTGCAGAGAGAATGTATATTAACAGAGAGGATCCTATCATCTTATCTCATAGGCTGCAAAACAGATAATCCCCGGGGGGAAAAGAGGAGGTCTGAAGTGCCAATTAATCGTGGCATACATTGCTGGATATATTTCAGGTCAGGAGTGGAAATTTATATAGCCATCTGCATTTCAACAGCAGTTTCTAAAAGTAAAATGTATAGAAGAAGGTGAGGTTGAGGCTATAAGTTATGGCTTCAAGACCTCCTGAATACTACTGAGCTCTCTAATGCACAATCATAAATTTAAATAAATATAATTATTTGGTGTGTAGTTGAAGTCTCATTATCATACTAACCAGAAGCAAATTTGCGGACCAGTCTGATCCTTGGACTTGATAGGGAGCAATCTCAGGACATTTAAATGAGGGCATTTTTCACACGGGACAAAGGATGAACAATAATTTTCATTTTCCTGTCCTAACAACACAGCAGTTAACAGCCACATTCCCCCTCATTATGATGGAGTGTTCACACCATGAAACGGAAATGTCAATAACTCCATTCTCATTACCAGAGTTGTTAATGCAAGCCGATGAAATGCACTATTTCTGCATGAGACATCGGCCAGAAATCAAAGCCTGTGGCATTTCTTATAGATTTCTGTGAAGGCCTTCCTGCTTTAACATGTGGACGGGCCGCAGCTGTATCTGCACATGCCAAATGAATGTTTTGAGTCATTGTCTTAGAGTGCTTCCCCTCCCCAAGCAACATGACCTGTTGTCCTGGATGCAGTCCCAGGGTGTATAGGAGGGGATCTCTTACTGCCCTGGCTGCAGTGGGTGAGGTCAAGAGAAGCCAACAAAAAGGCAGTACCTGGGGAGAATGACAAATTAACTCCAGAGAGATCATATACCCTAATCACTATCCTATAAGGTCGCTGACAGAGCAGACATGTGGAAATGTGAAATAATCGTATACAGATGGGGAAACCAAATGACTATTGGAGAAATATGAAGCAGAAGGTAGGAGGGAGAGCCTGAGAAATTCCCCAGCTGGAAAGAATAAGTTAAGGCTTTCCTTTCCTTTTTAACTTCTCTTCCTCACTGTACACCCACTGTACACTTTAGCGCTCATCCTCTGTATTACAGATAGGTAAGACCATCCTTGAGGTAACCGATAGACAATGTATGTCTTGAAAAAAGGATTATGGTTAATGTTTCTGTATCCCTGGGTTAGGCACAAAATATTTGAAAAGCCTTTTTTATGAATTAGACAGTAGTTTTCTACTGCATTTAGAATAGAACCCAGACTTCTTCCAATGGACCATGATATGAGTCATTCCTACATCTCTAATTTTATCTCAACCTGCCATCTACCTTGTTTAATATGCCCTAGTTAAAAACAGATTTTTACAGTTTCCTGAATGCCCCAAGCTCTTTGTAAACAAATGACTTCTTTTGCCTAGACTTCCCTTCCCTTCCTCTCTTCATGTGGCTGAGCTTCTTTCATGAATGTCTTTTTTTCTTATCTTTCAGTTCTCAGCTTAAATGCTACTGCCTCAGAAAGATTTCCAGACTATACATACAGTATAAAGTATATCCTTTTTGTTATTCTCTTTTATAGCACCAGCTTTTACCCCTGTAGGGTGATCAGCCACCCTGATCACCAGGAATCAGAGGATTCCTGGGATGCAGTTCCTTCCACACTAAAACTAAGAAAGTTTTAGGCCAACCAGGATGGTTGGTTACCCTACTTGTAGAACTTACTTAATTTGAACTATATTTTTGTTCATTTACTTGTGGAATGTCTATATCCCCAATTAAACATTAAGGTCCAAGGAGGTGGGAACCATGTCTTTTTTGTTCACCATTGTATACACTACACCTCTCACAGACCCAGACAATTAGTAGGCACTCAATAAATATTGAATGAATAAATAAAAAATGAATCAAAAAACCAGATACTGGGAGTTCAGAACAAGAAATGTACACAGAAGCATCCAGGAGCCAGTCAGTTAGACCAGAGGATGGCAAACTACAGCTTGTAAGACAAATACAGTCCACCATCTGTCTTTCATACAGTCCCTAAGATTGGTTTTTACACTTTTAAAAAAAGAAAGTTTTGTACACGTTATATATTGTGTATGGCTACTTTTGCACTACAATGACAGAACTGAGCAGTGGCAGTGTTGAGTCATTACAACAGTCTGAAAGGTCTGCAAAGCCTATAATGTTTTTTATCTTGCCCTTTACAGAAAAAGCTTGCTGATCTCCTCATGTAGAGAGTCCCAGAAACAGACTTTGTGGATTGGTGATTTAGGATAAGATGGGCCACCCATATCCTCTGCCTATGGAGATTCCGGGAACCAAGACCCCCAGCACAACTGAAGAGAAGATTCTCAGCAGTTTGGCACGATGGGATCTAGAAAGTATAGTTATTTTATTGTACACTAGGGTTTATGACTGAGATTCATAACCGTTAAACATGTTAAGATAATAAAGAATCTGTGAAGTCCTGCTGTCAATAAGCATATATAACTAATGTTTTCCAGAGTTATTTAATCCTGTATTTTTTGTTAGACTTATTAATGTCCTATGAAAGGAAGTTTTCTTTTCTGAAGAACACAGTTTGGAAAATGCTGCTGTAGTCCAACCTCCTTATTTTATAGGGGGAAGGCTGAGAATCAAAGGTGGTAACGTGGACAAGATCACATAATTGGTAAATAGCAGACCTGGAACTCAAGATTTCTAACACCTCTAGTATAATTTTAAGTCTCTACAAATCTGTTTTTTTTTTTTTTTTTTTTTGCGGTACGCGGTCCTCTCACTGTTGTGGCCTCTCCCGTTGCGGAGCACAGGCTACGGACGCACAGACGCAGCGGCCATGGCTCATGGGCCTAGCCGCTCCGCGGCATGTGGGATCTTCCCAGACCGGGGCATGAACCCGTGTCCCCTGCATCGGCAGGCGGACTCTCAACCACTGCGCCACCAGGGAAGCCCTCTACAAATCATTTTGATTTAATCATGCAAAATTATGAAAACCAGATAGTTGACAGATGCAATAGAGTTTCTGAACTGATTTGAGTTTTTGACTGCATATCAGTTAAAGCTAAGTTGTTTTCATGGGAAGCATCAAAACTCACAAGCAGCAGGGTTTAGAGTGATTCCACATTTTAATAACGTTTTTTAGCCATTTAAAATAAATTGGTCAGTCAATCCAATGTAAAACAACATTCTGTTAAACAATACACCAAATTGGATTTTGATGGAATTGACCGTCTGTTTAAACTGTCAGGCCACGTCAGGTTGTATCTAGAGGACAGTCCAAAATAATTTCTGAGAGTAAACACAAAACTTTTTAAAGTTAGGCGGAAATTAAATTTTCTGATCAGGCAGTAAAAGGATAGACTAGTCAATCTCCGCCTTCAAAGCCCTCCTTTTGCTGAAATTGACAAATCGGTTACTTTCATCAGTTTCCGCTTCTGTCAATTTCAGCAGCCTGGAATAGTCACACAAACACATCAATTTCAGCCCTAGAAGCTTGTCTCTTTTGAAATTGACAGGAACTAAAATGAAGGAAAGCCAAAATGTCAGGTTCTCTGGAGGCCTTGGGAAGCAGCTGATATTGACTGATCTCTTCAGCAGGCCTGGCGTTCCAGGACCTTGATCCTGCTGGCTTGGTGCACTGGCTCCACACCAAGTTGCTGTCCCTAGGATCCTGCAGTGGGTGTTCCAAAGGGGCCACACATCCTCAAACTTAGGTCTTAAAGTCAACTGCAGCTCAGGATAAGATTGGCATAGTACAGAGTGTGACGATTTCAGAATTAGAAATACGAGTTCTGGGGCCACCACTTCACAAGCAATGAAATAATTTAAATTTTTGAGGTTCTTTTATGATCTGTAAATTGTAGTTAGTGATATCTGTGCTACTGAATAATAATAACAATAATAGCATTTATTGAGCAAAGTATTTTCCACTCATTATCCTATTTAATTTTAATCAACCTTTTTGGATCGTTTTAGAAGAGAAAACTAAGGAATAGAGAAGTTAAGTTACTTTATGAATGTTGCACGATTAGTAAATCCTCACTTCCAGATTAATTATCCTGTTAAGGGTTAAATAATAGTATAAACTAATTGTGTTAAGGGTTAAATAATAGTATAAACTAATTGTGTTAAGGATTAAATAATGTAATAGTACATCATTAAATAATGTAATATTAAATCATTCTGGAAACTCAGGTGCTGTGCACTTCAGGTGTTATTATAACTGGTCGTCATAATTTCCAAAGGATTCACTGTATTCACTGTTTTACTTTCACATTAAAAAATATATAGTCATTGCCTTGTATAATCCTGCATAGTCAGTATGCTCATACTTGATTTAGGAGGGATGTGAATAAAAGAATGATCTGATCCAAGTTAAATGTCCTGTACTACCAAATACAGATCCTTATTCCAAACACTTGGGATAAGAACCACAAGACCTACAAGGGTAATTTTAATCTCTCTGGGTATGGCCTCTGAATAGGGTAAAGCTCACTCTATTCTGACTGAGATATTTCCATTTTCATTGTCTCTTTTATGAAATTAATTTCAAGACCAAGGATATGCATACCTGTTTCTTCAAATGTCCTTGGACATCGTTCAATGATATCCATCCCACTGCTGTCAACACAGACGTACACTCTTCCTCCTCATTTTTATTTAGTATATAATTTGTTTAGGCATCTCAATAAATTTAAAGCTTTCATGGAGGCTACTAAAGAAGACATACAGATATAGAAAGGTGCTGAAAATTACTTCTCATCTTCTGAATCCTCTCCTGACCTCTTCCTCCTTTTCTTCCTGCATTATTTATCTTCTTCCTTCCATCTCTTTTTCTTTCTGCAGATACTGGGCTACCATGTGGCTGGTATCTTGCTAAGTGCTGAGGCAAGGTGCATCGTTTTTTCCCCTCATGTCACTTAGAATTTAGTGAGGTTTGACAGACATTAAATGAAAATTATTTATAAATGCCAATGTGATAAGTGTGCAGAAAAAATACAAGATGGTTTGAAATAGAATAACGTGTCCCTTACTTAGACTAGGGGATGAGGAAGGCTTGAATTGAATCCTTAGATTAATGCCCCTTTGATATGCACATAATTTCTAAGGTTTTAACATAAATGCAGCCCACTCTCATTTCCTGCCTTTGATGACTATACATAATGAGTGACAGCCAGCTTTGGTTTTCCAATGCAGTCATGAAATGGACAGAAATGGACAGAAAAAAAAAAAGGTTTACTATTTCTTAATCTAATAGTTGTCTTAACAGCCAAGGCCAATAAACAATTGTGCAATTCAATTAGTTTATCGGACAAAGATCTGGAAAAAGCTAATCTTATCAATTGCACAAATTTAATTTAAAACTCTGTTTCTGTTTCACTCTGTTTTTGAGGTTTCACAGGTAAGATTTGGAACATAAACTCAGGCTTGGGAAGGGAAGGGAAGGGAAGGGAAAGAAACCAGCCTGACACATGACAAAGCCCCAGAGCATCAGTGTTTACCATGCCTAATGTGCTATGTCTGTCTACGCTGACCTGCCAGTTCAGGTTGCCCCTTCATAATTTGGCATTTTTTCTCTGAAAGCAGAGAGGTGCTTGTACTCTCAGAGCCTTCCTGAGACTCATTTGTTTGAGAGCTAATTTGTTACCTTGAGAATTCTCTTCATCAGTGTCCCCTTCCATTCCCTGCACTGAGAGCCTGTAGCCCTTTGTCACTTTGATGTATGCACAGCATCTATATTCAAGTAATTTATTCACAGACTGAAATCACTAATCCCAGTTTGGGCTGGAGCGTGTTTACTTGGTCACTCACACTCTGTTAAGCTGAGGCATTGAAAGAGGGTCACTCATAGCTGTCCTTCCCTTTACAACTTTTGGAGCCACGTATTGCAAACCATTTTATCAAAGAGCCATGGGTAGCAGTCTGTGAAGATGTATTGGGAATCAGCTAATGGACAGAAAGTACCTGCTCTGACACGTTAATTCCCTTCCCTGTCAGCCTGCATCACTGTAGAGCATGCATGATGGGAAGCAAGGTCCCATCACACCATGGCACCTGCTGCTTTTCCATCTGCCGAGCGCAGTAGCTCCTTTGATTGCCCATTTTTCAGCCTAATGGCTTATTCCTTTTCTCTTTGTAAAGTTTTTACATTTTATTGTGATTTTAATAGTCAGTTAAAAATTTTTCTCATCTGTTTGGCACACCAAGGATGCTGATAAAAGAGTAACATAACATTCTAAACCGTACCCAAATTGAGATTGCTCCAAGAGCTGCATTTCAGTGTTTAGTCTGATAAAGTTGTCATGGCAATAATGTCCCCTGAGAATAAAAGTGCCACGTGCATGGTTGATTAAAGGAAATAGCTCAGATGGTACACAAACTGGTAAATATTGAACCTACGAACTATTATACTAGCCACAGTTTTATTTTGCTTTTTTTCTGCTTGGATTTTTTTTTTTTTTTTTTTTGGTGTGTGGGGGGAATAGTCCAATGATTCACATCTCTATCTTTTTTTACTTGAGGATTTACGTTAAAATCTCTTGGAATAGATATTGGCAGTGCTCCCAAACCGGCCTTTGGATTCTGTGTAAAGCTGTTGATTTGGCTGGATTAGTCAAAGCAGCAGATCATTATTACATATTGAACATCTGTCAAAAATAGCACTAACAATTATCAGATACATTCTCTATCGTGAAGATTTGGTCTTGAGTAGTTAAGAAGAACTTTCTGTAAATCTAAATCAATAGGACTATTTACTCAACACGAGAAAAAATATAGAACTGTCTTTAATTAATGTGAGGATAAAAGAATAGGTATACTATATTTGGGTATTTAAAATTAGGGTAGGTTGAAGCTACTATTTTCTGAGGGGTCAGAGCCAATCCATCTTCCTAAGTTTCAAGTAAATGAGAGAGAAAAATGGGTGCTTTAGGGGGGGAATGTGAGCCCTGATGTTACCTGGAATCTAGAATTTTTCTTTACTATCTGTAGGAAGAAATGCTTTATGATTTATATGTTTACATATATCACATTCATTGGTGGAGTGAAACATCAGGATGCTGCAATATATGGTAAGAAGATCTCATAGGTTGTGGGAATGAGAGGATAAATAGCATACAAACTTCTGGGAAAACAAGAGTGGGAAGGCACTTCAGAAAATACTTATTTGTGTAGTCATACATTAAAGTTTGAAAAGCTCTCATCTACTAACCACACCCCAGGGAGTTAATCATATAACTATGAACCTAACTAAACCTATGAAGACCAGTAAGATGCCAGACATTTTCAGTAGGATTTGAAAGGAAGTTGGAATATAGCACCCATACTGATGGACAAAATAAAAACAATCTTCAGCTAAAGGGTACCGTAAAGTTCTAGACCCTGAAACTGGAGAATGAAAAAGGGACATTAAAATGGTGAAAGAAATGGAGGAATCTCAGTACAAGCAAGGGGAGAATTCTTCATTTTGAAAATGTTTATCCTTTAGCAGCTCAGGTTTAGACATTGAGCTAAGTACTGTAAGGAGAAGCAGAAAGAAATACAACTTTATCTTTATCCATCAGGAGATTACAATTAAACAGAGAAAGGAGACTATATCTATATCAAGAGAATACATGAAGGAGGAGGCAAGTAGAAGTGCTCTGTGTGTTGAGCCTGGGGCGAGCTAACTCCGAGCTTCTTGTAGTGGAGAGGCCAATGTTAATGAACTATCTTGCAGGTGTTGTCAATCTAAGCAAAGTCTGCCCTGGACTAGATGTGGGAGGGCAGGATCTATGATTAAGTAAAAACCTTAACAGTGTGGAAAGCCAGAGCCCAAGAAAGGATGTGACCAAAATTCATAATGACAAGTGGAACAGGTTGAACACAAATTTCTTTCCCAAAGGGAGAAATAGAGAAGTGCTAGAAACAGGGAAGGTCTCCTTTGAGCAATTCATTAGCATCCTTTCCAGATGAAAAGGGAAGAATGAAGGGAGGCAAGGAAAAAGTAGGGAGGGGGCCAGGAAGGAGAAAAGTTCTGCTTTCCACAGTGAAAAGTAATCTTATGGAACTGGTTGCTCTAAGTTGGTATGGATTGATTATGCTGTATGTTCCAGTAGTATAAAAGTGTTTGCATAAATTCACGGGTGGCAGATTCACGTTCATATTTGAGAGAATCCAAAGTACAGAGAGGCAGGATGCTCTAGTTGAAAAGCACTGGGTCAAGAGTCAGAAAATTTAGGATGGAATCTGCCTGCGTCACGAGCTATTTTGTATGATTTGGGGCAAGTTATTATTACCTTAGTTTTCTCATTTGAAAAAAGAACATATAATACCTGTTTCACAGGATGGTTACAGTAAAGGAGACAATGGATGTGAAAGACTTTTAATAAACTTCTTATTAGCAAACACACACATTCCTTGACACTGATGTTAGAAAGGACAACTTTATCTTCCCATTAAATTATTCTTCCTGACTGGTAAATTCTGCTCAAATTTATAAACAGTGCTTTTGGTGAGAAGTAGAAGCAAGCAAAATGGACAAAAAGGTTGTTATTATATCTAATCCTAGCGTGGTACTGTCCTGCCTCCTTTTGAGTCTGTTATGCTTCAGTGAAAATTCACGCCTTATGCAGTGACTCAGGCACAATGCCTGGCAGAAGTCAGAGCACTCAGGCCCAATCCTTTACATGCAGAAGGCAGGCATGCTTTGTGTGCTACAAGGAGACTTGTATAGATTAGCAAGGCCATGCAAAGTATTTTCCTTCTAGTCAGTCAATCATCATTTGTAAAAGCAACTTGGTTTGTGTATAACAATTTGATAAAGTTATATATTATACCAAAAATAGAAATAAAATAAAATCCTGAACTACAGACAGGGACTAGAATTAACTCTACTGAACAAAGACAGCTGTGACCCTACTGCAGTACTGTGATGGAGAGCTACTGGCTTGACAGCTCCAGGCTGTTTCAGATACAATGACATGAGAGACAGCAAATGACTCTCAGCTCTGCCTTTCTCAGGTCGCAGAACAGTGAAAGGAGGAGGCTGAGGTGCTTTTTAGTGGGTACAGGGTTATCCAAGAATAGCAGATACATTTATGTCATTAATTATTTAAAAGAGAATGGCAAAGGGCTCCCCCTCTCCTTATGTCTACTCTAACATGCTCTTTGACTAAAGAGTGGGAAGCAGGAATGTATAATTTTCCCCTAAAGATCTATGCATGCTCTGGTGTGCAGCTGTATATGAAGGTGGTGTTGAATTGATCAGGGTGCAGTATCCTGACAACCACTGTTTTTTTTATCAGAACAGGTTATTCTACCACCAAATATTTTATTAAGTCATCAATTCAAACATTTTATCTGACTGCCTGAAGAGATTTTATACCAGTTCATTTATTTCCCTTGTTTCACATGATAGGCACTTTGAATTTTCTTAGCTGGCTATCACTCAAGTCCATCTCTTGGTAAGAGTTAGCTATCAGTAGTTTAAGGTATGACCCAGCCATGGCCAAACCCCTTCAGTCTTCTTGGCTGTAACTGAACTCCAAAGTGAGCTATTAGTATATTTGGGGGAAGTATTTTGTTCCTCTTTAACATAGACAACAATTAATTCAGGCTATTGCCCTAAATCTGTTCTTGCAAGGTCACATGAGCCAATTCCTGCTATTAACAGGACAAAAGGGGCAGCTGCTCAGGGCTAACTCTGATAGGGGAAACTACTGCTTTCTGCCTTCTGCTGAGGAGGGGCAGGTAGCTCAATGAATAGGCACTTTTGCAAGAGCCCAAATAAGGGACTGTTTACGCATCCTGAAATCTAATCGTTTTTATACCACATTTTTTTCTGTCATGCTATCCTTTGGGCTGGTCTCCTATGGTCCTCACTCCCTCGATAAGTCAAGGCTATGTCCTCTAGACTTGTCTTCATTCTGTTCCCAGTAATAGAACAAATAGTATGTAAGTGACTTTTAAAGGCTAACCTGGAACTGAACTACATCTTACAGGAAACCTCAGAATCTCAAAAATTCTCCTGATGGTTGTAGAAATGCCATTCTAAAACATGAAAGGCAAAAACCTATAGGTTAGCTGGGCTGAGAATTGTGGATAGACAGATGGAATGGAATGCTTAGAGGTTGATAGCCAAAATTTGGCACAAAAAATTAGGTACTTTAAAAATAGTGTGGAAGAAGACATATAGATGGCAAATAAGCTTGCAAAAAAAAAGATGTTCCATATCGTGTCACAAGGGAAATGCAATTTAAAACAACAACGAGATACAACTACACACCTATTAGGATGGCTCAAATCCAGAATTATGACAACACCAAATGCTGGTCAGGATGTGGAGCAACAGGACTCTCATGCATTGCTGGTGGGAATGCAAAAATGGTATGGTCACTTTGGAAGATAGTTTGGCAACCTCTTACAAAATTAAGCATACTCCTACCATACGATCCAGCAATCACCCTCCTTGGTGTTTACCCAAAGGAGTTGAAAACTATGTCCACACAAAAACTTGCACATGAATGTTTATAGCAGCTTTATTCATAATTGCCAAAACTTGGAAGCAACCACAATGTCCTTGAGCAGGTGAACAAATAAAGAAACTGTGGCATATCTAGATAATGAAATATTATTTAATGCTAAAAAGAAATGAGTTATCAAGCCATAAAAAGACATGGAGGAAACTTAAATGCATGGGAAGTGGAAGAAGCCAATCTGAGAAGGCTAAATACTGTATAACTCCAACTATATGACATTCTGGAACAGGCAAAACTATGGAGGCAGCAAAATGATCAGTGGTTGCCAGGGATCACAGGGAGGAAAGGGTGAATAGGTGGAGCACAGAGAATTTTTAGGGCAATGAAATTATTCTATATGATGCTATAATGGTAGATATATATTATTAGACCTTTATTCATACCCATAGAATGTACAAGACCAAGAATTAACTGTAATGTAAACTATGGTCTTTGAATGATAATTATGTGTCAGTATAATCCCATTAATTGTAATAAATGTATCACTATGGTGGATGTTATTGATGGTGGGAGAAGCTATACATGTGTGGGGGAATGGAGTAAATGGAAATCTCTGTACCTTCTGCTCAATTTTGCTGTGAATCTAAAACTGCTATAAAAAGTGAAGTCCAATTTAAATAATAGCTTAGAATAAATATTGGTGCTTTTAATACAAAGCAGCAAAGGATAAAGGCCAAAAATGAAAGTTCTAGGAGAGAGAAACTAGTTGAGTTTGGGTTGGTGTAAGAAGAATTTACAGAAAAGGTGGAGTTTAAACTGGTTCTGGAAGAATAGATATGTGGAGAAGAGCTAGTAGGAAATGCACGGCACAGGGATTGGGGTGGAGAGGCACCATGCATGCTTTTGGAATCATTGAATAACTCAAACTATTTTCACAGTTGGGAAGAATTTGTATAAGGGAACATAGCATACTTTCAAGGAGGTGAATGGAAAGACTAACCTGGTCACTCTGAGTAGAATTATTAAGAACCGAGAGGAAGGATGGATGCAGGAGGTATTATGAAAGATGGACTGTCAGACTTCTCACATGGATTGGTTGTGGGGCATGAGTAGCATGGACTCTTAAGGTCAACATTTTGTGGAAAACTAGTAGAGTCATTTACCCTTCAACGGGGAAGGGGTATGCCTCCATCACTGTTGATGTTCAGAAAGGCTACTCAGAGATGCAACTCATTAGGTAATCTCTTATTCTTGCAAACCTTTTTTCATAGTTTGAAAATAAATACATTTTTATAAATGTTAGATTTAGTGACATCATGGCTATAGAATGAAAGAAAACAATCTTTTACTTGTTAATCATAAAATTAGTGGATTCTTATTGAATAAAATTCATTAAAAAAATATATTAAGGAAAAACCTCCTACTCAGCCTTATCCCTTAAATGCATTTTTAAAGAATTTTGTCATATTTAATTTTTTCTCTTTACACATTTTTGGTTATATAATTCTAATCAGATTGCATGTGGAATTCTCTATACAATTATATGCCAACAAACTGGACAACCTAGAAGAAATGGACAAATTTCTACAAACATAAAACCTGCCAAGACTAAATCAGAAAGAAACATAATCTGAATGGACTGATCATTACTAGTGAAATTGAATTTGTAAAAAACAAAACAAAAACTCCCAGCAAACAAAAGTACAGGAGGAATGGATGGCTTCACAGGGGGAATTCTACCAAACGTATAAAGAAGAGCTAATACCTATTCTTCTCAACTATTCCAAAAAATTAAAGAGGACCGAACACTTCCAAAGTCATTCTGTGAGGCCTCCATTACCCTGACACTAAAACAAGAGAAAGACACTACAAAAAAAGAAAATTACAGGCCAATATTTTTGCTGAACATAGACACAAAAATCCTCAACAAAATATTTGCAAACTGAATCCAGTAGTAAATAAAAAGGATTATACATCAGGATCAAGTGGGATTTATTCCCAGGATGAACGGATGATTCAGTATTCACAAATCAATTGATGTGATACACCACATTAAGAAAGGAAGAATAAAAATCACATGATCATCTCAATAGATGCAGAAAAAGCATTTGATAAAATTCAACATCCACTCATCAAAAAACTCTCTTCAAAGTGGGTATAGAGGGAACATATCTCAACATAATAAAGGCTGTTTATGATAAACCCACAGTTAACATCATATTCAATGGTGAAAAGCTGAAAGCCTTTCCATGAAAATCTGGAAAAAGACAAGGATGCCCACTCTCACCACTTCTATGTAACATAGTATTGGAAGTCCTAGCTAGAGCAATCATACAAGAAAAATAAATAAAAGGCATCCAAATTGGAAGGGAAGAAATAAAACTGTCACTATTTGCAGATGATACAATACTATATATGCAAAACCCTAAAGTCTTCACCAAAAAGCTACTAGAATAAATGAATTCAGTAACATTGCAGGATACATGACCAATATAAAGAAATCTGTTGCTTTTCTATACACTAATAGTGAAGTACCAGAAAGACAAAACAACAAGACAATCCTATTTACAATTGCATCATAAAGAATAAAATGCCTAGGAATAAACTTAACCAAGGAGGTGAACGACCTGTACTCTGAAAACTATATGACATTGATGAAGGAAACTGAAGATGATACAAAGAAATGGAAAGATATCTTGTGTTCTTGGATTGAAAGCATATTGTTGAAATGTCCATATTACCCAAAGCAATCTATAGATTTAATACAATCCTGATCAAAATACCCATGACATTTTTCA
The DNA here is from genome assembly GCF_949987515.2 of Delphinus delphis. NCBI lineage: Eukaryota > Metazoa > Chordata > Mammalia > Artiodactyla > Delphinidae > Delphinus > Delphinus delphis. The sequence goes on from NC_082684.1 coordinate 89,547,657, forward strand.
CAGAATTAGAACAAATAATTCTAAAATCATATGGAAGCATAAAGAACTCCAAATTGCCAATGCAATCTTGAGAAAAAAGAACAAAGCTGAAGTTGTCACCCTCCAAGACTTCAGACTATACTACAAAGCTATGGTAATCAAAATAGCATGGTACTGGCACAAAAACAGGCACAAAGACCAATAGAACAGAATAGAGAGCTCAGTAATAAACCCACACACCTAACAGTCAATTAATCTATGACAAAATAGGCAAGACTATATAATGGAGAAAAGACAGTCTCTTCAGTAAGTGGTGCTGAGAAAATTGAGCAGTTACATGTAGAACAATGAGATTAGAACGTTTCCTCACAACATATGTGCAAATAAACTCAAAATGCATTAAAAACCTAAATTTAAGACTAGAAACCATAAAACTCCTAGAAGAGAACATAGGCAGAACACTCTTTGGCATAAATCATAGCAAATATTTTTGGATCTGTATCCTAAGGCAAAGGAAACAAAAGAAAAAATATACAAATGGGACCTAGTTAAACTTAAAAGCTTTTGCACAGTAAAGGGAACCACTGACAAAACAAAAAGACAATCTACCGAAAGGGAGAAAATATTTGTAAATGATATGACCGATACAGGTTAATATCCAAAATATACAAACAGCTCATACAACTCAATATTTAAAAATATCCTATTAAAGAATAGGCAGAAGACCTGAAAAGATATTTTTCCAAAGAATACGTACAGATGGCTAAACAGGCATATGACAAGGTGCTCAATATCACTAATTATTAGAGACTTGTAAATCAAAACCACAATAGGATATCACCTCCCATCTGTCAAAATGGCTATCATCAAAAAGACCACAAATAACAAATGTTGGAGAGGATGTGGAGAAAAGGGAACCCTTGTACACTGTTGGTGGGAATGTAAATTGGTGCAGCCACTATGGAAAATAGTATGAGCTTCCTTAGAAAATAGGATGCATGTATTTTTTCAAATTAGAGTTTTCGTCTTTTTCAGATATATGCCCAGGAGTGGGATTGCTGGATCATATGGTAACTCTATTTTTATTTTTTAAGGGACCTCCATACTGTTCTCCATAGATACATACATCCCAATGTTCATAGCAGCACTATTTACAATAGCCAAGACATGGAAGCAACCTAAATGTCCATCCACAGATGAATGCATAAATAAGTGTATACACACATACACACACACACACACACACACACACACACAATGGAATATTACTTGGTCATAAAAATGAATGAAATTTTGCCATTTGCAACAATATGGATGAATCTAGAGAGTATTATGGTTTGTGAAATAAGTCAGACAAAAACAAATAAGGTATGTTATCACTTATGTGTGATATCTAAAAAATAAAACAAACGAATATTTATATAAAATAGAAACAGACTCACAGATATAGAAAACAAACCAGTGGATACCAGTGGGGAAAGGGAAGGGGGGCGGAGCAAGATTGGTGTATGGGATTAAGAGATACAACTACTATGTATAAAATAAATAAGCATAACGATATATTATACAGCACAGGGAAATACAGCCATTATTTTGTAATAATCTTAAATGGAATCTATAAAATTTTTGAATCACTATGCTGTACACCTGAAACTAATAGGATATTGGGAATCAACTATACTTCAATAAAAAATAAAATAAATAAAAATATATATTTCAGAAGCCAAAATAAAAGAAGATATGGGGGGGGTGTGTGTGTGTGTAATACAATGGAATACCATTCAGCCCTGAGAAAAGTGGAAATACTGCAATTTGTGAGAACATGAACCTTGAGGACAATATGCTAAGTGAGATATGTCAGACAGAAAATGACAAATACTGTATGATATCCCATACGTGGTAACTAAAAAACAAACTCAAAAAACAGTGGAATGGTGGTTCCCAAGGGCTGGGAATGAGGGAATAAGAGAAATGTTGCTTAAGGATACATACTTGCATTTAGTAGATAAATATATCCCGGAGATCTAATACACAGTTTAGTGATTATAGATAATACAACTGTATTATAAATATTAAACTTGCCAAGAGACTAGTTCTGAATTGTTCCCACTACTACAAGAAATGATAATTATGTGATGTATTAGAGGTGTTAGCTACTGCTATAATGGCAACCGCACTGCAATAGTAAATATATAAAATCAATATGTTGATTTACTTAAACTTACACTATTGTTATATGCCAATTATCTCTCTATAAAATACCCTAAAATAGTTTTATCTCACACATACACACACACACACACACACACACACACACACACAGAGTCCTCCCTTGGTATCTGCCAGAGATTGTTTCCAGGACTCCTGCAAGGATACCAAAATCTGAGGATACTCAAGTCCCTTATACAAAGTAGTGCATTTGCATATAACCTACGCACATCTTCCCATATACTTTGAACCACCTCTAGATTATTTATATTACCTACTGTAATGTAAATGCTATGTAAATAGTTGACAGCACATGGCAAAATCAAGTTTTGCTCTTTGGAACTTTCTGAAACGTTTTCCAAATATTTTTGAGGCATGATTGATTGAATCCATGCATGTGGAACCTATGGATATGAAAGACGGACTGTACATGTATACATATATTGTGTATAAATGTATGTATATTCCTAATTATAATAGGTTAAGTTTTGCATGGTGATTAGATTCATTTTCTTTTCATTTTGCCTTCTATGAGTTTGGAGGTTGTATTTTCCATATCCATTCTTTTAGTAATTACCACAGATACTTTAACATGGATACTTCAAAAGCCTGATGTTAATCACTATTTTTACCCTCTTCTCAAATGAAAAGACATCAGAATGCTTCAGATCAAATCAATCTTCTCTCAGAGTATATGGTTTTTTTCTTTTCATTTGACAAAATATATATTATTATTTTATATAGCCAATATTTGTTTAGATTTGCCTGCGTAAGTCTTTGCTCACCATTTCCTTCTGCATCTGTGCCTTTCCATTTGGTATTACTGCTACTTGAAGCTCGCTGTTGAGAATCACCTTTAGTAAGAATCTGTTGGTGGTAAATTCTGGTATCTTTTAGCCTGGATGTGTTATTTTTTTCCCCTCCTATTGTTGAAAGGTAATTTCGCCACGTATTCCATGTAAGTTGATAGTTATTTTTTCTTAGCATTTTAAAATATCATTCATTGTCTTCTGGTTTTCATTATTGTTGTGGGGGAAAAAAATCAATCAAGCTATTTACAATGAATGCCCTTGTAGAAACACCTTTACTTTCTAGATGCTTTACAGATCTTTCTGCCTTTATTGTTTTACAGTTTCACTGGAGTTTATATCTAGATGAGAATTTCCTTTTATTGATATTGCCTGGAATTTTTTTGACTTCTCAAATCTAGGATCAGTTGTTTTTTAAACTTTAGTGTATCTCTTGAACTATTGCTTCTGATACATTCTCTTTATTATTTCCTTATGAAACATTCTCCTTATTATTTCCCTATGAAACTCTAATTAGACATCTTTTAGAACCTCTCATTCTATCTTTAGTGTCTCTTAATCCTGCTTCATATTCTGTCCTTTAAACACTGTACTGCATTATGCATAATTCATTCAGATCTGTATTCCATTTTACTGATTTTTTTTTCCTCAGTCATGTTCAATCAGTTAAGCCATCCATTGAATTTTTTATTTCAATGATTATATTTTTATTTCAGGAAATTCTATTTGGTCTTTTCATATCTGTTTTGTTGCTTTTTTTTATTTTGTGTTCCTTTTTCATATTTTTAAGCCTCTCTTATTTCTTTAGATATGTTAAACATGCCTTTTTATACTCTTTGATAATATCTGAATTCTCTGCAACACTGATTCTGCTGTTGTTTCTGGTTGGCAATTCCTCATGATACATTGTGATACTTGACTGTAAGTACATGTTCCTTGCAACTTTATTTGTAGGAATTATCTGAAAAGTGGTTTAAAGTTGGGTCTCTTCAGATAAGAGTTGTCTTTGCTTCTGATGTTGGCTGGGATACTACCAACCTGCAAATTACTTCTATTTCTCACCTTGAGTTTTTCTGACCATAAACCTGTGTGAAAACTGGCTTGTGGTTATATATTCTCAAGGGAGATTGATTTACCCTCTACCTTGCTATGCTTTTTTCTGCATAGGAAGTTTGTTTCTCATGTACCCTTACAATGAGAATGTCAACCTTTGGGCTCCCAGCTTAATTCTGGAATCTTCCATTAGATTTTCCTCCTTAGGTGTGTCTTAGGCTTTATTTCCTGTATCTCATGCAGGGTGACCCTGAGCAGCTATTAAATCAGAAGCTCAAAGTTACCAGGATTTGGCAAATGCTGTTAGAGCAAATTCTGGGCTACCCATAGGCTTACCTAAGAATGATTGTCTCTTTTACTTGTTTTGGGTATCGGAAGATTCATCAAAACAATACATAGCATTTTTATTGTTTTCAGTGGGAGGGTTACGGAGAAAATCTCAGTACACCATATTGCCAGAATCAGAAGTCAAATCAGAAGTCAGGTTTTTTTAAAATCACTCAATATTATATCAAAAGTATTCCACATAATATTTGTAATCATTATTGTAATAGCAAATGGAGTTTCTTTGCCATTCCCTAATTTTTTACTATTATTTTTTAAAGAGCAATGCTATAAATACATTTAAAAATAACATTTTCTGTATATTTGAAGTTATTTTCGTAGGCTATATTACCAGTGTAGTATTGCTGGACTAAAGGGATGCATATTTTAAGGTTGTTGATATACTTCACAAAAGTGCTTTTCAAAAGCATTGTAACAATTTACATTTTCATTAATTAAAATGAGAGGGCTCTATATCCTCATCATTATTTGGTTTTATTGTTAATACTTTACATTTTCCAATTTGATAAGGGACTTTTCTTTAAAAGCAAAAACATGTTTGTCTTAAAATCTATTGGTGATTAAAAATTTTAAAGTTTAAGAAGTTCCATTTGTTCTGTGTTTACATATTTATACATATGTTTATTATTGGAAGTAAATACAGAACGGCTAACCTCTGAGATGGGTGGTAAAAATAAACATTTGTCAGCTCTAGAATATTTTGGTTCTTATCTCTCTCTTTACTCTTCCTCCACTCCCTTCCTTCTGACATTTAGGGAAATGTTTTTTAAACATATAATATACCCTATCTCTAGAATGCCTTCTTCTGGAGGTGCCCAGAGGCCACCCAGTGTCCTCATATAAATCCTGATAAACTCCTTCCTTTTTAATCCACTCTATCCTCAGAATAAACCAGTTCATTTATGGTCACTAGTTTTCCAGCTTAACAATGACAGCAAACAGTAAGAAAACACAAACCTTAGAAACACAAAAACTACATTTTTCCCTTGGGACTTTTTTTTTATATATAAGGTCAAATAGTTTGTGAATACACAAAATACTTTGTACATGTGGAGGACAGTCAGGGAAGACAGAGCAATCAATATTCCAGATTTTTTTTCCCAGAAAATAAACATATTTTTTCCTACTTAGAATAATTTTTATGTGCAGACAGTGCAAAACATCCCCCTTGAAGGCAAGTCTTCTGTAGCAGTAGCCAAAGGAGGGGGTTGCCTCTGTGCCACCAGCATTTATAGGCTCAGCTTCCTGAGGACCTGCTCCCTCTCAGCATCACCTGAACCTGTCTCCCCACAGCCTCAAAGCTTTGTTTCCAATATGGTGCCTCTTGCCTCCCAACTCCCCCAGGTGACTGGTCACCTCTCTCAAGCAAAGCCCCTGGAGTCCTGATGGGTGCTTCTCTCTGAGAGCTCTCCAGGAAACCTGGCTGCTGATAGCTTTTCAGCTTTCTTTGTTTCCCTGGCGAGACTTGTTTCAAATCAGCAGCTGCCTGCCTGGGCTTGCATTCTTTGTGCCCTAATTGGGACAACCAGGCTCTTGAATGATTCTCATGCAAGGTTTCAACACATGCAGAAAGGGTCACCAATTCTCCTAGTGTTGCTCTTTGAAGTAATTATTTTCTATTTAAATTCTTTTTTTTTTTTTTTACAATATCCTGAAGGTTGTTCAGATTCTGTCTGACAGATTGACTTTAAATAATGGAGAACAATTAGCCAATCATTCTGTTTTTAAAGGTCAGGTTTGACTGATTTTACCCAGAAGGATATCTGCACATCTTCAGAGGGAAATGGTTTGTAGTTTGAGTTGTTTGTAAATGTTCGATTTATTTTCTGACGGCCTGTAGCTCCCTATCCACAGCAACTGGCTGTCTTTTGGTTTTCCTAATTTGTTTCACTTCAGAAGGAAGGAGGTTATCTCAATTCACTCCTTCTGAGACTATGTGAATCATTTAACAACTCCCAGGCATCAGTCACAGGCTTCCCAGTTTAATTCCCAATCCCATATGCTTCAGCCTTTCTATTCCCAACTCCTTTCCCCATGGTTACAGCCAACCAAACATCCTATTTTTTCTTTTTTTTAAGAGAGGAATAGAAGTTTGTTTTCTAAGGAAGTATAGAGCATGGAAGAAGGTAATTCAGATTTCTGACATGTTTTAAAACATGCTTCCTATGGGATATGCCACAGAATACTCAGTGTAGTCAGAAAACATTAGTAAAGGGCTTTTACCTGGACAGAGCGGAGTTGAAGTTCGAACTCTGCTACCTCTTAGCTTTGTGACTTTGGGCCTGTTTCTCCATCTGAAAAAGAGATGTGCCTACTGGGTTCCCTGTCACTTTCCCATCCACACATGTATGTCCACTACTATATGTGTTAGACGATTAAGGTCTTAGGAATGTCTAATGGCAAGAACACTTTAAGATACTTTGTCTTGTAAAGGTAGTTAGAATATTAACTAGCATTCTCAAAGTGCTTATCTTCTTAGGCATTCGGAGAAAGTTTTAGTTAAAACTAACAATTTTTTTGCATTAAGAAAAAAGCCTTGAAGTTATGAGCTTTTTCCATTTTTTAAGAGCAATAAAAAGTCCAACTAGAATATTCTGATAAAAAGTGATCTAGGGACTTCCCTGGTGGTGCAGTGGTTAAGACTCCACCTGCCAATACAGGGCACATGGGTTCGATCCCTGGTTCGCGAAGGTCCCACATGCTGCGGAGCAACTAAACCTGTGCGCCACAGCTACTGAGCTTGTGCTTTAGTGAGCACACCAGGGAAGTCCCCAAATCCTGTTTTTATCTCTATCTCCCTAGAGTCTAGTCTCAACATTAGAGCTAGCATCTTTCAAAATACTGTCAGTTCATGTCACACCCTTGATTACAATCCTCCAAGAATTTCTAACCCACTCCAAATAAAAGTCAATGTCTTTACAATGACCTTCAAAATCCTATGTGACCTGGCCCCCTGTTAAAAAGATAAAAGACAATTATCTTTTACTGTTCCCAATGTTTAGATCACTTCCCAGCCTCCCAGCCCCCAGGGACCTGCATAGCACCCTACTCCTCTTCCTTCCTTTGTTGCTTTTTTTTTTTTTTTTTTGCGGTACGCGGGCCTCTCACTGCTGCGGCCTCTCCCGTTGCAGAAGCACAGGCTCAGCGGCCATGGCTCACGGGCCCAGCCGCTCCGCGGCATGTGGGATCTTCCCGGACCGGGGCACAAACCCGCGTCCCCCGCATCTGCAGGCGGACTCTCAACCACTGCGCCACCAGGGAAGCCCTCCTTTGGTTACCTTTATAGTGAGGCTGTCTTTTATCATACCAGTTGAATTGAAGCCCATCCCTCTCCTTCCAGGTTTCATTTGTCCATGTAACTGTCACCTTCTGATACACTACATAATTTAATAATTTATCTGTTTTGTTATTTGCCCTTGCCTAGAAGCTTCCTGAAGGCAGAGATTTGGTTAATTTTGTTAATGGATGACTCCACAGCTCCTTGAATCATGCCTGGAGTGTAGTAGGCACTTAATAAATATTTGTTGAATTAATAAAGGAGAAAATTTAAAAGCATACGATGGACTTTAGAAGGTGAACTTTTTCAAACTTTTCAGATAAAATAATTCTTTTGGTAAAACTTCAAAGGGGATTTTACTTAAACTCAAAGGAAAAAGGAAAAGATGTGGATTAACAGAGAAAATACAAGCAACGCACGAACGGATGAGTTAGTAAGTAAAAGGTTTCTGAAATGATGGAGGCCTAAGATCAGGCATGCTTTTCAATTCAGTTTTCACCATATTTGGAGATATGGTGCCTTCTCAGATTGTAAGTGATGCTCCCTTTGGCTTTTGCCCTCTCTTTTATAGTGAGGGGTTGGGGCAGAAATTGCCAGTAGAAATGCTGGTTCCTTTAAAAATACAACAAAGCCTTCCACATCCTGTGAGTACTATACAATTTCCAACAACCTGAGTTTACAGCTAATATCACATAGAAAATAAGGACCACACACTCTAGGCTTTGCCAACCCCGAGTTTCTGGTTTGAAAGCAGTTCAGTCTGCATGTTTTCTCTTTCTCTCTGTCTTTCAACTGCCACTTATAAGACCCACATTTCCTACCTCACAACGTCCCAGTTCCCAGGAGAGAACAGGTGCTCAACTTGCGGAGGCTGCTTCCAAGTCTATGTCACTGTTTTCTAGGAAATGCTGTAAAAGACGCTGCTACTCCTGATCCTGGGAGACTGTTTCTCCTCTTTTAAAAAGTGATCTCAGCTCACAAAATAATTAGCTCCTTAGTGCTAATCCATGTGCATTTGCAAAAGTGCTTTCAGGTTAGGAGAAATAAAGACTTGATTAGGTCTTCATCACTGAGATGTAACACCAGGGAGCTCTTACCTGCTAGTTGCATTGGCATAAGGAGACCCAAGGCTCCTCAGGTTTTCTCACTAACCTGCTCTCCTTCCCTGCTTTGTAAAAACATGTGGAGCTTGCAGAAAACTCTGGAGCCATGGGTTGATTTCGTCTAGAATGTTATTTACATTACTTTGATTGGGCTTTTGGCATTTCTCCCTTTGTTCTTAGCAGTCCTTTGGGGTACAATCTAACAGCCTCACAATCCCTCTGTATACACTGTGACCAAGACATTTTACTTTGTAATCTAGGCTGCTTCTTTCCAACTCTTCAAATCAAAGAGACTTGGTATGATTCCCAGGCTCTAAGATATTAAAAGAGGAACTGAGAACGCAGAAATGAAGACAAGAGAGGACAAATTTATGTCAATGAAATCCCGTGACAACTTACTTGCATTTAGAGATCATGCACATTTTTTTCCTTGATGAAAGGTTTCTTTAAAAAAAAAAAAACTGTTCTGAAAATGCTAATGAGACAAGTTTCAAGAAATTGACAGTAATGGAAAACTTGAATGTTACAATGATATCTTAAAAGAAAGAAATTATTTCACTCATCTTAATCTTGCTGGAGAGGAGAAAAAAATGTGAGCAGAGAAATGAGACAGCTGGCAACTGAAGCCTTGGGATTCCTAAACCTTCTCTTTTGTGCTCCCAAATGAACAAGGTTTAAGCAGCCTTCAAGAGAAAGTCAATCGAAAGTCCATGATGACTTTTCAAAATGAAACCTTGGGGGGCTTTTAAAACTACAAGCTTCAGCTCACCAAGGTCACTTTCTAAAGTGAAAATTCTTTTTAGGATAATGATTGTGGGGTTAGAAAAGGAAGGGGATGGGGTGGCCTGGCGAAGTTTGAGTTACAAGCCATGTCAGGAATCTTCACCTGTAGAAAGAAACACTGTACTGTCTCCCTCAACAGATCATAGGGAGGGATACTGCCCAGCGGGGTGCTAAGCCCGCTGTGGGCTTCTTTTGCATACCACCTGCTAAGAGCATACACACCTGTTCATTGGTAGTTAATTGGTTGATCTCTATTAGAAGTTAAAACTCTGGTCACTGGGGAGACTGCATTGCTCTGGGACACCAGCAGCCCGAGGAATGCTCAGCTGTCACCAGAATTCCTAGAAAATAACCCAGATTTATGTTTTTTGTTTTTTTGTTTTTGTTTTTTTACATCTTTATTGGAGTATAAGTGCTTTACAATGGTGTGTTAGTTTCTGCTTTATAACAAAGTGAATCAGTTATACATATACGTAGTTTCCCATATCTCCTCCCTCTTGCGTCTCCCTCCCTTCCACCCTCCCTATCCCACCTCTCTAGGTGGTCACAAAGCACCGAGCTGATCTCCCTGTGCTATGCGGCTGCTTCCCACTAGCTATCTATTTTACGTTTGGTAGTGTATACATATATGTTGAATTCCTTTACACTCTCTGCTGCTTTTTTTTTCAGTCTTTACACCCACTCTGCTTACAGGCTGTCTTGCTGTTGTTATCTATTGTTTCACAAATGTGTGTTTTGAATTCCTGGTTACACTGTGGCATTCTTAGGGCAAGGGAACAACTTTCAGACCCCACATTCTCTGCCCTGCCCTGGAATAGGGAAGGGAGTGTGAGGGAGGAGCAGTGGCCTAGGGCTGGACTGGAGCCTGAGTGAGTGGGCAGCATCAGCATGGCTATCTGGAACCCAGAAAAGTGAGTGGAGGCCACAAACTGAGCTAGCCCTTCTGAGGACTGGGATGGCAGGGAAGGTGGGGGGAAGCTAGGCAGCCCAAGCAAGTCCAAGTTCATAATCAAAGTTAAACTTACAATAAGAACAGGAGAATGCAACAGAGGACTGTATGGAATCCTGCCAGATGTTTGCCACAGCTGCCTATACCTCAGCCCTCTCCCAGGAGGATGTCCACCTGTTGTTCAAAAAAAAAAGAGGGAGGCATCAAGAGGCTCCTTCTCTTGTGTTTCTGTTGGTATCAATATCCCAGATGGTCCCTAGATGCTGACTCCATTACTTCCGAACAGAGTCATCTTGGGCACATCCCTTAATTTCTGCCTTTCTATTTCTACAAATAAAACAATGAAACAGGAATCAAAATAAGGATAAACTATGTCATTAAATTTAAGTTAATATTGTAGGTATGCAAAAAGGATTTGTTTCTTTTCTCTTCCATTTCACATGCCCAGAGTAAGTAATGAATACATATTTGTCAAGAAACCGTAAGGTGATCTTGAGAGTACTGTGTAGTAGTAGCTGTAGAACCAGAATATCTGGGCTCAAACTCTTAAAAACTAGCGACGTGACTTTGGACGAGCTATTTAGACTCTGTGATTCAGTTTTCTCAGGATGCAACACTAATAGTGACAATTTGATAAGGTTATGGTGAGAATGAAATGACATAATGTACACAAGATGTTAAAAAGACGATGATGTTGGTGATGATGGTAGCTTTCCCCACCCTCAGGCTTGCTGAGTACAGCTACCATCTCTCCCTCACATACTTGTATTGCTCAAGGCCAGATATGACACATCCCTCCCCCAAACAATTAAATGTACTCTATTTTTCATGGAAAAAAGTCAGAACAGGAAAGAACATTTAAAACAAATGTCATTCGATTTTATAAATGACATAGTTTTAACGTTACCTGGGGAGATGTTGTCAAGGTAAAAAGCTGACACTCTATGGAGTGTGGAATTTCTTCCATAATAGCTTTATGGGGAATAGAAAGAGAAGTGTTGAGTTGTGTGCTGCTGAAACCCTCCTTTTTTGCATCCATAAAATCTACATAAGAACGAGCCACATGCAACCCAAAAACTTCTGGAAGGAAAGTTAAGATCTCAGAATCCCTACTCTGGCTAGGACCCCATTTGGCACCATCCAGCAGCCTCATGCCTCCTCCTGGGCACCGACCTCAGGCACGCGGTCACGTCCCTGCAGATGTGCCTTCTACAGCATCCTTTCTGTGGAGGGAACATTCCAAGGAGTGCTCGCTGACTGAAAATTGCTGTCTATGATGGCCGTTTTGAGCAACGCTTTACATTTACCCCATGTGTAGCTCTTTCAGCAGCAGGTTTCCCTGTGGGTTATGGAAGCGGTTTAAATTTCCTTTCTAAGAGCTCTGAGCTGCCAGCTCTGGAGGAGGCTCTTTGATTTCTGAAGTTGGATGACATTCACCAAACCAGACTCACTTTTAAGAATGAAGCAGCAGTACATTCTGAACGTTCATGCTGTTCTCAGCAAGGAGTAACCTGGCCAGGGTGATGGAAGGGAAGCCTCACGGGCTGGTGGGAGAGTGGAGAGCGCTGATCTCCAGCCTTAACATTTTCAAACACAGCCGGTCACAGGTCACATAGAAATAGGGTAAAAAGGGGGGTGCGTAAAAGCGAGGAATAGGAAATTCCATTTGGGGTTTCTGTATGTGTGCCTCTTGAAATATAGCTACGGTGTTAGGAAAAAAATGTATAATTGAGTCATACATTCTAAAGAATGCTAAACGTGGACCATTGTTTTCTCCAAAGTGGGAGTTTTAAATTTGTAATCCACAGACCTTTAGGGACAATATGAAATTTTGTGTTTACTTAGGGAAGAAGGTGTGGTTTAGAGCGTGGACTTTAGAACCAGACTGCCTGGGTTGGAATCCCAGCTCTTCTTCTTATTGGACAAATTGCCCAACTTCTCTGAGCCTCATTTTTCCCATCGGTTAAGGGGATAATAACAGTACTTACCTCATAGAGTTGTGAGGATTAATGATATAACACATGTGAAACCTATATAACAGTGCCTTTCATACAGTTAGCACTAACAAGCGGTCATTATCCTTATTGTTGTTTTCCTTATTATTTTCACCTATATCTGTGGGTTGGCCAAAAAGTTCGTTCGGGTTTTTCACATGATGTCACGGAAAACCGCGAACGAAATTTTTGGCCAACCCAATATAACCAAATAAAGTTCAGATTCACTGCACTAGAGTGTGATGAAACAAAATGTCAATGACGAATTTCTGTAACATCACCAATTAGCAGTTGAACAAACTAGCCTGGTAGTGATGAGGCAAAAACTATCGTACCCTACACGTACACAGTGGTTGAGCGTTTACAAAATGTTTCTGTCTGTATTTTATAGATGAGATTGTCTGGCTCAGGGAGAGTACGTGACTTGCCCAAGGTCGTGCGGACAGTTAGCTGCACGATCCAGGTCTAGTCCATCCCAACACTGATGTGCTTCCCTTCACAGTATACAAGAGGTAAACATCCTCATAATCAGAGTATTGGCTGCATATTATGTATAGTGTAACAGCTCATCGAGGAAAAGCTGAAGGATTTAAGAACACCACCGCAGGTCCCGGAAGCAGCATCAGCAAACCTGTACATGACGAACAGTCAATCACTGTTCAGCTTTGCTCTCCAGTCACTCATTAGCTGTAGATTCCACAGAATGCTCCACGCTGAGCCAGACGAACACGAATTGCTGTCTGGAGAGCTTTTAGAAATACATGTTCAGAGACTGCATTCGAAAAATTCATCAAAAAGGGGGGATGAGATGACAAACTGCAAATTCAAAGGATTTATTTACGTCTTTATAACCTAAGTATATGGCAATATTGGGCCTTGAACAAATGGCTTTGGCCCAGCCCCCAACTTGACCTTCAGGGTAGTTTTGGAACCCTGCTTGTCTGGAATAAATCCTGTCTAAAGGATTTATTCACTGCTCCCTTAAACCCCACCAATTACCCTTTTTGCCACTTTGCCTATGTTTAGTTGTCCAGGATATATTCTCCAGGCCGTTGACTAAATGCTACTCATCTTTCAGACCCATCTCAAAATTTTACATCCCCAGATAGAACCCATGTTTGTAATATAATACTTGCTTTTGAACTCCTGGGGAAATGTTTTTCTAAATTACTTAATTTGCCTTTAGCTTTAACTGCTGCACATTTTCTTTTCATATACATGTACCCTGTCTTTCCCACAGAACCATTTTTTCTTGAGGGCCAGGAACACATCCTTTATTTCTTCATATGCCACATAGAACCTCAAATTATGCCCTGTAACTACTAGAAGCACAGCAGACACTCAATTATCAATTGATTACATTAAAAGATCAATTTATACATATCAGCTATGTACCTGATTAAACTTGGACAAAAACAAGCATAAATCAGCCAAAAAAACAATTTTTTTTTTAAAATTTAAAAGCTCCTATAATGGATAGCATTTTTTCTCCCAAAGTTTCACTGCTTCTGCTGTCACCCAAAATCTGAATCTTGGCTCTTTTCTGAGGACCTGTAGGTACCCAGGATATGAAAGGGGTATGTGAGATATCACTTAGTTGATGCTGTTATCTAATGGAATAACACCAAAAAGAAAGATAAATTTATCTGTAACCCCCACCTCCAAGGGCTATCATTCAAAAATAAAGCTAAAGGAAAAAGCCGAAAAGGAAATATGATTGTCACTCACAACTTTTTCAAACGCCTCTCCTGGAAAGTAAGTTCTGAGGGGCGGGTTAAGGTGAGAAAGGAGATTAGGAAAGTTGCTAACTAGAAGGAGTGAGAGTCCCATCAGAGGTTCATGTAGTTGGTAGGGGAAGGAGGCATCCCGTGGAGACCCCAGTGTCCTCATAAAGAGGAATTGATAGAGGAGGAGCTAGGGTGGAAGGGAGGTGAGGTGGATTCTCAATAATGAAGGAAAAGTGGGCCTGAGCAATGACTGTCCTTTGTGCTGGGTGGAGGGAAGCTTTGCCAACCTGGGGCACTAGAACCCTGACAGGAAGCCTCTGACATCAGCACAAAACACATCCCCAGAACTGTATCTGGGGTTTCAGCCTATCTGAAATTGGTTTATCCTTTTTCTTCCATTAGATGGTACCCACTTCATAGATAGGAATTCTATTTCCTAAGCCTCTGTTTCTGCTTAGCCTGGACCATTGTGTGTGTGTGTGTGTGTGTGTGTGTGTGTGTGTGTGTGTGTGTGTGTGTGTGTGTGTGTGTGTGTGTGTAAACACAATGCCATAATTTTAATTGGCATATGTGTATACCCCTCAAAATTCATTGCTAAAAGACATTTCTGTCAATGAGAATGCATGTGTAGGTGGTTGTGCAGTGGTAGTGGAGATAGCAGAGATTGGTATGTAAAATATAAAATCTCTGGCAGCAAGGAGAAGAAAATACTACTTCAGAGTTGTCTGCTTACAGCAAAGTTGGAAAGCCAAAAAATGTTGGCAGCAGGACTTGCACACCTCACCAGTCCTCCTGGTACTCTACATGAGTGTTTTACACACTGTGGGTAGCAAGCCGTTAGTGACTCATGAAATCAATTAGAGGGCTACATCTAGATTTAAAGAAATAAATTTAATAGTATATTCATTTAAAATATACATTTAAAATGAAATAGAACAGAAAATGTCAGAATACGTTACACACTGTAAGAGTATTATTTAGTGAACTTTTTGTTATATAAATGTATGTTCTGATTCATGATTTAAAAAAATGTATTACTTAATGAGGGTCATGGTCAAAAAAGTTTAAAACTCACTGCCCTAAAGTATTGCAAGGCTTTCCTTGATTTAATTGGGCAGTCTAGGATGAAGGATATGCTTTAATGGGTTGTGAATGCCACTTTTATCTAGTAGGAAAAGATTTTTAAAAGACATAAAAACTACTAAGCAAATGAGAAAGAGCTTCCCTCACGGAAAAAAGAAGTGTGCGTAAAGGCAACATCCTGGAGAAGCCATAGGCCATTGGGGGAGACAGTCAAATAATAAGCAATTGCCCTATGAGGTCTATCAATTATAACGTTGCTTATAATAGAAAGCTAATGGAAACAGCTTCAATGGCCCACAAATAAAGGCTTGATTAATATATGAGTACATATTTACAATAAACATATCCAACCATTACACATGAAGGTAAGGATCTACATTTACTGGCTTAGAAAGATGGGTGTGAAATATTGTTGAGTAAACAATAAAAGCAGGTTATAAAAATAGTACAGTAGGCTCATTAGGAAGGACCTTCAAGATGGCGGAGGAGGAGTAAGACATAGAGATCACCTTCCTCCCCACAGATACATCAGAAATACATCTACATGTGGAACAACTCCTACAGAACACCTACTGAATGATGGCAGAAGACCTCAGACCTCCCAAAAGGCAAGAAACTCCCCACGTACCTGGGTAGGGCAAAAGAAAAAAGAAAAAACAGAGACAAAGAATAGGGACGGGACCTGTACCAGTGGGAGGGAGCTGTGAAGGAGGAAAGGTTTCCACACACTAAGAAGCCCCTTCGCGGACGGAGACTGTGGGTGGTGGAGGGGGGAGCTTCGGGGTCACGGAGGAAAGCGCAGCCACAGGGCTGCGGAGGGTAAAGTGGAGAGATTCCCGCACAGAGGATCAGGGCTGACCGGCACTCACCAGCCTGAGAGGCTTGTCTGCTCACCTGCCAGGGCGGGCGGGGGCTGGGAGCTGAGGCTTGGGCTTCGGTCGGAGCGCAGGGAGAGGCCTGGGGTTGGTTGAACACAGCCTGAAGGGGGCTAGTGCACCACAGCTAACCAGGAGGGAGTCCAGGAAAAAGCCTGGACCTGCTGAAGAGGCAAGAGACCATTGTTTCAGGGTATGTGAGGAGAGGAGATTCCTTGCCTGTCTGCCCACAGAAGGCAGAGAACCGACTGAACAAGCTCCGGAGACGGGCACGAGCCACAGCTATCACCTCGGACACCAGAGACGGGCATGAAATGCTAATGCTGCTGCTGCAGCCACCAAGAAGCCTGTGTGCAAGCACAGGTCACTATCCACACCACCCTCCCGGGAACCTGTGCAGCCCGCCACAGCCAGGGTCCTGTGATCCAGGGACAACTTCCCCAGGAGAAAACACAGCACACCTAAGGCTGGTGCAACGTCACGCCGGCCTGTGCCAACATAGGCTTGCCCCGCATTCTGTACCTATCCCTCCCCACGGCCTGAGTGAGCCAAGCCCCCTAATCAGCTGCTACTTAAACCCCGTCCACTCTGAGTGAAGAACAGATGCTCTCAGACGACCTATGTGCAGAGGCAGGGCCAAATCCAAAGCTGAACCCCAGGAGCTGTGCAGACAAAGAAGAGAGGGAAATCTCTCCCAGCAGCCTCAGGAGCAGCGGATTAAATCTCCACAATCAACCTGATGTACCTTGCATCTCTAGAATACCTGAACAGACAATGAATCATCCCAAAATTGAGGTGGTGGACTTTGGGAGCAACTGTAGACTTGGGGTTTGCTTTCTGCATCTAATTTGTTTCTGGTTTTACATTTATTTTAGTTTAGTATTTAGAGCTTATTATCACTGGTAGATTTGTTTATTGAATTCGTTGCTCTCTTCCTTTTTGTAATATATATATATATTTTTTTTCCTTATTCTTTTTTGTGAGTGTGTATGTGTATGCTTCTTTGTGTGATTTTCTCCGTATAGCTTTGCTTTTATCATTTATCCTAGGGTTCTGTCTGTCCAGTCTTTTTTTTTTTTTTTTTTTAGTATAGTTTTTAGCACTTGATATCATTGGTGGATATGTTTTTAGGTTTGGTTGCTCTCTTCTTTCTTTCTTTTTTCTTTTTCTTATTACCTTTCAATTTTTTATTTTTAATAATTTTTTATTTTAATACCTTTATTTTATTTATTTATTTATTTATTTATTTCCATTTTTCTCCTATTTCTTCTGAGCTGTGTGGCTGACAGGGACTTGGTGCTCTGGCCAGGCATCAGGCCTGTGACTCTGAGGTGGACAGCCAAGTTAAGGACATTGGTCCCCAAGAGACCTCCTGGGCCCATGTAATATCAAATGGTGAAAGCACTCCAAGAGATCTCAACTCAATGCTAAGATCCACCCCCACTCAACGAGCAGCAAGCTACAGTGCTAGACACCCTATGACAAACAACTAACAAGACAGGAACACAACCCCACACATTAGCAGTGAGGCTGCCTAAAGTCATAACAAGGTCACAAACACCCCAAAACACAACATCAGACGTGGTTCTGCCAACCAGAAAGACATGATCCAGCCTCATCCACCAGAGCACAGGCACCAGTCCCCTCCACCAGGAGGCCTACATAACCCACTGAACCAACTTTAGCCACTGGGGGAAGACACTAAAAATAACGGGAACTACAAACCTGCAGCCTGTGAAAAGGAGACCCCAAACACAGTAAGTTAAGAAAAATGAGAAGACAGAAGCACACAGCAGATAAAGGAGCAAGGTAAAAACACACAAGACCAAACAAATGAAGAGGAAATAGGCAGTCTACATGAAAAAGAACTCACAGTAATGATAGTAAAGATGATCCAAAACCTTGGAAATAGAATGAAGAAAATACAGGAAACATTTAACAAGGACCTAGAACTAAAGAGCAAACAAACAATGATGAACAACACAATAAATGAAATTAAAAATTCTCTAGAAGTAATCAATAGCAGAATAACTGAGGCAGAAGAATGGATAAGTGACCTGGAAGACAAAATAGTGGAAATAACTACCAGAGAGCAGAATAAAGAAAAAAGAATGAAAAGAATTGAGGACCGTCCTAGAGACCTCTGGGACAACATCAAATGCACCAACATTCGAATTATAGGGGTCCTAGAGGAAGAAGAGAAAAAGAAAGGGACTGAGAAAATATTTGAAGAGATTATAGTTGAAAACTTCCCTAATACGGGAAAGGAAATAGTCAATCAGGTCAAGGAAGCCCAGAGAGACCCATACAGGATAAATCCAAGGAAAAACGTGCCAAGACACATATTAATCAAACTGTCAAAAATTAAATAAAAACAAAAAATATTAAAAGCAGCAAGGGAAAAACAACAAATAACATACAAGGGAATCCCCATGAGGTCAACAGCTGGTCTTGCAGCAGAATCTCTGCAAGCCAGAAGGGAGTGACAGGACATATGTAAAGTGATGAAAGGGAAAAACATACAACCAAGATTATTCTACCCAGCAAAGATCTCATTCAGATTTGATGGAGAAACTAAAACCTTTACAGACAAGCAAAAGATAAGAGAATTCAACACCACAAAACCAGCTTTACAATAAATGCTAAAGGAACTTCTCTGGGCAGGTAACACAAGAGAAGGAAAAGACGTACAATAACAAACCCAAAACAATTAAGAAAATGGTAATAGGAACATACAAATCTACAATTACCTTAAATGTAAATGGATTAAATGCTCCAACCAAAAGACAAAGACTCGCTGAATGGATACAAAAACAAGACCTGTATACATGCTGTCTACAAGAGACCCACTTCAGACCTAGGGACACATACAGACTGAAAGTGAGGGTATGGAAAAAGATATTCCATGCAAATGGAAATCAAAAGAAAGCTGGAGTAGCAATTCTCATATCAGACAAAATAGACATTAAAATAAAGACTATTACAAGAGATAAAGAAGGACACTACATAATGAACAACGGATCAATGCAAGAAGAAGATAAAACAATTGTAAATATTTATGCACCCAACATAGGAGCATCTCAATATATGAGGGAAATGCTCACAGCCACAAAAGGGGAAATCAACAGTAACACAATCATAATATGGGACTTTAACACTCCACTTTCACCAATGGACAGATCATCCAAAATGAAAATATATGAGGAAACACAAGCTTTAAGTGATACACTGAACAAGATGGACTTAATTGATAATTATAGCACATTCAGTCCAAAAACAACAGAACACACTTTCCCCTCAAGGGCTCATGGAACATTCTCCAGCATAGACCATATCTTGGATCACAAAACAAGCCTTAGTAAATTTATGAAAATTGATATCATATCAAGTACTTTTTCGACAACAACACTAGGAGACTAAATATCAATTACAAGAAAGAATTTGTAAAAAATACAAACACATGGAGGCTAAACAATACACTACTAAATAACCAACAGAGCACTGAGAAAATTAAAGAGGAAATAAAAAAATATATACAAACAAATGACAATGAAACATGACGACACAAAACCTATGGGATGCAGCAAAAGCAATTCTAAGAGGGAAGGTTATAGCAATACAGTCCTTCTTCAAGAAACAAGAAACATCTCAAATTTAAAAAGTAGCCTTAAACCTAAAGCAATTAGAAAAAGAAGAACAAAAAACCCCCAAACTTAGCAGAAGGAAAGAAATAAAAAAGATCACATCAGAAATGAATGAAGAAGAAATGAAAGAAACGATAGCAAAGATCAATAAAACTTAAAGCTGATTCTTTGAGAAGATAACCAATATTGACAAACCATTAGCCAGACTCATCAAGAAAAAATGGGAGAAGACTCCAATCAATAGAATTAGAAATGAAAAAGGAGAAGTAACAACTGACTCTGCAGAAATACAAAGGATCATGAGAGATTACTACAAGCAACTCTATGCCAATAAAATGAACAACCTGGAAGAAACAGACAAATTCTTAGAAAAGCACAACCTTCTGAGACTGAACCAGGAAGAAATAGAAAATATAAACAGACCAATCACAAGCACTGAAATTGAAACTCTGATTAAAAATCTTCCAACAAACAAAAGCCCAGGACCGGATGGCTTCACAGGCGAATTCTATCAAACACTTAGAGAAGAGCTAACACCTATCCTTCTCAAACTCTTCCAAGATATAATAGAGGGAGGAACACTCCCACACTCATTCTACGAGGCCACCATCCCCCTGATACCAAAATCAGACAAAGATGTCACACAAAAAAGAAAACTACAGGTCAATATCACTGATGAATATAGATGCAAAAATCCTCAACAAAATACTAGCAAACAGAATCCAACAGCACATTAAAAGGATCATACACCATGATCAAGAGGGGTTTATCCCAGGAATGCAAGGAGTCTTCAATATATTCAGATCAGTCAATGTGATAAAGCATATTAACAAAATGAAAGAGAAAAGCCATATGATCATCTCAATAGATGCAGAAAAAGCTTTTGACAAAATTCAACACCCATTTATGATAAAATCCCTCCATAGAGTAGGCATAGAAGGAACTTACCTCAACATAATAAAGGCCATATATGATGAACCCACAGCCAGCATTGTTCTCAATGTTGAAAAACTGAAACCATTTCCCCTAAGATCATGAACAAGACAAGGCCGCCCACTCTCACCACTACTATTCAACATAGTTTTGGAAGTTTTAGTCACAGCAATCAGAGAAAAACCAAGAAATGAAAGGAATCCAAATCAGAAAAGAAGAAATAAAATAGTCACTGTTTGCAGATGACATGATACTATACATACAGTATTCTAAAGATGCTACCAGAAAACTACTAGAGCTAATCAATGAATTTGGTAAAGTAGCAGGATACAAAATTAATGCACAGGAACCTCTTGCATTCCTATACACTAATGATGAAAAGTCTGAGAGAACAACTAAAGAAACAGTTCCATTTACAATAAAATTTACCCTTCCATTGCCACAAAAAGAATAACATACCTAGGAATAAACCTACCTAGGGAGACTAAAGACCTGTATGCAGAAAACTATAAGACACTGATGAAAGAAATTAAAGATGATACCAACAGATGGAGAGATATACGATGTTCTTGGATTGGAAGAATCAATATTGTGAAAATGACTGTACTACCCAAAGCAATCTACAGATTCAATGCAATCCCTATCAAACTACCACTGGCATTTTTCACAGAACTAGAACAAAAAATGTCACAATTTGCATGGAAACATGAAAGACCCCGATTAGCCAAAGCAATATTGAGAAAGAAAAACGGAGCTGGAGGAATCAGGCTCCCTGATTTCATACTATACTACAAAGCTACAGTAATCAGGAAAGTATGAAAAAACAAAAAAGACAGTATGGTACTGGCACAAAAACAGAAATATAGATCAATGGAACAGGATAGAAAGCCCAGAGATAAACCCATGCACATATGGTCACCTTATCTTTGATAAAGGAGACAAGAATATACAAAGGAGAAAAGACAGCCTCTTCAATAAATGGTGCTGGGAAAACTGGACAGCTACATGTAAAAGAATGAAATTAGAACACTCCCAAACGCCATACACAAAAATAAACTCAAAATGCATTAAAGACCTAAATGTAAGGCCAGACACTATAAAATTCTTAGAGGGAAATATAGGCAGAACACTCTATGACACATGTCACAGCAAGATCCTTTTTGACCCACCTCCTAGAGAAATGGAAATAAAATAAATAAATAAATGGAACCTAATGAAATTTAAAAGCTTTTGCACAGCAAAGGAAACCATGAACAAGATGAAAAAGAACCCTCAGAATGGGAGAAAGTATTTACAAATGAAGCAACTGACAAAGGATTAACCTCCAAAATATACAAGCAGCTCATGCAGCTCAATACCAAAAAACAAACAACCCAATCCAAAAATGGGCAGCAGACCTAAATATACATTTCTCCAAAGAAGATATACAGATTGCAGACAAACACATGAAAGGATGCTCAACATCACTAATCATTAGAGAAATGCAAATCAAAACTACAATGAGGTATCACTTCACACTGGTCAGAATGGCCATCATCCAAAAATCTACAAACAGTAAATGCTGGAGAGGGTGTGGAGAAAAGGGAACCCTCTTGCACTGTTGGTGGAATGTAAACTGATACAGCCACTATGGAGGTTCTTTAGAAAAGTAAAAACAGAACTACCATATGACTCAGCAATCCCACTACTGGGCATATACCCGGAGGAAACCATAATTCAAAAAGAGTCATGTGCCACAATGTTCATTGCAGCTCTATTTACAATAGCCAAGACGTGGAAGCACCCTAAGTGTCCGTCGAGTGATGAATGGATAAAGAAGATGTGGCACATATATACAATGGAATATTAGTCAGCCATAAAGAGAAACTCAATTGAGTTATTCGTAGTGAGGTGGATGGAACTAGAGAATATCATACAGAGTGAAATAAGTCAGAAAGGGAAAACCAAATACCGCATGCTAACACATATATATGGAATCTAAAAAAAATTAAAAGTTTCTGAAGGACCTAGGGGCAGGAGAGGGATAAAAAGGCAAACGTAGAGAAGGGACCTGTGGACACGGGGAGGGGGAAGTGTAAACTGGAAAGAAGTGAGAGGGTAGCATGGACATATATACACTACCACATGTAAAATAGATAGCTAGTGGGAAGCAGCCACATAGCACAGGGAGATCAGCTCGGTGCTTTGTGTCCCCCCAGAGGGGTAGGACAGGGAGAGTGTGATGAAGACACAAGATGGAGGGGATATGGAGATATATGTATATGTATAACTGATTTACATTGTTATACAGCAGAAACTAATACACTATTGTAAAGCAATTATACTCCAATAAAGATGGTAAAAAGAAAAAAGATGATATGAAGTTCAAAGATACTTTTTATGACTATTTTTCAGAAATAAGAAAAAAATTCATTTTAAAATGGTGGCCTGGAAGTTCTATTAAAATGCTTTGTTTTGCTCTTGGAATTACCCACCTAATGTGAACCAAGAGAGACCAAGCCTGTGTTCAAATAGATCAAGCAAGTGATGTTGAGGAGGAGAAAACAAGAAGAGAACACCTCTGTTTTTGTCTTTCTGTCATCTTTTTCTGGCTTTGGTATCAGGGTGATGGTGGCCTCGTAAAATGAGTGTCAGAGTGTTCCCCCACTTCGGTTTTTGTGCCAGTACCATACTGTCTTGATTACTGTGCTTTGTAGTGTAGTCTGAAGTCCAGGAGCCTGATTCCACCATCTCAGTTTTTCTTTCTCAAGATTGCGTTGGTTAATCGGGATCTTTCATGTTTCCATGCAAATTGTGAAATATTTTGTTCTAGTTCTGTGAAAAATGCCAGTGGTAGTTTGACAGGGATTCCATTGAATCTGTAGATTGCTTTGTGTAGTATAGTCATTTTCACAATGTTGATTCTTCCAATCCAAGAACATGGTATATCTCTCCATCTGTTTGTATCATCTTTAATTTCTTTCATCAGTGCCTTATAGTTTTCTGCATACAGGTCTTTTGTCTCCTTAGGTAGGTTTATTCCTAGGTATTTTATTCTTTTTGTTGCAATGGAAGGGTAAATTTTATTGTAAATGTGTTTCCTTAGTTGTTCTCTCAGATTTTTCATCATTAGTGTATAGGAATGCAAGAGGTTCCTGTGCATTAATTTTGTATCCTGCTACTTTACCAAATTCATTGATTAGCTCTAGTAGTTTTCTGGTAGCATCTTTAGGATACTGTATGTATAGTATCATGTCATCTGCAAACAGTGACAGTTTTCTTTTTTTCTGATTTGGATTCCTTTTATTCCTTTTTCTCTGATTGCTGTGGATAAAACTTCCAAAACTATGTTGAATAATAGTGATGAGAGTGGGCAACCTTGTCTTGTTCCTGATCTTAGTGGCAGTGGTTTCAATTTTTCACCATTGAGAACAATGTTGGCTGTGGGTTTATCATATATGGCCTTTATTATGTTGAGGTAAGTTCCCTCTATGCCTACTCTATGGAGGGATTTTATCATAAATGGGTGTTGAATTTTATCGAAAGCTTTTTCTGCATCTGTTGGGATGATCATATGTTTTTTCCGCAATTTGTTAATATGCTTTATCACATTGACTGATCTGAATATATTGAAGACTCCTTGCATTCCTGGGATAAACCCCTCTTGATCATGGTGTATGATCCTTTTAATGTGCTGTTGGATTCTGTTTGCTAGTATTTTGTTGAGGATTTTTGCATCTATATTCATCAGTGATATTGACCTGTAGTTTTCTTTTTTGTGTGACATCTTTGTCTGATTTTGGTATCAGGGGGATGGTGGCCTCGTAGAATGAGTGTGGGAGTGTTCCTCCCTCTATTATATCTTGGAAGAGTTTGAGAAGGATAGGTGTTAGCTCTTCTCTAAGTGTTTGATAGAATTCGCCTGTGAAGCCATCCGGTCCTGGGCTTTTGTTTGTTGGAAGATTTTTAATCAGAGTTTCAATTTCAGTGCTTGTGATTGGTCTGTTTATATTTTCTATTTCTTCCTGGTTCAGTCTCAGAAGGTTGTGCTTTTCTAAGAATTCGTCCATTTCTTCCAGGTTGTTCATTTTATTGGCATAGAGTTGCTTGTAGTAATCTCTCATGATCCTTTGTATTTCTGCAGAGTCAGTTGTTACTTCTCCTTTTTCATTTCTAATTCTATTATTTTTTTATTTTTTAGGGAGTAATATGTATAATTTATTGAATGGCAGATATGCCTTAATAAAGATGTTTCTGAAACAGCAAATAATTTTGGCCCTTAGGAGCTTTAATATTCACGGAGAGAACATTTTATTTGTATATTATATTTTTTCATTAATTCAGTTATTTATTTATTTTAACACCTTTATTAGAGTATATTTCCTTTACAATGGTGTGTTAGTTTCTGCCTTGTAACAAAGTGAATCAGCTATACATATACATATATCCCCATATCTCCTCCCTCTTGCATCCCCCTCCCACCCTCCCGATCCCACCCCTCTAGGTGACCACAAAGCACTGAGCTGATCTCCCTGTGCTATGCAGCTGGTTCCCACTAGCTATCTATTTTTTTTCTTATTAGTTATCCGTTTTATACACAGCAGTGTATACATGTCAATCCCAATCTCACAATTAATCACACCACAATCACCACTCCTTTCCACTTTCCCCCCTTTGTGCCCATACGTTTTTTTCCCTACTTCTGTGTCTCAATTTCTGCTCGGCAAACTGGTTCATCTGTACCATTTTCTAGGTTCCACATATATACGTTAATATACAATATTTGCTTTTCTTTTTCTGACTTACTTCACTGTGTATGACACGCTCTAGATGCATCCACATCTCCACAAATGACCCAATTTCATTCCTTTTTATGGCCGAGTAATATTCCATTGTATATATGTACCACATCTTCTTTATCCATTCATCTGTCGATAGGCATTTAGGTTTCTTTCATGTGCCAGCTATTGTAAATAGTGCTGCAATGAACATTGGGGTGCATGTGTCTTTGTGAATTGTGGTTTTCCCAGGGTATATGACCAGTAGTGGGATTGCTGGGTCATATGGTAATTCTATTTTTAGTTCTTTAAGGAACCTCCATACTGTTCTCCATAGTGGCTGTATCAATTCACATTCCCACCAGCAGTGCAAGAGTGTTCCCTTTTCTCCACACCCTCTCCAGCATTTATTTTTTGTAGATTTATGATGATGACCATTCTGACTGGTGTTAGGTGATACCTCATTGTAGTTTTGATTTGCATTTCTCCAATAATTAGTGATGTTGAACAGCTTTTCATGTGTTTCTTGGCCATCTGTATGTCTTCTTTGTAGAAATGTCTATTTAGGTCTTCTACCCATTTTTGGATTGGGTTGTTTACTTTTTTAATATTGAGCTGCATAAGCTGTTTATATATTTTGGATATTAATCCTTTGTTCAATAGTTTTTTGCAAATATTTTCTCCCATTCTGAGGGTTGTCTTCTCGTCTTGCTTATGGTTTCCTTTGCTGTACAAAAGATTTGAAGATTCATTAGGTCCGTTTGTTTGTTTTTGTTTTTATTTCCATTATTCTAGGAGGTGGATCAAAAAAGATCTTGCTGTGATTTACATCAAAGAGTGTTCTTCCTATGTTTTCTTCTAAGAGTTTTATAGTGTCCGGTCTTACATTTAGGTCTCTAGTCCATTTTGAGTTTAATTTTGTGTATGGTGTTAGTGAGTGTTCTAATTTCATTCGTTTACATGTAGCTGTCCAGTTTTCCCAGCACCACTAATTGAAGAGACTGTCTTTTCTCCATTGTATATCCTTGCGTCCTTTGTCATAGATTAGTTTACCATTGGTGCATGGGTTTATCTCTGGGCTGTGTATCCCATTCCATTGATTTATATTTCTGTTTTTGTGCCAGTACCATATTGTCCTGATTATTGTAGCTTAGTAGCATAGTCTGAAGTCAGGGAGTCTGATTCCTCCAGCTCCATTTTTTTCCCTCAAGACTGCTTTGGATATTCAGGGTTTTATTTGTCTCTTACAAACTTTAAGATTTTTTTGTCCTAGATCTTTAAAAAATGCCATTGGTAATTTGATAGGGATTGCATTGAATCTGTAGATTGCTTTGGGTAGTACAGTCATTTTCACAATATTGATTCTTCCAATCCAAGAACATCGTATATCTCTCCATCTGTTGGTATCATCTTTAATTTCTTTCATCAGTGTCTTATAGTTTTCTGCATACAGGTCTTTAGTCTCCCTAGGTAGGTTTATTCCTAGGTATGTTATTCTTTTTGTGGCAATGGTAGATGGGAGTGTTTCCTTAATTTCTCTTTCAGATTTTTCATCATTATTGTATAGGAATGCAAGTGATTTCTGTGTATTAATTTTGTATCCTCCAACCTTACCACATTCATTGATTAGCTCTAGTAATTTTCTGGTGGCATCTTTAGGATTCTGTATCTATACTATTATGTCATATGCAAACCGTGACAGTTTTACTTCTTCTTTTCCAATTTGTATTCCTTTTATTTCTTTTTCTTCTCTGATTGCTGTGGCTAGGACTTCCAAAACTATGTTGAATAATAGTGGTGAGAGTAGACATCCTTGTCTTGTTCCTGATCTTAGAGGAAATGCTTTCAGTTTTTCACCATTGAGAATGATGTTTGCTTTGGGTTTCTCGTATATGGCCTTTATTATGTTGAAGTAGGTTCCCTCTATGCCCACTTTCTGTAGAGTTTTTATCATAAATGGGTGTGGAATTTTGTCAAAAGCATTTTCTGCATATACTGATATGATCATATGTTTTATTCTTTAATTTGTTAATATGGTGTATCACATTGATTGATTTGCGTATATTGAAGAATCCTTACATCTCTGGGATAAATCCCACTTGATCATGGTGTTGATCATGGTGTATGAACCTTTTAATGTGTTGTTGGATTCTGTTTGCTAGTATTTTGTTGAGGTTTTTGCCTCTATATTCATCAGTGATATTGGTCTGTAATTTTCTTTTTTTGTAGTATCTTTGTCTGGTTTTGGTATCAGGGTGATGGTGGCCTCATAGAATTTGTTTGGGAGTTTTCCTTCCTCTGCAATTTTTTGGAAGAGTTTAAGAAGGATGGGCATTAGCTCTTCCCTAAATGTTTGAGAGAATTCACCTGTGAAGCCACCTGGTCGTGGACTTTTGTTGGAAGGTTTTTATCACAGTTTCAATTTCATTACTTGTTACTGGTGTGTTCATATTTTCTGTTTCTTCCTGGTTCAGTCTTAGAAGGTCATACATTTCTAAGAATTTGTCCATTTCTTCCAGGTTGTCTATTTTATTGGCATAGAGTTGCTTGTAGTAGTCTCTCAGGATGATTTGTATTTCTGCGGTGTCTGTTGTAACTTCTCCTTTTTCATTTCTAATTTTATTGATTTGAGTCCTCTCCCTCCTTTTTTTTATGAGTCTGGCTAAAAAACCGCGGTGCGGTGGGGATGGTAGTTGCTGAATTGGGCGATTGGGATTGACATGTATACGCTGATGTGTATAAAACTGATGACTAGTAAGAACCTGCAGTATAAAACACACAAACAAACAACTAATACTAAACTTTCTTTGGGTTATTTGTATGTAAATATGTTAATATAAATGTTTCAGACATTACATGAAATTTCTAAAAATCTTATATGTTCTGGTATAATGTTATAAGTCATAATTCTAGTTATTACTTTAAAATGTATATCTCAGAAATAACTAAATTTCCTTGTCAATTGCATTATTATGAACATTCATCAAATCTTTATCCGTGGTCATTTTTAAGTCTTTTGTTATTTACAGACAGTTCTGGGCGTACTCTGATGCTTTTGCAAATATGTTCCTATAAAAGGGTTTCATCTTCAAGGAATTCATGGGAAAGACTCTGACAAGTACAGGTTTCTGGTAACTGACTATACTGCTGAACTGAATAAATAAGCATTTTCAGAACTCTAATGGAAAACTGATGAATTCATAAAAGTGCTAACAAAAGATCAAGATAAAAAAATAATTAATTACATGGGACTGAGTGAACTGATGAGGATGATTATAATTCTTGTGATTTTCTGTTTGAATAAAAAAAAAAAATCCCACAAGGACTCAGAGGCAAAAAATATGCAAATCAATTTTCACTGCAAAGTAAAGGAGCTGTTACAGTGGAGGATTCCTGGACTGAATGTCAATATTATGACATAGTATGGGTGTGTTTCGTGTTTGGTAATTGCAGTCATTGTTGCTTTTGTTGTGGTCATCCATTTACAATGCTTGGTGTCAGTTTATCTCTTGTAAAAATAAAATACAGTGTTTGTGTGTGGGAAAAAAAAAAAAAAAGAATAAAGGCAGTCTCTGGGCCTCTGGGAGGAAAGTCAGAGAGGCAAAGATCTGGCTCAGGGCTCTCCCCGTACATGAAGTAGACAATTGCTCTTAATATTTAAGACATTACTATTCCTGGAGGTATATGTTTAGTCCAACATAGTTTAAAAACTACAGAGCCAGAGGAAACAGTTTTGAATTAACATAACTTGAGTGACTTTACAAAATGATTTACTCAGAACACTCAGAAAAATCAATCATTTGAAAAACTGTAAGGGATTGGGGTTTTCTAAATTTGAAGTTACTGCTAATGATTTAACTTAGCTGGAGGGAAAATGAAGTCTTTCTGTCAACTACAGGTTGTTCAGCCAGGGAAGGTCAAAAAAGAGCACACACACAGAAAGAACAAACTCTGATATTCATGAGAAGTGATGGTCTTTTCTAAAATGAAGTTCTAACTGTAATGTAAGAAGTCAGCTAGAGGCAATGATTCCAAGGGTTTTTGAAGAAGGCATCAGAGAAGAGTGATAGAGATGCAAATTTCAAGTTTTCTGTATAGCTTCAGCCCAGCAGAGATCTGGAGTGAAGAGAAACTATTTCCTCAAGACTTCAGTGCCTGTCCATCTGGAAGTTGAAAAAAAAAAGGAGGCAGGAAAAATAGAGACAGCCCAATCTGGTGTATGGTTTGGTTTATGGCCACAGAAAGTTCAGCTAACTCCATCTTCCCTGTTCACATACAGAGAAGTTTCTCCCTTGTCCCTTACACCCACCTTTGCTTTCTTCCTCAGGTAAGTTAAGTCCTCAGACAGGGCCACCAACACTCTTTGGTTCATGACACTAGATGTTTTCTAAGGAATTCCGTTTTGGAGCAGACAGTGTGTAAAGTAGATTTAAAAATGTACCACTCTCCTCGCTCTTCCTTTATATGTTTGCAATAAACATACTATTCCTTTTCTTTTTAAGGAGTTTTTTGTGAAACACTACAAAAAACAGCTAGGGAGTAACAAAAATAACCAAAGTTAATCTTCAAGAAATCTTCAAATTGTTATAGTGTCTGTCCCTGTTCTGAAGTAAAAAGCAGGGGGAGGGCTTCCCTGGTGGCGCAGTGGTTGAGAATCTGCCTGCTAATGCAGGGGACACGGGTTCGAGCCCTGGTCTGGGAAGATCCCACATGCCGCGGAGCAACTAGGCCCATGAGCCACAACTACTGAGCCTGCGTGTCTGGAGCCTGTGCTCCGCAACAAGAGAGGCCGTGATAGAGAGAGGCCCACGCACCGCAATGAAGAGTGGCCCCCGCTTGCCACAACTAGAGAAAGCCCTCACACAGAAACAAAGATCCAACACAGACAAAAATAAATTAAAAAAAAAAAAAAAAAAGCAGGGGGAGCTAGCCAGCTCTGGGCCATAAGATGCATGCTAAATTTTGCTTTAAGAATCAGTCCCATTAAACCCTACCTGCTAGACAGATGGTTCCCATCCAGTGCTATGCACTGTTGCAACTGCTGATTCACTCTCGTGTTCACCAGTAAGGTGGCCTTACCTGTTGTTTATTAGCTGTTTGATACCTTAGGCAGGTTCTGAGGTACAGTCAAAGGTTAGAGCACTGTCTAGCATGTGAAGAGAGCCCAAAGGAGGAGGTGGGAAGCAAATCTGTTCAGTTGTAGGAGAAAGTCTATGCCATCGTGTGTGTGTGTGTGTGTGTGTGTGTGTGTGTGTGTGTGTGAAAAGGACAGAAAAGAAAGGAAACTGCAGTTTTCCCCTTTTCTTTCCTTTGGACTTTCCTTTTGTCCAAGGTCACCCGTGGGGCCACCTGCAAGTGTCTATGAATATGTCATCCTACACCCCCGGAACTCTGACCTGCGCTTCTCTCGGACTATTTCCTTTGGTTTCTTAAAAATGTCATCCCAGTGTTATCTACATGTTAAATGATTTGCTGGTGCTGTGACATTTGATCTTCCCTGCTGAGAGAAAACCTGTGCAGATTCACAAGTGGTTAAGTCATTAATATAGCTGGCACGTATTGAGCACTGACTGTATACCAGGCATTCTGCTAAGTGTTTTATCTGTAATAATCCATCGAGGTAGGCTTTGTTACTGTCTTCATTTTATAAAGGTTAAGTGCCCGAGGCAGCTCATAATTGGCCAAAATCAGACCGAAATATAGGAAGCCTGAGTCTACAGCTGTGTCTTCAGCACTACATCCGTGCCCTTCCCTCCAAGACTCCCACAGCTTCCTCTCCTGAGCTTCAGTTTGCCCCAACTGTCCAGCACTTTCCTCCCCACACCCCTCAGGACCTTCTGGCTCCAGTCCTGGCCCTGTTTGCTGTGTTCTTTTTATTTTTCCTG
Source organism: Delphinus delphis (assembly GCF_949987515.2). Classification (NCBI taxonomy): domain Eukaryota; kingdom Metazoa; phylum Chordata; class Mammalia; order Artiodactyla; family Delphinidae; genus Delphinus; species Delphinus delphis. The sequence continues at coordinate 89,579,061 of NC_082684.1, forward strand.
TAACATATTCAACACGTGGTTATTTTCCTTGGCTTCAGTTTCTATTATTCTAAGTCAATATCTCAGTCAAGTACAGCACACTGCAATATTTTTAAAAGTGCCCCCATAGCCATCATATCAATTTTTCCATCTGTAAACCTGGGCTAGGATAGTGTCTATCTCCTGTGGGTATTAAGAGGATTAAAAGGTGAAATATATGTGACATTCAGCGCAGCGCCTGGCACAATATGAGTGCTAATTATTTTTGTTACGTGCTTACTAAAATAGTCTAGAGGTATAATTATGCTTACTTTGTGGATGTGAAAAATGGAGCCTTGGTGTCTAAATAACCTGGCATACGGAAATAACACGAGTTGCTGGCAGAGCTGGTGGAGCTTGTGCCTTAGAATTCGTCTCCTCGCTCAGCTGCCCTGCAGAGGCACTTCCTGCGGACCTTTATCCACTTCTCACATTGTTGGGTATCCCATTGCCTTTATGTTTATGGTTTGGGGTCACTTTACATTTTCAGTTAATTTGAGGAGAAGAGATAATTTGTATTCCATTTCAGATGATCAAATTCTCAGGTTCATTTTAAGATTATTCAGGGGCTGTCAGACTTGGGAGTGGGAAAGCGGAGAGGGGAGAGATGAAGGCTCACTTCTAGTGTTCCTGGTGTGATGTTCCTGTCAGAGAACATGGGAAGAGGGCAACAAAGAGCCTAAATCAGGGGACGGTTAAGGATGTTCACTTGGTTGTGCGGTTCACTTGGATGATAGGGGAAGCCTGACCCTTGGGATGGGGAAACGCTGATGCATAGGAAGTGTAAGGCCAACTGGCCCGAAGCAGGGGAACGCAATCAGACTCACAGGTTGCATCAGACCGAAACCTTCCGGACCACCCAGTTCCAGAAACTGACCTGGAGACTTTCCGGACCACTCAGTTCCAGAGACTGACCTGGGGACTTTCCACCCGGCCCAGCCTTCCCGCCTTTCGAGGGGTGGGACAAACGGTCCCAAGCCTGATGCGACCAGCACCAGATATTGCCACGATACCCGAACAGACCACCACATAAGGAATACCCTGCGCCCTCCCGGATATGCCACACCCCTTTCCCCTCTTCCCCTATAAATTCTGCCCAAACCCCCGCCCGGGCGCGACTTCTCTGGCCCCTTTCTCTCGGACCAATGAACCTCGCCCCAGAGCGTTCCCAGATAAAGTTTGTTTAAGCTCTCCTCCGTTTCTTGGTGACGTTCCTTACAGGAAGTAAGATTGTAACAGAAAGCTGGAAGGTATATCAGCTCCATGTAACCATCACAGAGCTCGGGTCTTCCCAGAGTTGGGCAGCTTAACCAAGATCAGATTTATCCACGTAGAGAGAAAGTAGACACCCTATTCCAGGGTCAAGGACATATTATGATGGACAAGAATTACAGGGGAAGAGCATCACGGAGCTGAGAGGAACAGAGCAAATTAAGTGCACAGCTTCCCTTCCCTCTGGAAGTGTACACTGGGCAAAAGCTGTAACTGAATTTAAATGATGCTTGTTTCTAGAAGGGGCTTAGAATAAGGAGGGTTTTACCCTAGGAGAGCCTTTATTTTCACCTTAAAAATAAATGGTAACGTTTCCACGTAAGGAAGAAAAAGCAATATTGCTTCGTATAAGATTCTCTAAGGCTTAGGGATTTTTTTTTTTTTTTTTTTTTTTTTTTTTTTTTTTTTTGCGGTACGCAGGCCTCTCACTGTTGTGGCCTCTCCCATTGCGGAGCACGGGCTCCGGACGCGCAGGCTCAGCGGCCATGGCTCACGGGCCCAGCCGCTCTGCGGCATGTGGGATCTTCCCGGACCGGGGCACAAACCCGCATCCCCCGAATCGGCAGGCGGACTCTCAACCACTGCGCCACCAGGGAAGCCCAGGGATGTTTTTTAAAGATGAAGAAAAGCAAATTACCTTCTTATTTACATTTACGCTGTCACCATACACCAAGTAGTAGCTTAAATGTAAGAGGAACTCTAATAATAGAGTAAAAATCCAATGCAATGCTGATTAAAAATGCAAATTTGAATTTGTCAGTGATCTTCTAGCTAAGCAGAGTAAATACAGGGAAGGAGAAAAGGTAGACTGAGGTTGGTCAGATAATTGAAATGATTGTGTGTGCTGAAGGAGGTAAGAAACGTGGAGTCTGGCTTCTGAAGAGTAAAGGGAGACTGAATAAGCCCTGGTAAATCAGGGGGGGAAATCAAGTCCCCCAGAATGATGCTTAGCAGGGTTTAGATTTTATGTCCATGGACTGAGCCAGTGATGCTTGGAGGAAATACAATCAGCAAATTACAACTGAACATCCACTATGTGCAAGGCAGCCTGCTATGCATTCCCAGTGTAATAAAGAAGTGTAAAGATGAGAAAACCTGGGCTTCCCTGGTGGCACAGTGGTTGAGAGTCCGCCTGCTGATGCAGGGGACACGGGTTTGTGCCCCGGTCTGGGAAGATCCCACATGCCACGGAGCGCCTGGGCCCGGGAGCCATGGCCGCTGAGCCTGCGTGTCCGGAGCCTGTGCTCCGCAATGGGAGAGGCCACAGCAGTGAGAGGCTTGTGTACAGCAAAAAAAAAGATGAGATAACCTTGCAATATAACATCTAAACATACAAAATGGTAAGTAAGATAGAGAACGTACGCACCTTGAAGAAAAGAAAATTATAGCATGTTAAATGCAAAATAATGGTACATGATAGCAGCACTAGGGGACTTTGAGCAAGAGGTGGGGTAGTCAGGAAAGTCTTTTGGGAAAGTGTGATGATTATATTGCGTAAGATAGAAAGGAAAGATGGGAAAGATCATGGCAGAGGTGAGAGACAATCGCCTTTATGGAATCATAACGTTATGGGGACAACATTAGTGGTGACAATAGTTCACAGAGCCCCGTTGTGTTGCTCGTTAGTTTAACTCCACTTGTCTCTCTCACCCCAACCTTTCACCCTCTGAGTCTGCCCACAGAGCAGGGCACACTGGCTGCGGGGAGAGGCGTGCTACTTGTACAGTATGAAGCTGGACGGGTCTGAGACCGAGTTGGTCTGAGACTGCACTGCTGAGATGGAGGGGCAGCCCCTAAAGGGATGTTTATCCTGCTTGTGGGTCACATAATGTGGTGGAAGGTTGAGCAAGTACAGAGATACAGGGTCAGGCTTGAGAACAACGTCCAGTTGGAAGGTTCAGGAACTAGTCTGGAAACTGAAGGTATATACTCCTGCATGGGCTCTGCTGGGGACAGCTCCTTAAAAGAGATTCAATAATTCTCTACAAATTACAAATATCTCATTTAATATTTTCCACAGTAAGACCCTGGTTTTAGTCCACAACTCTCTTACACTTTACAGTCTAACCAAGGCACTTTTAATATTCATTGAAATCACCAGGGAAGGAAGTATAAGTAATCAGAACCACCTTCAGAGATTCTTATTTAGTTGGATTGCAGTGGCACCCAGAAAACAATATGTCTTGATATCCTTCCAGCTAGCGCTGGGAGCCACAGGTACAGCCAAACTGGGGTTGTCTTTCTTCTTTAAATATGCTCCAAAGTTTCCCACCACCCCCCTTTTTTTCCCTCTTCAACTAACTTTATTTTTTTTAACATCTTTATTGGAGTATAATTGCTTTTACAATGGTGTGTTAGTTTCTGCAGTATAACAAAGTGAATCAGCTATACATATACATATATCCCCATATCTCCTCCCTCTTGTGTCTCCCTCTCACTTTCCCTACCCCACCCCTCTAGGTGGTCACAAAGCACCGAGCTGATCTCCCTGTGCTATGCGGCTGCTTCCCACTAGCTATCTATTTTACCTTTGTTAGTGTATATATGTCCATGCCACTCTCTCACTTCATCCCAGCTTACCCTTCCCCTCCCCGTATCCTCAAGTCCCTTCTCTACGTCTGCATCTGAATCCCTAGGTTCTTCAGAACCATTTTCTTTTTAGATTCCATATATATGTGTTAGCAAATGGTATTTGATTTTTTCTTTCTGACTTACTTCACTCTGTATGACAGTCTCTAGGTCCATCCACCTCACTACAAATAACTCAATTTTGTTCTTTTTATGGCTGAGTAATATTCCATTGTATATATGTGCCACATCTTCTTTATCCATTCATCACTCGATGGACACGTAGGTTGCTTCCATGTCCTGGCTAATGTAATTAGAGCTGCAATGAACATTGTGGTACATGAATCTTTTTGAAATATGGTTTTCTTCAGGTATATGCCCAGTAGTGGGATTGCTGGGTCGTACAGTAGTTCTATTTTTAGTTTTCTAAGGGACTTCCATACTGTTCTCCATAGTGGCTGTATCAATTTACATTCCCACCAACAGTGCAAGAGGGTTCCCTTTTCTCCACAACCTCTCCAGCATTTACAGTTTGTAGATTTTTTGATGACGGCCATTCTGACGGGTGTGAGGTGATACCTCATTGTAGTTTTGATTTGCATTTCTCTAATGATTAGTGATGTTGAGAATCCTTTCATGTGTTTGTTGGCAATCTATGTATCTTCTTTGGAGAAATGTCTATTTAGGTCTTCTGCCCATTTTTGGATTGGGTTCTTTGTTCTTTAGATATTGAGCTGCATGTGCTGCCTGTATACTTTGGAGATTAATCCTTTGTCAGTTGCTTCATTTGCAAATATTTTCTCCCATTCTGAGGGCTGTCTTTTCATCTTGTTTATGGTTTCCTTTGCTGTGCAAAAGCTTTTAAGTTTCATTATGTCCCACTTGTTTATTTTTGTTTTTATTTCCATTTCTCTAGGAGGTGTCTCAAAAAGGAGCTTGCTGTGATGTATGTCATAGAGTGTTCTGCCTGTGTTTTCCTCTAAGAGTTTTATAGTGTCTGGCCTTACATTTAGGTCTTTAATCCATTTTGAGTTTATTTTTGTGTATGGTGTTAAGGAATGTTCTAATATCATTCTTTTACATGTAGCTGTCCAGTTTTCCCAGCACCACTTATTGAAGAGGCTGTACTTTCTCCACTGTACATTTCTGCCTCCTTTATCAAAGATAAGGTGACCATATGTGTGTGGGTTTATCTCTGGGATTTCTATCCTGTTCCATTGATCTATATTTCTGTTTTTGTGCCAGTACCATACTGTCTTGATTACTGAAGCTTTGTAGTATAGTCTGAAGTCAGGGACCCTGATTCCTCCAGCTCTGTTTTTCTTTCTCAAGATTGCTTTGGCTATTCAGGGTCTTTTGTGTTTCCATACAAATTGCGAAGTTTTTTGTTCTAGTTCTGTAAAAAAATGCCAGTGGTAGTTTGATAGGGATTTCATTAAATCTGTAGATTGCTTTGGGTAGTATAGTCATTTTCACAATGTTGATTCTCTCAATCCAAGGACATGGTATATCTCTCCATCTGTTTGTATCATCTTTTTTTTTTTTTTTTTTTTTTGCGGTATGCGGGCCTCTCACTGTTGTGGCCTCTCTTGTTGCGGAGCACAGGTTCCGGACGCGCAGGCTCATCAGCCACGGCTCACGGGTCTAACCGCTCCGCGGCATGTGGGATCTTCCTGGACCGGGGCGCGAACCCGTGTCCCCTGCTTTGGCAGGCGGACTCTCAACCACTGCACCACCAGGGAAGCCACTGTAACATCTTTAATTTCTTTCATCAGTGTCTTATAGTTTTCTGCATACAGGTCTTTTGTCTCATTAGGTAGGTTTATTCTTAGGTATTTTATTCTTTTTGTTGCAATGGTAAATGGGTGTGTTTCCTTAATTTCTCTTTCAGATTTTTCATCATTAGTGCATAGGAATGCAAAGAGATTTCTGTGCATTAATTTTGTATCCTGCTACTTTACCAAATTCATTGATTAGCTCTAGTAGTTTTCTGGTAGCATCTTTAGCACACTGTATGTATAGTATCATGTCATCTGCAAACAGTGACAGCTTTATTTCTTCTTTTCCGATTTGGATTCCCTTTATTTCTTTTTCTTCTCTGATTGCTGTGGCTAAAACTTCCAAAACTATGTTGAATAGTAGTGGAGAGAGTGGGCAGCCTTGTCTTGTTCCTGATCTTAGCGGAAATGGTTTCAGTTTTTCACCATTGACAATGATGTTGGCTGTGGGTTTGTCATATATGGCCTTTATTATGTTGAGGTAAGTTCCCTCTATGCCTACTTTCTGGAGGGTTTTTATCATAAATGGGTGTTGAATTTTGACGAAAGCTTTTTCTGCATCTATTGAGACGATCATATGGTTTTTCTTCTTCAGTTTGTTAATATGATGTATCACGTTGATTGATTTGCATATATTGAAGAATCCTTGCATTCCTGGGATAAACCCCATTTGATCATGGTGTATGATCCTTTTAATGTGCTGTTGGATTCTGTTTGCTAGTATTTGTGGAGGCAAAGTTTCCCCTTTCTATGCTTCTTGTTCTTTTGATTTTCATTCATGTTAGCTATGAATATTAGGGATGTTCTCTTTCCATATCTCTGTTGAAATCCTTATTTAAAAAAATACTGATAAAGGTAGTATATGTCCAGTTCATCTTACTAGTTTGATCCACTTTCTAGGGCTCTTAGATCATTCAGGGTCTGTGTGTAACGCTGTGGAATTATTTTTGGTGCTCAACTGATGTCAGCATAGTGCCATAGGAGACCAGGAGAGGGCAGCAGAGAGCTGAGAAGCCCTCTGATAGAGGACGGAGGAAGCAGGAGGAGCGGAAGAACCTGTAGCAGGTGGAGGAGGAAATATTGGATCCTTCATGAAGCACAGGGTATGCCAGAGTCTGTGCTCCTTAAATCAACCAAAGCCAGAGTCATTACTCAGACGAGAAACTGGAATCAATAGGCGATGCCATAGGGAGTAGCAATTTTAAAACAGGAAGAGATGAAAATAGGCTCAGATATTGCGGGAAGCCTGCAAAGGAGAGCCAGCTTGTGGGGTGATGGTGGACCCATGACTGCTTGTGAGAGTCATGACCCTAGTGAGTCTAGGCCTAGATATAAACCCAAATCAAGAGAAACATGCTTTATCTAAGGGCTGAGCAAGTCTTAACTTAGGGATGCATGTGAACAGGACAGAGCAGAACATTTTAGGTAAGATTCCAGGGAACAGGAGAAGTCTTGACTTTTAGGAAGGGCAGAAGAGATGCCTGCAGGGTTAGTGCCTACTCCACAAGGAAAGACTCTTTAGAAGGCCAGGACGGGGCCAAGGGGTGTTATGCAGATGGAGGGCATACAGGAACTACCAAAGGCATAGGCCAGGACCGGGAGAGTGTGCTAGAGCACCCCATCTAGAGAAGGTATTTCAAAACCAATTCTGCAAGGTTTTGAAAATTCCACAAGACTTTGTTATTGATAGTGCCAGTGTGAATCTACCTTAGGTCCAAACTGTCAGAATGTGGTTTAGCACCTCACTACTTAAAGTGTGGTCTGCAGACCAGCAACACTTGCATCACTTGGGAGCTTATTAGAATTTTGAATTTGGGTCCTACCTCAGACCTATTGAATCAGAATTTGTATTTTAACAAGATCCCCAGGTGATTCCTATGCATATTATGCATATTAAAGTTTGAGAAATACCAGTCTAGCAGGCAGTCCAGGCAGGGCTGGGTGGCACTGATGCCTATAGAAGATTTAAGGGCATCGGTAATGAGGAAGTGAGGGAGAACAGCTGCATCTGAATGAGAGTTAGGTGCACCTCTTACCAATATGTAAACTTGGTACTTTCTTTTGCCTTATTTTTGTTAATCCCTATTAGATTCCTTATAGTTACATGCAAAATCAACCAACCAATGTCTATTTCAGAGGCCCCATAGTGGGGAAAACCATATCCTTTTGCAGTCTGAATGGTGGTGGGAATCAAAGTGGAAGGTGCTGCCTGAGGTGAACAGGGTTTCTTAGAAGGTTTTTGCTATGTGTGGTCAAGGGTCTGCATATCCAGAAACTAGATTTTTGGGTTTTATGTTTTAGGCTAGCTAAAAGCAATTAGACTATAAGACCAGGGACCACTACTAACATTACAAGGTGGTGTATATTAGTTTCTTATTGCTGCTGTAACAAATTACCACAAATGTAGTGGCTTAAAACAACACAAATGTATTCTCTTACAGTTCTAGAAGCCCTCAATCAGTTTCACTGGGTCAAAGTCAAGGTTTAATCAAGACTGGTTCTGTCTGGAGGATCCAGGGGGAGAATCCATTCTCTGTCTCTTCCAGCTTCCAGAGGCTGATGCTGGCATTCATGGTCCTCTATGGCTCACGGTCCTTTTCCTCTGTCTTTGAAGCCAGCAGCATAGCGTCTTGGTTCTGTCATCACATTGCCTTATTCTTTTGTGTCAAATCTCTCCCCATTTCCCTCTTGTAACTACATTTGTAATTACATTTAGGTTCCACCTGGATAATGAAGGATAATATCCCCATCTCACTCTCCTTAGCTTAGTCACATCTTCAAGCTACTTCTTCCATATAAGGTAACATTCATAGGTTCTGGGGATCAGGGCCTGGATATCCTTGGGGGCCATAATTCGGCCTACCACAGGGTTTAAATCAGAATGCTAATTAATTAACAGATAACATAAAATATACTTTTCCATTGATTAGAGTAACCTACCCTGTTTCTTGGTATTGGGAAGTCACATAAATGTCATAAGAACTGGACATTGGAAAAATAGAGAATGAGTGCCCAAGGAAGTGGCTATTTTGTGTAAGCCAGAGAGAGCCTTGAGAAAGCACCCTGACCCACAGCAATCCCTCATGACTGCATTGCTCCCGTGAACCAGAGCTTCTCTCCTCCACTCTGGCCTAGTTCATAGTGCCATAATTGCTCTCACGCTTCCTTGTCCTGCACTGCTCCCCTCCTTCAGCTGGCAAATGCTTTCTTTGGACGCATAATATTATAGTTGAAGTCCCAGGTTTGGGGGTTCATGAACCTTCCAGGGACCTAAGGGTACCCTCCTAGCTGGTCCAGGAAAGAGCAGCTCAGACAGAAAACCAAGTCATTCAGGTAAAACGCTGCTGGCATAACCTTAGGAGATTCTGGAGCTTGAAGGCAACTTAAAAATTATCTAGTCCAACCCCTCATTTACTGATGGGGAAAAAAGTCTCAGAGAGACAGCTGCGTGTTCAGGGCCACACTCTGATTTATTATGTAGTCAATGCAAATTCATAAAGCAGCTGCCACGTACAAGGGTTACAAAGAAATGGAATGTGAAAGAAGGACATAAATGAGGGTGACCATGGACCTAACTGGCAGGAGGCCCCAACATGTGCACCAGAAACCAGGCTTTGGGCATTTCTGAGTTCAGACTCTAATGCTCTGTATGGGCAAGCTGGAAAACCTGATGCCATTACTCCATCATTGATAGAATAGAAATAGTTGTATTTATTTCCCAGTACATATCAAAAAAATAAAATCTGGTTCTCGCTTTTCAAACTAGAGCGTAAGTGTGTTTACCTCCCCAGAGGCAAGCTCTCTCATGCTTAGGTAGCAACCCGTTGCCAGCCCAGCCCTCTGGGAAGCAGCAGAGTAGCAATATGACAGTCCCCTCCACTCCCATGGGCATCCTGCAGGGACACATATTGGAGATGATGGATGTGACTGCCACAGCAATGTGGATGAGGATGGAGGAAGCTCTTTTTTCCTCACATGGAGCACCAATGTGCCTGAGCTTGAAGGAGAACTGACTGCTCCCAAGAGGTTTGGAGCTGAACAAATGATGCCATTGATTCTCTCCATATGTACCCATACATATCTTTTACTATATGTCTGCCAGCCCAGTGTTTGTTATCATATGTCAAACATGTTCAAATTCTTTTTTGCAGCTCTCAGAATAATATGCTGAGCAGAATATGATCATGGTGGCAAAAAGCTGTGAAATTCTGAGTCATCTTTCTCGTGTTAATTAAAGTCATAATCCAGTGATCTTAGGTTTAAATAAGGAATATACATACATTTCAAAATACCTCAGCTAGAAAGAGACTACTTAGGATTTGTTTTTCTTAGGAACTCAAAGGAGATTAAAGCCTTTTCACAGGAACAACAAAGACATCTAGGTAGCCGAACAAAATCCACAACCAAATATGAAAATGAAAGTTATGCACCCTTGTCTTGGGGTTGACAATGCAGGCTTTCCATTTACTTTTGGGGATACTGTTGGCTAGCTAGTCTGCTCTCTGGTATGATTGAAAGACCTGCTCTCTCAATAATTTCAAAACTGGCTAACAGGTCTCATCAGCACAGAGGTCAAAAACAATGACTTGATGGCTCAGGAGGTCTGCAGACATTGGCTCAGCTTCTCAGAGGTGCTGGGACAGGATGGTTCCCAGTAGTCCCTTGATCCTCACATGACTGCCCTGCACATGGTCCCTCCAATCCAGTCATCTGCTCACCATCCCATCCCACCCATGACTTGTCCCAATTCATGTCTGCCCCACTCTCGAGTGACCGAGTCTCCCAAGGGGTGGGTAACTCAGACCTATTCTCTCCTCAGTCTATCATCTTGTCATAAATTCTATGCCTGGCTCCCCTCAGGTCTTCTACTTTCATTCTAACTGCATGTTTTATAGGTCAAGCAGACTAAAGTTTGCTAGTTGACTGTGTCTTTCCCTTCCTGCTGTAAGAACCCCAATTCTAATGGAGGCTATGTGGATTTCTCTAATTAAGGGAAGGCTGAAAAATAAGAAAGCACAGGAAAGGAAAGCTCAAATTATTATCAATCTACATAAAGGCCAAGAAAAAAGAAAGCCAGATATCAAAGTATTAACAGTAGTTTTGCTGAGTGTTGTTGTTTTTTCTATTGTTCAAGCTTATTTTTATCACAGTGAATCAGAAAGAAAATGATACATGTTGTCAGTCAGAATAATTGTGCTTCTCTTTGTAACTATAAGGTAGAGTGCAGAAAGGCAAACCACAGGGATCTCTTTGGTCATTGCAATGGGCCAGGATCAGGTTAGGTAAGTAAAGGAAAGACATTGCTCATATGCCTTTTTGAACTAAGCATAAGATCAACTAAATTTGACTTGGTAAATAAGATGCCCCAAGGTCAACCCTACTTAGGCTTACTTTATATTACTTCACATAGGCATGGCTAAATGGGTCCTCCATCACCCTCCAGACGAATTACATTTGATTAAAGGGCTTCCTTAAAAGCTCTTCTTTCACATTGAATTAAAAATGACTACTAACCTTCATTGACGGATGCCAGGGGCGTCACCTATGAATTGATTAGGTAGTGCTGCATTATGCCTTTGGGATACTAGTTCTATGTGGCCCCTGGAACCCTGACACCATAAATCAATGTATGGGATGGTAATTACAATATTCTGTTGCTATTTCTGTGCTACAGTCCATCTGTGTAATGTAGTCACCATTATCTAATTCCAAATTGGCATATTCTCTGCTTATCCAGTTTTTCTTTACATTTCTTAAAGGTATCTTGCTGATAGCTCTTTGCTCAACCTGAAGCCATTATCTCCCCTGTGTTTTGTACCAGAGAGTTTTACTTTATAGTTTTATGCCTACAGAATGGGATGGCAGGAGAGGCTAAGGATGGCTGAAAAGCAAATGGGTTCAACTATTCAAAATGTCAAAAAGAGAAGAAAGAAATCTCAAGTTCAGTCTGTGGCTGACCACTCAGAATTTGTTTTTGAACAATATTGATAACATAATATGTATTCTAAATGGAATGGTGTTGATTTCTGGGAATAGTAATTTTCTGGGAATAGAAATAAATCCCTATCATCTATCTATCATCTATCTATCCATTACATGCAATTACATTTCAAATATAAATACATTTCAAAGGTAAACGAAAGCTTCAACCTAACAGGCTTTGAAATAAAGATGGTCACTTTTTTGGTATGTAGATCTTAATCCAGGTTTAGCCTTCTCTCTCCCTTAGGTACTCACTGCAGCTGTGACTGGCATGCAGCCCAAGAAGAGAGAGTGCAAGAATGGGAGAGGAAGAAAGAAACCAAGGGTCCCATCAGTAAAGCTCATGGAAACAGAGTTTCAACTAATGAAGCCCAAAGGAAAACAGGTTATAGGAAAGACTATCTCCCCAATAAGTGTGGTCTTCTGGGATGAGGAGAAATTTACATTTTACTTCGTTAGAAGACCATAATTCTCTAAGAGGGTTTAGTTTTTAAACAAGCAGCCTCCGCCACTTCATGCCTATGCTTTTGATCCTGGCTCCCCTACAAATTAGCTGTATAAGCAAGTGACTTAACCACTCTACTTTTCATCAGAAAACTGGGTTGGTTATAGTAGTACCTACCTCATAATATTATTATTAGGAGTCAATAATCTCATAAATGTAAAATGCTTAGAACAGTTGTCTGGCTCAGAGTAAGTATGCGATAAATGCTAGCTCATTATTTTTGTGCCCTTCATCTTTAACTGAAATTTTGTTAAACCTTTCTTAAGATTGGTTATGTGTTGGTATTAGAAATGTCATCTTAAGATTGAGATTTTTTTTATAATGTGTCCTAGGTTCACAGTTGTTACCCAGATGCTGTGCTGCATTTCAAAGTTTCTTTTAAGAATTCAAGATACTCTGCCTATCATCTTTTCCAAACATCAAGCCATTGCTATTGGAATATTAGTAAAAGCAAATATTTACTGAGCACATTTTATGTGCTAGGTAGGGTGCTAAGTTTTTTACATGGATTAATGCATTTGTTCTTCATAATAATCCTATGGCATTATCCCCATATGACAGATAAAGAACTTGAGGTACATGAAGGCTGAAGTATCTTGCCGGAGATTGTCCAGCTAGGAAATGGCAGAGCAGCAGCAAGTCCAGCTCGCTGCTCAAAAGGCACACCTCACATTCTTGGCTATAACCCAAACTAACTACCATATCATTGACTGCCTTTGGTTTTCCTTTGGCCCATATAAAAGGTACAGACTTACTGGAAGATTGATAACTAACCAGAATTTTTGAGTCATTGGCTCATCAATGACTCTAAGAGATGTATTAGTAATATTGGTCGAAAGTGTGATTCTTTCCAATAATCAAATTAACTAGAGACACAAATGTTTCTCTAATAGTGGTTCTTGCTCATTTGTCTCCGCCTGATTTATCTGTGAGCTGCTCTCTTACAGTATTGATGGCTTCACAAATAAGAAGCCATTAATATCTCACATTTTAAAATGACTTTTGGTGCCTACTAGAGCCTTGGATGAAAAGTTGTAACGTTGGAACCTTCTTTGTTTCTCTCATTCCTTTGTTTCCCCACATTCAATTAGCTGCTGAATATTCTGAATTCATCTCCTTATTTTGTGTAGGAGAGACTTTGCTAACCTGTAGAACCTAGGTAGAAAAATTGGCTGGAATTGTGCCACTGGAACTGTTTGTCAAATATGTAAAGAAGCCCAGGTGTTGGAAATGAAAGCCTTCTTCCTAAAGGACAAATCTCTCAGGGTTTCCTCATCCGAGTACATTAGCCTGGGGCCATGTACTCACTGGTGACCCTCCGGAGTGAAGCCCAGCCTCAGGAAGGAAGATGTGTAGCAGGTGACTGCTGGAAATCGATACAGCTCGATTTGCCCCAAGGGTTAACTCTGAGTTCTGCAGGACTTTTTCATTTTTCTACCCTTTTGAAAAGGGTGTTCTTTTAGTTGAATTCTTCAACTTAAAAGTCTACCTTCTTAGTATACTCTTTTAGTCAATATTTACCTATTTACTTTAAACTTCTTTAATCTTTTTGCTTTATTGTCCTATCTTTTTACTGTATCTAGTCTGAATTTTTAGCTTGCTGTTTCATCTTCTTCATTTTATACTATGCTATCTCCTTTTATCTAAATTGTATGTATTTGCTTTATATGTGTTGTTTCAATTTTATTTACACCTCATTTTATCTTTAATGGCATGAGGTGACCAGCTGGCAGACAGCCCCTAAACTAACCAAGAGCAATTGGATTCCTTGTCCTTCTAAATATCTCACTAAACAGCTTTTTAAGTTTTCCACTGTATGTTCTTCTTTCTTCCAATAATGAAATTTCAACATAAAATATATCAAACTAATTATGTAGATTCACCTGTTAACTTCATTTTCTCACCTCATCTTTCCAGGACAATAATAATTATTTTTAGTGCCAGTGGTTTTGAGTTAGAATGGTACCATCTCTTCACAGTATTGGCCCAAACTTTCCAAATGCTTCCTGACCCAAATTTATAGTTTCTATTTTTTCCAACTGCTGTATATTGACTAGGCCTTACACACAAATCATGAGCTATTGAAGAAAACACAGGTGAGAAGATCTTCAGAATAACCTCCTGGTCCATGTTTAATCTTCCTCCAGCCTTACTGCTGTTTCCTCCCTTCTTTCCCATGGTTTCAGTCCCGTTAAAAGCCTTCGTTACCACTCCTGGATGATTGGTCTCCCTATCTCAAGTCTCCTTCCCTCTGTTTCCTCCTTGTGACCACTTCCACATTGCTTTTCTTGAAATACATCTCTCTTTTCAAATGCCTCCTCTAGTTCCCCATGGCCCACACATGAAGTCCAAACTCCTCAACCCACATTTGAGTCCTCCAGGTTATCCCTAGCCTCCTTTTCCAAACATATTTCTACTTCCCTCCCTCACATTAGACAAAATAACCAAACTTAATGGTTTGCTACTCTTCATTTATGGCTCAAGCATTTCCACAGCTGTTTCTTCACCCATACTGTGTTTTTTCATGTATTTTTCTACATCTGTGAATGTCAATATTATCTCCTCTTTAAAGCCCCTTTCCTATTTTTTGACTTCTCTAGATGAAAATAATCAACCTTTGTATGACATTCCCTGGAGAAATAGTATTTTAGAGAATTAGTGTGGGTTTTGGCTCTAGATAGCCCTCAGTTCAAATCCTGACTGTGCTAGATATTATTTGACCTGAGATAAGTTATTTAACTTTCTGAGCCTTGTTTCCACACCTCTAAAAATGAAGCTAATAGAATCCATCTCACAGTGCTGTTAAAAAGAATAAATGAGATGAAGCATGAAGTTCTGAGGTCTTTTTGTATTAAAAAGCTTGAGACTCTGATTTGGTATTTGAGGAGAAGGAGAAGGAGAGGGAACCTCTGTTATGTTAAGAGTTATAGAGTCATGGATTATGGGGGTGTGAGAGATGTGCGCACGTGTGTGTGTGCCCGCGCGCGCGCACACACACACACACACACTCTCAAGAAGTTTCAACTCCTGAACCTGAAATTCTCATTTGATATAGTCAGGTTTTCTACTTTTTCTCATTCTATCTGGATTTAAGGGGCTTTAAAAAAATTATTTATTTACTTATTTTTATTTTTGGCTGTGTTGGGTCTTTGTTGCTGTACACGGGCTTCCTCTAGTTGCGGTGAGTGGGGCTACTCTTCGTTGCAGTGCATGGGCTTCTCATTGTCGTGGCTTCTCTTGTTGTGGCTCACGGGATCTAGAGCGCAGGCTCAGTAGTTGTGGTGCACAGGCTTAGTTGCTCCGCGGCATGTGGGGTCTTCCCGGACCAGGGATTGAACCCACGTGCCCTGCATTGGCAGGCGGATTCTTAACTGCTGCGCCACCAGGGAAGCCCTTTTATTTACTTATTTTTAAAATTTATTTATTTACCTGTTTTTATTTTTGGCTGTGTTGGGTCTTAAGGGGCTTTATGTGTATGGAAATACAACTCCTTTTGTCAGAGAAATGCCAAAGCGATCCTAGATAGATCATCTTGAAAATAAGTCAATTTGCATAAACACTTTATTATTGTGGTCTATTTGTATCTGCAGTAATTTCAAACTGTGCAAATATACTGATACCCAGTATATTAAGTATCTAAAATGAGTTAAAAATATTAAAGTACTCAACTAAAAAAGGCTTGGAAGTGATGTTAGTTGAGCAGGAAATTCCAACATGCACAGGGAAATTGAGGGGACAAGGGTCCTCTTGTGGAAGATGTAGAGAGGATAACAGTTAATAGCCTCGTGAAATAAACATATCCATCAGTGCAAGGAAAGCAAGGATAACTCTTACCTGATTTTTCCAATTTTATAATGGGGTTATGTCCTTCAAGGAATTCAGATGATGGGCACGAACTGATATGAGCACAGTTGTCCCTGGGGCAGCACAATCTGCCTAAACCTATAAAGACGGAGTGAAGTTTGAAACACTGCTAGAAAGAAAGAGACAGTAGTATTTCAAGTGAGGGTTAGTCAGGGGTGAAAGATGGTTTTAAGTGAAAAGATACCTCTCTCTGATCTTTCTAAGTTAACATCACTTTAGGTTCAATAAAAACAGCCTGGAAGGAACATGACATATTCTGAAACATAATTATTCTTCACATACACGCACACACACTTAACAGGATGTATTAAAGAGGGTGGAGATTTCCTTATTTCCCTCTCTTCCTTCACAGGAATTGAGGAACCAGATAGGCTTTCAGCTTTCTTAACAAAGGGAACATAGAGGAACTTATTATGAGCTGAGAGGAGAAGGAGGACATAAAGCAAAGTGCCAGAATGTCAGACATTGTGTCTTTGTGGGGGAAATCCATTGTTATATTTGAAACCTTACTTTAATATCACCAATTACAGTACTTGTATACTGTATAAGTACTATATACTTATATATACACATATATACTATTTATAAATATATTTATATATATACATATACTATATACACACATATACAGTATGTATATACACATATATATGTATATATAGATATAATCAGAGTGATTATAAGAATGTTACATACATGAATACTTACATATATAGTATGCTGCAGTAATTTTAGATTTATCATAGTATATATATTACTAAGTGCCTAGGGTATACTAGTGTATTAATGTTATTTTAAATACTTAAAGTGACTCTGCAGCATAGATATTATTTCAGTTTCAGTGATGTGGAAATTGAAGCTCAGGGTGTTTAAGTGACTTAATCAAGAAGGCTCTCAGTGGCAGAGTCCTAAGGCAGATTCATTATTCTGCCATCTCTCTGATTTAAACAAACAAATCAACCAAGCTAAACAACAAAACCATGCACTTTGCACAACACCAAATTATCCAGAAAAGTTTAAATAGTGTAAACTTTATAAATATTCTGTGTGCCTGGCAATTTTGTGATTCCTCTTACTCAAAATTTTAGGTTTAATTGTCATCATGTGCATTAAATATTATTGGTTTGTAAATTGTCTAACTTTTGTTTGTTGACTGAAACTATTCTCTCTTTAACTTGTGTTTTCCTTGTGAATCTAGTTCATGCAAATGCTGAAGCCACCAGGCTGCTCTATTTCTGCTACTGAAGCACCTGGCTCCTGCTAGCACTTGGTGATGGCGACACCCAAGTGGTCAGGAATTGTTTTCAGTCTGGCTTCTGAAACTTTAGATAGCAATAAGCACAAAAATGTTCAAAATAATAATAAATGATGCAGTAGTTGGCCCTTGCAGTAAGCAGTGCTGAATCTTAACGACTGAGATTAAAGGTCAGAGAGTCTTGCTAGCTCAGCAGTTTCAAGCTGGCACTGGAAGAAAACATCCATAAATCTGGAGCCAGATAGGTGGTGAAAAGGGCCAAAAAGGAGAGGACCAGCATCAGGGAAAGAAATCTGAGTGAAGTGAAGAAGCTAAAGGAAAGCAAAGACTCAGGAGAATAACAAACTGTGTGCAGGTCCCAAGAGGATAAAATCGCTGTCTGCAAACTGTCATGGACATACCACAGCTTCTTTGTGATCTCAAATTGTCAGGGCAGTGACATGAAACTCTGAATGAGTTGAATGCTTTCCTGGCTTGATTTTCTTCATCTTAGTCAAATTATTCTATGAGTAGAGACACACCCTTTGTGTACATCCCTGTGACATGAATATATGCTATATACTCTAAAATTGACTAATTCATCCCTTTTAGGATTGGTGTCATTTATTTTGTCTTTGATACAACCGACATCCTTCATCTTCATTACACTGAAATGCAGTTCTCCCAACCTCTCTCAAAAACATGTATCCATTTATGTTTTCAATTTACTTTGTGCTATTTTTCAAAAAGTCAGGTCACGACCTAATTTCTAAAGCAATCTTAACAGTGCTTTATTGTTCAGCAGTGACTTATACGATTAGAGAATCCATCAGGATTCTGTGGTTGTTTTTGTTCTTTCTATAGCATCTCCTTTGCCAATATCTCATTCTTTGTGGTTTGCAGTTCAGCATCTTGAATACAAATTCACACAAGGAATGGGTGTTAGACTTTAGAAAATCGCAGCTCCATTTCAACAGCCACATCATTTCTTAGAATTTGTGCTCTCTTATTGTGAACTTCAGCCATATAAATATAAAAAGGCATTCAAATACTTAAATACAACATGTACCTGAGATTAACAATGCACCATGGTTTTCTTTCAGCCATGACAATGGTATCATCATTCCTAAAAAAAAAAAAAAAAAAAATTCAAATAATTCATTAAAAAGCAAGTGGACTGAAAGGTTGATACTCAAATGATTAGATTAATGAATAAGCCACTTTTCTGGGAACATTATGGACATTACTAAGATGTGCGGAAAGAAGCCTAAGAGTGTGACACAGCCATAGATCCCATCTACACCTGGAATCCCAATAAAGAGCAATTCAGTTCCAGAAATATGAAGTAAAAATCTTTTTAAATCCTCAGTTTACTTGTTGCCCACATGCCTTGCAGCAGGTTTAGGAAGGAAAATAGGCACTGAAAGGGGCAGTAAAGGGACAGAGAAAACGAACTTCTTATTAACTTAAATGGCATTCATTTAGCGTGAATGTTAATGGCACCAGGACGCGGGGGATCAGAAATGGCTGTGCTAGGTCTCTTGCTGGATCTTAAGTGCTGAAGTAACACTGATGTGGAAAATGAGAATATTTTCACACTGGAACAGACAGTGACCTTGATATGTGAATTGAAATGAACTGACAATAAGACCAAACTATATATTAATATTTTTCTCAATTTCAGACATTGTCTTAAACCATATCATGTAATATTCCAAAGCTGAGTAATACCTAAAAATTAAAATAAATTAAATTTGCTGTAGATGAGGTAAAGGCTATGGTGTCATAAATTGTCAGTGCCTAGAATTTACCTTCATGTAGATAATCTATTAGTTGAAATAATTATTTTATGATTCTATGGGAAAGAAACATAAGACTGTTGATATAGGAAAAGGTTGAGTGTTAAATATATATTTACTATCAAATATAATTTTATCATGCCTTTTAGAATACTTTGTTCTAAGTGAAAAAGATTAGATAAGATGGTCTCAAGGGATTAAGATTCTTTACTAATAATACATTTAGTGAGCAGATATATATATTTAGTATTAGTAACAGTATAAATCAAGTCATTTATATTGGAATACTCATTGGGAAAATGTCTATTAAATTTGCTTGCTTTTCATTCATTCATATATCAATTTCTTTCTTTTTCAATTTTTAAAATAAATATTTCTGGTAGCTTATATCATAGTTTGGAAAAATATAATTCATTGCTATAAAAAGACCAGGAAAATATAAAACAGGGAGAAAAATGTTTTCTAAAATTAATTTTAAAAAGTGACTTAGTGCTTCAAAGTGGCCAGAGCAAAAGAAATGGAGATATGTTTCATTACATAATTTTTGTTTTTAAGGAAAAAATTGATGTAAGTTTCTGAAAATAAACATTTTTCCCTTTGGACTTTGGTCTGAATTCTATTTCTTGAGTGCATCTTCTCAAATAGTCATAGACTCATGTATTGGAAAATACCATTAGCTATATAAACATGGCAAATGCAATACCAATTTTTATAGCATGTAGTGATTTGATTTCTAGATGTTTCACCATAGTCGTGGCCCTGTGGTCACTCTTCCCTAGTGACACTTATCACTTGTCCTATGTCTCCCATCTTCAGAGCAGAATATCAAGTATTCTCCCACATTTGCTCTCTCCTTTTCTAACTATTTTTAAACTATCTTTTATCCAAAGATTATATTGCAACACATTAAATGCATGCTAATTTTTCAAATGATAAAATGACATCAGAGAGTTGTGAAATCTCTTCCTGGCTGTAAAAAAGGGTTTTTACTATATAATTAAATTAATAACATTGTTACATTATTAACAGCAGGTCCCTAGATTAAAAATATATATATTGATGGTAGAGGGACATTTTAGGTCTGCTGGGTTGGCAGTTAGGAGGGAAAGCTGGATGTGAAATGAAGGGAGTGAAGAGAAGCAGGAAACCATGAGGGCAAACTGGAGCCCACATCTGTCTCTCTTCACTTCCAGCCTCATGATGCTGGTGACCTATGGGAGAAGCTAGTGTCTTATGATACAATGTTACATGTGCATCTGGACCAGGGCTTGGAGAAGCTAAGGAAAAAGATCTGGGGGGAGATTGAGGAGTTGTAGGTTTGGGTACTACCCATAAAGTAAGCCAGTAGATAATGAAAATGTGCATGAATGGCCTTACTGCCTAGAGTTCTGCACGAGCCTTCAGAACATAACAATTACTGCTTCTTCACATCTGCTTTCCTAATCCTGTATAGACTATTTATATAAGGTAAATGGCTAAGCCTTATGTAAGTTTTTACGCAAGATTTTTACATGAGGTAAGTGTCCAATCCTGACCCAGAATTATACAAGAAAGAAAATTCTGGGGCATTTGATTCTAATTTATCTACATTGACACAGCATAAGGCCATCAGAGACGACTCCTCGTCAATTTGGTATCCATGTGCACCTCTTTTATTCATACTTAACTTCTTCACTAGCCTTCTCCCAAAAAATAAGATATAGCTATCAATATTTGGGGGATGTTTTTTCCTCTTCTAACTGAGCATACTTGTATGTAACTACTGAGATATAAGGTTAACTACTTTTAATCTATCTTAAGGGACATGGAAAAAAAGAAGAAAAATGATGACTATATCCACACATTTGTTCATATCAAAATAAGGCCAACATTAATAAAAATTACAGTTCTTGTTTCTATCTCTGGTCATATGGTCTTAGCTGGTGTTTGAAACTATCTTCTACTATGCATTCTGTTCTCAGAAAGCACCTCAGCTGATAGTGGTCCCTTGCCTGGTGGGGTGACCCAAGACTTAATTCTAGAACGGTATAAACCAGTAGAAGTTCAGCTTTTACTAGATTGTTGTAGTTTTACATTAACTTTTATCATAGGCCATGGAATTATTAAGATGCTCCTCTGGGTATTACATGTATTCCAAACATACTCATTCACATTCCCTTTGTGGAATAGCAGCCCATTTACCCCTTGAAAGTCAAGAAGATAAGTCCCTTCTTTGCCTGTCAATTCATTGGAATCAACATGAAGAGCCCAAACTGGCCTGGTGGCAGTATCAACTTCCAGTTTTAATAGAACCATGGCTGTGTCCTCTGGTGGAAGCATCCTTCTCTTGGGAACTAAGCCCTCTGGACCAGCAGACACAAAGTTGTGGGTTTGGGGTGAAAACACTTTGCCAGTTCATCATTAGAAATGAGAGAAACTACTTCATTTTTATCCTCAATTCTCAGGTATATAATATGATATAATTCAATCTATCTCTAAGATGTATTTTTATTTATTTAACTTTATAGAGGTACAATTTGTGTATAAAAATGCATAGATTTTAATTGTATATTTTGATGAGATTTCACAAATTTATGCAGTGTGTATCGACTCCTAAAATCAAGAAATAGAACATTTTCCATCACTTTTCATTTCCTAAAAGTTCCCTTATGTCCTTTCGCTGCCAATTCCCGTTCCCTAGCCCTAGGCAACCACTTATCTATTTTATATAAATATAGATTATTTTTGTATTTTCTACACTTTCATAAACATGGATCATAGGGTAGTTATTCTTTGGCATCAGGATTTCTCAACTCAGGAAATTTTGTTTTTTCTTTTTCAGGGTTCATCCATCTTGTTTTATGTATCAGAAGTTCATTCTTCTTTTGAGTATTATTCTGCTGTATATCACAACTTGTTTATCCATCTCTCCATTTATTGACATTTATGTAATTTCCAGGTTTTGGTTATTATAAAAGTGTTGCTAAGAATATTCTTGTACTTGTCTTTGTATAGACATGCTTTCATTTTTCTTCAGTAAATACCTAGGAGTAGACTTTCTAGGTCATATAGTAAGTATACATTTAGCTTTATAAGAAATTGCCAAACTTTAAAAAAAGCGATTTATTATTTTACATTCCTACCAAAATTGTATGAGCATCTTAGTTGCTCTATATCTTTGCAAGCACTTGGTATTATTGCCTTTTTAGTATTACCCATTTTAATACGTTGACGGTAGTCTTTCATTGTGGTTTTAATTTGCATTTCCTTAACACTAATGATGTTGAGCATTTTCCTGCACTCATTGGCCACTTGAATATCTTGTGAAGTGTCTGTCCAAATATTTTTACCCATTAAATTTTTTTCCTTTTTATTGAAAGAATTCTTTATATATTCTGGATATCAGTCCATTATCATATATAAGTTTCCAGGTTTTATATATATAAATATATTATATATATTATATATGTATAACCTATACACACATATATGTATGATATACACATATATTCCATTCTTTGGCTTGCCTTTTGATTTCTTAACCATAATATTTATAAAGCAAAAGTTTTTAATTTTGATGAAGTTGAATTTATCAAATTCATGGCTCATGATTTTTTGGGTTTTACCTAAATAATCTGTCTATTCTGAACTCACAAATTTTCCTCTATAATTTCTTCTAGAAGTGGTAGAGTTTTAGTTCCACATTTAGTTCTATTTTTAGAGAATTTTGTTTATAATGTGAGTTAAGGATTGATGTTCATTTTTTCCCATAAAGAACATTAAGATTCTCCTTTTCTTATTGTGTGAAATATCAATATTGCCACCTCAATATTATTATCTGGACTGTACACACTTGTTTTATTTTATTTTCAACTAGTGTCTGTATTTAAAGTGTACTTCTTATAGACAGAATATACTTGATCTTGCTTTTTGATCTAGTCTGACAAAATCTGCCTTTTGATTGGAATACTTAGTCTAACAATAGAAAATTTAAAATAACATTTACAATCACATTAAAAATAGAAAATATTTGGGAATAAATTTAATACAATATGTGTAAAATCTGTGCAATAAGAACTATAAAACTATGCTGAGAAAAAATGGAAATACTGAAATAAATGGAAAGATGTACCACATACATGTACATGTTCAACTAAAATCATGCATTTTTTGTGTATGTGCATGTGTGTGTAAAGGAAACAATTCCCAAAAAGAAAAATTCTTATCTCATATAAGCAATTTTTTCACTGTGCCACACAGCAATTAAGTGGTAGATTTGAATCCCGAATCCAGGTTCATCAGAATCGCAAACCCATATTATTTCCAATACATGAAATTACCTTTCTGTGTCTACTTATAATGCTGAAATATTGCCTAATTGCCAATAACTTCTGTCTCGTTGAGCTGAAAGAGAATGATGCATTGGTCATATTACCTGGATCAGGGTTGGTGCCCAGTGCATTGACCTTTGCTTGGTTTCTTCCTAATACCATGTGCTCCCAGCTAGGTAGGAGATGAGTAAGTATCATCTCAAATCTACCTTGAATTTATTTCTGGCCTTTCTATCCTGCTCCATTGATCTATATTTCTGTTTTTGTGCCAGTACGATACTGTTTTGATTATTGTAGCCTTGTGGTATATCTGAAGTCACGGAGCCTGATTCCTCCAGCCCCATTCTTCTTTCTCAAGATTTCTTTAGCTATTCAGGGTCTTTCATATTTCCATACAAATTACAATTTTTTTTGTTCTAATTCTGTGAAAAATGCCATTGGTAATTTGACAGAGATTGTACTGAATATGTACATTGCTTTGGGTAGTATAGTCATTTTGACAATATTGATTTTTCAAATCCAAGAACACAGAATATCTTTCCATTTGTTTGTGTCATCTCCAATTTTCATCAGCATCTTATAGAACCACACATCTATAGTCAATTAGTCTATGACAAAGGAGGCAAGAATATACAATGGAGAAAAGATAGTTTCTTCAGTAAGTGGTGCTGGGAAAACTGGACAGCCACATGTAAAAGAATGAGATTAGAACATTCTCTAACACCATACCCAATAACTCAAAATGGATTAAAGACCTAAATGTAAAACCAGATACTATAAAAACTCCTAGAGGAAAACATAGGCAAAACACTCTTTGACATAAATCGCAGCAATATCTTTTTGGAGCCACCTCCTAGAGTCATGGAAATAAAAACAAAAATAAACAAATGGGACCTAATTAAACTTAAAAGCTTTTGCACAGCAAAGGAAACCATAAACAAAACACAAAGACAACTTACAGAATGGGAGAAAATATCTGCAAATGATGTGACTGACAAAGGATTCATCTCCAAGATAATAAACAGCTCATATAGCTCCATATCAAAAAACAAACAACTCAATCAAAAAATGGGCAGAAGACCTAAATAGACATTTCTCCAAAGAAGACATACAGTTGGCTAAAAGGCACATGAAAAGATGCTCAACATGGCTAATTATTAGAGAAATGAAAATCATAACTACAATGAGGTGTCACTTCACACCAGTCAAAATGGCCATCATGAAAAAGTCTACAAATAATAAATGCTGGAGAGGGTGTGGAGAAAAAGGAACCCTCCTACACTGCTGATGGGAATGTAAACTGGTATAGCCACTATGGAGAACAGTATGGAGGTTCCTTAAAAATCTAAAAACAGAGCTACCATATGATACTACAATCCCACTCTTGGGCATGTATCTGGAGAAAAACATAATTGGAAAAGATACATGCACCCCAATGTTCATAGCAGCACTATTTACAATAGCCAGACATGGAAGCAACCTAAATTTCCATCAACAAATGAATGGATAAAGAAAAAAAAAAAATATATATATATGTGTGATGGAACATTACTCAGCCGTAAAAATAATGCCATTTGCAGCAACAATGGATGGACCTAGAGATTATCATACTAAGTGAAGTAGGCAGACAGAGAAAGACAAGTATCATATGATATTGCTTACATGTGGAATGTAAAAAAAAAAAAAGATACAAATGAACTTGTATACAGAACAGAAATAAACCTGCAGACATAGAAAACAAACTTATGGTCACCAAAGGGGAAAAGTCGGGAGCGATAACTTAGGAGGTTGGGATTAACATATACACACTACTATATAAAAATAGATAACTAACGAAGACCTAATTTATAGCACAGGGCACTATACTCAATATTTTGTAATAACCTATAAGGGAAAAGAATCTGAAAAAGAATATATACACACACACACACACACACACACACACGAATCACTTTATTATACATCTGAAACTAACACAACATTGTAAATCAACTATACTTTAATTCAAAAATATGTAAATAAGTAGATAAATAAATAAATAAAAGAACTTGGATGGGGGAAGAAAATCTACCTTGGATTACACTTTAAACTGCTTTTTATCAGATTTCAGAAGGATCCCAGGAAGTCTTCCTTGAATCACTTAATAAGAAAACTAAGAATTATAAACTAGGAGACCTGAGAGCTTTGGAAACTTCAAGGATATCTGTAGCTTCACCACAGTAGTTACATCTGTCACTCCCAGTCTATTTCCATAAGAGTTAGTGGGAAGCATTTCCCATGAGATAGTCCAGAAGGCTTTTTTAATGGATTAAGGTAGCAGAGGAACTGAGAAAACGGTCTCCTACTGTGGTGGTAGACTTGGAGGGAAATAACCTAAACAATAGCACAAACAATAACTTTAAAAAGCAGAAGAAAAAATAGCTTCAGAAAAAGAAGAAAGGGGTCCAAAGTAAGCCAAGACGGGACTGTGCAGACTTTAGGTTTGAGGAGAATTCTTACCCAAGGCCAATTTATGATTACTTAGCAGCTGGAAGAAACTTCAGACTGACAAAATTGTAATAGGACTGAATATTTCTCAGGCTAAACTTAATTCTAAAAGATAGGAGTAAAAAAAATGGTCAAGTGAAGAATATTATCATACTTTTTATGGAAATTAAGATTATTTACTTTTTATTTATTTATTCTATAAATACTATTTGACAGCCTACTAAAAACTGTCTTGGCAAGATACTATAGGTAAATAAATGATTCAGATATGACCTCTGCCATCAAGGAATGTACTGTTTAAGGAAAGAAATACATAATACGATGTTTATAAAGTAAGTACTATATCAGGTTATGCTAAGTTATGTAGTAATAAAACAACAACCCTCAAACCTATGAGGCTGTGCACAACACATTTTTAGTTGTTTCTCATGCATTGCCTGCTGTGGGGCAGAGTGCCTCTAGAAGGTAGGCATCCTCCACATGTTGGTTCACTGTTCTAGCTACTTTAATCTTATGACAATCCCACAACAACAGGTGATTTCAAGATCAATCATAACAGAGGAAGAGGGAGCTAGAGAGTACAGCATCAGAGTTAAATATCACACCAGGAAGTGATAATTGTCACTTCCACTCATTTCATCATTCAAATAAGTTGTATGGCCTTGCTTCATTTCCTGACAGGGATATATGCCCCATGTGCCTGTAAGTAGGGGAGAACCGGGTATTGGTGAATACCTACAGTGTATAGGTATTCACCAATACCCGGTGTATAGGTATTCACCAATACCCAGTGTGAATACCTACAGTGTTTTATATGATAGAGGTTTAGTTAAAGGATTATGGTCACTAGTCAGTTAATAACAGAGGGTAAATTGGCCACTGTTTGCCTTTTCTTCTAGTTGCGGGAGTAGGTAAGACCTGAACAATATAGGAAAGGGAAAAGATAGGAAATCATTTAAATGAAAGTCTCCCTGTGCACTCTAATCTCTAATCTAACGGTAACAAATATGAATTTTGCACCCATTTGTGTAAAGTCTGTGTGAAATGCAAAATAAATAGAAGGTACGATTTTGGCTCTTAAAGATCTTAGAACATAATGGGGAGGTAAGGCAAACCTAAAGAAATGCAGTGAAAGCTGATCAATCTGATAACATATAACTGGAAATAACTGGAAATCTTTCTTCTTTCCCTACATATATAGGATGATGATAATGGTAACCTTGAGACTCTGCAAAACCCTAAAGTGCTTTCAGAATCATTAAAGGAAGATTAAAATATTTTCAGTATCGTTTAGGTTTGAGGCTATTACTGAATTTTAATACTACACAATGGGCCATTCATGTAGTGTATACTACATATCTCTATTAACTTGAACCTGTGATGAACTAGAGTAGCCCATTCTCTGATCATTTATAAACAAAATTAGAGAAACAGATAAACATGTGCTTCTAGCAACATCTGCACAGAATTGCCTATGCACATTGAGCAATCATGGTGATTTATAATGGGAGTGAGATGGAAGTGGGTTAAGTAGGAGTTTATATAAAAAGGCTATCTGAAGAAGATGAGTACGTTTTTACTGGAGAGGTGGGAGATATTTTGGAGCACAGTGAGCTAAAGGTGGGTAGAAGCATTTTAGAAAAAAATGAGATTTGGAAACAGATGTCACATTAATTTTGTTTGTGTGGCTGGAGAAGAGTATATAATGGAAAGTAGCAGGGGCAAGAAAGGTCTAATAATGGGTAGAATCTTCACGCTTATGACCAGGAGTTTTTATGTGGTCAAAGTGCAAATTAAAGTCCATTCACGTTCTCAGAAGGCAGGCTTGGAACTTCAGTTCCTGGATTTGTTTTAAGATAGGTTGGATAAGGAGAAGCTGCTAAAATGGTTGATGCTGGAATACAGACATGGATTCCCAGGAACTGCCAGAATAGAAGGTGAATCCTAAAGACTACAGGGAAGAATCAGTATATTTGGTATTCCTTAGGTTTCTGTCTTAGGTACTCTTCCTCCACTATTTAAGTGATCATATCCATTGGAATGATGTCATTTACCATCAACAGGCTTATAACTCTTATCCAGAAACAGGAAAAGCATCATATAGTAGTAAAGTGTGTACTCAACAAATGTTAGCTATTAGTATATGTCTATCAAAATCTATTTATTTGAACCAAAATTTGTATATCCATCTGCAGTTTGGTTATCTCCACTTGAATACCTAAAAGAAAACTCAAGCTCAACCGGTCTAAAAGTATCCTCTCCCCATCCTGACCCACTCTTGTGCTGTGTTCCCTTTTCATTCAGCCAACTGAATATATCTCCAACGTGTATATCATTGTATCTTCACATTGTTTGCCTCACAGTACATGTCCAAATATATGAGTATGTGAATATTTCATATGAAAAAAGACTAGATAAGAGCAACAAAGAGGCTTAAGTTTTTAATGTGACTCCAAGCTTGTAAACTTAGGCAGAAATGAGACTGGGAATTGTAGGGGAAAGAGTATGGGCATGAGAATCAGGTTTCAATTGTTGACATTACTTGAAAGTTACTTAACTTAGCAGATACCTTGTATTAACAAAGCACAAATCATCAATAAGGCCTCAGAAAAGGCAATTTTTTCTACAAGCAGTCCTTCATGGCTTTCAAACATTTCCACACCTCACCAATTTTGCCCTCCTCTCCTCTAAAAGACAGCACATCATTGTGGCAAAGAAAGATAAAACTCTCTGCCATCATAGAAACCCAGGGTCTTCTTGGCTTAAAAATAAGAGGTGACATCCTCTAGAGAGGTTCCTGAAGGACACAAGTTGGCATCATTTCATAGAAGAAAAAAGGGCATGCTTTGATAGATGGATAATAAAAGCATGGGGGAAGAAGATATTTCAGATGAAAGAAATAACCGACAAAGAGGGTTAGTGAAGGGTCAAAACAATATATGAAGATATCAACATTTCTTGCACAAACATTCAATGAAAGTGTCAACAAACAAAAGCCTGGCTGGCAATAATACAGCCAAAATGGGTAATTACGTGAAGAAAGTAGTCTAACTGAGCTCAACATGGCTATTAACACTTATTTACTGGTCTCAGAAAAATAAAATACTGAAAGACAAGAGTTTGAAGTGAATCAAACGTATCCAATTTACAATCAAATGAAAAAAATAGTGGGCTCAGAGCCAAAAAATATTCCTCAGTTAAGCTTCTTTCAATGGCTTTAATTTAACTAGCTGGATTTTTATTTAAAGCTGTAAAAAACTACTATTTTATTCAACCTTTTGAAAAGCAGGATTTTCCTTTTAAAGGGTAATCTATTTCTTTTTATAAAATGAAAGTCAGCAATAACTGGTTTTCTGCACACACGGAAACATAATAAAATTGACACAGAGAAATAGAAGGCACAGTCCCTATTCTCAGAGTGAAGACATTCTATGAAGAAGAAATACATGGCAAATGGGATATATAGCTCATGGGAATGCAGCTTACTGGACTTGCCTCAGTTTTCAATTCAGAGATGCTAGTCAACTTAGGTGTAAGGTGATAATTGAGGTTCTTTGTTTAATATAACATTATAATTTTGAGGATGACTCCTCAATAAACTGTAGCTTAAGGTCAAAATGTTCCAATTAAGTAGTCCTCTTGTCATATACTAATATACGCAGTATAATATAGTAAAATTTTCATTCCTAAATACATAAAAATTATTTAAAATTCTGGAACTTGAAAAGGTAAGCCTTTATCATCTGGAAAATTCTCTTTCATAAGAATAAAATTGGATGTTACTATACCAGGAAATATATTTCATCTTTCATCTTTTAAATTTTAAGATAAAAATCACAGTATAAATATATAAATATATATGATGTTCCTTTTTTGGGGGGGGCATGAGTTTGTTTTTTTTAACATCTGTATTGTAGTATAATTGCTTTACAATGGTGTGTTAGTTTCTGCTGTATAACAAAGTGAATCAGCTATACATATACATATATCCCCATATCTCCTCCCTCTTGCATCTGCCTCCCACCCTCCCTATCCCACCCCTCTAGGTGGTTACAAAGCACCGAGCTGATCTCCCCGTGCTGTGCAGCTGCTTCCCATGACAGAACATTCAACATGAAGGGACAGTTTAATAGGTTAAAGTTCTGATTTTTTAAATGTTGAGTAATAATGTAATGTTTTATCTCTATACATGCATATGAAGTTGAAAAACTGTGCACTTGACAGATAATTCAATCCAATCAGCAAATATTTGAATCCCTACCACTGGCAAGTTTGAATGCTGTAAATGTCATAGAGTGGAGTTATGTACAGTCTCTGCTGTCACTCACTCAGTGGATGGCTACTGCAATGGCCCTAGAAGGAAAGAAGACAATATAAACTTATAGATAACTAATACAAAGCAGAGTCAACTGCAAAGCAAAGCAGGGGGTGGGGGGAAGTACATTTAATTGGAGAAAATCAGCATTGGCTCCACAGAGAAGACCGCATTTTATAAGAGCTTTGAAAGATAGGTAGAATCAACCTATAAACAGATAAGGTAGTAGGGCATTTTAGGGACTGTAAAAGGACAAGAAGGAGGTAAAGAATCAGATGGATTTGGGTGAAATGCTGAGTAATACAGTTCTAAACAAAGGATATTAAATAGAGAAACTGGTAGATAAACTTGGGTTAGCTTGAAGGCCCAAGAACAGGGAGTACTTATGTCAAAAGGCAGAAGATAGATGTCCAGCTCAAGAAGAGAGGGAATTCACCCTTCCTTCACCTTTTGGTTCCATCAGAACCCCCAATGTATTGGATCATGCCCACCCACATGGGTGAGGGTGGATCTCTTCACTCAGTCTACTGAATTAAATGCTAGTCTCTTCAGAAACACCCCACAGATATACCCAGAAAGTGTTTTACCAGCTGTTGGGGTATCCCTTAGGCCAGTAAAGTTGACACAGAAAATTAACCATCACAGTGGCCTTTTGTGTCTGCCTTCTTTCACTTAACATACTGTTGTCAAGGTTTAACAGTACTTCATTTCTTTTCGTGGTCAAATAATATTTCACTGACTGGATACACCACATTTTGCTTATCCATTCATCAGTTGATGGACATTGGGTTGCTTTCACTTTTTGCCTATTATGAATGATGCTGTTGAGAATATTCATGAACACATTTTTTTTGGCCATATGTTTTATTCCTCTTGGGTATAGAACTAGGAGTGGAATTGTTGGGTCATGTTAACTCTTTAATATTTTGAGGAACTTTCCACCGTTTTCCAAAGTGGCTGTACTATTATATAATCCCACCAACAATGTACGATATTTGAGGGTTTGATTTTCTTCATATCTGTACTGAAACTTGTAACTGTTGGTTGCTTTTTATTTTAGCCATGATAGTGTGTTGGAGTGGTACATTGTAGTTTTGATTTGCATTTCTCTCGTGACTAATGATTCTGAGTATCTTTTCATGTGTTTATTTTTGCCATTGGTATATTCTTTCAATAAATGTCTTCAAATTACTTGCTTATTTTAAAAATTGGGTTATTTGTCTTATTTTTGAATTGTATGAGTTCTTTATAGGTTCTGGATATAAGTCCCTTATCAGATAAATAATTTGCAAATATTTTCCCCAATTCTGTGGATTATATTTTCACTTTCTCTATAGTGTCGTTTGAAACACAAGTTTTACATTTTGATGAAGTCCAATTTATCCACTTCTTAAAAATCATTTGTGCATTTAGTATCATATCTAAGAAGCCATTACCTAACCGAAGGTAACAAAGATTTACTCTTATATTTTCTTTTGAGAGTTTTATAGTTTTAGCTTTTATGTTTAGACCTATGATCTATTTTCACTTAATTTTTGTACGTGGGATGAGGTAGGGTCCAGCTTCACACTTTTACATGTTGACATCTAGTTTTCCCAGCACCATTTGTTGAATAGATTATTCTTTTCCCATTGAATTATCTTGGCCCCACAGACACAAATGTGTTTTAATGGTCACCATACAGGTTTGAGGACATACTTACCCTTTACTAAATTCTTCCATAAAGCTTTAAATATACTATTTAATTTCTAGGTGAATGTTTATGGGAACATGGATGGATTAATTTCTTGTGTGTAAGTTTGGTGGTCTTAGAAATTGACATAAAAATTTGGCCTTGTTTCCAAATTAGGAAAGAGGACCCCATTCAAATCTAGAAGGCAAATCTCTATTTCAGAGTCTGCTTCTCAGAGAATTATTTAAGACATCTCCAATAAGGGGACAGGGTCTCTCAGTAGAGAGGCTTATGCACGGTAAAACATAATTAGGAGCCCATGATCTCCGTAGACAGACTGACTCAAAAAACAGAGAAGAGGAAGGCTCCAACTATACCTGCCAGTTTCTCCTTCCAAACTCACTAGTGAGGGTAGAGTGAATGAGGGGATGTAGGAAGACCAGGATTGCACTGCTAACACATTACATTGTCATAGTCATCCATATGAAAAGAAACAGAAGAGGTGGAACATAAGCATTTCCCCCCAAAACTTGTACCACATACCTCCGGTAAGGTGCCAGGCTCTGGGGTAGGTCTTCAGTTCTTTCCTACTCACCTTCCTACCTCACCTTCCCAAAGTATTCTGTGAGGAGAATCTGATACTTAACTTGTTTACTTATAGCTTTAGATGAGGGCTTACCACACAAATAGTATAATTGCTTCTTTACTTTGAGGTCTTTTATATGAATAGTTGGTCATCACAGGTGATGAATGTTTCATTTCCTTTCACCCAAAGACCAACTGACTTATGAACCAGCTCAAAGCAAAGGATAGACTTGTTGAGAAACTTTTTTTCTTTTCTTTTTTAACCACTGTGGAAAAAAAGGCCATTATTGCTGGAGTTTTTGTCTAAATACACTCTAAATTTTGGATGAAAATTGATGGCAACCCTATTTTGGGCCAAGAATTCATTTCTGGGTCCTACAAAGTGACATTTTGTCTCTACTTTATACGGAGCCAAAGGAAAATTGTTCATTAACATTTACAAGCTGTTTCTTTATATCTGTGGTCTGATGAAAATGAGCTGGGAGGCAGAAAGTGCAAATTGAATTTCCATTTCTATCACTGGCTCCATGTGTGACCTTGGACAGAACTCTTAACTTCCCTGAACCTATTTTCTCCGTCTGTAAAATGGGGACAACAACAATAGTGGATATTTGCTTCATGGCTTAGCTTCCTATACATAATTTTTAAAAAGTCTCACTAATGAGAAGGATACATTTAAATGGTTCATATGAATAAAAGTTGGAAAATACAAAGTTTCATATAAATGTGAGTTCCAAAGGTGTGATTCACTTTAAGGAACACACACATTTCTGAAAATCTGGCATAAGGTACAGCACATTATATTCTTTTCCACTTTCAAAATGATGGTGTATCCACATTAAGAACTGTTGACTTTAGCATGTAAGAGTAATCATTAAACTATGTTTTTAGTAACATGGTTTTTTCATAAAGCAGATATGTCCTTTTTTCCCCAAATTTTGGTACAACCAGTTTTCTAGTAATTTCTAGCTAGGTTACAGCAGACTTTTGTCATATGTGGTTTCGTGTTTCAGAGTTTAGCATAATACCCAAGCCTACGTAATAAGAAGTTAGTTATTATACAGTTCTACAGTATAAAATAAACACATTCAGGGGTTGTTTTTAAAACTCTAAATACTTTGTAACACACAAAAAAATTCATTTCACATTTTCTTTAAATAGGGAGCTCATAATTTCAACTACTTAAAAAATTTCAAGTTTGCACAACTTATAAGGAACACATCTATCTCAAGAACAGGCAAATTCTGCTCTCACATCAGGAAAATGAAAAGAGTATTTCAGATTACTGTTGGGTCTTTGGGAGCAGAAGGGTCTCTTTAGATGCAGCATGTGGCTTTACTTCTCCCGCATAAACTTTCATTATAAAAATGTCTAGTAAAAGAAAAACTCTTGTCTATTTCCTAGATCATACTGTATCATTTACCTGTTGAATCCAAAGAGGTTTATTTTAGCTTCACTTTCATTTTGTGATATTCAGGGATTGAGCACATGATCTAGTTCTATCGTTCCGCATATTACTTCAGTTGTCTTAGTAGGTAATGTTTAGGTTAACCGTGGTTTTGTTGAAATAATGGCTACTTCAAGTGCCTTCATTCCTCTCACAGAGTGGCTCACAGAATAGATGAAAGTCAAGGGGAGGCTAAGCTGCCCATTCAGTAGCTGTTATCAAAAATAAAGACTGATTCATGGGTGCTCTTCCCAGATATTTTTATTTTTCTGTTTTGGGAGGTGACCTGGGAATTTGGACTGAAAAGGAAAACAAACAAACACAACTTTCCAGGTGATTCTAACACCCAGCCATGCATGAGAATTCTGCCTGAATTCTGTCTTACAGTTTTTTGAAGCGCTCCATGAATTCACAGTAAATGTTACTTATGTGATTGTCACCCTGAAGTTCCAGCACCAACATTTTGAATCTCCAGTCCAGACTTTTTTTGGCCCCTTTCCTACTCATTGTATTTGAATGAAGCTGGTGCTTGGCCTCTTGACTTTCATATGTACTATAAACACCATGTTTATTTCCCTTATGTGTGTCTTAACCTGGAATAATTTGAGATATAGGCCTGTATCCAAGTTCTTAGGCCATTTATTAATTTATTCTTTCAAAATGTATATAAACATTTTGAATATATAATATGTACCAAACAGGTACATTTTATTACAGACATTCGAGCACAAAGGATGGGGACCCCCAACTACAATAAATCTCTCTGAAGAAGAAAGCATTAAATGGAGACATAAAAGCAGGTGAGGTGGAAAGGGCAAAAAGAAAACAAAAAATGCAGGATATAAAAAAGGTGAAGTTTTATTGACTATCCCCTTAACCTGTCACATACTTTTGCACTTTAGGTAGTGCAAATTTAGTAGTTAGTATTGTTTCTTTTTTTTTTTAATTAAAGACTATTACCCTGATTATTGGAGATTAATTCAAATTCCTAATTCAAAGCTCATAGGAAATACTAATATCAAGCAGAAATTTGAAAGGCAATCCTTGCAAACCCTACCAGATTGAATAGCTCTGACTCTGTTTTGCTCTGCTGCAGCCTGTGTATAATAATAATATAGGACATTAACTGAAGATTATTTTCAATCTGGAACATCCTGTTATGTCTTCAAAATGGCATGCTCATATAATAATCTTATTCTATAATGTTGTTTCTGCCATAATAGGCCACTCTTCCTATTAACCATGTCACAGACTATAATATCAATGGCAGTGATTGAGATCCAAGTGAAACGTGAATCGGGTGACGTCTGAATTGGAACTGGATCCTTGTTAGGTGAAATTAGCTAATACATTGACAAAGCTACCCACAATCCAGACTTCTTGGTATAGCTTTTTCAACGTCAGCCTGAGAGCTGAAGGTGGTCTGGTCAGCAGGTGGATCTGAGGAAGGTCTTAGATTCTTGCGCTACTAGCTGTGCCCTTGCTGAATTGAATGACATTTCTGTTATTCCATAGATAATGAGGCGAGATGTGCTTATTATAGCAATGTATTAAAAATAAAAAAGCCACATTTTAGCAAACTAAAATTATAATTAAAAGAAAAAAGAAGGAAAGCTTCTGCATAAATAGTACCCAAATTTCAAGGGGCCAATCCTTAGAGGACAGAGACATCAGGATTCAAATTTGTTGAGTAATTTTCCTAGGCCACACGGCACCAAACATATCATCTGAGACAGATTTTCCTTTGATTTCCACTTAGGTTTAATGGTTGAATAATCATGGCTCATAAGTTTATCTTTAATAACAGTCACAGCAGACAGTTTATTAGCAGATTCTGCAGGCTGCGGGGTTGTCATTTGCTGTTATAGTGATTGTCTGTTTTAAATATCACAGCTGCTGGTGTTTTTATTTATTTATTCATGATTTGATTCCTGCCTCTCCCACATCTCTGATGCTCAAAGGCAAGCTATTTTCCCTTTCTCTTTGAATTGTGAAAGGCTGCTGTGACAGCCCCTAGCCCAGGCCGTGGAGTGTCACACAGGGTCCTATGGTGCTGAACAAAAAGCCACGTCTTCCTGAATCTGGCAGAGCTCTTTATGAGAGCCCAGCCTTCTTGTGGGGGGCTTTCTCTGTCAGTGAGTGGCGGGCATGAACGGAATCCTATCAGGGGCTCTGGGCCAGTGAAGACCCTTCTTCATGTGTTTCTTGGCCAGGAGAGTGGAACCACTGGGAGAAATGCAAATGCCCGGGCCTCCACTTTCCTGTGCAAAATGAGATACCACTGTGAATAAACATAGGAAGCACTGTAAGCTGCAGTTTCTAAATTCAGCTGAAGAGAAAGCTTGGTCATAATACATAGCATCTTTCATTGAGTTGTGAGGGGACAGGCTTGTATTGAACAGATGACATTATTTCATTCGTCTTCAGAAAAGCCCTGTGAGGCAAAGTGTATACAGAGTGATAGAATTTTGGAAAGAGAAAGATTGGGGCCTCACATTCTCAGCATGACCTGGAATTAAGCATGGAATTAAACGGGCTGCTGCTGGGTAGCTGGTTTAGGGAGCTGAACATGCCTCAAATACCAATATCTTTCCTCTCTACCCTGAGGAAATATGCCATGCTCCCTATACCACCTGCATAAATAGAACAATGTCCCCACCTGATGGATAGGAGGTGGGCAAACTCTCATATTCTACAACTTAATGTGTATCCCCTGGACAGAGGGCAAATGAAACGTACATAACAAATTTCAGTTAATTTCCTATGAGCAGGCTTGGATCCCTGGGGGGCCAGTGAAAGCAGAGAGAAGAAAGACCTAAGAAAGGAACAGTGAGGAAGGAAAACAGGAGACACATCCCACCCAGGTATTGATCTTTGGAGGGACACGTTCTGCCCCCCCCCCACACACACACTCTAGAAGGTATCTACCAGTTTCTTGCCTAGTTCAGCAAAAAGGAGACTCAGATCTCTGTGCCCCTTGCTGCTTTGGGAAAGGGGAAGGTGCAATCTGCAAAGAGACAATCATCCTCCCCTTTACTGCCAGCAGCAGATTTTTTTTTTTTCTCTTTTTGGCTTCTCTGCCTTTCAGTAAGTGCTTTTGTAAAGTAACAGTAAAAGCTAACGTGCAATAATATTTCAGAAGTTAATGGTGGGTGCTGAGGATTATGGAGCACTTTAATTTTTACTGTTGCTTTGCTAATATCTTTATCAAAACAATGAGCACCAGGAAGTGGTATCGATTGGTAAGCAGAGCCAGAACTAGGACTCAGTACTGTGAGCCTTTCTACCTGCCTGGCTTCAGATGCACTCCCCAATGTCAGGCTGAAATCAGAAAATGATGTTCCTTTTAACAGGTGAGGTGCCCCTCCTAATGCCTGGGAAAAAGCAGTTTCAATGTCAGCAACATCATTCCTCAAATTTGGACAGCTTAGTGGTTCTCAAACTCTGTCCCTAAAAAACCCTGGGAGCCTGCAAGCTGGGTGCCAATGTTCTAAGGCTGAAGTCCAATAATTAGTCATTCTTGACAAAATAGAAATGTAATAGACATAATATTAATGTAGCAGATATGGTCTTTGTTTTATTTTAAGTTTCTTTGCCCATAAATGTTTATAAAGCCTTTGGCACTTGATGACGTTTACTAAGGAATGTTGGCCAATCTTTATTTAAATTATTTGTTGACTCTATGATAAACTGTTGATTCTACTTTAAGATACTGAGCATTCAACTAATTTTCATCATGGACACACTACTTTGGTCTGAACCACCAAAGATTATGGCAATCACCTCCTAACAGATCTTTTTGCTTCTGCCTTTGCTACTACATAGTCTATTCTCCACACAGCAGCCAGAGTGAGCCTTTGAAAATGTAGGTCCAATGATGACACTTGCTCAAAACTCGGCAATCATTCCCCATCTCATTGCAGAGGAAAGCACAAGTCTTTATAATATGCTACAAGGCCTTACATGGCCTGGCCATCCTGACTTTGCCTGCCCCTCTCCCTTTCCTTCAACCTGCTCCAGGCACTTTGGCCTCCCAGCTGCTCTCTGAACATGCCACGTAAACTCACACCTTAGAGCCAGTACCCTATTTTTCTGCCTGAAATGCTTTGCCCCTAAGATACCTGCTTGCCTGAAATCATTATTTCTTTCAAGCTTTTGCTCAAATGCCACCTTCTCAATGCAACCACCCTGCTTAATAGTGCAACTTGTTTACCCTTCCAACTCCCATTCCCTCTTAACCTGTTCTACCTTTCTTCCATTACACCTATTGCCTTCCAGCATTTTAACCCATTAGAATTAGAATGTCAATACCATGAGAACAGAAATCTTGGACTTTTTCTGTACTTCACATCTTCTAGTAAATGCTCCAGAAATATTTGTTGAATAAATAACTTCTATTATGTGCTAAACTCTAATATTCTGAGGATACAAGCATTAACAAGTTATACATGCTTACTTACAGTTCAGTGAAAACATATAATTTACAAGTAGATGCAGGAAATAGAACAGTGCAAAGTAACATATGAATAATAATGGAAGAAATCATCAAGAAACACTGAGCTGAGCTTAATAGTTTTGTGTGTGTTGCATGTACTTACAGTTGTAATCTTATTCTATACTACATTGTACTTTTCTACTATTAAAACGGTTCCTCTGGGCTTCCCTGGTGGCACAGTGGTTGAGAGTCCGCCTGCCGATGCAGGGGACACGGGTTCGTGCCCCGGTCCGGGAAGATCCTACATGTGCGGAGCAGCTAGGCCCGTGAGCCATGGCCGCTGAGCCTGCACGTCCGGAGCCTGTGGTCCACAGCAGGAGAGGCCACAGCAGTGAGAGGCCCGCATACTGCAAAAAAAAAAAAAAAGAAAAAAAGAAAAAAGAAAAAAGAAAGAAAAAAAATGGTTCCCCTGATGAAATTCAACACATCAGTGTTCACTGTGATCTCCAAGGAACACTGACTTTCAGATGCTGCACACCTGGGAAATTTAAGCACTGCTATTTGATTGTATGGTGATTTTAAAAGG
Organism: Delphinus delphis; assembly: GCF_949987515.2. NCBI lineage: Eukaryota > Metazoa > Chordata > Mammalia > Artiodactyla > Delphinidae > Delphinus > Delphinus delphis. The sequence goes on from NC_082684.1 coordinate 89,617,918, forward strand.
CGTTCACATATATTTTTCTTATCTAATCCTCAGAACAACCTTCAAAATGCAGGTCTTATGTGTTATCTTCTTTAATGTGTTCTCCCTGTTTTGACTTTCAAGCTTTAAGCAATGAAGTTTTAGGTAATTTTCTAAATTAACATGCCTACAGGTTCTATGAGATTCATATGTGTGGACGTTGAGTGTGACAGGTGCTACCTGTGTTCATTTTTTTTTTTCTTTTTTTCAACTTCAGTCCACCATTATAGGTCCTTCTCTCAAAGTAAGAATAAATTCTGCAATAATTGCTGGGAACGGGAAAAGTACATCTTAACTTCGTGGAGTCAGCTGGGCCCCAGGCTTTGCATTCTCTTCTCTTTCAGTTCCAAGGAAATTTATCCCGTAATGATTGTGTAAAAGGCATGGTTTAAGTAGTTATAGAAAATACAAGGATCAATAAAACAGTATCCTTGTTTCAAGAGCTTGTACTCAAGGAGGGGTGTCAATGGTGTCAGCAGTGGTGAAAAACACTGTTTTTGCAAGGTGTGTGTATAATTTTTAAATCAACTTTTCATTTTAGGGTAGATTTAGATTTACATAAAAGTTATGAAAGATGGTATAGGGACTTCTGGTATATTCCACACCTAGTTCTCCCTATTCTTAGCATCTTACTTTATTATGGTAAATATTATAGCTAATGAAACAATATTGATACATTAATTATATTTTTAACTAAAATCTATACTATATTAAAATTTCCTTTTTTTTTAACTTAATATCCTTTCTCTGTTCCAGGATCCCATCCAGGATACCATGTTGCATTTAGCCATCATGTGTCCTCAGGCTCCTCTTGTCTTGTTATGACAGTTTCTCAGGCTTTACTTGTTTTCAATGATTTTAACAGTTTTGAGGAGTACTAGTCAGGTATTTTGAAGAATGTCCCTCAACTGGGATTTGTATGATGTTTTCCTCATGATTAGCCCGAGGCTATTGGTTTTGGGAAGACGACTGAAGTGCCACTTTCATCACATTATATTAAGAGTGGATGCCATCGACATGACTTACCCCTGTTGATGTTTATCTTGATCACCTGACTGAGGCCATGTTTTTCAGGTTTCTTCACTGTAATCCCTGTGATTTTTATGTACCCTTTACCTTGACCAAATCAGGATTATGAAGAAGCTTCCTTGGACTTTCTAAGTTTAGCCTCTCCAAACCCTGAATCAGCTCACTTTCCTCACATTTCCAAGATTTCCTACGTATCTTTTTGTCTTTTTGCATGCCAGATATTTGTCTGATGTCATCCATGAAGAAACTGCAATTTTAAGAGTAGAGGGTGTTTTGTTTATTGCTTTTTTTTTTTTTTTTTTCCGGTACGTGGGCCTCTCACCAATGTGGCCTCTCCCGTTGCGGAGCCGGACGCGCAGGCTCAGCGGCCACGGCTCATGGGCCCAGCCGCTCCGCGGCACGTGGGATCCTCCCGGACCGGGACATAAACCCGCGCCCCCTGCACCGGCAGGCTTACTCTCAACCACTGCGCCACCAAAGAAGCCCTGTTTATTGCTTTTAACTAGTGACTCGGGTTATCTATGAAATCAAATACTTTATTTTGAAAGCAATCAGGCTAAGGAATCCAAAAATAAGACTAATGATTAATTTTACAGATTCACAAAATTCTAAAAAGTAGCTTAATTTCAAGTTAGAGATGTAATGCACATGCATTGTTTAAAAAGTTGGAAAACAGAGAATTGAGTCATTTTTCTTTTTTTTTGCTGTACGCGGGCCTCTCACTGTTGTGGCCTCTCCCGTTGCGGAGCACAGCCTCCGGAGGCGCAGGCTCAGCGGCCATGGCTCACGGGCCCAGCCGCTCCGCGGCATGTGGGATCCTCCCAGACCCGGGCACGAACCCGTGTCCCCTGCATCGGCAGGCGGACTCTCAACCACTGTGCCACCAGAGAAGCCCTTCAGTCATTTTTCTACATTTCTAAATGTATATATATTTATCCATGTATCTACATATCTTCATTTTCTTTTGATTTTGGGAGATGATCTTATAGGTATAGTTTTGTATTTTGTTTTTTACCCTGAATTTTCTCATTAAACTTTGTTTTAAAGAGTCTCAAAATTCAAGATTTTTGGTCAAGTTTTTTCCATTAAAAAGTATGGATTTTAAAGACTAACAACTTAAAATTGCCACAGAAAAAAGCCAAATGATCCACAAAACATCCTCTTTTCCCTCTGAAGGTTTTGAATTGCATTGTTATCATTAACCAAATTTTGCTATTCAGTGGCCAGTTGAGAGAAACAGTTCTGAGACCTTCTACCACGAGTCTGATTAAGACTAGGATGGCAGGTATTAGGGATAATATTATTGTAGCCTACTAAGTTTTATGAGCAGACTTAGTGAACTTACCCGCTCCAGCAGCTTTCTTGTCCACTGATTTGATGACACGCACGGCAATGGTGTATCTCACGTCACAAACAGCCAAATGACCCAGAGGAGGATAGCCAGAGTTCAACACGTGGGCTTCCAAGAAGCACATCAACCGTGTCAGCAACCAGATTTCAAGAATTCGAGGCCATCTTTTAGCTTCTTGCGGGAGTAGTGATCAATCTTCCCCTTCAGCTCAGCAAACCTGCAAGCAATGTGAGCTGCCTGACAATTCAGCACAGGTTCATAGCCAGCACTGATTTGGCCTGGGTGGTTTAGGGTAATCACCTGAGCACTGAAGCCAGCTGCTTCCAATAGTGGGTCATTTTTTCTATCACCAGCCACAATGCCAGGGTGAATATTTTTGACAGGCAAATTCTTGACACTGAAGCCTACACTGTCCCCCAGAAGAGCGTCACTCAAAGCTTCATGGTGCATTTCAACAGACTTTACTTCAGTTGTCATGTTGACTAGAGCAAAGGTGGCCACCATGCCAGGTTTAAGAACACCAGTTTCCGCCTGCTGCAACTAAGATCTGGCACACCTAACTGATTAATTAATTTAAAAAAGAGTCTCTTTCCAATATGGTAACAATTCACAAGTACTGGGGTTTAGAACTTAAACATATCTTTAAAAAGAAAAAAAGACCACCAGTCTCCACTCAACACACAGGGACAGTACCAGTACCACCAATTTTGTAGATGTCCTGGAAGAACAAACCTAAAGGCCTGCCAATTAGAAGAATTGGTGCGCAGGCCACAATCTGGAGATTTGAGCACTGTGGTTCCACTGGCACTGCCATCTTTATGGGTGACTTTTGTTCCCTTGAACCAAGGCATATTTGTACCTGGCTCCAGCATGTTTTCTCCATTCCAACCAGAAACCAGCACAAAAGCTACTGTGTCTGGATTATAGCCAATTTTCTTAATGTAGGTGTTGACTTCCTTAACGATTTCCTCATTATCCCTCTGGCTGAGGAGTAGCTCAGTGGAATCCATTTTATGAATGCCAATAATTAGTTGTTTCACAACCAGTATGTAAGCCAGAAGGGCATGTTCATGGGTCTGCCCATTCTTGGAGATACCTGCTTCCAATTCACCAATACTAGCAGCAACGATCAGTATAGGAGAGTTAGTGTGAGATGTGCCTATAATCATGTTTTTGTTAAAGTCCCTGAGTCCTAGGGCATCAATGACTGTCATGTACTACTGGTCTCATATTTTCACATGGAATTATCAATGGTGATAGCAAGCTCATTAAGCATTCCGTTTACCCAAGACCCAGGCATACTTGAAGGAGGTCTCTCCCATCTCAGCAGCCTCCTCCTCAAACTTTTCATTGGTTCTTTTGTCAATCCTACCACATTTGTAGATCACATGGATAGGAGTGTTGGACTTGCCTGAATCTATGTGTGCAATGATGTTGATGTTAATATGAGTCTTTTCTTTCCCCATCTTGGCTTAGATTTAGTGGTGGTTTCCATGGCACCTGTGTTCTGGAAGCAAACATGTTGCCAAAAAGCTGCACTAAAATTAAATATGGAGGATTTCCCTCAATTAAGTTTAAAAAAAATGGCCAACTCCAGTATAAGCATTTAATCATACGTTTAGTGTTTGGAATTTTAGTTAGGGAATTTATAATTATTTCCTCTCTCATCAATTCTGTGATGAATATATTTGATGTATCTTTTGAATAATCTTTGAATGCATTTTTTATTATTTCCTTATTATAGTATCTATGTCACTAGAATTCACATTCCTGGAGGTGGGCTGGATTGTAAATTCAAAGATTACCATCTTCCTTTTGTTGACCTAGAAATAGGACCATTGCTGTAAGACAAGGAAAAACACCTCACTTATTTGGGGGTGTTAGGAATAGCAATTCAGAAGACACAGATTTGGGTAGAAACCCAAATGTGCTTCAAGAAGAGTTAAAAACCAAAAAGTTTTAACAGGAAAAAGGAGGAAGCTTACATAAATTGTTTTGCAAGAATTATGATTGATGTTGGAAGACTGGAGACATTCTTACCTGTACATGGTTGGTTGCTAAGGCTGTCACTCTGAGAGAGTTCGATGTGCAAGCATTCTTTAAAGATGTTGTGGCCCAGTTCAAATTCATGTTCCATCTGGGTGGAGATGTGCATAGGCCCTGCTTTCCCAGTGGCCTCCTGGCTTCATTTTACTGTTCTGTTGGCAATAATGACTCCATTTTATTCATTTCTTCACCTTTTTTTGAAAATCAAGGTAACTAAGCTGGTGCCTCTGAAGGAATAGAATCTGACATAATGCACTTTCACCTCTAAGATTCCATGGTACTATGATCATTGGCTATTTTTTCAAGTTTTTTTAATGGATTTAATATTTTATACATATATGTGTACCTATAAAATAAGGAATATATATAAAGTGTATATATGCTTTAATGTGGATATTACAACTTAGACCATGATCCTACAGAAATTAAAATACAGATTTCCCCAGAAACTGCATAAATTATTGAGTTAGATATTTCAAATTACATGTTCCATATAATTCACTCAGGAAGGAATAAGAAAAAACCTGAACACTGTTTTGGGGAAAGAAGGTAGAACTTGAATATTAGCTGATGTGATTCTTTCAGTCAGATTCTATAAACATAGTTGAAAACAGCCTAGGTTACAAGGTAACAAGTCAATAACACGTGCTCACCACTTCAAATCAAGCTCTCAAATGCAGGCATTGTAAATATGAAGTGATTCTCCCAGTATAGTTCATGCGGTTCTAGTCTTAATTGCTACTGTAGTGAGATTCATTTTAATCCTATTATTGATCTAAGAAATAGAGAGTCTGGTTAGGGTCCAGAGGAAATGAGAATTAATAAAAAACCAAAACCGATTAATGTGTTGACTAGGAAACATTGAACTCATTGGGGTTATTGAGTTTGGAGCAGGCTAATGAGAGACTTAATATCAGTTTCTGACTATATAGGTGAGACTATGGTATGATTAACTGTGTGTAACTGATTTCATTTTCCACCAAGGAAAAGGCACATTTACACGAGCATGGATTTGCCTTGGTCTTTGAGAAGATATAATAGGCTAGGAGACAGCTACAATTTGTCATCAACCCTAGGATGCATTGTAGCCAGGAGAAAGAAGGCTCATAGCTTACCAGGAGAGGTCCCATGAAATGAATGGAATTGCAGTACAGAACAGCATGCAGACAGGAAGTGATATCTGCTCCCCAATCACACAAGTTTTAGATGGTATTACAAATAATGATGAGGAAAACTTCTGTCCATGAAGAGCAAACCTCCCAACACCAAGCCCCACTCCTCCTGTTCAGTCTTTTATAATTGGTTTGGGGGCTGTTGAATATGGGCCATTGTCTTCTCTGTTATTCTGTGCTTATTGTACATTAGCAGGAATGGACTGGTATCGATTCCCTTTGTTTTGTAGACAGCACCTGTGAACTGCAGCATGATCTTTCAGCTCATGTAATATACATGCAAAATATGTATGTCTGTGAGTCACACTGATGTAGAAAAAAGTTCTTCTACTTTCCTCCAGTATAACAAGTTACTCTTTTGGAGTATATTAAGCACTTTGGGGAACTTCTTTTGGTCATTGAATGAATAACTCATTATTTGCAAAATTAATGCCTTAAATTATATTATGTAATAAGTTCAAGTTGGTGGGTTACACAAATCTGAAACTTGAGGTAGCAGTATTATACATTCTTCCTGAAGAATCAAGAATAGAGTGTTATATGGATAAAAGAATGGTGATGAAAATGCTGATTTTAATAGTCAGGGGACCACTTTGTCAGATATTTAACTCAGGTTAGGTGCAGTCCCTTGTGTGATCTCTTTGTTTTCTTGTTGCTCTTTGACTCCATAACCATAACCCCTCTACTTAGACCCTGTTCTTGGACTCTGTTTCTTTTCCTTTCCTCCTTCAAATTTTCACTGTCTACTAAATTCGTCTTTTGAAACAACATAGTGTAGTGCAAAGGCCTTCTGCTTAGACCTTGTGCTTTTGAGTTACCTGAGTATGGGTTTGAAAGCAGCTCCATCTCTTTCCTTGTTCAGAATTTTCATCAAGTTTTTTGAGACTCAGTTTCCTCACCTGTGAAATTAACATAATACGATCTATAATGTAGTGTATAGGGAGGATTAAATGCAGTAATATTTGTAACAGATCTACCCCAACTGGAACATATTAAAAGTAAACATTTCTAGGAAAAAAAATAGCTGTTTTTAAAAATATGATCACTTACTTCAATTCTAAGATACTACTGATCATTCAATCAATACTGAGCACTTATAGTGTCACAGCTTTGTGCACAACAGTGCACAATAGATTGTGCTGGATAAATAGTTACTAAAAATCATAATAATGATAAAATATAGATATGTTTCTCTTACATTCATGGAGCTGACAATAGGTTATGATTCACCATTGGTTTAATAATAGCTTTTCAGGGAAAATAAGAAATGATACACATTAAACTATATATTAATTTTAAGGTACATCATGATTTCAGAAATATGTTGTGTGAAAAATGCATACCTTATAATAAAAAATATTGTATAATTATTGTCCCACTCAAATTTAAAATGGATTCATTTCTGAATACTGGTCATCATCATCTTGAATTTTTCTCGCTTATATTTGTTCTATTCTCCAGCCAACCTATGTCTCTTCAGTTGTCCTCATAAGCTCCTCCCAAACCTGAAGTTCAGGCCTTGCTCCTGCCTTTGTTGCCCATTGTTCTGCTAACGCTGTGGGCTATGCCTGAAAACTCCAGTCTTGGTGAGGTGTCACATTCAAAAAGAAGCACAGTCAAGTGACCAAAAGTATTTAATACAACTCCAATAATCACTTTTTGCTGCTTCTCTTGTAGAACATGAAAGAACGTTTAATCTCCAATGCAGCACATCTCTGCGCCCCATTCCTTCCCTCCCTCTACATCTCTCAACTTGCTCAGCTTCTCCAAAGCCTCTTTCTATCTCTCACATTTTAATATTCTTCTCAGTATTTTTTCACCTCTGATTAAAATCAGAAAAGAATGAAATGCCAATTAGGCATTAAGAAGGAAGCAGAGGCTGTGAATGTTTATTCAGACATAAATAATTTTGTTTCTGTCATGCAGTTGTTGCCTTTTGCTACGCTCACCTAAGGATTGGGCACAATGAGACAAATCAGGATAAGGAGTGAGGATGGGATCAGCTGAAATTTTGGGGAGAACTGACAGAGTTGGTCCTTGCAAATGCCAAACTCCACTTGAGCACATCTCTGTAACCTTGGCAATTGGGTCTCCGTTACTATCCCAAGCAGACCTTAAGGACAATCCTAGGCTTGGGCAGGAGCAACAAACATCTGTGGAAGCTGCTCATCGGTTCAACATGAACTTAGTTTTACCGCTGGTTCCCCTGACACTTAAGCTCCATTTCTGTGGTAACACTATGTTTGTCTGATACCCTAGTATCAACCCTGATTGAGTTCTAAGTACCAATTATTTAAGAATCTTCAGGACATTTAGGGTTAACATAATAGCCGTGTAACAATCATTCAATAATGTACAAGGCTAGCAAAACACAAGAGTGAGTATTGATATTAGAAATACTCATAATTTATTATAATAATTTGGCCTTGGCATTAATACTTTGCTATCTTGTAATTTATCATGTGCTTATTGATGTTTTGTTACACAATTTTTTAAATGGAGGATGTTAGCATATTGGATTCACTTTATTAAAATAAGTACTGAATTTTGGGGGAATTTGGCTCTACTGGGACAATATGCTTTAGAGAAAACTGCTTCTTCAGATTTGTCTCATGTACCTTAGATCTTCCATATAGACAGGAAAACTGCACAATCTATAGTAAATTAGGACAGTGATATTATTGGGTTAAACCATAGCTTAATTATTCAGTTACTTGAGGCTACATAATCATCCAGCCATATCTTTTGATAATGTTCCTTTAAACTCACTGGGAGTAACCAAATTTAGAATAATGTGCTGTCATGTCACTTCTAAGAAACATTTTGTGTGCTGTCCTTGGTGACTGGTTAGCAATGCCTGAGAGAATATTGTTTGTGTAAATTTCATTAATTATTTTACTTCAAAATGATGAAAGTGTTTTTTAAAAATTCAGATGAGATCTAAAACAAAACCAGACATAATTTGGGATTCAGAGCCACTAAGGATTTGTTTCAGGAGCAAAACTGTTTCCATGGAGTTACAAAGTGTATCTGAAGCTCATAATTTAGTTTAAATTATCAAGTATTTGTAAAGTTACTATGTTCAAAATATGTTAAACATTTTCATAGAGACTCTCAGACATTTGAGATCAGAAGAAGTTGGTTTTAAGACAGCCAAATGTTGAAAATGGAAGTGATTGTTATTCCATAGCTGCCACTCCAAGTCTCACTGCATAATTAAGCTAGAGTTGTTAAATGTTCCCTAGAGGATCCAATTCAGCAACATATATCTCACCTCTAGATTTATCTCTCATAGTCCTATGAGTCACAGGGGCCTTGGGTGATCACCTATTTACTTATATTATTATGCTGGACATCCAGCCGTAGCATTTGTGTTTTATTAAGGACAACTGATATTTCCTCAGAGTTTGGGGTTTTCCAAGTAAATAAATATAATTACTTTTCTCTCTTTCCATGAACTATCTGCAACATAGGTAAATTATCACTATGTACATAGTGATATCTGTATAGTAACTTCACGGGCCAAAGTATGGAAACAGGTATAGCCGTGGTTAACTGACACTGGTGTTAGAACTCACACTTTCATTTACAATTTTTATAAATACAACAAAAAATTGCACTTTAAAACAACAAAACATTACTGTGAACCAATCTATAATGAAGAGTGATAGTATTTTAAGTGCAAGGCTAGAAAAAATAAGGACACCTAAGTACAATTGTATACTTTTTTATTAATTGTTAACATTAATAATCACTGCTTAAAATAATTATAGTTTGACCTCTGAGGTTGGGTAAGATAATTAACCCTCAAAACTTTATTTGAGTAAAAAGCCATTTTATGGAGACATAGCTCTGATACTTCAGGGCTTCTGCATGGATATTTTTACTCTTTTAATCATTTCACTATGCGGATTGGTACTCAGTCCTCTTATCTTCTTGCTCTCAGATTTCCCAACTTGCATCCTCTACTTGTGGCAAAGTATAAAGTGAGAGGAAACTTTAAGAAGGTCTGTTTTCCAAATGGGATATCTTCAGTTCCATGTCATTCATCTTATCCCAGGTCCTCATTCACAGAAACTAATATTGTTGTGAGATAAGTGTCCAAATTCAGATCTTGATTATTAGTGTTACATGTCATTTTCCACTTCTAGCCAAAGATTATATGAAGGTGTATTTCCTTCTCTTCTTCATAGTATATTTTCATCAAAAATTGAAACATGTTTTCCAGTCATATTTCAGTACCTAGTTGAGATTCCACCTATCTCTTAAAGATTTCCCTGATAATTCTAACATAAAACTTCCCTTTTCTGAAGTTTTATAATTTTTTATTGTTTTCATTATGCACTCCGTATTCTGACTACTAGCAGTACTCTGTTTTCTTTATGAATCTTTGAATATGCACATAGAAGTTGAGTGACTTTTATGCTGAAAAGATGACATGTGTTCTTTTTCCCCAGGGTGCTAAATACATTATAAAGTCTCATTACAAACCTTATGTTTTAGAGATAATTTCCAATAATATATACCGAGACTTTCTTGTCTTTTAAAATTTTATTCTTTTTGGGTCCAATTGACCAGTTGATAAGCTGAGGCCCAATAAGCATCTGATTGGGCATTTATGCCTATTGCCTTTCATATTTTCTCAATTGTATTAAAATTAGGAAATGGCTGGTAACAGCATTTTCACTTCTGTTGACTAATTTTATGTCATTTTAGCAGATAGCCAAGATGCCAAGATGTAATAATTCATTCTTGATTTACTAAAATCTAATACAAATTATTACTTTTATCCCAAACATGATTCTGCTTGAACCTCAGGACCTTGAAGCTCTATTTATCCCCTCTTGCCTTTTGAGTAATTTTTGTTTAGTATTTTAGTACTACATGTATTTTAACTGCAAAAGACATTATAATTATAATTTTGTATAGTAAATATTCCTTACAAATGACGCAAAATATTTTTCTTTCTCTTTTTCCTTGTCAAGGTTTCAACTGGGATGAATTTCCATTTGCTTGAAGAACTCCCTTTAGATGTTCTTTTAGTATAGATCTAGCAAAAAAAATTCTCTTAGACTTTCATCTGAAAATGGCTTTATTTTACCTTCATTTTTGAAAGAAATTTTTATTGCATGTAGAATTTTTAAGTTGGAGTTATTTTCTTTCAGTGATTAGAGATGTTACTCTATTGTTTCTGGCTTGTGACAGTTCTGTTGAGAATTCAGCTGCCAGTCTTACAGTTACTATTTTAAAAGTAATATATATTTTTAAAATTCCTGTCACTTTTTAGATTTCCTTTTTGTCCTTGATATTCTGCAGTGTTACTATGATATGCCTAGATGTTGTTGTCTTTGTGTTTTTCCTCCTGTGAATTGAGTTTTTCTTCACTGGAATTTTTTGGGTTGATGTCTTTTATCAGTTTTCGAAAATATTCAGTCACTGTCTCTTCAAATATTGTTCCTGCTTCATTCTTTCCCTTCTCTCCTTCTGGAACTCCAACTGTAAATGCCTTTGAGATGTTCCCATTTGTCCCATGTTTTTATTTCACTTGCACAATGTTTTCCATTTTACTAATCCTGCTGTCTTCAATCTCTGATAAACCCATCTAATATAGTTCTTACTTACTTTTGTATGTATATATTTTTAATTTTTAAGTTCCAGAATATCCATCTGATTATTTTGTAGGTGTCAATTTTATGTTGAAACTCTCAACCTTTTTATTTATTTTGTGCATCTTGTCTCTTTTTTTGAATATATAAATCATAGCTATTTTAGAGTTCTTGTGTGTTAACACCATTATCTTGATCATTTGTGAGTCTGTTTATATTGTTGTTGTTTTTCCTCTTCTTCTATGATATTTTCTTGTCTCTTCTTATTTCTAATTTTTAAAAATTGTACACTGGACATTGTATACTAGAGAGCCTTAGGGAATCCCAGTGATGTTATATTACCAGTGAGAGTTTCCCCTTTCTATGTTAAGAAGATAGGATGAGGGGCAGATCATCTGAACTCAACAAGAAAGTGAGCTGAGTCAATGCAAGGTTGAAGATTTAGAAAGACTCAGTCTAACCCTTGTTCACCCTCATCTTTAGTTATGTCTCTCGTGGAATATGTATTAAGAGATTTCACGTATTTCTTCTCAGTCCTGAAGGCTGTCAAGAATGTAGGTCTGCTCTTCCGAGATTCTCAGCCAAGCTTTTTAGCTTCCTGCCCAGCGAGCCTTCAAATACGGCAAATGTTTTTAAAGATGGACTTAAACACAGGTTTTTCAGGAAGGCAAAGCACAAAGCAATTGCAGCAGATTTTACTCTCCCTTTTTTTAGAAAATTTGGCCCAGCTAACCAGAGTCTCACCCAGCACTGGAACTCAGCAAATATCTTTGTCATCAAACCAGATGCCTTTCAAGATTCTAGTTTGTTCTTCAACTCACAGAAACATTTGGAATAATGCTTGACCAAATATCTGGTCACCTTGTGGCCTAGTCAAGCTGACACATACAATTAACCATTACACTATTATTAAATTTATAACACTATAGATTATGATTAATGATTTTTTATAATATATAAATGTGTATGTGACATAATTTATTAAACATTGTATCATATATTATTATGAGAACTGTTTAAACTGGCATCCAAGGCCACCCAATATATGTGCTCAATTCATATTTGTTAATTATTAAAAATGTCTAATTGAAATACCAACTATTTTATGTAGAAATATAGTTAAGCACTCACATTTTGGAACTCTTCTGCCTGTGTTAAAATCCTAGCCCTATCACTACTAGCTGTGTTTGGGTATCTATTGCCTTATGTATAAAATAATGAAAATAATAATTATGTCAGTAGGTTGCTGTGAAGGTTAAATAAGGTAATGATGAACCAGTGACTGGAACCTGATAGACACTCAATAGTTTGCGTAAAACATTGTCATCATCATTGTTGTTTAAATTATTTTTAATTCTGAGCCCTATTTCCTTTTCCAATCCATGTGCTCTGCTACTTTCAAACTTTCTTAACCCTATACATGCACTGCTCTAATGACTTTAACATAGCTTAAAATTGTAATTCTTTGGATATATTCATTGCTGAATATTTAGTTTTAGATTTTTAATTTTCTTGACTAGGAATTGTGTGGTTTTAATCGTCATCCTCATCCTCATTATCATCATCGTTTTCATCATTCTCATCATTCATCATCATCATCATTTGCAGTAAATACATAGCAAACAGTATTTGTTGAATGAATGAATGCATAAACGAATGAGGAGTGAAACTATTTCCTATATCTGCTGAGAGCACAAAATAATAAAACATACTACACAGCATATTCAGCATCTATGTTTATGTTTGTTTTAGTTTTTTTCAGATCTATATTACTACATTAATTATCCAGAACCAATAAGAGAGAAGAAAAGGTTGACTTAATACTTAAATGATGTAGTAATGGAAATGCAAGCCAAATCTCTTCATGGCGTATAATAGAAAGGTCAGTGTTGCTTTAATTCAAATAAAGAGGAGTGACAGAGAATTGAACGACCACAAGGCACTCAGTAGTTTAGGCATGGCAAACTCAATAGAATCTGTGTCATAGTAGTAACAGCATATCTGGGTTTGGAGTGCAGATTCATTTTCAGCAAAACAGTATCATCCATCACATTAAATTTTGTTAATTTGAATTTTATTGATTCATTGTTCATATTTATTTTATAAACTACTTTGGTTTTTAAATTATATAAGAATTGATAAGCATAAGAATATATATTTAAGTTCATAGATTTCACATGTATTAACATTGAAGTAACATAATAATAAAGTAATTTTGGACTTGGAGTTCATGAGACATTTTCCTTTGAAAGGAGACCATGCCTTACTCAGATTTGTGTAAGCACCATATGACTCAAGTACTTATTCAGTAGCACTTCATCTGAGCACAGCTTGTTAGCCTTTAGATTTGGATATATGTGCCCTCAGAAACAACACAGAAACATACCAAAGCCCAATATATCAGAGTTAATCTGTGATGCAGGCATCAGTCCAGCTGGTACGTTCTACTGCTGTGAGTACTTCACTCTATTTTCAGTGGTAATTTATTTGGCATTCAGATGGAGATCTTGTGTGGGAGTAACAAAATAGACTCAAGTCCTGAGCTGCCCAGTTCTCTTCCTAAGAGCCACCATGTGAAGATGAACAGTTTTGCACCTGAGATGGTTGGTAATTGCCTGCTCCTCTCCCCTCTTCTACATTTGTATGAACTCTCTTGAATAAACGATAAATAACTTCTTTTTTCCCCCTACTCCAACAACTAAGTCTCAGAATTTGCTACTTCTTTTAATACATTCAATTATCTGCTGATTCAAGCATCTTCAGGTCAAATGCGTTAGAAACAGCTAATTATGCTCTTTCCCATGGGTTAAATTCAATTAAAAGACCTTAACTCAATTCCTTCACATAAGGGTCTACTTCCCAATGGATTTTCTACAGGGTGACTTAAAGAACCAAGCTCAGTATTCAAATTAGCAGCAATTACTTGTTATTTCTTCCTCTTTATTTTTTTTTTTATTTAGTTATTTTTTTTGCGGTACGCGGGCCTCTCACTGTTGTGGCCTCTCCCATTGCAGAGCACAGGCTCCGGACGCGCAGGCTCAGCGGCTATGGCTCACGGGCGCAGCCGCTCCGCGGTACGTGGGATCTTCCCGGACCGGGGCATGAACCCGTGTCCCCTGCATCGGCAGGCGGACTTTCAACCACTGCAGCACCAGGGAAGGCCTGTTTCTTCCTCTTTATAACAAAATTGTTTTTGGTCAAAGGATACTTTGATCGTTAATATCCTTCTCTCAGTTATGCCTCTGCATTCACTCTTAAAAGCATAGATTAATTGAGAAAGCTTACTTACTGGTTTTAAAATTGTTTACTTTCTATATCTTGTGCCAATAGAGCATCTTAAACACAGACTACCATTTCTCAATCTCAATATTCTCTTTGACATACTAATCAACACATAAGCAAAGGTGGTAGAAAAAAATCTTAAAAGAAGAGAAAAAAAATATTAAGCACCACATCTGAGCCATGTAGGGTTCAAATATACAGGATGTTCTGACTTTTATGAGAGAAAGCCACAAAAATACTTTTCCACTTCCCCCATCTAAATTGGAAAATTGGAATAGAGAGAGCTATCTCAGATTAATATCTCCCAGAAAAGCATAAAAATCAAGGCAAATCATGTGTTTTTTCTTTAGTCTCATGAGTTTTACTGTTGTTTTTTTTTTTTGACTTAGAACAAACTTGTTTTTCATTAAAAATTGGCCATACACAGAAAGAGAAATCCAGATGTTGAAAGGAAGAAAGCAGTCTGGAAAAAAAGCAATTATGTATTATCTGTAGGTGAGTTTCTCCCTCTCATCCAAATTCTGTCCCTCCTTTCTTATTCCCATCCCCCTTCTGTCCCTTTTCTTCTCTTCCCTCCTTCTCTTCTTTCTCCCTTCCATATACCTTTCTCTTTTTTCTTCTTGTTTGACCAAGTACTTCTAGAAGACAGTTAGTATGTGAGCAACATGTGATACCTCCAGGTTCCTGTAATGGGCCAAACCCACTTCTAACTCCCATTCCTTTGTTTGAATCAGAGTCACTGGAGAGTAATTAATGATGCTAACTGTTCTTACTAATGTAACAAGTAGGCACTGGGGAGCCATTGGAGATTTTTGAACAGAGAAATGTCATCAAGAAAGTGATCTTTTCAGAAGATTCATCTGTCAGCAATGGGCAGGAAGAATTGGAACTGGAGGGTGGTAGACATGTTAGTAGGGTTTATACTTCTCAGGTAGAAGGTGTTGAGGGTTTTAAATAGCCCAGCATACTGAAAATGGAAAGGATTTCATATTGAGAGACATTTAGGAAGAATTAACCTGTGATAGATTGGGTATAGAAAATAAAAAATAGAGATGAGCCAAAGATTGTTTTCCGCTTCCAAGCTTGAATGACCAAGGAAAACGGAAATGTTATAAATGGGAACTGATTAGCAGAGCAAATTGGGTGAAGAGGGTAAATTCAGTTTTAGGCAATTTGACATTCAATGTTATAAAGCTAATTCTAGATGGAAATGACCAAATCAATTGGGGAAATTTGGAGAAAGCTGGAGAAATTGGGGGAAAAAACCCACCTCAGTCACTTGCTGACAACTCCCTGAACCTCTGGATACCTTACTCATTAGTTTATCTGCATGTGTACTAAAATCTCAGTCATCTGCCTTTGTGTGGCAGGAAAAAAATAATTTCAATACAAAAAATGTACCATTTATAGTTTCTTATCTGTTTTCTAAGGCAGGTGCATCCTAGTAACTGGAGGATCTTTTGCAAACTTAAAAATTTTATTAAAAGAGGGCTTGGGAATGCATGTTTGGAGGAGGGAAATACATGAGGAAGAAATGGTAAGTGCTGTAGCGAGGTCAGGAAGGAAGAAAGGTGCAAAGGACTGTGGTCAGGGGAGCTTTGGAAGCTCTCATAAGGAGACAGATTAAGTAGTGGTAGTGAGTGGCAGGTGAGGGAACTTGTGGATAAATACAGAAATACCTAATGATTAATTTGTGGGTGAAATGTTGCAAATGTGTTATAAGACAACTATTCCATATATATCCCATAACCCCTATGGATTTTAAATTTGTATTTCTCATCAATCCAAGTATAGAGTTTTTGTGTGTGTAAATAAAAAAACATTGTGAATCTTGCTCTATGGTCGTGACAGAATGGGAAAAATATGCTCTCCGTGGAGGGGTCATTCACACGTGTATGATATTTGTGTTTATATGAGTGTGTGTGGCGAGGCAGTGGGGAGACAGAGAGGTGGGGGGGAGGGAGAGAGGTGGGGGGGAGGGAGAGAGGTGGGGGGGAGGGAGAGAGGTGGGGGGGAGGGAGAGAGGTGGGGGGGAGGGAGAGAGGTGGGGGGGAGGGAGGGGGAGGAAGGGGGGAGGGAGGGGGAGGAAGGGGGGGGAGGGAGAGAGAGAGAATATTAGGAAATGAGTATCCAGAGGAGTGATTTACTGAGGAGGGCGGGTCACTGTCCATGTTGCTCAAGGAGAAGTTGGAAATCCCAGATGGGGAGTCTAGGAGGTGGAGCTGGCCTTTGCAGCAATGATGACTGCAGGCCCTGAGGTGCAGGATGGGCTTGCTGAGGAAGAGGTGAAGCAATTGAGGACATGGAGCTCCATGGTCACAGGGGAATTCTATGACCAGAAGTAGGTGAAAGCACTCTAGTGTGTGGCTGGGCCTTAACAGAAAACAATTTTTACATAAAATAAAGGAGAGCCTCGGGAACCAGAATAATACTTTTGTTTTCTCAACAGCCAAGAGCCTTGGCCTTAAATTGATGGAAAGTACATGAAAAGAAGAAGAGAGGAACATAAAAGTTTAGGCTATGCTAAAGCTTCTTTCCTAATGTGGAAGACTCTGAGAAATAGATAAGCCTTCTGGGAAAACCTGGGGCCCCTGTTAGTCACTTGATCAGAATGGTTGAATCAAGAGATTTCCTCACATTTAAAAATTCCTGGCTATGCTGTGTAATATTCATCTCTGTAGATAATAAAAATTAAAAATAGAAGAGATGAGATTCCATGTCCTAAGAGTACAGTCTTTTGAAAAGAAATACATATGATCCTATGGTGATTACAAATGCCTAGATGTTATATAGGTCACAAAAGGACCCGGCATGTTGTTGCTGCCTAGGGCAATCAGAACTTACCGCCAGGTCTCTGCAGCCGAGTAGAGGAGGAGTTGAAAACCAGTCAGTGATTTGAGGCTATTCCGATAGCTAAGTCAGGCCCAGAAAGCCCTTAATATTTCCAGGAGACATTGAGGCCTGAGCCATTCAGACCTAGGTTAGCTACTGCTTCAGTCTATGCGAAGGGATGTAAGGGTAGGAGCAGAAAAGTGAGTCATGAGACTCACTGTGTGAACATACCACGTGCTTTTATGCCTCCATATGGCTGGTCCCTCAATCTGGAATTCCCATCTCCTAGAGGAATAACAATGCTAGTACGTTTTCAATGGGGCATCCTGGGAAAATCCTTCCTGAAAAAAAGGAGAAATAATTGTTAGAGAAAGCCTCAATAATACTGACATTTATAACACCTAATATTTGAGGCAGAGTACTATTCTTTACAACTGTATGAGGTCAGTGCTTTATCCTTATTTCACTAATGAAAAATAACTTGCCCAAAGTGTTATACAGTTGTAACTGCCGATGTCAGTATTTCCATCTAAATCTCTCAGATTTAAACTCCTTGTTCTTAACCACCATACTTTTAGGAATCCTCTTATATTCTCAATTCTGTTGTTGAATATGTGAAATAAGAAATGCTTAAACTAGTCACAATTGTGTTGACCAGTTTGGGTATCCTCTCTTCCTGGCTGCTGGAAACACACAGCAGGATCTAGAGGCTGCAGGCATGGAGCAAATAGTGATGGTTTTATTATCTCACACATTTTTTCATTAAACCAAAAAATCTAATCAAATAATTTCTTAATCAAAGAATTCTAAATGTTCCACTCTATATTTAGGCTACAGTTCAAGTTAGGTTACCATCCAAGAGGTCTTACAATTTGGTTCTACCTTATCCACTCAAATTTATTCAATTCATTTCCAAGTCTGCAGACAATTATGGAGATCTAGGAGTGTGCCAGTCACTACAATGGGAAGAAGAAACAAAAATGGAATACACACATTTCTCCAGGATCCTATAGACTTGTTTGCATTTAAAGGTAATATTCTAAGTGCTATAGTGAAGGTATATTCCAAGTATGGTCAACACAGACACAAAAATGATAAACTGCCTAAAAAGGCAGGATAAGGTAACAGAGAATGTGAAATTTGAGCTAGGTATTGAAATATGAACAATAGTTTATCAGGCAGAGAAGAGGTAGAAGGGCATCTCAAGGAGCAGCAGAGCAAAGCATGAGAATGTGAAATAGTATAGTGTGCTCAAATAATGGCAAGGAGCTCAGTGAAGGACCAAGCAATTACATGAATGAAGGAAAACAGCAGAAGAGAAGGCTTGAAATGCAGCATGGGGCCAGACTGTGAAAGCCCTTGCATGCCATGCTAAGGATTAAACAACAATTATGGGTTTTAATTAAAAAAAATTAACATTGATTTTTTTTTTAGCATTCAATATCAGGTATGTGCATAACAAAATCTAGAGAGTTTTAATTTGCTTATGTCCCCTTGTCTGAAGAACAATCTCTTGTCCACACTACAGTAAGGGCCAGGGAGAAATTCTTTCCTCTCAGTCTCCTAATATAATTAATTTTGCACATATTTAAACCTGAGATGAGTACTTGTGATTTTATCTCCCAGGTTTTCTGGGAAGAAAAAAACAAATCAAATCATGAGTATTAGGAAGGGAAATTTTGTTTTTAAAAAGTGTATTCTTGCAGGTAGTGAAAAATGAATTGAGGCGAAGGAACATTTCTCCATCTTCCCTTATATAACTTTTTAATTCAGCCATAATTTTCTCTTCATTGCACTCCAATATATCATGCCAATTCCAAACTCCAGCCTGGTCTTTTTCTTGTGTTCATTCTGCATTCTTAGGGACAGAATGCTTCTCCCTCTTCACTTCCAAATCCAATACTATCTCCCCTTCAGGCAAAAGCAAGTCCTGACTCCTCAATAAGGTGTATTAGGTCAGATTCTTCAGAAGCAAGCCCTGTGACAAGGATTCCTGAGCAAGTAATTTATCAAGAAGTATACTCAGGAAAAACTAGCAAGAGAGCTGGGAGAAGAAGGACAGGGGAGAGGAAAAGCCAAACAAGGGTTCAAGCCCTAGCTCAATCCTATGGGGAGTTCTGGAGTGCTAATTTTACCTCAAGTTTGTGCTGCCTCCATGCAATGGAGGTGGACTTTCGTTCTCCCACACCAATCAATCATTGGCTGTTGGCTCTTCCCAGGAGGGAGGTGTGGATGGTGCAAAACTACTAGGCACTTCTGATTTTCTGCACCAGCAGGCAAAGCCACTCCAGTGGCCCATGGCCAATCCTCTGAAGACAGTTTCAGGTAGAAACCATTAAATGCAAAGCACACAGAACCTGGGGTTTGGATGCACAGAATGATGGGTATTCTAGGGGATCTGGATGGAACAATGACAGGTTCTAGTAGAACCTGCTCCAGCCGGACTGGTGTGTTTTCTAAAATTCTCTGTGAGTTATTTTGTCTGCCATTCACAGTGAACCTGTGCTTCTTTTAAGTGTTCCTTGGTGCTTAGCCTACTTTCTGGCACACAGAAAGGAAACACTTTTTCCCCCAAGTAATGTTGTATCTCTAGGAAGAATTTCAAACCAGTTTACCTCCTTGAGATTCCTTTATATCTGAGGAACCTACCAAAGTCCAGGGAAGATCCTTACCATATGAGTATCTGCTTAAGTGCAGCCTGGGGCCCAATGCACTCCCAATATGAACCCTATGCTATTTCTTAGAGTCTACAACAACTCCTGTAGTTCAAGAGTATGAGGTAGTGCATCTGTCAATCCAAGTGTAAAACCATAGGAATGGAGACTAATTTAGTCAGCCGATGGTAAAGCATCAAGGGATCCTTGGTGACTCCAAAATGCAGTTTGCCAGCATGGAACCTGTTCAAATGTAATAGGTCTCCCAAGTTAATGCACTAGAAACTGGCTCAATAAAACCTTTTTAAAATGAAAAGTGTAGTAGAAAATTGACTGTCGGCCATGTGAGGAGACTCCTTTTACTTCTTTCATTTTTCTATTTTTTCATAGATGGATAGCAATCTAAGACATTTACATGTAGAAGGAGCCCTGGGAAATTGCTTAACTAAAGCACCTTTCAGCCTAGGCTGGGAGGAACAAAGTGACGTCCGTTGATTTTTCTGAATCCAAATTCAAAATGAATGCATTGTATTTATACATGTATCTCCTCCTTTATATCACTGTACCATTTCTGAGGGAAAAGAAGAAATCTTGGAGAAAAGTATGTTGCTAATATATATGATCTGCCCTTTTGTCTGCTGTCAAGATTACAACAGTAACAACAACTTCCTTTTTGTGAAACAAAGAGCTAATCAAGGGGCATCTGGGCATCTGCTGTTGGCTAATGCAAAAGAGCAGGTCAGCATATATCTTTATAGCCAGACTCCATTCATAGTTCTTTCTAACTCTGTCTTCTTACCTTGACCTTTTCTGGTCTAGAGATCTGAAAGGCTGGCTTTTTAAAGCTTGTCCAAACTCTTCTGGTTGGAATACTGAGGAAGGGCTGCTGGAGCCATTAGATATCTTGAATTAAATTTGCTTAATCAGGGCTTCCCTGGTGGTGCAGTGGTTGAGAGTCCGCCTGCCGATGCAGGGGTCACGGGTTCGTGTCCCGGTCTGGGAAGATCCCATGTGCCGCGGAGCGGCTGGGCCCGTGAGCCATGGCCGCTGAGCCTGCGCCTCCGGAGCCTGTGCTCCGCAATGGGAGAGGCCACAACAGTGAGAGGCCTGCGTACCAAAAAAAAAAATAATAATAATTTGCTTAATCAGTCATTAAACTTAAAAGACAAGGAAATCTTGCATGTAAATATCAACTCTCAATAACCTATAATTTCTTTACTTCCTTCTTCTTCTGTAATTATTATGGATTCCCTTACTTTTTAAAGTTGTTTTACCTTTCTGAAAATATCAGATGTAAGGTTGAAGTATTAAGGATATTTAGATTTTACTTTGCACAGAACACTGTACAATTCAGAGTGAATCACTGTTCTTTATTTGATGGGGTTTATAGTCTGAATAGTTAGAAAAATTCCCAAGGGAATGCTGGGAAGCTGAGAGCATAGTGAAGGTAACTACGATAAACGTCTTAGCATCATGCAGGAAAAACAAAAAGATACCAAGTTTTCTTTTCTTACTACAGAGCTAATATGAAATGTTATCTAAGGTAAAATGGCAGTAATCCCTGTCATTTGTGCAAGGGATTACTATTATGTAGAAATATTAGAAAATGCGTTTATTGTAATAATTAAGATCATATTAGTATCTTAATGTTATTCCAGTTTTAATATATTAGTTATTTTAATTACTTGGATCTCATTGCTTTTAGGGCAAATCTATTTCTCACACTCACATCATCTCTTCATTTATTCATACAACAAGCACTTATTGAGCACTTCCTGCCTTCCAGGCCCAAAGTTACACAATCTGGATTCAGTGGTAAGAGGCACAGTCCTTCCTCTCAAGTTGTTCACAGTCTAGTCGGCTGTGACAGTCAGGGCTCCTCTCAGTTGCAAGCCACAAAAGCTTTGCTCTCTGAGTTAAGCAGGGAAATAATTTCATTAAAGGACACAAAGTAGTTCAAAGAATCATCCAGAAAGAAAGAGAATCCAATTCAAGTCAATAGACGCCAGAAACAATGTCCAAAATGACACCACTATAGAAGCAGCAAGGGCGTCTGTGCTGCAGGCACAAACACTAGACCCTGCAGCTTGCCCTGGAAACACAACTGGTACCAGGCACTATAGGCTGGCACTTTCACCTCTACTCCTGCTGCCTGCCCTAGGTGACCTGACATTGCTTCAACTGCTGTCATAATCACCTGAAAGAGTTCCTCCCAGTCTCTGCTTCTTTCTTTGCATTATTAATCTTGGTTTAAAAGGTCCTGTGGGTCTGTGTGCCTGGGCCTATGAAAAAGAGAAGTCAGCAAAGTGAGTATCTGACATGTTCAGCTTCTGTAGTGGAATTTTCCAAATTTAAGAATGATATTGGCACGCAGGACAACCACAGTGATGTCCATTCCAGTCCCCGATTTTGGTTACCCAAAATCAATTTGTACTTTTCTTTCCTTATTTACACAGCCTGCCCTGGAATGTTTATAAAGAAATGAGCTTACAGGATTTACTGATAAGAGAATGATGTCAACATAACACAGAAGTTGCTTATGATTTTTCTCAGAGTACAAATGTTTTGTGTCATCAGCTGATAACTAGCGACTGTTTACACAGCTGAACACAGTAGGCTGTGGAGGAGCACCGAACTGTACATGGTGCCCATTCACATGCTCCCTCCTGTGTATTCTGGGCATGCGCTCTGTTCAACAAGTGCTCATTGTGTGATTTCTGCCCAATCTTTGTACATTTGCCCTTGTCTCCAGATATCAGCAGCCTCAACCCTCTTCTTACATACAATCCATTAAAAAAAATAAAGTCCAAGATATTCTGTGGTATTTACTAGGAATTACAACATCTTAAAAAAAACTGGGCTAGAATAGCTGTTGTACTTGTTATTGCTCTGGTTACAAAACTGCACAGATTTTACATGCTTGCTCCAATCTATTTTTTCTGATAAGCCCTGTAACTATTTGTAAAAGATTTTTCAGGACATGAGGTTTCTAGGAACATGTAGATATGCTACAGTAGAAACACAAACTTTAGAAAGTGCTTTCATTAACATGATGCAAAAAATCTCATACAGCCATACACACTCTTACCCTCTCCCCAAGAGGAGTAAAATTCACAATTTTTGGTGCCAGCAACAAGTCATGTGTGACTGTGTGATGTCCCATTCTCCCTTAGTTCTGTCACGAGTCTATCTACAATGTATGGACTAGACTGGAAGGTTCACCGCTGACTAGCACATCTATACAAGATAGTGGGGAGAGGAAGAGGAAAGAAGAAAATAAGTTCAAATTTATAATTACAGGGCTTCCCTGGTGGCGCAGTGGTTGAGAGTCCACCTGCTGATGCAGGGGACACAGGTTCGTGCCCTGGTCCGGGAAGATCCCACATGCCATGGAGCGGCTGGGCCCGTGAGCCATGGACGCGGAGCCTGTGCTCCACAACGGGAGAGGCCACAACAGTGAGAGGCCCGCGTACCGCAAAAAAAAATTATAATTACATACAACACAGAACAAATAAAGAAATATGGGTAAGAGCCATAGTTGTTACCTCTGAAGTTGGTTTGGAGGCAATAATTTGTGTGATTTCCCTCTTTATTAATATTTCTGCGTGGCATTTGCTATCAGCCACCACCTCTCTCGGGTAGGGTTCTCTGACTAAGCTGTCATCACTGAAGGATCTGAGTGCTTTGTGGTACTCTTGTACAGATCTGCATTAAATTTTGCCACTGGAAAAATAATTATGTGGAATTCTACAGTTCCTGTCCATTCTCCCCCCTTTCCCATTTTGCAGCAGCAAACTTAGTGATAGCCAAGATAAGCGCTCCATGTGCTGACGGAAACATTCCTTCATTAGGGATTGAGATAAACCAAAGCTTCAGGGCAAGGAAAGCAAAAATTTTCAAGTGGATCATTAGATGACTAGGTCTAACACTAACAGAAGACTCTCCCACTTTTAACCTTTGTTTCCAAGACCCATATATTCTGGTGATGGAAGAAATAGTGTTATACATTGAGATACAATTCAGAGAATTTGCTTCCGCAGCAGTGCCTGAGTCTTTAATAGGCCATACCATAATTTTACATGTCCAACTGCTTTTAGTGAATGCAGTCCTAAGTCCATTGCCTTTGCCTCTTTTCTATAAAGTGACTATTCATTAGTTGGGAGCGCTGTAATGTTTATAATAAAGTATTCTTTGATTCCTCAGATTGTAATTCTGATATGAGCAGGGAAAGCAAACCTATCACCAATATCCAACTGACATTCCTTCCATGATGGTAAGGATCCAGCATAATTGGACTTCAACTGGTTGGCTGGCTCCCCTGAGATATTATCCCGTATTAGGATGGGGAAGAGTTGGTCACCCAACATTGGTTCCTGCTGCTTACATATTGCTCACTCCTCACTGGAAGTAAATAGGCCAGCCTTGGGGAAGTGTGGTCCATAATGAGCTCCTGAATGACTTTATTCTTGACACCAAGGACACTTTGTTTTTCAGCCTATTGAGCAGAGGCTGGAGTGACTGTGGAAAGAGGCTGACCAACATTCACAAAGAGAGTCATTTTGTCCACCTGATTATTGAAAGCCTTCCCCAGCAAGGAGGCCTTTTTATTAACATTTGCATTGGAACCAAAGTTCTTCCATTTTGAGCCAATCCCAAAATGTCCACCCATGCTTCATCCAAGCTCCTTGACAACAATCTTCCAATTTTGTTATCCCAGTATGAAGAGTCTTCTTTACAAGGTCATATTTCCTTCAAGGAAAGGTGAACAATCAGATATACCACTTAAAGTTCAGCCTTACAAGGAGGATTATTTTAACCTTGTAAGGAAAGACTAGTTGCCTCATCCATCACCAGATAGGCCCCAGATGTTGGCTCCTTGAGGGTTTGCCTCAGTTGCAAAAGCCACCCTCCCTGAGGGCACAACTTTCCCAGGGCAGCACATACCCAGTGATTGATTGAGATGGAAGTATAGAGTCCTGGCCATTAGCCTAATGCAGTGCAATGCTGTTCACTATGATGTAGAGATCCCCATGGGGCTGACCAAGTTGTGTTATTCCTCCATCACCATTTGACTTCTTCCTCTGCTCAATCCTGCTTTTCCTCCCTTTCTTAGGTGTTGATTCTTAATAAATGGTCTGCACTACAAACTCCATCTAGTTATTTCTGGAGAACCTAAGCTGTGAGACCATCTATAAATGAAGCTCAAGTGTTTTCCTTCTCAATCAACTAGTCTGGGAACTGACTCATAGGTAGCGGTTGAAGGAAGTTTGGCTATGTTGTAGGATTAGCTGCACTGGAGTGAAAGTTTCATGTTCATGTAAAATAGCTGTGCTTTCAGGACTTGCTTAAAGCTAGAACTTTTATGTACACTTCCACCTGATGATAGAGTGATTAAGGGTCTGCCTAATTTTATGGGCTAGTGTATTAGATAAAACCCAGTTTACAATGAATTGCTCAGATCATATGGTCACCAATTAATCCATGGTCAGATTTTTAGTTACAAAAATAAAAGCTGACTATACAAGAGTCTAACCACTTTCCCAAATATGTGTGGCTTCATTCCCCTAACCTGCAGAACTTCCCTGAGATTCTCTTTTGAGGGAGAATTGATCCAGGCATATCCAAATCTTCCAAAGACACTGCGGGCACAGCTGGTCTACTGCATGACAGAGAAATGAGCTCTTATTCCACCAAGTCTTACATGATGAAGCATTTCCTAAACATTGAAAGAGAGCTTAGATGCAGGTGACAAATGACCACTACTAGACCTTCTTACTATTACATTTCAGAAAAGTATGATAAGCTTTGTAATAGAGTAAAACTTTAATCCTGCTTGACTGCTGATGCATGGTGCTGGGTTCCCTCCCTCTTTGTTGTTTGGCCTGAGGCAAGCCAACACTGGAGACTACTGGGCTCTTCGGTGGGGCTAATGACAGACTCTGGGAGGGCTCACGCCAAGGAGTACTTCCCAGAACTTCTGCTGCCAGTGTCCTTGTCCCCATGGTGAGCCACAGCCACACCCCGCCTCTGCAGGAGACCCTCCAACACTAGCAGGTAGGTCTGGTTCAGTCTCCCCTGGGGTCACTGCTCCTTCCCCTGGGTCTTGATGCACACACTACTTTGTGTGTGCCCTCCAAGAGTAGAGTCTCTGTTTCCCCCACTCCTGTCAAAGTCCTGCAATCAAATCCCACTAGCCTTCAAAGTCTGATTCTCTAGGAATTCCTCCTCCCGTTGCCAGAAACCCAGGTTAGGAAGCCTGACGTTGGGCTAAGAACCTTCACTCCAGTGGGTGGACTTCTGTGGTATAAGTGTTCTCCAGTCTGTGAGTCACCCACCCAGCAGTTATGGGATTTGATTTTGCTGTGATTGCACCCCTCCTACTGTCTCATTGTGGCTTCTCCTTTGTCTTTGGATGTGGGGTATGTTTTTTGGTGAGTTCCAGTGTCTTCCTGTCAATGATTGTCCAGCAGCTAGTTGTGATTCTGGTGTTCTCACATGAGAGAGTGAGAGCACGTCCTTCTACTCTGCCATCTTGGTTCCAATCAAGGGGTTAATTTCAAATGTAGAGGTCAAGCTGCTGCCTGCTGACCTCTCTTCTGGCTCTGTAACTCCTGATTCCCTTTAAATTTAGTCATTTTTTTCCAATCAAAAGGAATCCTAGGAAAAAAAGTACTCACCTCTTAGAATTCCTTATATATTCTAAGTCACTCCCAGACATTTTAGGTGAAATCCAATAGATGAGAGTTGCTGGAAAGAGATGCTGAGTTTTTCATCCCAAACAAGGTTTGGCTTGAAGCCATAAGGATTTCTTTCTTTCATCTTGAAGGATCATAGCCCCAGTTGTTTCCCCCTACCCTACAGTACCTCAGTGACTGCCTTGACATTAAATTGTATTTTCTGGCCTAAATGAGTTCATTGTTTACCTTCCCAAACACCTAGATTACTCACAGGCTTTTTGGGGCCAAAGAGGATGTATGCTAAAAGACTGTAATAGGTTTAAGCACTGTATACATTTCCATCCAAACAGGGATTACAAGATTACCTTATTCAGGGACCAGACTAGAGTGTTTCTCTGTTGAAAGAGGCTGATTTGGCGAGGCAAAAGAAAACAAAATCCTTTTCACAACTTTGCTCAGGGGGACTTGAATTTAAAACCTAAGGAAGAGAGGAAGGAGGGGCAAGGTGAGGAAAGATGTAATTTGTATAACTGAAGTTCTATTGATGGGAACACCAATACCGCCAGATTTAATTATTCCTTTCATCTTGCCTTATTTCACTCTTGAAGATCAATACACTTGTCCTCTTCTGAAGAAGCAATGATTTCTACAATCTAAACATAAATTTAATCATGTGCTGCCATTTCAGTGATTATAGACTCTGTCAAAGACATAGCCCATTATAATTATTTTCTCTGTCATTCGCCATAAGAGAAACACTTCAGGCAACACTAAAACTTAATCACTAAACACAATATCAGTTCCACAAATCGGTCTTATTAGATGGCCATTTTACAAAAGGAGTAAAGCTCATTTCCTAATACTTTAATTTTCTGCTAAATTTCAAACTGTGTTTACATACAGAAATTGAACTACTGCCATATTTTGTATGAAACATAAATGGAATGTTATCATGAGAATATTGTTATTAAAACTGATTCTTAATGCAGCATATGCAAATTTCTAAGGTCATTAATCATTGTGGGTAGTTTATTTACTTCCTCTCTAAAAAGGAACGGTATGTTAATGCTAAAAATGAGTAGTAAGTATAGATTATAGAAATGCTTAAAAAGAAATAAATTGAACTGTAATATTAGAAGACAAAACACTTATCAGAAAAGTGGCAGCCCAGATGACCTCCAAAACTCATTCAAATCCAAGAGATTTCAGGTTAAATATGAATTACACGAACAAATGTAAAATTGTGAAAGATGCCAATGGTGTTTTAACTGTAAGCAGATGTTCCAGTAATGCCAGAGACATACCTTATGGTACTTCTGTCTTTACAACATGATTCTATAGCATAAATATGAAGAAACTCAAATATGTATATATCAATTAAAAAATAAAAGCATGACAGTTATTCAATCTTATTACAATCAAATACAGTAATACCACATACTATGGGAAATTAGAAGTATGTGTGTATATGTGAATGAACATGTGTATGAGCATGTGTATGTACATATGTGTGTATGTATGTCTGTTTTGTTTACATAGATGTAAGACTGTTATGTATATGTGTTTTCAAGTGTGCTCTTGATCTGTACAAATAAAATTGATAAATATATTTCTTTGGAGGAAAAAGCAACTTGCTTAAAGTCCTTTTAAGGACAAAAGTAGGATCTGTTATAACATCAAACATTTTGTTTTAAAAACAGGAATTTAACAATATGTAGAAATTCATGACAAAATCAACTAAAATTATCCCAATTTTTTTCAAAGCAGTGAGGAGTAACTGCTGATTAAAATGATTTTAGGAGACGCTCTAAAGAGTGCATTTTATTATTCTGTTAAATTTTTTTATTATGAGCTATTTAAAACTCACAAAATGTCCACAGAAAAAATAAAACAAATGTCCTGCAGCTATTATTAGATTTA
This sequence comes from Delphinus delphis, assembly GCF_949987515.2. NCBI lineage: Eukaryota > Metazoa > Chordata > Mammalia > Artiodactyla > Delphinidae > Delphinus > Delphinus delphis. Next base: position 89,646,505 of record NC_082684.1, read on the forward strand.
GTTAAATGTACCATTTAACCATATTAACTTAAAAAAATGTTGTATTTTTAGTAGGAGGTCCTGTATGCTCTTTCAGAAACTCATTTCTGTCCTTATCTCCCCACAAGTAGTCAGTCCCGAAGCCTTGTATCCTTTCTGTTCATGATTTTGCACTTTTTAATCATGTTAAACATATAATGCTTTATCTGCATGTTTTTATACTTTATGGAAATAACAATCCTATTGTAAATGTCATTCCATACTTATCTTTCTTTGCTTAAAATTATGTCTTTGAGATTTACTTACATTGATACATATTTATATTGATAGCTCTAGTGAATTAATTAATTGCTATATAAGATTTACTGTAAAAGTATAACACTTTATCTTTGTCCATTCTCAAACTGATAGACACTTATTTCCACATCTGTTGTTCTTTTAATCTATCAAGCAAGGATTATTCTTGTACATGTCCCCTTGTGCACATATGCAAAAAATATGCTATGGAACTTGACTAGAGGAAGAATTGTTGAGTTGCTGAGAAGGGCATCTTTGACTTTATTAGATCAAAAACTTGCTTCCATTGTGTTTGTACAATTTATATAGTGGTGTATGAACTTTTATATTATCCCACATCCTTACCCAAACGTGTTATTATCAGGACTTTAAAATTTTGTCAACGTGAAAGATATAAAATGATAACTCAACATTTTGCTTCAATTTGCACTTTGCTAATTGCAAATAAGCCCATCATGACATGAGTTCCAAATATTTTTCCAGTTTTCATTTGCTTTTATAGTTTAGTGATGGTATCTTTCCAACTTTCTTTCCATTAATTTTTCTTTTTCTATTTGTATTTTCTTTTTACTGTTTTCTTTGTGTTTATCTTTTGTCCTTTTTTCTCCAGATTCTTAAGGTGAATTCTTAACTTATTTTCTCCAGTCTTCATTTTTTTCTTTATTTAGATATGCATTTAAAGCTTTCCTTTTATTCTTAAGACTTTCCTCTGGAGACAATGGTTCATCCAATGCAGTAATTTAAACAGTGGGAATTTTTTTTTTTTGCGGTACGCGGGCCTCTCACTGTTGTGGCCTCTCCCGTTGCGGAGCACAGGGTCTGGACGCGCAGGCTCAGCGGCCATGGCTCACAGGCCCAGCCACTCTGCGGCATGTGGGATCCTCCTCCCAGACCGGGGCACGAACCTGTGTCCCCTGCATCGGCAGGCGGACTCTCAACCACTGCGCCACCAGGGAAGCCCCCAACAGTGGGAATTTTAAGAACAACAGGCTGAAGTATGTAACAATTGTTTAAAGGAATTCTTTTGTGTTCCTTGCTATCACATAATGCAGGTGCCTAGCTGGTTGGGGCTGGTTTTGCATACATAATACAAATTTAATTGTGCTTAAGCTGGCATGCCCAGTAATCATGAACAAGTGCTTTTTCCAACTGAGAAGCTTCAGCTCTGCTCCCTTTAGGTCGTCTTACAAAGAAAGAAGTTAGAATTCTGTTTAATAAGATCAGTGAACCCTAGTCAGCAGAACAACTTCTAGAAACGTAACTGATTGACTAGGGAGTTATCCTTAGATACTATCAGCTTAATCCAGTGTCTTCTAACTATGCCTCTCAATACATATTATGGTTTTATGACTTGTCTTTATAAAAAGTTTCTAAGTGAGACATAAGAGTTGAGGTTTTCAGGGAAATTATTCTTTTACCCAGTAAATAAATTTCCTATTTCTTTTGGGGAAAAATGATAAAGAAATATATATATATATATATATATATAGAGAGAGAGAGAGAGAGAGAGAGAGAGAGAGCTATCATTCCATTTGTTTCCCATATTTTCTAGTCAATTTATGTTATATTTTCATTAGAAATTAATTAATTATAATTTTACTAGTACTTAAAGAGAAACGTTTTCCTGTGACTGAATTTGTATTTATACTAAATTTTGTTTGAAGTAAGTAGATTTTATCATAATTAAATTTAAAAGTTATAATTGCATTTCTCTGTTAAAACTTAGCTCATTTTTGTAAGGTTACTGAATAGTTTCATTAGTCTATTTTGGATTTTGAAAGCAAAATGATATAGAGTAAAAAATCAGGGTTTAGAAATCAAACTGTCTTAGATTGAAATCCTGGCTCTGCTATTCACTAGCTGTGTGCACTTGAGCAATTTAGTTAATTCTCAGTCTCAGTTCCTTATCCTTAAAATGGAAATAATAACACCCCCACTTCTAAGTAAATCTTATTTACTTCTGTGTAAATATGATTAATAAATATATGTATTTGAAATATCTGATCTCTAAACAAGTTTTGAGAGGGCTGATCAGCTTCTCTCACTCCTTCTCTGTCTGAATTCTGCACTTAATTTTGTATTTATTTATTTTCAAATTGAAAAAATTATAAGCACCCAGTTAAACAAGAGTGTAAAACAAAATAAGTCTACCTCCTACCCCAGACCTCCAAAGGTATATCTTCCCATTAAATTCTTCCAATTTCTTATTCTCTTTATAGAAATAATCAGCACACACTCATAATCTATGTATGTATGACTGTTCAGCATCTTGTTTTTTTACCTAACAATACATCCCATTAAGTGCACATACAGCTGCCTCATTCTTTTGCCTGGTTGCATAGGACTCTGTTCTAGGGATGCGCCAACATTTATTTGACTGGTCCCTTGTTGATGAAAATTTAGGTTGTCAGTGTTTTTTTTAAAAAAAATTATTACAGTGAACAACTTTGTACATACATCATAGTACACATGTATAATAATACTAGAATAGCAATTTTATGGAAAGGAAATTATTGAGTCAATAATTTCTTCATTTATATCATGCAGAGTTACTGTGAGAATTTAATGGAATAATTCAGATACACTGCTTAATGTAAGGTCCCGCATATAGTAAACAATCAGTAAACATTCTGTATTATTAGTAGGGCACCTATGGGTCTCAACGCCTGCAGGCAAAGCAGTATCCAGGAGCATCAAGGAAGCTCTCCAACAGAGAGGCAGGTGCTGGCTGTTGGGAGCATGAGCACTCTGGTAGCAGGCGTATATGAGAATAGCAGAGGGATCGGAGGGGATGTGGGCAGAACACTGAAGGTGCCTGCTCCAAAAGCACTCATTGCATTATTTTATTTTTCTTAAAGAGTGACATAGATGTCATTGGAAATGGTCTTACTGGACCCAATAATTACTGGACCCAATGGGCTTAAATGATAGATCATTGAGTAAAATGATCATTTTTGTTCTGCGTGATATAGAACAACCAGTATGACAATTTTTCATGTTTTAGTTGAACACTTTGGCAAGTTTTAGTCATTTTATGTAGGCATTTAAGGCAAAGGAAGTTTAAGCTTTATTTCTTAAGTTTATTCCGTAATATTTAGTACTGATATCAGAACATTCAACCACCTTCTACGATGAGAAAGCCAATAAACTGGAAACTGGTTTGTAATCTCCAGTATCAGGCATTCGTGTCTTTGGCATTAGAGCTGATGTATCGACTCTGCTTTGTGGTTCATGCCAAAGCAGGGGCCTCACAAATCCCACTTTTTAATTGGATTTTTTCCCTTTTTGTAACAAACAACTCTCTATTTCTATATTAGGAAATATTCTTCTTCCCTGCTGAGTGCTTAAAGGTTAAGCATTCAAGAAAGGAGGCAGATTTATTCTGGCTTTTTATTTTCACATATTGGATTGCTTTCTTAGTATTTACTGAGAATTCAAAATGTGAGAGCTTCTGAAAACTAAGATGCCTTGCTTCTTGTCCCTGAAGCTAATAATGAGAAGAAAGAAACCATTAGAACTAATAAGATATTTCTTTATATTTAAATGAAGGACAACTGTATGCATTTTTTTTTTTCAGCAAAAAAATCTACGTATTTAACCTCCTTACCAACCACCATACTATCCACAGGGAAGTTCTGTATCCTGTGAGCCTGTGAGCCTAACTTGGAACTATGCACCTTTATGGTTGCTCTGCCATGACGCGCATAAAGCGTGTCTACTTTATGTCCTGTCTACTTTCAGGGAGGTTATCTAAATCTCAGAACCCAGAGTCTATTTATGGTCCTGGATGCCAAGCTACTTCTGCTACTAGGCTATTTAAAACATTTTGTGAACAGTTATTATTTCTAATGACCGAGGTGCTTATCAGTAAATGACAATGAAAATCAACACCAGAAGGTGGTAGGAGCTTGAGGAGGCTGGTGGGTGCTGGTTGGCAGGACTGGCCCCTGGAACGACTGCAGGGCTCATCTGCGGTGGCTGCCATCTGCTGGTGGAAGGGGTTATTGCCCAGGTGGCTGTGAAATCTAGCGGAGATGTCTGGGTGGGTGGGGGTCTAAGCTGCCCACTTGCACTAACGGGTTAGATGGAGATTTCCAAAATGGCGCCTGCCAAAGCTGATATTAGCAAGGTGGCCTGAAATTGCACAAATGGCTCTCCCCAGTGTCTCAAACTCCAGGGAGAATTCCAGCTGGTTCCTGCGTCTTGGGCAGATGCTTCAAGATTAGTAAGTAGGTCTCCTTCACCGCAAAGGACCATGGACCCATGGACCATATCTGCGCACTTTTCAATCTGGTGTTTTGGCACTGTTTTTTGGGTTGAATGAGTCTGTGCACAAGTCCTTTAATAGCAGGTTTTCCATTCCTTGTAGTTCTATAATTTTCCTGGACATATTCCCCATTGGTTTTCAAAGATAGATGTTTTGGGATTTGGTTTCTCCTGTGCAGATCTAAGGGTTTGGGTGCCTGATGTGAAGCTCAAATCCCTCGCTCCTCAGGGAAAATAACTGTATCTTTGTGAATCTTCCTGACTGTGGATGACCGCAGCTAGGGTGTGGTGTTTCTCCTTGGTGTAATCGTGTATCTGTTTCTCCTACCCTCTAACACTGTCCTTGTACCCTTTGCTGTAGACACTGTGTTCATCCAGTTCTCAGGTCCCTTGAAGAGAAAATTATTCTATATATAGAGTAGATTTGTTGTGTCCTTGGGAGTTCAGGGTCTTCCTATGCCGCTATCTTGAACCCTCCTCTCTTTTATTCGAATACACAGATCTCTTTTGCTTTTCCTCCGCCTCTTTGGCAACAGTTTCTAAGCAGGACTTTCATACTTCATGGAAATGTTCATCCTAATTCCCTGCCCCCAGTCTTGTGCCTGTTATAAGTCACATTCTTCTAGGATCCTTTCCTGACTCTCGAAGTCTAGGTGAGGTATTTTGGAACTTTTCCTGTTGCATCACACCCTGTGCTTCCCTCCTTTCCCTCACAGAAGTTATCACTTTTCAGGGGACTGTGGATTTACCTGTCTTTATTCCTGACTGGACTATAAACTCTGTGACACCAGAAGTCATTGGCCTTATTTATCTCAGTAACCCCAGTACCCTAACACAGTGCCTGGCACAGAGTAGGTTCTCCCCAACAATTTGCTAAATCAATGACTCCTAATTCTATGTCTTAGCCCTGGCCTGTTTGCTATAATATAGCTGCCTGCCAAGCATTTCTAACTGTTTCTAGCTAGTACCTTTGCTTCGATATACCCCAAACTGAAATCCACTTCCTCCAAAACTCCAGATTATCTTCTCTCTCCATGGCAACACTGTTATTCCAATCCCTTGGACTCCAAACCCTGGCATCATCTCTGGCTCTTCTCTCTCCCTTGCCAGCCACATCAATGAGTTGACAAGCCTGTAGAATCTACTTTTTCAAAGTCTCTCCAATCTCTCTCTTTCACTATTCCTGCTTCCACAGTTCTAATATAAAAGATTTGGTACATTTTGACTAGATTACTAAAATAGACAGTCTTGTGGGTTTCAAACTCCAATCTTTTTCTAATATATCCCATTATTAGATTAATTTCTGAATAGTTCCAATTATATCACTTCCTTGTTCAAAATCTTCAAATAGTCCCTATTCTTTATCTAGTTAAACAAACAAATAGCCTAACATTTTAAGGCCTTCAATAATATGACACTGATCTGGCTGTTTATTTTTATTTCTTACTATTTCTTGCTCACAATAAGAATGTGATGCTGCAGTAAAACCACACCATTCTACCAGGAAGTCCTACACTTTCTTACCCATTAGTGAAATACCCTCCTTTCTACCCACCATATGTTGGAGGCCTCCTCGTGCATCAAGTTTCATGTTGGAGGCTGCGTCCTACATAAAGCCTTCCCTGATTTCACTCGATGAAATATGATATCTCTCATTTTTAAACCCCCAGAGTTCTTTGTTTCTCTCATATGGTACGCATCAGTACCATATTGTACCTGCCCTTTATTTTAATCATAATAAGACTCTAATACCCTTTTTTTTCTTCCTGTAAATTCAGTGAAGATAAGGATGATGGCTTATTTTTATTATCAACCTACCCAAGCACCTTATACATGGACATATATATATATATATATATATATATATATATATATATACACACACACACACACACACACACACCACACACACAACATAATGTGCAAGGTCTCATGAACTCACTGCTGAAACATCCATCCCCCTGCTCTCTTCTTTGCATATATTCATTAGGAAACATACACTAATACACTAATCATGGCTATATTTTTATATTCCTACGGTATCTAAGATGTCTCACTCCTTCAGCTCATAACCCTTTTGTAAACTAAGACTAGAGACACTGTAGGATCAGCTCTGTGTTCTCCTGCATATCAGGGAAACTCCCTTTATGGACCTGTACACCAACTAAAGGGGGACTCTCCCTGGAATCACGCACATTTCTGTATCTCCTGGGGCTTCAGACAGACACCAACTCCTAGACAATTTCAGAGAGTGCAGCTCTTTACCTTTCCAGGTAGTATTCATGTTCATATTTCCAGATTAAGTCACCAGCCCCTCTGAGACTTGGAAATAAGAGAAGGTTGTTCTTAGCGTGAACAAAAGGGACTTCATGCCTGACTTGTTCCCCAGGGAGAACAAACATGGCCATGTTTGCCCTCACCAAAGCACATTTGCAAGCTGAAAAGGACAGGGCATATTCATCCCTTTCCTGTTTAGAGTAATGGGGAGCCCAGCTGGGGCAGTTACTGGGTTTACAAAGAAAGAGGCAAAATTTTGGCAAGTCTTAGGGAGACCTAGCAACAAAACCCATTTCTCTCACCCCCTTTCCCATCCATTTGAAATGCAGGTTGTTTCAAAGCAGCATGAAATCCCTGGGAATTTCTTGTGCCCTTTCAACAAATCAGCTCTATGAAGGAAGATGACTCAGTCTCCTTTGCCCCCAAAAGCCAGAGCCAACTCTGGCTACCAGCAGTCTTCGCTTCACAATAGAACATTTTACCCCAGGTCTCCTCCCCCACCCCACCCCGACTCCAATCAGTCTCCTTGCTGCTTCAAATGGCATCAAAGAGGGCATGTGTACTCTAATTATTACTGCTCTTCTGGAAATACCTTTTTGATGGCCTGTATGTGCAAATGTACCCATTTACAAATGGACACCTCTCCTTATCAAATAGAAGAGGCCAATGCAAATGAAGGAACTCTTCTTCCTTTACACTGAGTTAACTTTTTTTGCAAAGGGGGCAGATCAGCTCTGGCCAATTATGAACTGGTTCTGCTGACTCTCAGCAATTTAAGTGTGTTAATTAAACTGGGAACTGCTTGCCTTCTGTGGTTCAGTAGAAAGGATTTGTAAGTGGAATATATATTTTAAATAAAATGTGTCTGCTGATTCTTTGTATTGGTCTGTAAACCGGTCCTGAGTTGGCCTGAAGCAAGAGCGCTGATGGAAAATTGAGACCCAGACACATTTCATTGCCTGATGGATGGGGAGAAGCCACCCAGCCATGTTGCCTCATTTTTCTCGGAAGGAGGAGGGGTTGCACCTCTGCTCAGAGAAAATAAATCACAGGGTCAGAGGTCAGAGGTCATGAGTCCATAAAGCTTTATGATCTGTAGCCGACAGTTATTTCTCTTGGATAGAGAAGCAGGAGAGCGAAAACTAAGCTTATTCTCTTTTTTCATGTCCTATCTCTCTGAATTTAATTTCCTTGTTGTTATGTTCAATCCCAAAACATTGCTTTCTCAGTGTTTCTATTATTTATTCTTCCCTATCTCATTCCTTTTTACTACTGTTTGCTCCAGCATCCTATTTACCTTTTCTCAGTAGTGTTATTACTGTTTTATTCGTTTCAGCCAGCTCTTCAACCTTCCCCAGGAACGTACTGTTAGTGACAACTTGCTTATTGACAAATTCCTGCCTCCTTGAAGAAATGCTGAATTAAATTATAGAGATAAACTCTTTGTGCTCTTGTAATTTTTTCTATTAAGTTTATTTCCTTAATTCAATATTTTTTTAATTTCTACATTTTAATTTGGCTTGGTATAGACAGAAGGAGAACAATACTTACACTATCTTTCTTATATTTATTTCTAATTCTTGCTTTCTAGTTTATTTAAAAATATAAAAGGTTTAGATAAAAATTAGGCTTAAAATCCATTATAGATTTCTCAGCAAATTTAACAATAAAATGAACCTGAGTACATGCATCTATGTGATTTATTTGGAAGGATATATTTCTGAATATTAATGGAGATGTCCATTTTGGTTATTTAAACAACAAAAGGAGTAAGAACAAAATAAAGAGTACAGCAGGAGAACTTAACAAATCTCACAAAAAAACAAAAATTTTTAAAAATGAGTCTGGAAGAGAAGAAATGGAGATCAGAGGCAGAAAGAATGTTACAGAATGAATCTGGAATGAGTCACGTGCTCCTCCACAGCCATCACAACCCTCATAAACTGCCAGTCCAGTGCTGTAACATCTCAGCTAGATTGAAAGCTCCTTTGAGGCAGGTCTGGGTCTTGTGCGGAATTCTGTGTCTAGTCTCTAGCACAACTCCTGACACACAATGAGTACTCATTAAGTGTGTGCCCAGTGAGTCAATGATTAAATGAAATTATCAAAGACTTATGATAATGGGGCTCCTACTGCAGGGCTGTTCTGTCACTCATATGTTCTCTATCAAGCTGTAGCTCATGTCATATTTCTTGTGGTCCTCCAAGTGTGCTGTGTTTTCTCACTTCAAGTTTCACATACTGTTCTTTCTGACTGAAGCAGACCCCAGTCTCCACCCACCTTTACCTACTTGTTCTGTTTAGTGTTCAGTTTAGATGAACTTCCTCAGAGAGCTGGGTGAGGTGTTGCAACCAAGAGCATGCATCAAACTCTACTGGAGTCGCATGTTTGACTTATCTGTACCTCTCTCTAGACTAAAAGTTTCTTAAGTGTAAAAAGAGTCTTACATATGTCTGTATTTCCAGGGTCTGGCCCAGAGCGTGAGGGTGAGTAGAAGCTCAGTAACATGCTTGTTGAATTAATAATGAACAAATGAGCACCAAGAACAAGAAAATGAAATGGAAAGGAGAAGTAAATAATGATGAGAAGGGATGTACTATTGCAAAGAGCTCGTCTGCGCTTACCTTGAGAATACAAGGTAAGATAAAGCACAATCTTATCAGAAAACTACATTGATTTTGATGCTAGTGTCATCCTACGTGGACCATGTGATTGGATATGTGTGCTGTTCTGGGAGAATACAGGTTAGTAAGAGGTTGATGAGAATAGAATGTTCAGTTGGACTACAAATGACTAGAAGGCACATGACAAATAGGGTGTGTGGGCATTACCTGGCCATGAATGGAAGACAGTTTGTTGGGTTGTCCCACTCTACATGCTGGAACTTTCTCCCCACTACCTTCTAACACATTCCTTTTCCTCTTATTAGGTTTATATTTTTATTCACTCCATGAAAATACCTTATTAATTTCTACTTCACTGTCTTTTCTCACAATATCCTTTTTTGTTTGTTTTTTCTTTTCCCTTTTCTTGTTCACCTATAAAATATGATTCTTCAGCAATCAGCTCAGTTGGGTATGGGGTCTGGGTTTTTCCAAACTTGTGTTGGCCTGCTAGTGGATGGAGCAAGGGCCCAGCTTGTCCCTGGATAGGGTCTGGGAGGCTGGAATTGCAGGCTGCAGGATCATGGTTTTCTTGCATCTGGTATCTGGCCCCTGGTGGGTGAAGCTGGTTCAGAGGCTAGGGCTAGCTTTCTGGAGAGCAGGGCTGGAGCCTGCCTACCGATGGGTGGAGCTGGATCTTGGTCTTCTGGTGGGCAGGGCTGTGTCTAGAGGTGGCTGTGGGCCCAGAAAGTCTTTAGGCAGCCTGGCTGCTGATGGGTGAGGCTGTCACTGTCCAGTTAGTTGTTTGACCTGAGGTGTCCAGCACTGGCACCTACAGGCTGTTGGGTGGGGCCAGGTCTTGGCACTAATGAGCTAGAGTGGATCCCAAGATGGCAACTGCCACCAGCAGTGTTCATGCAGTAGAATGTTCCCAAATATAGCTGCCACCAGTGTCCCCAGAGTGAGCTGCAGCCACACCCTGCCTCTCCTGAGACTCTCTAAGACTACTAGGTAGGCTTGCCCCGGCTCCTATCAAATTAGTCCTTTTGCCTTGCATCCTGGTGCACATGAGATTTTGTGTGTGCCCATTATGAGTGAAGTCTCTATTTCCTCCAGTCTTGTGGGTTTCCCAAAATAAAGGCACGCTGGACTTCAAAGCCAAATGCTCTGGGAGGTCATCTTCCCAGGGCAGGACCCCTGCCTGAGAGCCTGATGTGGGGCTCAGAACTCTTACTCCTGTGGGAGAGCCTCTTCAATATTATTCTCCAGTTTGTGGTTCACCCACTCAGGGGAATGGGACATAATTATATCGTGAGTCTGCCCCTCCTACCTGTCTCATTGTTGTTCCTTCTTTATGTCTTTAGTTGTAGAAGATCTTTCCTGATAGGTTCTAGTCTTTTTCATCAATGGTTGTTCTGCAGACAGCTGTGATTTTGATGTGCTCGTGAGAGGAGGTGAGCTCAGGGTTTTTCTACTCCACCATCTTGGCCAATCTGTGGGCATAGAGGGAACATAATTCAACATAATGAAGGCCACATATGACAAACCCACAGCTAATACCATTCTCAATGGTGAAAAGCTGAAAACATATCCTCTGAGATCAGGAAGAAGACAAGGATGCCCACTCTCACCACTTTTACCAACATAGTTTTGGAAGTCCTAGCCATAGCAATCAGAGAAGAAAAAGAAATAAAAGAAATCCAAATTAGAAAGGGAGAAGTAAAACTGTCAGTGTTTGCAGATGACAGGATACCATACATAGAAAATCCTAAAGATGCCACCAGAAAACTACTAGAGCTCATAGAGGAATTCGGTAAAGTTGCAGGATACAAAATTAATATACAGAAATCTGTTGCATTTCTATACACTACAAATGAAATATCAGAAAGAGAAATCAAGGAAACAATCCCATTTACCATTGCATCAAAAAGAATAAAATACCTACGAATAAACCTACCTAAGGAGGCAAAAGACCTGTACTCTGAAGACTGTAATATACTGATGAAAGAAACTGAAGATGATACAAACAGATGGAAAGATATACTGTGTTCTTGGATTGGAAGAATCAGTATTGCTAAAATGACCATACTACCCAAGGCAATCTACAGAATCAATGCAATCCCTATCAAACTACCGATGGCATTTTTCACAGAACCAGAACAAAAAATTTTTAATTTGTATGGAAACACAAAAGACCCCAAGTAGCCAAAACAATCTTGAGAAAGAACAGAGCTGGAGGAATCATGCTTCCTGGCTTCAGGCTATAATACAAAGCCACAGTAATCAAAAGAGTATGGTACAGGCACAAAAATAGACATATAGATCAATGGAACAGGATAGAGAGTCCAGAAATAAACCCATGCACTTAAGGTCAGTTAATCTATGACAAAAGAGGCAAGAATACACGATGGAGAAAAGACAGTCTCTTCAATAAATGGTGCTGGGAAAACTGGACAGCTACATGTAAAAGAATGAAATTAGAACACTCTCTAACACAATACACAAAAATAAACTCAAAATAGATTAAAGACCTAAATGTAAGACCGGACACTATAAACTCATAGAGGAAAACATAGGCAGAACACTCTGACATAAACTGCAGCATTATGTTTTTGGATCCATCTCCTTGAGTAAAGGAAATAAAAGCAAAAATATGCAAATAGGACCTAATTAAATTTAAAAGCTTTTGCACAGCAAAGGAAACCATAAACAAGACGAAAAGATAGCCCTCAGAATGGGAGAAAATATTTGCAAATGCTGTGACTGATAAGGGGTTAATATCTAACATATATAAACAGCTCATACAACTCAATATCAAAAAAACAAAAGACCCCGTTAAAAATGGGCAGAGGAACTGAATAGACATTTTTCTAAAGAGGACATGCAGATGACCAAGAGGCACATGAAATGATACTCAACATCCCTAATCATCAGGGAAACGCAAATCAAAACCACAATGAGATATCAACTCACACCTGTCAGAATGGATATCATCAAAAAGAAGACAAGGACGAGGGGAAGATGGCGGAAGAGTAAGACGCGGAGATCACCTTCCTCTACACAGATACAGCAGAAATACATCTACACGTGGAACAACTCCTACAGAACACCTACTGAACGCTGGCAGAAGACCTCAGACCTCCCAAAAGGCAAGTAAGTCCCCAGGTACCTGGGTAGGGCAAAATAAAAAAAGAATAAACAGAGACAAAAGGATAGGAACGGGACCTGCACCAGTGGGAGGGAGCTGTGAAGGAGGAAAGGTTTCCACACACTAGGAAGCCCCTTTGCGGGCGGAGGGGGAAGCTTCGGGTGGTGGAGGGGGAAGCTTCGGAGCCGCGGAGAAGAGCACAGCAACAGGGGTGCGGAAGGCAAAGCAGAGAGATTCCCGCACAGAGGATCGGGGCCGACCGGCACTCAACAGCCCGAGAGGCTTGTCTGCTCACCCGCCAGGACAGGCAGGGCTGGGAGCTGAGGCTCGGGCTTCGGTAGGAGCGCAGGGAGAGGACTGGGGTTGGTGGCGTGAACACAGCCTGCAGGGGGTTAGTGCACCACGGCTAGCCGGGAGGGAGTCCGGGGAAAAGTCTGGACCTGCCGAAGAGGCAAGAGACTTTTTCTTCCCTCTTTGTTTCCTGGTGCGCGAGGAGAGGGGATTAAGAGCGCTGCTTAAAGGAGTTCCAGAGACGGGAGCGAGCCGTGGCTAAAAGCGCGGACCCCAGAGACAGACATGAGACACTAAGGCTGCTGCTGCTGCCACAGGTCACTATCCACATCTCCCTTCTGGGGAGCCTGTGCAGCCCGCCACTGCCAGCGTCCCAGGATCCAGGGACAACTTCCCAGAGAGAACGCACGGCGTGCCTCAGGCTGGTGCAACGTCATGCCGGCCTCTGCCGCTGCAGGATTGCCCCACACTCCGTACCCCTCCCACCGCCCCCGGCCTCAGTGAGCCAGAGCCCCCGAAGCAGCTGCTCCTTTAACCCCATCCTGTCTGAGCAAAGAACAGACGCCCTCCAGCGACCTACACGTAGAGGCGGGTCCAAATCCAAAGCTGAGCCCCGAGAGCTGTGCGAACAAAGAAGAGAAAGGGAAATCTCTCCCAGCAGCCTCAGAAGCAGTGGATTAAAGCTCCACAATCAACTTGATGTACGTTGCATCTGTGGAATACATGAATAGACAACGAATCTTCCCAAATTAAGGAGGTGGACTTTGAGAGGAAGATTTATGATTTTTTCCCCTTTGCGTCTTTTTGTGAGTGTGTATGTGTATGCTTCTGTGTGAGATTTTGTCTGTATAGCTTTACTTTCACCATTTGTCCTAGGGTTCTATCCGTCCGGTTTTTTTTTCCTTAAAAAAATTTTTTTTTCTTAATAATTATTTTTTATTTTAATAACTTTATTTGATCTTACTGTATTTTATCTTCTTTCTTTCTTTCCTTCTTTCTTTCTTTCCTTCTTTCTTTCTTTCTTTTCTTTCTTTCTTTCTTTCCCTCCTTCCTTCCTTACTCCCTCCTTTCTTTTTCTTCCTTCCTTTCCTTTCCTCCCCCCTCCCTCTTTCCTTCTTTTCTTCCTTTCTTTCTTTCTTTCTTTCTTTTCTCTCTCTCTCTCTCCCCCCCCCTCACTCTCTCCCTCTCTCCCTCTCTCTCTCGCTCTCTCTTTCTCTCTTTCTTTCCTCTCCCTTTCATTCTGAGCCGTGTGGATGAAAGTCTCTTGGTGCTGCAGCCAGGAGTCAGTGCTGGGCCTCTGAGGTGGGAGAGCCAACTTCAGGACACTGGTCCACAAGAGACCTCCCGGCTCCACATAATATCAAACGGCGAAAATCTCCGAGAGATCTCCATCTCAACACCAGCACCCAGCTGCACTCAACGACCAGCAAGCTACAGTGCTGGACACCCTATGACAAACAACTAGCAAGACAGGAACACAACCCCACCCATTAGCAGAGAGGTTGCTTAAAATCATAATAAGTCCACAGACACCCGAAAACACACCACCAGATGTGGACCTGCCCACCAGAAAGACAAGATCCAGTCTCATCCACCAGAACACACGCACTACTTCTCTCTACCAGGAAGCCTACACAACCCACTGAACCAACTTTAGCCACTGGGGACAGACACCAAAAACAACAGGAACTACGAACCTGCAGCCTGCAAAAAGGAGACCCCAAACACAGTAAGATAAGCAAAATGAGAAGACAGAAAAACACACAGCAGATGAAGGAGCAAGATAAAAACCCACCAGACCTAACAAATGAAGAGGAAATAGGCAGTCTACCTGAAAAAGAATTCAGAATAATGATAGTAAAGATGATCCAAAATCTCGGAAATAGAATAGACAAAATGCAAGAAACATTTAACAAGGACCTAGAAGAACTAAAGATGAAACAAGCAATGATGAACAACACAATAAACGAAATTAAAAATACGCTAGATGGGATCAATAGCAGAATAACTGAGGCAGAACGGATAAGTGACCTGGAAGATAAAATAGTGGAAATAACTACTGCAGAGCAGAATAAAGAAAAAAGAATGAAAAGAACTGAGGACAGTCTCAGAGACCTCTGGGACAACATTAAATGCACCAACATTCGAATTATAGGGGTTCCAGAAGAAGAAGAGAAAAAGAAAGGGACTGAGAAAATATTTGAAGAGATTATAGTTGAAAACTTCCCTAATATGGGAAAGGAAATAGTTAATCAAGTCCAGGAAGCACAGAGAGTCCCATACAGGATAAATCCAAGGAGAAATACGCCAAGATATTATCAAACTGTCAAAAATTAAATACAAAGAAAACATATTAAAAGCAGCAAGGGAAAAACAACAAATAACACACAAGGGAATCCCCATAAGGTTAACAGCTGATCTTTCAGCAGAAACTCTGCAAGGCAGAAGGGACTGGCAGGACATATTTAAAGTGATGAAGGAGAAAAACCTACAACCAAGATTACTCTACCCAGCAAGCATCTCATTCAGATTTGATGGAGAAATTAAAACCTTTACAGACAAGCAAAATGTGAGAGTTCAGCACCACCAAACCAACTCTACAACAACTGCTAAAGGAACTTCTCTAGGCAAGAAACACAAGAGAAGGAAAAGACCTAAAATAATGAACCCAAAATAATTAAGAAATGGGAATAGGAACATACATATCGATAATTACCTTAAATGTAAATGGATTAAATGCTCCCACCAAAAGACACAGATTGGCTGAATGGATACAAAAATAAGACCCATATATATGCTGTCTACAAGGTACCCAGTTCAGACCTAGAGACACATACAGACTGAAAGTAAGGGGATGGAAAAATATATTTCATGCAAATGGAAACCAAAAGAAAGCTGGAGTAGCAATTCTCATACCAGACAAAATAGACTTTAAAATAAAGACTATTAGAAGAGACAAAGAAGGACACTACATAATGATAAAGAGATCGATCCAAGAAGAAGACATAACAATTGTAAATATTTATGCACCCAACATAGAAGCACCTCAATATATAAGGCAAATACTAACAGCCATAAAAGGGGAAATTGAGAGTAACACATTCACAATAGGGGACTTTAACACCCCACTTTCACCCATGGACAGATCAGCCAAAATGAAAATAAATAAGGAAACACAAGCTTTAAATGATACATTAAACAAGATGGACTTAATTGATATTTATAGGACATTCCATCCAAAAACAACAGAATACACATTTTTCACAAGTGCTCATGGAACATTCTCCAGGATAGATCATATTTTGGGTCACAAATCAAGCCTTGGTAAATTTAAGAAAATTGAAATTGTATCAAATATCTTTTCTGACAACAACACTATGAGACTAGATATCAATTACAGGAAAGGATCTGTAAAAAATACCAACAAATGGAGACTAAACAATACACTACTTAATAATGAAGTGATCACTGAAGAAATCAAAGAGGAAATCAAAAAATACCTAGAAACAAAGGACAATGGAGACACGACGACCCAAAACCAATGGGATGCAGCAAAAGCAGTTCTAAGAGGGAAGTTTATAGCAATACAGTCCTACCTTAAGAAACAGGAAACGTCTCGAATAAACAACCTAACCTTGCACCTAAAGCAATTAGAGAAAGAAGAACAAAAAAACCCCAAAGTTAGCAGAAGGAAAGAAATATAAAAATCAGATCAGAAATAAATGAAAAAGAAATGAAGGAAATGATAGCAAAGTTCAATAAAACTAAAACCTGGTTCTTTCAGAAGATAAACAAAATTGATAAACCATTAGCCAGACTCATCAAGAAAAAAAAGGAGAAGACACAAATCAATAGAATTAGAAATGAAAAAGGTGAAGTAACAAGTGACACTGCAGAAATACAAAAGATCATGAGAGATTACTACAAGCAACTCTATGCCAATAAAATGGACAACCTGGAAGAAATGGACAAATTCTTAGAAGTGCACAACCTTTTGAGACTGAACGAGGAAGAAATAGAAAATATGAACAGACAAATCACAAGCACTGAACTTGAAACTGTGATTAAAAATCTTCCAACAAAGAAAAGCTCAGGAGCAGATGGCTTCACAGGCGAATTCTATCAAACATTTAGAGAAGAGCTAACACGTATCCTTCTCAAACTCTTCCAAAATATAGCAGAGGGAGGAGCGCTCTTAAATTCATTCTACGAGGCCACCATCACCCTGATACCAAAACCAGACAAGGATGTCACAAAGAAAGAAAACTACAGGCCAAGATCACTGATGAACATAGATGCAAAAATCCTCAACAAAATACTAGCAAACAGAATCCAACAGCACATTAAAAGGATCATCCACCATGATCAAGTGGGGTTTATTCCAGGAATGCAAGGATTCTTCAATATACGCAAATCAATCAATGTGATACACCATATTAACAAATTGAAGGAGAAAAACCATATGAGCATCTCAATAGATGCAGAGAAAGCTTTTGACAAAATTCAACACCCATTTACGATAAAAACCCTCCAGAAAGTAGGCATAGAGGGAATTTTCCTCAACATAATAAAGGCCATATATTACAAACCCACAGCCAACATCGTCCTCAATGGTGAAAAACTGAAAGCATTTCCACTGACATCAGGAACAAGACAAGGTTGCCCACTCTCACCACTCTTATTCAACACAGTTTTGGAAGTTTTAGCCACAGCAATCAGAGAAGAAAAGGAAATAAAAGAAATCCAAATCGGAAAAGAAGAAGTAAAGCTGTCACTGTTTACAGATGACATGATACTATACATAGAGCATCCTAAAGAAGCTACCAGAAAACTACTAGAGCTAATCAATGAATTTGGTAAAGTAGCAGAATAAAAAATTAATGCACAGAAATCTCTGGCATTCCTACACACTATTGATGAAAAATCAAGAAAATCAAGAAAAGAGTCCCTTTTACCATTGCAACAAAAAGAATAAAATATCTAGCAATAAATCTCCCTAAGGAAACAAAAGACCTGTATGCAGAAAATTATAAGACACTGATGAAAGAAATTAAAGATGATACAAACAGATGGAGAGATATACCATGCTCTTGTATTGGAAGAATCAACATTGTGAAAATTACTACCCAAAGCAATCTACAGATTCAATGCAATCCCTATCAAACTACCACTGGCATTTTTCACAGAACTAGAACAAAAAATTTCACAATTTGTATGGAAACATTAAAGACCCCGAATAGGCAAAGCAATCTTGAGATCGAAAAACGGAGCTGGAGGAATCAGGCTCCCTGACTTCAGACTATACTACAAAGCTTCAGTAATCAAGATAGTATGGTACTGGCACAAAAACAGAAAGATAGATCAATGGAATAGGATAGAAAGTCCAGAGATAAACTCACGCACATATGGTCACCTTATCTTTGATATGGAGGCACGAATGTACAGTGGAGAAAGGACAGCCTCTTCAAAAAGTGGTGCTGGGAAAACTGGACAGGTACATGTAAAAGTATGAGATTAGCTAACTCCCTAACACCATACACAAAAATAAGCTCAAAATGGATTACAGACGTAAATTTAAGGCCAGAAACCATCAAACTCTTAGAGGAAAACATAGGCAGAACACTCTGTGACATAAATCACAGCAAGATCCTTTTTGACCCACCTCCTAGAGAAATGGAAATAAAAACAAAAATAAACGAATGGGACCTAATGAAACTTAAAAACTTTTGCACAGCAAAGGAAACCATAAACAAGACCAAATGACAACCCTCAGAATGGGAGAAAATATTTGCAAATGAAGCAACTGATAAAGGATTAATCTCCAAAATTTACAAGCAGCTCATGCAGCTCAATAACAAAAAAACAAACAATCCAATCCAAAAATGGCAGAAGCCCTAAATAGACGTTTCTCCAAAGAAGATATACAGACTGCCAACAAATACATGAAACAATGCTCAACATCATTACTCATTAGAGAAATGCAAATCAAAACCAAAATGAGATATCAACTCACACCAGTCAGAATGGCCATCATCAAAAAATCTCGAAACAATAAATGCTGGAGAGGGTGTGGAGAAAAGGGAACCCTCTTGCACTGCTGGTGGGAATGTGAATTGGTACAGCCACTATGGAGAACAGTATGGAGGTTCCTTAAAAAACTACAAATAGAACTACCATATGACCCAGCAATCCCACTACTGGGCATATACCCTGAGAAAACCATAATTCAAAAAGAGTCATGTACCAAAATGTTCATTGCAGCTCTATTTACAATAGCCCAGAGATGGAAACAACCTAAGTGTCCATCATCGGATGAATGGATAAAGAAGATGTGGCATATATATACAATGGAATATAACTCAGCCATAAAAAGAAACGAAATTGAGCTATTTGTAATGAGGTGGATGGACCTGGAGTCTGTCATATAGAGTGAAGTAAGTCAGAAAGAGAGAGACAGGTACCATATGCTAACACATATATATGGAATTTAAGAAAAAAAATGTCATGAAGAACCTAGGGTTAAGACAGGAATAAAGACACAGACCTAGTAGAGAATGGACTTGAGGATATGGAGAGGGGGAAGGGTAAGCTGTGACGAGGCGAGAGAGTGGCATGGACATACATACACTACCAAGCGTAAGATAGATAGCTAGTGGGAGGCAGCCATATAGCACAGGGAGATCAGCTCGGTGCTTTGTGACCACCTGGAGAGGTGGGATAGGGAGGGTGGGAGGGAGGGAGATGCTGGAGGGAGGATATATGGGAACATATGTGTATGTATAACTGATTCACTTTGTTATAAAGCAGAAACTAGCACACCAATGTAAAGCAATTATACTCCAATAAAGATGTAAAAAAAAAAGAACACAAATAACATTCTGGCAAGGATGTGGAGAAAAGGGAACCTTTATACACTGTTGGTGGGAATATAAATTGGTGCAGCCACTGTGGAAGCAGTAAGAAGGTTTCTCAAAACACTACAAATATAACTACCATATGACACAGCAATTCCGCTCCTGGGTATATATCTGAAAAAAATAACAACACCAACTTGAAAATATACACATGCCCCAATGTTAATAGCAGCATTATTTACAATTGCCAAGATAGGAAAGCAACCTAAGTGTCCATCAACAGATCAATAAAGAAGAGATGGTATATATATATATGTATACACACACACACACACAATGCGATACTAGACAGCCAGAGAAAGTAATGAAATTTTCCCATCTGTAGCAACATGAATGGACTTGGAGTGCATTATGCTAAGTGAAATAAATCAGAGAAAGACAAGTACTGTATGATATCATTTACATGTGGAATCTAAAAAGAACAAAAACAAATTAGTGGGACTTCCCTGGTGGCGCAGGTGGTTTAGAATCCGCCTGCCAATGCAGGGGACACAGGTTCGATCTCTGGTCTGGGAAGATCCCACATGCCACAGACCAACTAAGCCTGTGCACCACGACTACGGAGCCTGCACTCTAGAGCCCACGAGCCACATCTACTGAAACCCGCATGCCTAAAGCCCGTGCTCTGCAACAAAAGAAGCCACTGCAATGAGAAGCCCACGCACCCCAATGAAGACCCAATGCAGCCAAAAATAAATATAAATAAATAAATTTATAAAAACAAAGATGTGCCAAGACTGCCGCAATATAATGTTAAAAAAAAGAAAAGAAAGAAACAAAGTAGTAAATATAACAAAAATGAAGCAGACCCACTGATACAGAGAACAAACTAGTGGTTACCAGTAGGGAGATGGGGAGGGGTGATATAGGGGTGAGGGAGTGGGAGGTATAAACTATTGGTTGTAAGATAGGCTACAAGGACATATTGTACAACATGAGGAATATAACTAATATTTTATAATAACTGTAAATGAAGTGTAACCTTAAAATTTGTATAAAAAATTTAAAACTTTTAAAAACTATATCAATTCAAGTTTCCCTGCCTCCACGCTAATATAAGACTTCCAAATCTAAGCCTGTCATCTTCAGAACACGTGCAATATTGCCATCTACATTACACAACCAATACAGGATATAATCATGAATAACATTATATTTTCTACTGCTTTATCTACTCACTTTGTCTCCCAACCAGACTATAAACTCCTTCAGTGTAGGGATTACAATTTAGATTTTTTGTAATCCTTCAAAATATTTGGTCTGATAACATTTTATTTACTCAATGAGTACTTGCTGATTGAGGAAAACAGGTTTGTAGATAACTTTTAAAAATATATATTTATGAAGTAACATGGTTCTCAAACAGCTTTCTGGTTGTCCTCCCCCAATTTTTGCCTTTGATATAAAATTTGGGACATCCTGGTTCTATAATTCTGTATGTATATAGGTATACATGTATAAATATAATTATAGATAAGTAGAAGTAACTATTCCACTGTTTCATTTTAAACTTTATATTCAAGAAGTTGAATTATACTTATACGTGCAAGCTTCTTTTCTCTTATTCATTCCTTAGAGGGTATGATAAATAGTTGTTTACTGCCCTTTGAATAATAGACTGTCACAAATGTTACTTCTGGTTTTCTCCTTTCTCGGCTAAACAACCTTAGCTCCTTTAGACATTTAAATGCCATGAACAGATGCTCAATATTACTTGGTGGCTGGGCATGATTTATAGTGCTTATTTCTGGAAGGAGATCAAAATAGAAGCATTATGTATTTTTAAAGCTTTTCTTTCACATATGGCATGCTTTACAGGGAGTGAGGATTTGGATGAATGGATAGATTAATGCAGCTAATATTCTCACTTCAGTCTCATCTAAAAAGAGGAGAAACACAGGAAACATCATAATGGAAGCTAAAATGCACAAAATGCTATTTTACTATTAACTCAGACCTTTCTTATGCCAGATGGTGTTGGAGGAAAGCTTTTGTTGTCTTGATGATGGGCATCTCCTTTGAATTTTGCTAACCAGACATGTTTCCTCTCTTCTCGGCATTCACAGACACTGTGGTCTTCTTTTACGTATCTCTTGCATGCAGTAGTTGGTTTGCGTTTCCAGGCATTGAATATCCTTCTGATTGGTTTCTGGGAGTGGAATTTATGCTTCTTGATGTATTGATTTTAATCTTCAAGGATTCGGATAACCATGCATACTACCATAACACCCTGTAATAGCACTCACCATATTAAAATGTCATTTACCTATTTTCCTGTCTCTCTGAAACCCATACTACACACTCCCAGTTATCAGGAACTCTTTCTGATTTATCTTTCTATTCTAGTCTGGCATATGGCAGATTCTCTCTAAACATTTCTCAAGTACATGAACAAATGAAGACCAGAAATTCAAGTCTACTTTGATATTTAAAGGAAGTCTTTATACTTCCTGGAATCACATGGGACAAAGGGAACATTTATTATAAATAGATGCCTATGCTGTGTCTGTAGCACAGCACATGTTACCTCATTTAATCTTTTCAAGAAATTCATGAGCTATTCCCTTATTTGCTGCCATTTGTTAGTTATTTACCTATTTGATATATATACTATGTCCTGTCTTTTAAAACACTTTATCATTTAATATGTTTAATGATCCTTTGAAGCAGGTATTACTGTTCTCATTTTTAAAATAAGGAAGTTGAGGCTCAAAGAAGACATGAAGTGTTTGAATCCAAATCTACCTAACTCTAAACCCCAAATATTTCCTACTTGACCATCATGACTTGGAGACAAAATGTTTGGGACAAATAGGTTATTTATGTGACTTTTCTGCTTTCTTTATTTTTACACTAATGCTGGTATCTACCACTTCTCCTTGTGTATCTTGCATTAACTCTCTTCTAGACAGAAGACCTTATTATTCACTATAAAATATAGAGAAACCTTATTGGTCATCTTAAAGGCTGCTAGTCCAATGTTAAGTCAATAAATATATTCCTGTGATGAACAATCCTTGGTTCAGTCAGTTGTGACCAGATTCTTAAAGTCACATTCCAAAAAGCTTAGCTACCTTTGCAATAAGGACCTGCGCTGGCAGCTTTTCCCAGAAGAGGCCTGTAGGTCTGCCAGTTGCTCAGAGTTTCATGAGTGGTCCAGTCACAAATAGAAGATGCTCCCAAAGGTAAGTATGAGACCTTCATCAGTAGAGTAATTTTAAGCACAGCTTTACTAAAGCAGCACCAAATTCTAATTGGATCTACTAGACTTAATTTAAGGAGCCACAGTGGACTAATTCTAATATACTGTTACATCCAATATATCAGCACAATATTATATGTAAGCAAGGGTATGTGTGTATAATGTGTAAAATGGGAGAAGGGATGGGGATGTGAGAGCAGGGTGGTGGACTGAAAACATTATTTTAACCTTGTTTATTGTACCATAACAGGTCTTGGTATTGCCCCTCAAGAAGGACATAAGAGTAGAGAAGGAAAGGTAACTAAATAAGCAAAAGAGAAAGAGGTTGCCATGCTGGCAAAACTAGATCCTAAGATGAAAGGAAACATAGAGGTCAGCTAATACAACTCCCTAAACCAAGGGGAATGCCATTTCCATTGTCATCTGTGAGTATCAACTATCCTCAAAAGGATAGTTCAGAAGATTATCATTCCTCATTTTGCAAAGATGAAGACAGAGAGGAGAGAAGTCAAAAGTATTAATGCAGGAAGGGTATGGGTAGGCTATATCAGATGCAGTCACCCAACAGCAGAATATCAGACTTAAAAGCACCTCTTGAACCTGGGACATGGGCATGTATTTGGGCATTTAGCATGGCACAGATGGAATGTGAAATAGACTTCTTGTCCTGAGACCTAGATTCTAGGCCACTCTCCATCATTATTAACTAGCTATGTATCACTGAACTGTACACATGATTTCTTATCTGTGAAATGAAAGGGTAGGATTAAAAGATTCCTATATTATTTTCCAGCAATAAATTACTCAATCCTAAAGAAAATATTTACTTCTGACAATGGATGAACTGTAGAACAAATTACTCTAAGGTTGTATTGGTTAAAAATAAAAATACCTTTGGGGGATGTTGATCACTACTTCTGCAAAGAACTAAATTCAAAATCTTCATTACACCATTGGAACCTTAACTTTGATACAATCAACAGGCTTACTCATACATAATTTAGCCCCCTAAGGCCTATCTCTTGCTCATCTCTCTGTCGAAAGTGCTTATTTGTGTGCCTGTGCAGTGACCAACCTAGACTTGGTACATGTGCTGGGTGGAACTGGCTGAGTTGAAAACCATGGCATAGGTGCCAGTGGAGTCTGCAGTGGAAGACTTGATGCCTCAGATGTTGCCAGTGGAGCCCTGCAACTTGGCAGAAAAGTTAGCTCCCTCTCTATCCCCAAGGATGCCTCAGGAATCCCTGAGGCCAGTCTAGATTGAAGTAGCTCAATGTCCAGATGTGGTAGCTCACATCGACCCAAAGAATTTGAAAAGGAAGCAAAGTGTGAATGTTTCTCTTTCAGAATAAAAACCTGTTCCTAAAGGATATTCCTCCAAACTTCAGAGGCAAGAGCAACAAGTAGCACCGTTTTCAACTGTTCAACAGAGCGTGAACAGACACTGAAGTCACTGGCAATCTCAGCAGTTGGGTAGTAACAGGATCATGCCTTTCAACTATGTAAAATATGTAATTATTTCTCCTTTCCCGGGATAAATATCCTTCATTCTTCCAAAATCTGAAGATGAAGAAAGCTGCAAAAACTTTTGTCTGGGTGAAATGTTATATGCAGAAGGGGCTGTTGGATCAGCTACAAATTAAAGTCCTGGGATGGATTATACCCAGATTGGTTTTCCTCCCTTGCTTCTTATTGTTAGCAGAATAAATGAGTCAACAGTAACTAGTGTCTTGGAATTTATGAGTAACTGGCTTAGAGAAAGAGAATTATTACAGAATCGGGATGATGACTTTATGCTTTATTGGCTTGTCTTGGAAAACCTTTATTACCTGAGGATCATTCACTAATTTGGCAGCTTGCAAGAAGGTGCTCTGAAGTGAGGCTCTTAGTGGACAGCAAAGATGAATTTGAATTTATTAATCTGCTTGGTTAGCAGGTATTTTCACCAATGTGATTGAGATGATAAGCCATCTTGATGTAGCTGATCTCAGGGATAGAAGATACTTGTGATGATGGCAGCCTAAGTCTGAGGCAGTGCAATGCCAATTCAAGTGCAAATTGCATCATATCTTCAACACTATGTGAAGGGTCCTCAGCTTAGCCTGTGTAACTCAAGCTGATATTCAGAAGACAGATCGTATTGATTTGAATACCTGAGTGTCTTTGGAAAATCCCACCCAGTTTCTGATGGACAGTTTAAAGAGTTTTCTGAAATCAAATGTTTTTAAACCACATTAAGTGCCATTTATTGATGAAGCATCCTGCACAGAAACTGTATGACGAAATTTTACAGAGGTCCTTGGTGCTGTTATATTGTTTATTTACATATACACATATAAAAATTGAATTGAAAATGTGAAAAAAATAGCTTTCAGGGATGTGGAGCTCAAGCTTTCTATTACATTCTCCTCCACTAAAAATTATGTCGTTATTGTGGCTTCCCCATAGACCTGTTCCACATCTTCTTCTCTGGGCCCTATATTTTTCTTTATAAGATCAGCTTGCTTGTGCTGGGTCCCTCCCATAGACTCGTTGCTGGGTTACAGAGGTGCTAACATTCACAAGGATGATATCAAAGCTATTATGTAGCTGTACCTTGTACAGGTTGTGCACTGCACCGGAGCACCCAACTGAAGGAGCAAGTGGGGGCTGCAGTGTGCCTTTGTGTGGGTGCATCCACCTTAAGGCAGGCATGCCTTTTTTCCAATTCACTCTAGGGTGTAGTATGGGCGTGAGGTGTTCTGGGAAGCAGGATTTACCCATTTGCTGCATGATCTGAAAAGGTCTGACCTATACCAACATTGTGAATATCCATTCCTCAATGCCAAACATCACAAAATTAATTACAAGGGGCTCCTTTTGGGGGGCTAAAAAATAAATAATACAAAGCAGTTCCACTTAAGGGGTAAAACATTCTAGGCAGCTCAGATTAAACTTCTGTATCAGCCTATTTTGTTGAATAACAGTACATTATCATGGGAGGACACATTTTTTAAACAAAATTTATTGGTCAAAATTTCCTCAGGGCTAACTTGCACTGAATCCCTGCTGAATGATCTCAAAGGAATAAAGCAAATTACATACACTGCATTAGGCCTTAGAATGCATGGTGCAGTAAAAAGCAGATTCAGACACTCTCTGTAGGTGCCATGCTTGACAGAGAATGGAAAATCTCATTGAAACACTTGTTGATATTCTTTGTCTCTCATGAAGAATTCGATACACTTCTCTGCAGATCTACTTGTGGTTTGGAATGAAAATGTGTTGTGTAAGGCTGCCCTAGAATTTCATGGAAAATGTAAATTGTCCAAGCTCCCTTCCAAATACAATCAGACTTAAAGTGGTTCCCATAGCTCTCCCTTCAACCATAAGATGTTCCCATTAGTGCCAATTAATGCCGAGACCCTGGCAGCCTGTGTGCATGATTCATTAATGAGAAGCCTCATTTACAGCTGAGAAAGCAATGCAATGTAGCAGCTGTAATAATTTCTCACCTGCTCTGCAAACTGCTGACCTCTCACCATGGATAAGCTGCCCTCCCTTTGGCCTATGGCAGTGTGTGCTCAGGGGACAGTGGACAATGGCAACAATGATGGTGAAATTCTACCTAACATTCCAGCTTCCATGCTTACTTGAGACCAAATGTGAGACTGAGACTCTAACCTTCCTTTCTCAAACAAAATTTCTAATTCAATTAAAGATGGGACAGAGAAGCCGAAACCTCTATTACTCTACAATACATTGCTTTCCTACAAGATACCCACTTCATCAACAGCCTCTAAATCTGTAGGCTATATTGCTAGTCTCCTTACTAACATGACTCCAGTAATCAAACTGGCTCAAGCAATTTATAACCAGGCTGTGTAAAAGATGCTGGTTTATACAATCTACATATATATATATATATTTAATTATGCTCAGATATTTCATTGCTATGACTCCAGATACCATAGTTATTTATTAAATGGTAACAACCAAGTTACCATTTTTTTCCTATCCAGATGCTATCTTATTCTGCAACCTAAACAGGGGTACAAACAAGAAGTGATTGGACACTGAGTGCCACCCACAGTCTCCCAGATCTGCCAGAGTCAGAAGACTAGGGAGAAGGTACCCCTGAGTCCAACAAGCCCGGTCGCAGTCATGCTATTCAAAATGAGAAAGGGACTCTCTGCTTCTGAGAGAAAAACATTCAAGGCCCAGAAATCCCTTTTATCCATGAACTTGGCAGGCATCTTTCTCCCCATTCCTATCCTTCTTGCTCCTAGAAGTGAGCGTGAGACACTCATCAGTAGAGTTGTTGTAAGCCCTGCTTTACTTGAAGCAGCATCAAATTCTAATCAAAAATCTTTTGGCTTTAGTATTAATTTTCATTTATCTCAAGAGGGAGCTGGGCTGAAATACAATTTCGTACTTTCTACAAACAATAGTGCAAGTAACATTGAAGGGGAAGCATTTATGTTACTTAGGATAATCAATTGCTTTTCAAGCACCATTAAGCCTTTTAGAAATGGTACATTTGATCAATAGCCCAGCTGTGCTATTAACAAGTATGTGACCTCAGACAAGTCCCTAACCCTCTATAGGCCTCAGTCTGTTCATCTGTAAAATGAGAGCACTAGATGGGATCTTCCCTATGGATCCTTGTAGCTCTAAGAGGCTATGATTCTATACATCAGTTGCAAATAACTCTTACCTCGGTGATAAAAATCAGTGGTCTGAAACACTCTTGGAATCAAAGCTGTTTCCAGCTTTTTTTCTCCTGGATGAAGATGGAAATAGCAATCATTACCTGGGGCCTTGGGGGCTACTTGCTTGTACTCAGGCTTTCTGAAAAGTTGAGATGCATTAACTGGCTATCTTCTGGGTCTAAATCTATTTCTAAATTGATTGGGGATTTTATATTTTTCCCTATGAGATCCAGTGACAGCTAGGTACTCAAAAAAATTAGAGTTAAACAAGGAGACATAGTTCTGCCCCCTGGAGGGCTCCACCTACAACAAACCTCAACCCCGCTCAAGCCTCTGGTAATTTTCTGGAGAATGCAGGGACCAAAAATTACCCAGGAAAGTTATACATTTCTGATATGTTTAAATAAATTGAGGCAGAATTTTATGTATCTCATAGAGTCAAGATGATGGCAAGTAAACTGTATTAAACTAAGATTTATTATTAACCATCCATACCCAACGTGGCGAAAGTTATCCACGAGGCTATATATCTTTTTATGTTTGTGACCTGTCATTTTTAAAAGCTATATATGTTAATACCTGAAGGATTCAGAGGCTATAAAGCTATGTAGTCAGATTAAGCACAGGTTAATAATACCAGTTCTTTTCAGAGCAAAGCAAAAGCCTGTGGACTTATGGACAGAAGTTTCACAAGGCTAACTGTCCTTACAAACCTCTACTACAAAGAATGATAGGACTTTGGCTTCGTTTCCTCGATGGCTATATCAGTGGGGTAAGTTCTATAATTTCATTTCTTGAGCAAACTATTCAGATAATCCTTCACACAGAATTATAGCTTCTATTAAAAATGTGTATTCTTTCCCAAAGCCTTTTTCCTCTCTTGTTTTAATATGAAACAATATCAGAGCATTGGGAAAGAATTATTATCCTTGTCAACATCCTTAGGGGGCCTGACTAATATAAGAACCACTTCTTCCTGACTAATGATATTACAGGCTGCAGGAGCCTTCCCCAAACAACCCTGTAATTCAAGTCCTTTGTATCTAGTGTGTTTTTGACAGACTGGTTAATAATGTCTGCTAAAGAAAAGTATTCCTCTCAATTTCAATCACAAAGCAACCTCTAAGGAAATTCTCAAGTCTGTTAAGTAGGCTAGACTTAAAACATCATACTCACCTGTGACACTCTTGCCTCAATAGAGATGTTGCTTATGAAAGCAGAGCCTATACAAGGAAATGTGGAGCATGAATGACAACTAAAGGCCGTGTACTGTAGTACAGAGGAAGACAAACAGATGAACAGTAAAAATCTTAAATTCTTCTTCTACATGATAATACAAGTAATAATAAAAAGCTATAATAAAAGTTATATATTGAATACTTACCTAATGCTATAAAATCTTCTAAGTGTTTTACATATAACTAATTTAATCCTCATATGAACCTTAGAAGGTTGTTAGTAGGACTATAATATGTAGATAGTTTTGTCTGGTATTTATTTTACTTAATATTTTGTTTGCATTTTTCTACATCATTTTTTAAAATTTGATTTTTAAAAGCTATTGACATTCCATTATTTGGGTAATATATAACTTCATTCATTTCAATATTGCAAACTTGGCTTGGAAATTTCCCCTGTGGCAAGAAAGAGCAGAGAAGATTCAAAAGATATAGCAGAGGACAGATAAGCGAAAAGTATATTGTATTGTGTAGTTTCTCAATAGTTTCAATTGTGTAAGTGTCTTTCTTTGATGGGTCTTTTGTTATGTTTGTGAATGTGCCAAAATGGCTGGTGATAGATTTGGCACCTATTATGAGCCCTACTGTGTGTCCTCCCCCCTTCACCCCCATTCATATGTTGGAGTCCTAGCCCTCAGTACTTCAGATGTGACTCTATTTGAAGATACAGACTTAAAAGAGGTAATTAAGGTTAAATGAGGTCATTGGGATGGGCCCTAACCCATGTGTCTGTATTTGGAAATAGGACCTTCAAAGATGTGATTAAGTTAAAGTACCTCAGGGTGGGTCATAATCTAATCTGACTGACATCCTTATAAGAAGACGATATTTGAACATGGAGACAGATCCCAGAGGTACACGCACCTGCACAGAGGGACAACCATGTGAAGAGGCAGCAAGTGAGTGGCCATCTTCAAACCAGAAAGAGTGACCTCGGAAGAAACCAACCCTGCTGGCATTTTGATCTTAGATTTCTAGTCTCTACTACTGTGAGAAAATAAGTTTCAGTTGTTTAAACCACCCCATCTGTGGTATTATACTATGGCAGCCCAAGCAGACTAATACAGTGCCACAGAGCACAAGTACAGGTGTTAGCTATCTTTAATTTAGCTATTTCCCCTTTAATTGTCTCAGACAAATTTGCATTGAGGAAAAACAGGTCTTAATAAGCTCTTAGAGCATATGTCTGGAAAGCAGTCAAAGCCATAGACCCAAGCTCTATTTCCATAAGTAATTTAGCCCTAGTTATTTAGTAACAAGACTGAAAGCCTATGGGGAGTATCTAGCAGAAGAAGGGTGACTTTCACAGAGCTGCCTGAGCAGCATTCAGTGTTCTTCAATCCTAGGAACTACTGGACATTGTGGTACCCATGGCCATGGACACCCTTAGACCCATTCACAGTGAGACTCTCAGATCAGTAACAACACAGAGAATAAACTTTCAATAGCCCTGCCTTTCTTTGGCAGAGCTGGGTCTTGAAACAAGCTCTCCTGATACCACTGTTTACTTTTTCACTGCACTGGCTTAAATATTCTGGCATTTGAGTATGTATTAAGTACTAATTATGTGACTAGTAAGTACAGTGCTTGAGGTAGTACGAGAAGGATCTGAAATAATATTGGCACTTAGTTGAACTTATCCTTTTTCTGAAGGAATCCAAAGTCCCAATTAACTGAGATGTCTGACCTTGCCACATTATTATACTGGGTGGTCTTACACATCCTGGAAATAAGGCCAATTTTTAAATGGTA
Organism: Delphinus delphis; assembly: GCF_949987515.2. Lineage (NCBI taxonomy): Eukaryota > Metazoa > Chordata > Mammalia > Artiodactyla > Delphinidae > Delphinus > Delphinus delphis. The sequence goes on from NC_082684.1 coordinate 89,677,163, forward strand.
TCTTTTAGGTATTTAAAACAACCCTTTTATGACAGAGCTTTGATTACAAACTCATATAAGATAAAGCATATACTATCATTTTTAGATACAGAAGAGATACAGTCAATCACATGTCCACACACACACACACACACACACACACACATATACACTCACATAAACATTCCTTCAGACACTGTTATTGGTTACCGATTGAAGAGTTTAATCACTTTCAACATTGAGAAATATTTTCTTATATAGTCGATCTTAATCTCTAATGGAGCAGTTTATTTCTTCCTTTTAGGTCCTCGGTACAAAGAGGGGACAGCTGGCCCCAATTCTTTTTCCACACACTGGGGGACTTAACGTGGTGAAATAGGTCATGCCTGTCGATTACAATAGCAGACTTGAATTTTATATAACTTTGATTCTTTTAACTCCCTGCACCTGGGAAATAGAGGGTAGGGAATAACTGGTGTTTGGCAGGATTTCATACATTGCCCATAAACTTTTCTTTCAACAAAAATTTGTCCTCATCAGATTTGTCGTAATCATTTAGCAAAATGTCTAGGGAAAAACACACAAAATAATCAGTAAAATTTCTTCTGTTTGTGATTGAAGAAAACTAGTGAAAAAGAGACAACCAAGTCCCTCAGACTCCTCCTGTGTTGTTCACGATTTGTTAAAAATGTGGTATACGCTTTTTGTTAAATGCTGTTGACCCTTGTGATTCTTGAATCGTTAGGCTTTAGAGTGACAATAAAAGCTTTGGGGGTTGGTTTCTATGCGATAGATTAGTTAGACCAACCCTCCCATTGGTAACAGTTATCAAACCTAAAATTTAAAAAACAAATAACCAACTCTTTGAAGGCATTGAAGAGTGACTAAAAATGGGAGAAACTGGAGCAGAGAATACTTTTCAAAGATGACCTGAAGAGGTGAAACTTGCCATTTTGTGGTTGACTAAAAAATGTCAAGTATAGCAGAAAGACACAACTTTACACACTTGAGGTATGAGATACTACAGTTTGGTATTGTCAGAGTTGGGACATTTGGGAGGAAATCTTGAAAGGGAAGGAACTACAGAGAGGATAAGCCCCAAATTAAATCTGTAATTTGGCTGACCACTAACTGGAGGGGAAACAGAGAGGTCCAGAAAAACAAAAACAAAATGAAACAAAAAAAATGGTGGAAGCTGAAATTACTCAGTTGAGAGTTCAGCAACTGCCAATGTAGAGAAGAGAGTTTGACTATCAAATTCAGTGCCTGCTAGAATTTAAAAAAAAAATCACGCTGCTGGATATGTCTGTTAACTGACTGTGGTGACAGTATCACAGGTGTTTGCATTTGTGGAGTTACACACAATAAATATGTACAGTTCTTTGTATATCAAATATACCTTAATAAATCTGTTTAAAAAACACTCCACAGATAAACATAACAGAATTTAGGGTCTTTACAATGTATCACTCATAATGTCCAGTATCCAAATAAAAATCAGTAGATATGTAAAAATAAAAGGAAATGTGACCCTAGCTCATGAAAAATCAATGGAAAACAAAACCCTAAGGTGAGGCAGATGTTGCAATGAGCAGATAAAGACTTTAAAATAACATATAAATATGTTTAACTTCTTAAAGATAAATATGTGCACAATGGAGGAACAGATGGAGAATCTCAGCACAGAAATAGAAACTAGTAGAAAAAAAAAAAGAGAAAAATGGGAATTATAGACATGAAAAGTACAATAATGGAAATAAAATTGTCATTGGAGGAGCTTCAAAACAGGTTTGAGATAGTATAAGAGTCGGTGGAATTGAAGAAAGATTAATAGAAGTTATTAAATCTAAGAAACAAAGAGAAGTGAGATAGAAGAAACTTGAACAAAGCCACAGCTGTCTGTGAGATGATAGCAATAAGTCTAACATACATGTAATTTGAGTCCCAGGAGGCAAGATAAGAGAGAATAGGATAGAACAACAAAAACAAAACAAATTGAAAAAATAATGGCTGAAAACTTCTCAAATTTGCTGAAAAACATCAATTTATAGGTCGAAGAAGCTCATGGACAGAAAGCAGTATAAATACAAAGAAAATCCCACATAGGTACATCTTTGTCAAACTCTTGTAATCCAAAACTAAAGAGAAAATCTTGAAAGTAGCCAGAGACAAAAAGACACAATACCTATAAGGTAAAGCAATAGAAATGAAGGTAACTTTTCAAAATGTAAGGAAGACAGACTGATGATATCTTCAAAGTACTAAAGGAAAAGTAAAAAAAAACCCTGCTAAATCAGAATTATATATAAGAAAAGTACACTTTACAAATGAAAGTGAAATAAACGTATTTTAGAATTAAAGGGCTTCCCTGGTGGCGCAGTGGTTGAGAGTCCGCTTGCCGATGCAGGGGACACGGGTTCGTGCCCCAGTCTGGGAAGATCCCACATGCTGTGGAGCGGCTGGGCCCGTGAGCCATGGCCGCTGAGCCTGCGCGTCCGGAGCCTGTGCTCGGCAACGGGAGAGGCCACAACAGTGAGACGCCCACATACAGCAAAAAAAAAAAAAAAAAAAAAGAATTTAAAAAGTAAAAGAGAATTTATTGCCAAAAGACCCATACTACTAGAAATGCTAAATGAAGATGTTGAGGCTGAAGGAAAATGACACCAAGTAGTAAGTAGGATCTGTGAGAAAGACTGAATACCTCTTTAAAGTATAAATATGTGTATAAATATACATAAATATATATATATAAATATAAAATCTAGAGCTATCTATATAGTTCTATCTATCTATCTATAGTCTTATAAATATAGACTATAGATAGTCTTTCCTTAAAAGACTTAGGATGGTTTAATGTGAAAATTACCACACTCTTTCATGTAGTTTATAATGTTTGTACATATATATGCAAAGCATAATTTCACATAATAGCAGTAACAGCACAAAATATTGAGGTGGGGCAATAAATGCAACAAGACTGTTGCAAGATTCTAATATTTTATTTGAGTTAGTACAGGGGTAGCTCTAAGTAAATTATGATAAGTAAATATATTATAATACTCAGAGCAATTATAGAAATAATGCAAAGAGCTATGGCTAAAAAGCCAATAGAATATTAAATTTTTGGATAAACCCCCCCAAAAGCAAAAAAAGGATAAATAGAAGAACAAAAATTGATGATATAAATGGAAAAAAAAACTCCCTAACTGTTGACTTAAATCCAATCATATTATTAATTACATTAAATGTAAATCTAATAAACACTACAATTAAAAGGCAGAGACTATCAGACTGGATACAATAGTAAGACCCAACCACATGTTATCTACAAGAGACACTCTTTAAATACAAAGAAACAAATACACTGAATGTAAAAGGATGGAAGAAGATAGCCCATGAAAAAATGGCTCTATTTAGACTAAGCACATTAATAAAGATAAATCTGAGCAGTTCATAATGATAAAAGGGTCAATACATCAGGAAGATATGGCATTTATGAATTACTCTGCACCTGATGACAACAACTTCAAAGTAGAAGAAGGGACCTGAGAGAACTGAGAAACAGCAAAGGAAAGAAATCAATTAAAGTAAAATCATTATTGGATATTTTAGTAGTTTTCTCTCAATAACTGATATAGCAGTTAAGTCAAAAATTATTAAGAACATATAAAAGATACGGAAAATCTAAGTGGCATTATCAACCATCTTGACCTAAGTGATAATAGTAAAAAACTACATCCTACAACTTTAGAATATGCACTCTTTTCAAATGCACACGGACTGTTCGTCAAGAAAGGCATATGTTGGCTATAAAACACGTATAATTAAATTTCAAAGACTGAAATCATAGAACAATTATTCTTTTAGTATAATAGAGTTGAATTATGAATCACTAAATATTTGAAAGTTAAACAGTACACTTTAACCCATGAGGTAAAGAAGGAATTGTAGGAGAATATATAAAATATTCTGAGCTAAATTTCAATAAACTAAATATAACAAAATATGTTTGATTCAGCTAAGAAAAATATTTAAAATGATTTTTTTGTTGTTGCTGTTTTGCTTCAAATACTTACACTGGAAATATTTAAAGGTTTAAGATAAACTATCAGTTTCCACTTTAAGAAAGCAAGTAAATTGAATTTAAAATAAGTAGCAGGAAAAAATAGAGAACAGATATCAATAAAGATAGATAATATAGAAACAGAAAATTAACAAAAAACAAAACTGATTCTTTGAATTTATTAATTGAAATTGATAAACACCTGGCAAAACTGATTGCATAAACCAAGAATAAAACCTGAATTATCTGAGCAAGAATAAAAGAGGAATTATCAGGGCATATATTAAGATATTACAAAGGTAATGAGGGAATATTATGAACAATTTTATGCCAATAAATTTGACAACTTATATGATGGAGAAATTCTTTGCAAAGCACAACTCTCTAGAAAAAGGAAACAAGAATATAAATCTGAGTATACTTATACCTGTGAAAGAAAACAATTTTGCTATTAAAAAAAAATCCTCCAGGGCTTCCCTGGTGGGGCAGTGGTTGAGAGTCCGCCTGCCGATGCAGGGGACACGGGTTCGTGCCCCGGCCCGGGAATATCCCACATGCCGCGGAGCGGCTGGGCCCGTGAGCCATGGCCGCTGAGCCTGCGCGTCCGGAACCTGTGCTCCGCAACGGGAGAGGCCACAACAGTGAGAGGCCCACGTACCGCAAAAAAAAAAAAAAAATCTTCCAAAGAAAACTCCAGGCTTAAATAATTTCACTAGTGAATTCTATCAAATATTTGGTGAAAAATAATAACAATCTGAAACAAATCATTTCAGGTAATGGAAGAGGAGAAAATATTTTCGAACTCATTTGATGAGGCCAACACAATCCCGACAGGTAAACCTTACAAAAACATTACAAGAAAATTATAGAGCAACAGCCCTCATAAACACAGTGCAAAAATCCTTAACAAAACATTAACAAATCAAATACAATAACGTCTAAAAGTGATAACACATTGTGGCTGTATTATTCAGGGTTCTCCAGAGAAATGGAACCAAAAGGATGTACATATATTTATAATAAGGAATTGGCTCATGCTATTATGGAAGCTGGCAAATCCCAAGATCTGCAGGGTGAGCGGTCAAGCTGAAAACAATAGAGCTAATGGTTTAGTTCCAGTCCAAGTCAAAGTCCTGAGAACCAGGAGAGCTGATGTTGTGGTTCCTTTCTGAAGGGAAACAGCCTCAAGACTCAGGAATAGCTGGGATTTCAGTTAAAGTCCAAAGGCAGGAAAAAAGCTACTGTCCCAGTGTGATGGCAGTCAGCCAGGAGGAATTCTCTCTTTCTCAGGGGATGGTTAGCCTTTTTATTCTATTCAAGCCTTCAGCTGACTGGAAGCCCACTCACATTAGGGAGCGCAATCTGCTTTACTCAGTCTAAAGATCTCAATATTAATCTCATCCAAAAACTCTCACAGAAACATCCAGAATAATGTTTAGCCAAATATCTAGGCACCCTATGGCTCAGTCAAATTGGCACATAAAACTGACCATCACAAGTCCACCCTTTGTCAACTTGGCATCCTTATGCATCCACTTAAACCATACTTAATCTCCTAATAAAGATAATAACAAGGTTATAATTCTGCTTAATGTGATAAAAATGCCTTTCATACAACTTAAAATGCATTAGCCATTTCCCCAGAAGAGGAGATAAAAGTCTTTGAGTGATGTTTACCCTCCTCCTCGATATCCTGTAACTTAAATACTAAGATGTAAAGATAATGATACTTAAATACTATGATATGAAGTCAATGCATCTTATATTACTTGATAAGGGGATAAGAGAGCAAAGAAAACAAAGATGCTACACACACACACACACACACACACACACACACACACACAAACACATCCATAACAAAATAAGGAAAAATACTCATAACAATTACAGGCTTCTATAACTGGTCATGTGGTTGTACTTGGTATTTACTCCATTACCCATTCTGTATTCCCTATGCCTTCAGCAAGTACCTCAGCTGATTGTAGTTCTTTACTTGGTGGAGTACTCCAACACTCACTCCTAAAGAGCTGTGGCCATTAGTAATCCTACCTGGATTGAGTTGTTATAGTTTCCACTGACCTTAATTCCAGGGTTTGGTAATACTAAGAGACATCCTAAGGATCTCCTGTATTCCAGATATACTCTTCCTTTCCTCCACATGGATCAGTAGTCCAACTTCCCCTTGGAAGTTATCCACTATCATGCTATTACTATGGACGCTAGCTTTGGCAGAAGCACTGCATGCAGGAAAGGAAAACCCATATCCAGAGTGAATGTTTATTTCAGTAAGAACAAATTGCTGCCACTTTCATGACGGAGGCCATCTGTTGTAATCAACCTGCCACCAGGGAGCTGGATGATCACCCCGGGGAATGGTGCCACACTGAAGGCTCAGTGTTGGTCTCTGCTGTTGATGGATTGGGTACTCAGCAGTGGCCATAGCCAGATCACCCTTGGTAAATAGAAATCTATGTTGCTGAACCCATGCATAATCTCCCTCCCTGCCACCATGGCCATTGTGTTCATGAGCCCATTGGGCAATGACAGTGGGACTGCAGAACGAGGCTGACTGGTATCTACAGAATGAGCTACCCTATCCATTTGCTTATTAAAATTCTCCTTTTATGAAGTCACCCTTTGATAATTATTCACTTGGGACACAAATATCTTCAGGATTTATACTCATTCAGAAAGGTCTATCTCATATCTCGTTCCCAAATTTCCTTGTCACCAGTTTTCCAATCATGTTCCTTCCATGTTCCTGACCATCCAACCAAACAATTGGCCATGGCCCATAAATCAGTGTAAAATTGTACATCTAGCCATTTCTTCTTCTAATAAAAGTTACCAACCAGGCGCACTGCTCAGAGTTCTGGCCACTGGATTTGCCTTCACCATTGTCCTTCAGAGATATCTCAGAATGGGGCTGTAATGCTGCAACTGTCCACTTTGGAGCAGTGCCTGCATATGGTGCAGAATCATCTGAAAACCAGGCCCAAGTCTTCTCTTCATCTGCTAATTGATCACAGGGAACCCCCCATAAGCCATAGTTGCAGGCTGAGAGAGAGAAAATAGTGTAGCAGGAGTGGCATGGGCATTTTGGCCACTTCTTCATGTCACTTACTGGTGCTTTCAGAGCTTGCTTGGTCCTGATGATGTATATACCACTTCCATTTGATGATGGAGTACCCTAAGCATGACCAATTTTATGGCTTGGTGGGTCAAATAATACCCAGTTCATGGTGAGCAGTTCAGGTTGCATGATAAGTTAGTGGCCTATGGGTAAGAGTTCAAGCTCTACTAAGGCCTAGTAGCAGGCCAACAGCTGTTTATCAAAAGGGGAGTAGTTGATGCCAGAGGATTGCAGGGCTTTGCTCTAAAACCCCAAGAGCCTGCAGTGCGATTCACCTAGAGGGGACTGCCAAAGGCTCCACACATCATCTGCCAATGACACTTCAAGTCCCATTGGATCTGCTGAATCATATGGCCCAAGGGGCAGAGCAGCTTGCACAGCAGTCTGGACCTGATGCAGAGCCTTCTCTTGATCTGGGTCCCACTTAAAACCTGAAGCTTTCCAGGTCACTCAGTAAATGTGCTGGAGTAACACTACAATGAGAAATATATTGCTTCCAAAATCCAAAGGGGCCCACTAGGCACTGTATTTCTTTTCTTTTTTTTTTTTTTTTAAGTTGTAGGAGGGACGAGAACAACAGCTTCTCCTTCACCTTCGAAGGGGTATCTCAATGTGCTCCACACTCAGAAATTTCACTGAGTAAGGCCCCTGAAACTTTGTTGGGTTTATGTCCTACCATCTGACATGCAGATATCTTACCAATAAGTCTAGAGTCATTGCTACTTCTTGCTCACTAAGTCAAATCAACATTATGTAATCCACTGCAGCATGGAAGGGAAAGGCAATCAAGATCCTTGCGAACTAAATTATGACACAGAGCTGGAGAGTTGATAGGTAGGACAGTGAGTGTATATTGCTGGCCTTGCCAGCTGAAAGTAAACTGCTTCTGGTCGTTCTAACTAACAGGTATGGGGGAAAACCATTTGCCAGATCATTAGCTGCACATCAGGTACTAGGGGATGTGTTAATTTGTTCAAGAAATAAAACCACATCTGGGGATCTAGGAAGATGGCAGAAGAGTAAGACGCGGAGATCAACTTCCTCCCCACAGATACATCAGAAATATATCTACACGTGGAACAACTCCTACAGAACACCTACTGAACGCTGGCAGAAGACCTCAGACGTCCCAAAAGGCAAGAAACCCCCCACGTACATGGGTAGGGCAAAAGAAAAAAAGAAAAACCAGAGACAAAAGAACAGGGATGGGACCTGCACCAGTGGGAGGGAGCCGTGAAGAAGGAAAGGTTTCCACACACTAGAAGCCCCTTCGCAGGTGGAGACTGCGGGTGGCGGAGGAGAGCGCAGCAACAGGGATGCAGAGGGCAAAGCGGAGAGATTTCCGCACAGAGGATCGGGACCGACCAGCACTCACCACTCCAAGAGGCTTGTCTGCTCACCCACCAGGGCGGGCGGGGCTGGGAGCTGAGGCTCGGGCTTCAGTCGGAGCGCAGGGAGAGGACTGGCGGCTTGAACACAGCCTGAAGGGGCTAGTGCACCATGGCTAGTTGGGAGGGAGTCCGGGACCTGCTGAAGAGGCAAGAGACTTTTCCTTCCCTCTTTGTTTCCTGGTGCGCGAGGAGAGGGGATTAAGAGCACTGCTTAAAGGAGCTCCAGAGATGGGCATGAGCCGCGGCTAAAAGCGCAGACCCCAGAGACGGGCATGAGACGCTACGGCTGCTGCTGCCGCCACCAAGGAGCCTGTGTGCGAGCACAGGTCACTATCCACACCTCCCTTTTGGGGAGCCTGTGCAGCCCGCCACTGCCAGGGTCCCGGGATCCAGGGACAACTTCCCCGGGAGAACGCACGGCACGCCTCAGGCTGCTGCAACGTCAGGCCGGCCTCTGCCGCCGCAGGTTCGCCCCGCACTCCGTACCCCTCTCTCCCCCCGGCCTGAGTGTGCCAGAGTCCCCAATCAGCGGCTCCTTTAACCCCATCCTGTCTGAGCGAAGCACAAACGCCCTCCGGCGACCTACAAGCAGAGGCGGGGCCAAATCCAAAGCTGAACCCCGGGAACTGTGCGAACAAAGAAGAGAAAAGGAAATCTCTCCCAGCAGCCTCAGGAGCAGCGGATTAAATCTGCACAATCAACTTGATGTACCCTGCATCTGTGGAATACATGAATAGACAACGAATCATCCCAAATTGAGGAGGTGGACTTTTAGAGCAAGATTTATGATTTTTTCCCCTTTTCGTCTTTTTGTGAGTGTGTACGTGTATGCTTCTGTGTGAGATTTTGTCTGTATAGCTTTGCTTTCAACATTTGTCCTAGGGTTCTATCCGTCCGTTTTTTGTTTAAAATTTCTTCTTTATAATTATATTTTTATTTTAATAACTTTATTTTCTTTTCTTTTATCCTTTCTTTCTCTCTCTGTCTCCTCTCTCTCTCTCCGTCTCTCTGTCTCTCTCTCTCTTTGTCTCTCTCTCTCTTTGTCTCTCTCTCTCTCCCTTTTTATTCTGAGCTGTGTGGATGAAAGGCTCTTGGTGCTACAGCCAGGAGTCAGTGCTTTGCCTCTGAGGTGGGAGAGCCAACTTCAGGACACTGGTCCACAAGAGACCTCCCGGCTCCACGTAATGTCAAACGGCAAAAATTCTCCCAGAGATCTCCATCTGAACACCAACACCCAGCTTCACTCAACGACCAGCAAGCTACAGTGCAGGACACCCTATGCCAAAAAACTCGCAAGACAGGAACACAACCCCACCCATTAGCAGAGAGGTGGCCTAAAATCATAATAAGTCCACAGACACCCCAAAACACACCACCAGACGTGGACCTGCCCACCAGAAAGACAAGATCCAGCCTCATCCACCAGAACACATGCACTAGTCCCCTCCACCAGGAAGCCTACACAACACTGAACCAACTTTAGCCACTGGGGACAGACACCAAACACAACAGGAACTACGAACCTGCAGCCTGCAAAAAGGAGACCCCAAACACAGTAAGATAAGCAAAATGAGAAGACAGAAAAACACACAGCAGATGAAGGAGCAAGATAAAAACCCACCAGACCTAACAAATGAAGAGGAAATAGGCAGTCTACCTGAAAAAGAATTCAGAATAATGATAGTAAAGATGACCCAAAATCTTGGAAATAGAATAGACAAAATGCAAGAAACATTTAACAAGGACCTAGAAGAACTAAAGATGAAACAAGCAATGATGAACAACACAATAAATGAAATTAAAAATACTCTAGAAGGAATCAATAGCAGAAAAACTGAGGCAGAAGAACGGATAAGTGACCTGTTAGATTAAATAGTGGAAATAACTACTGTAGAGCAGAATAAAGGAAAAAGAATGAAAAGAACTGAGGACAGTCTCAGACACCTCTGGGACAACAACAAACACACCAACATTTGAATTATAGGGGTTCCAGAAGAAGAAGAGAAAAAGAAAGGGACTGAGAAAATATTTGAAGAGATTATAGTTGAAAACTTCCCTAATATGGGAAAGGAAATAGTTAATCAAGTCCAGGAAGCACAGAGAGTCCCATACAGGATAAATACAAGGAGAAACATGCCAAGACACATATTAATCAAACTGTCAAAAATTAAATACAAAGAAAACATATTAAAAGCAGCAAGGGGAACACAACAAATAACACACAAGGGAATCCCCATAAGGTTAACAGCTGATCTTTCAGCAGAAATTCTGCAAGCCAGAAGGGACTGGCAGGACATATTTAAAGTGATGAAAGGGAAAAACCTACAACCAAGATTACTCTACCCAGCAAGGATCTCATTCAGATTTGATGGAGAAATTAAAACCTTTACAGACAGGCAAAAGCTGAGAGAGTTCAGCACCACCAAACCAGCTTTACAACAAATGCTAAAGGATCTTCTCTAGGCAAGAAACACAAGAGAAGGAAAAGACCTATAATAACAAACCCAAAACAATTAAGAAAATGGGAATAGAAACATACATATCGATAATTACCTTAAATATAAGTAGATTAAATGCTCCCACCAAAAGACACAGGCTTTCTGAATGGATACAAAAACAAGACCCATATATATGCTGTCTCCAAGAGACCCACTTCAGACTTAGGGACACATACAGCCTGAAAGTGAGGGTATGGAAAAAGATATTCCATGAAAATGAAAACCAAAAGAAAGCTGGAGTAGCAATCTCATATCAGACAAAATAGACTTTAAAATAAAGACTATTAGAAGAGACAAAGAAGGACACTACATAATGATCAAGGGATCGATCCAAGAAGAAGATATAACAATTGTAAATATTTATGCACCCAACATAGGAGCACCTCAATACATAAGACAAATACTAACAGCCATAAAAGGGGAAATCGACAGTAACACATTCATAGTAGGGCACTTTAACACCTCACTTTCACCAATGGACAGATCATCCAAAAAGAAAATAAATAAGGAAACACAAGCTTTAAATGATACATTAAACAAGATGGACTTAATTGATATTTATAGGACATTCTATCCAAAAACAACAGAATACACATTTTTCTCAAGTGCTCATGGAACATTCTCCAGGATAGATCATGCCTTGGGTCACAAATCAAGCCTTGGTAAATTTAAGAAAATTGAAATTGTATCAAGTATCTTTTCTGACCACAACGCTAAGAGACTAGATATCAATTACAGGAAAAGATCTGTAAGAAACACAAATACAAGGAGGCTAAACAATACAATACTTAAAAACGAACTGATCACTGAAGAAATCAAAGAGGCAATCAAAAAATATCTAGAAACAAATGACAATGGAGACACGATGACCCAAAACCTATGGGATGCAGCAAAAGCAGTTCTAAGAGGGAAGTTTATAGCAATACAATCCTACCTTAAGAAACAGGAAACATCTCAAATAAACAACCTAACCTTGCACCTAAACCAATTAGACTAAGAAGAACAAAAAAAACCCAAAGTTAGAAAAAGGAAAGAAATCATAAAGATCAGATCAGAAATAAATGAAAAAGAAATGAAGGAAACGATTGCAAAGTTCAATAAAACTAAAAGCTGGTTTTTGAGAAGATAAACAAAATAGATAAACCATTAGCCAGACTCATCAAGAAAAAAAGGGAGAAGACTCAAATCAATAGAATTAGAAATGAAAAAGGAGAAGTAACAACTGACACTGCAGAAATACAAAAGATCATGAGAGATTACTACAAGCAACTCTATGCCAATAAAATGGACAACCTGGAAGAAATGGACAAATTCTTAGAAGTGCACAACCTTTTGAGACTGAACGAGGAAGAAATAGAAAATATGAACAGACAAATCACAAGCACTGAACTTGAAACTGTGATTAAAAATCTTCCAACAAAGAAAAGCTCAGGAGCAGATGGCTTCACAGGCGAATTCTATCAAACATTTAGAGAAGAGCTAACACGTATCCTTCTCAAACTCTTCCAAAATATAGCAGAGGGAGGAGCGCTCCTAAATTCATTCTACGAGGCCACCATCACCCTGATACCAAAACCAGACAAGGATGTCACAAAGAAAGAAAACTACAGGCCAATATCACTGATGAACACAGATGCAACAATCCTCAACAAAATACTAGCAAACAGAATCCAACAGCACATTAAAAGGATTATACACCATGATCAAGTGGGGTTTATTCCAGGAATGCAAGGATTCTTCAATATATGCAAATCAATCAACGTGATACACCATATTAAAAATTGAAGGAGAAAAACCATATGGTCATCTTAATAGATGCAGAGAAAGCTTCTGACAAAATTCAACACCCATTTATGATAAAAACCCTCCAGCAAGTAAGCATAGAGGGAACTTACCTCAACATAATAAAGGCCATATATGACAAACCCACAGCCAACATCATCCTCAATGGTGAAATACTGAAAGCATTTCCACTAAGGTCAGGAACAAGACAAGGTTGCCCACTCTCACCACTTTTATTCAACATAGTTTTAGAAGTTTTAGCCACAGCATTCAGAGAAGAAAAGGAAATAAAAGAAATCCAAATCGGAAAAGAATAAGTAAAGCTGTCACTGTTTGCAGATGACATGATACTATACATAGAGCATCCTAAAGATGCTACCAGAAAACTATTAGAGCTAATCAATGAATTTGGTAAAGTAGCAGGATACAAAATTAATGCACAGAAATCTCTGGCATTCCTATACACTAATGATGAAAAATCTGAAAGTGAAATCAAGAAAACAGTCCCATTTACCACTGCAACAAAAAAAATAAAATATCTAGGAATAAACCTACCTAAGGAGACAAAAGACCTGTATGCAGAAAATTATAAGACACTGATGAAAGAAATTAAAGATGATACCAATAGATGGCGAGATATACCATGCTCTTGGGTTGGAAGAATCAACATTGTGAAAATGACACTACTACTACCCAAAGCAATCTACAGATTCAATGCAATCCCTATCAAACTACCACTGGCATTTTTCACAGAACTAGAACAAAAAATTTCACAATTTGTATGGAAACACTAAAGACCCCGAATAGCCAAAGCAATCTTGAGAACAAAAAACGGAGCTGGAGGAATCAGGCACCCTGACTTCAGACTATACTACAAAGCTTCAGTAATCAAGACAGTATGGTACTGGCACAGAAACAGAAATATAGATCAATGGATAGAAATATAGAATATAGAAATATAGAATATAGAAATATAGAATATATTTCTATAGAATATAGAAATATAGAATATATAGAATATATATTATATATTTATATTTATATATTTATATATATATATTTATATAATATAATATATATTATAAATTATATAAATTTATATATAAATATATATATATTTATATATAAATTTATATAAATAAATATATATATAATATATACATATATATTATATATATATTAAATATAAATATATAAATATATATATAAATATATAATATATATATAAATATAAATATATATATATAAATTTATATATTTATATATAAATTTATATATATTTATTTATATATATAAATATATAAATATATATATTTATATATATATAAATATATATATAATATATGTAAATAAATATATAAATATATATATTTATATATATAATTATATATAAATAAATATATAAATATATAAATATATAAATTTATATATAAATATATATTATATATTATATAAATAATATATATATATTTATTTATATTATATATATATAATATATATATTATTATAGAATATAGAATATATAGAATATATAGAATATATTTCTATATTCTATTGAATATAGAAATATAGAACAGGATAGAAAGCCCAGCGATAAACCCATGCACAAATGGACACCTCATCTTTGATAAAGGAGGCAGAAATGTACAGTGGAGAAAGGACAGCCTCTTCAATAAGTGGTGCTGGGAAAACTGGACAGGTACATGTAAAAGTATGAGATTAGATCACTCCCTAACACCATACACAAAAATAAGCTCAAAATGGATTAAAGACCTAAATGTAAGGCCAGAAACTATCAAACTCTTAGATGAAAACATAGGCAGAGCACTCTATGACATAAATCACAGCAAGATCCTTTTTGACCCACCTCCTAGAGAAATTGAAATAAAAACAAAAATAAACGAATGGGACCTAATGAAACTTCAAAGCTTTTGCTCAGCAAAGGAAACCATAAACAAGACCAAAAGACAACCCTCAGAATGGGAGAAAATATTTGCAAATGAAGCAACTGACAAAGGATTAATCTCCAAAATTTACAAGCAGCTCATGCAGCTCAATAACAAAGAAATAAACAACCCAATCCAAAAATGGGCAGAAGACCTAAATACACATTTCTCCAAAGAAGATATACAGACTGCCAACAAATACATGAAAGAATGCTCAACATCATTAAGCATTAGAGAAATGCAAATCAAAACTACAATGAGATATCATCTCACACCAGTCATAATGGCCTTCATCAAAAAAATCTCGAAACAATAAATGCTGGAGAGGGTGTGGAGAAAAGGGAACACTCTTGCACTGCTGGTGGGAATGTGAATTGGTACAGCCACTATGGAAAACAGTATGTAGGTTCCTTAAAAAACTACAAATAGAACTACCATATGACCCAGCAATCCCACTACTGGGCATATACCCTGAGAAAACCATAATTCAAAAAAGGTCATGTACTATAAAATGTTCATTGCAGCTCTATTTACAATAGCCCGGAGATGGAAACAACCTAAGTGCCCATCATCGGATGAATGGATAAAGAAGATGTGGAACATATATACAATGGAATATTACTCAGCCATAGAAATAAACGAAATTGAGCTATTTGTCATGAGGTGGATGGACCTAGAGTCTGTCATACAGAGTGAAGTAAGTCAGAAAGAGAAAGACAAATACCGTTTGCTAACACATATATATGGAATTTAAGAAAAAAAAAATGTCATGAAGAACCTAGGGGTAAGACCGGAATAAAGACACAGACCTACTAGAGAATGGACTTGAGGATATGGGAAGGGGGAAGGGTAAGCTGTGACAAAGTGAGAGAGTGGCATGGACATATATACACTACCAAACATAAAATAGATAGCTAGTGGAAGCAGCCGCATAGAACAGGGAGATAGCTTGGTGCTTTGTGACCACCTAGAGGGATGGGATAGGGAGGGTGGGAGGGAGGGAGATGCAAGAGGGAAGAGATATTGGAACATATGTATATGTATAACTGATTCACTTTGTTATAAAGCAGAAACTAACACACCATTGTAGAGCAGTTATACTCCAGTAAAGGTGTAAAAAAAAAATAAATAAAAACATAAGGGGGAAATGGCATTTACTTTATTGAGCAGTAGATATATTCTTTTCTGTGTGTATCATTCAATATTTTTATAGATTATACTCCATTTAAAGTTATTATAGAACATTGGCTATATTCCCTGTGTTGTAAAAAAAAAAAAAACACATCTGGTGCTGCAGCTGCAGTTGGAGTCATGATCTGATTAAGTTTATGATAATCTACAGTTATGCTGCAAAATGTGTCTGTCTTCTGCATCAGCTGAATAGGCAAGTTGAATGAGGATGTGGTAGGAATCGCTACCGGTGTATTAATCGTGGTGCTTGTCTCTGCAATCCTTCTAGCAACAGAGTACTGCTTTTGGCTTACCATTTTCCTAGGTAGAGGCAGTTTCAGTGGTTTCCACTTGGCTTTTCCCATCAGGGTAGTGCTCACTCCACAGATGAGAGAACCAATGTGGGGGTGTTGCCATCTGATGAGTATATCTTTTCAAATTATGCATTTTGGAACTGGGAAAATAACTGCAGGATGGGTTCAGGGTCACGCTATGCCTGCCCACTGTGCAGTAGACCTGACCTCCATAATCCTTACTCTGACTAGCAGACCACAGTGGTATTTTGGGTCTCCTGGAATTAATATCAGCTCAGAGCTAGTGTCTGTTTAAGTTAGAAAACTCAAGCAGTTCTTTTGGAGTGTGTTGTACCTCTTCACAGGTCACAATTTGTACTTCACCTTTAGGGGCCTGCTGGGACTTAAGTCTAGTTAGGTTTAGAAGAAAAGAAAGGTGGCAGGGGTGTATTGAGGAGAATCGGCATTGTTTTGCATGGCGACTGCCTCAGGGGAGGCCATTATGGTCTCCTCAGGCAATCTGGAGTTAATCCTTTCAGGCTGGGTAGAGAGGCCACTTCCACCATGGCTGGAAAGACTGTTTCCACTGGCAGAGAAGATTCATCAGAATTTAGGGCTCAATGTTTCCACTTCATCACGGTCTCCCAATATAGCCTATTCCAACTTTCACAATACCATTCCATCCCAATCAAAGTCCTCACTTTAATTGTAGACACCCTTGTATTGTAATTCAGTCAGTTGCAGGATGAGATTTTTGGGTTTGATTTTTCAGAAATTTTAGCCCTCAGCTATAGGAGATAAGGGTCTCCTTTAGGGAACAGGTAGAAGCTTTCAGGTCATCTGTGAACACTTGAGCTGGGAATTTGAATCCCTGATCTCATCCTTTTCTTCTTAGGAGTATTCAACAGTGATACCTATACAACCAGATCACACCATGAACTATCAACACTCACTTCAATAGTGGAAATAGAGTTATTAATGTCTTTAAATCTAATCAGACTAGAGAGCCAATTCCAGGAACTCCAGAACAAATTTAGAAAATTCATCCTTAAAATTTTATTCTGATAGAACCACTCTCTGTATCAATATTTCATTAATGAATTCTGTGAAACATTCAGTGAAAAATAATACTAATCTTAAATTATTCCAGATAATAGAGGAGGAGAAAATGTTTCCAAACTAATTTCATGAAACTATTACAATCCTGATAGGAAAACCTTACGAAGACATTACAAAACAACTATAGAGCATTAGCCCTTATAAACATAGTGCAAAAATCTTTAACAAAATATTAGTAAAGAGAATGCAATATTTTCTGAAAAATGATAATGTATCATGGCCAAGTGGTATTTATCCAAGTAATTCAAGATTGTTTTAACACTTAAAAGCAATCAATGAAATCCACTATAGTACCAAATAAAAGAAGAAAATCCTGTGATGTGTTGAATATCATTATTTTGATACATAAAGCCAAAACATGTGACCAAATATAAAACCCATTCATGACACAGAAAAAGAAAATCTGCTAGGATGCTTGGAATAAACCACAATTTCTTCATTCTTAGAAATGACATCTATGAAAAATCTGCAACTCAAATCATACCTAATATTCTCCCTAAGATTGGGATTTATGCATGATGGCTCTTAGCATTTCTATTCAACATTTTTTGGAGGACCTGGCCATCACAATAAGTGAAGAAAAAGGGGAAAAAAATCCATATGGATTGGAATGGAAAAAAGTTCAACCATCCTATTCAGAGAAAATCTGATAGCTTTTTGTAAAAACAACAACAACAAAAAAAAACCTAAGGAATTAATAGCAATATAAAAAGGTTCTCAAACTAATAAGTGAGGTTCACAAGACCTGAGATTACCAAGACAATATACAATTATATTTCTATACACTAGAAGCAAACAACTGGAAAAGAAAAAAAAAACAATTAAATTCCTTTTACAATTATATAAAACTATTTATAAAGTGCATAGGAATATATTTTTAAAAGTCACACAAAACCTTTATTTTTATTTATTTATTTTTGGCTCCGTTGGGTCTTTGTTGCTGTGTGCAGGTTTTCTCTAGTTGCGGCAAGAGGGGGCTACTCTTCTTTGCGGTGCATGAGCTTCTCCTTGCCATGGCTTCTCTTGTTGCGGAGCATGGGCTCTAGGCGTGCGGGCTTCGTTAGTTGTGGCACGTGGGCTCAGTAGTTGTGGCTCATGGGTTCTAGAAGACAGGCTCAGTAGTTGTGGCACATGGGCTTAGTTGCTCTGTGGCATGTGGGATCTTCCCGGACCAGGGCTCAAACCCGTGTCCCCTACATTGGCAGGCGGATTCTTAACCACTGCACCACCAGGGAAGCCCAAAAACCTTTATTTTTAAAACCATGGAACACTGCTGAAAGAAATGAAGAGACGTATCTATATCTTGAAAGATGCAATATTTTAAAGAGGTCCATTTCTCCAAAATTAATCTATAGATTGCATATAATCTCAGTCAGAATCCCAACAGATGTTTTTATATAAATTGATAAACTTGTACAAAAATGTATATGAATATGCAAAGAATCTAGAATTTTCAAAACAATCTTGGGAAAAAGAAAAGCAAAAAACTAGAAGTCTTGTACTCATGACTTCAAGGCTTACTATAAGTTATATTGATCAAGATAGCACGGCACTGTCATAAAGACAGACAACAGATCAATGGAATAAAATAGAGGGTCCAAGTGAACCCATATTATATAGAAAATTGACTTTCAATATAGGTGCCTCAATTCAATGAGGAAAGGACAGTCTTCTCAACAAATGGTGCTGGGACAATTGAATATTCACAAGAAACAAATAAACAAAAATCCACCCCCGCTTTCTCACACCATACATAAGACTTAATCTGTTATGGATCATAGACCTAAACATAAAAACTGAATCTAGGGGGCTTCCCTGGTGGCACAGTGACTGATAATCTGCCTGCCAATGCAGGGGACACGGGTTTGAGCCCTGGTCTGGGAAGATCCCACATGCCGCAGAGCAACTAGGCCCGTGCACCACAACTACTGAGCCTGCGCATCTGGAGCCTGTGCTCTGCAACAAGAGAGGCCGCGATAGTGAGAGGCCCGCACGCCGCGATGAAGAGTGACCCCTGCTCGCTGCAACTAGAGAAAGCCCTCGCACAGAAACGAAGACCCAACACAGCCAAAAATAAATAAATAAACTGAATCTACATAGCTTTTAGAAGACTACATACAAGAATATTATCATTACTGTTAGAAACATAAAGAACATGAATAGACAAGCCACATATAGGAGAAAAGTATTCAAAAACGTATATTCACAAAACATATCTGACAAAGGACTTGTATCCAGCATATATTCAGAATTCCACGACTCAATAATAAAGCAAAATTAATCCAATAAAAATATGGGCAAAAGATGTGAACAGACACATCACAAATTAAGTTACCAAATGGTCAATAAAGACATGAAAAAGCATTCGGCATGGAAAATGATCAGGGCAATGTAAATTAAAACGGTATCACTAAATACCCAGCAAAATGGCTAAAATATAAAAGACTAACAACACAGATTGCAAGGACCTGGAGCAACTGGAACTCTCATACATTGCTGGCAGAAATGTAAAATGGTATAACCATTTTGAAAAAAGGTTTGGCCGTTTCTTTTAAACTGCCTGCTCTTTGACCCAGCATTCCACTCCTAGGTATTTACCTAAGAAAAATGAACACATATGTCCACATAAAGACTTAGATGAAAATGTTCACGGCTGCTTTAATCACATTAGCCAAAAACTGTAAGTCCAAATGTACATCTGCAGAAAAATAAACAAACTATTGTATAGCCATAAAACAGAGCACTACTCAACAATAATGAATGACTTGTTGATTCACTCAGTAACATGGATGACTCTCCCAAATAATGTGCGGAGAGAAAGAAGGACATATACAAACAGTACATGCTGAATGACTGCACTTATGTTAAGTTTTAGAACCGGCAAAACTTACGTAAAGTGAGAAGAAAATCAGAATACTATTTGCCTGGGTTGAGATGAAGGGAATGTGACTGGACTGGGACACAACAAAAATTTCTAGGGAGACAGGAATACCCCACATTATGATAGAGCTGTGGATTGTGGATTACTCAGTTTTATCCATTTTTCAGAACGGTATATCTAATATTTATATATTTTAGTATATGAATTTACCTGAACGAAAAAGAAATTAAAATACTACCACTACTACTGCTGCTGCTACTACTACTACTGATAAAGTGGTGGACAGATAATGAATGACAGCATAGAGAAAATAAGAATGGCGGGTGTTGATAATTGTAGCTAATGGGTCCAAGAGATTTCACTATACTATTATACTATTCTGTTTACTTCTTATAAGTTTTAAATTTCCTACAATAAATACTAAAAATAATTTGATATGCAATACAAATAAGTAACATGACAGTGATTGAAAAACGGGGTTATCCAGTAATCATTTAAGACTCAAATTCTTGTATTTTATCTAAAAAAGTAAATCTAATTGCACATGTATACATACATGTTTTTAACTTAAAAAATCAATTGGGCCCCGTTGCTCGCCGGCCGGCGGCCTCGCTCGGCCCTCAGCTCCGCGGCGGCGTTGGAAGGCGGCCCGGGCCCTTGCAGGCCCATGGCGGCGGCTGCGGCGCTGCCGGTCGCGGGCGGGCCTTCCGCGGGCGGCGGGTCCCCGCCGGGCGGCTGGGCAGTGGCGCGCCTCGAGGGCCGCGAGTTCGAGTACCTGGTGAAGAAGCGCTCGGTGACCATCGGGCGAAACTCGTCGCAGGGCTCGGCGGACGTGAGCATGGGCCACTCGAACTTCATCTCGCGGCGCCACCTCGAGATCTTCACGCCCCCGGGCGGCGGCGGCCATGGCGGGGCGGCGCCGGGGCCGTCGGCGCAGCCCGGGCCCAACGCGGGCGGCGACTTATACCTGCGTTGCTTCGGCAAGAATGGCGTGTGCGTGGACGGCGTGTTCCAAAGCTGCTGGGAGCTGCAGCTGCAGCTGCGGCGCGTCTGAGTGGGGCCGGGGGGCGGGGGTGCGGCCTGGCCGTCGCGACCCGGACCACCGACTCGCGATCCACCGTGACCCACGACCCCCTACCCCCACCTACGACCAGGAGGACCCAGATCCGGGCCCTGACCAGCCCCTCCAGGTACGGCCCGTGGCAAGGACCCAGCCCCCGGCCAACGATCTCCACCTGGTCCTAGCCACGAGCAGGACACAGGACCCAGACCCGGAGGCCCATTCCGACCCCAAGCACTTGTCCATCCTCCCCACAACCAGGATCTATATCCCCGACATCTGGCCTTGTTCTTCCTCCATGTGGGCTGAGGTTTTCTGGGGTTCTAGGAGTTCGCATATATTTTTCATAGCTAGCATGTAGGTAGTATGGAATAGAAATGTAAAACTCTGGTTGGTGGAACTGCCCAAAACAAAAAGCTGTATCTTCTTAACTGATAATGGGTCATCTGTTACTTTCTTTTTGTTCTACATGTTTTCAGTAGTGTATTATTTCAAGCGTGTGTTTTTTAGGCTGCAAGGACTTCTTTTTCTCATTGTTTTTTGTAGTCTAAAAATTGAAAGCTCTTGAAGCATGATGAATTTTTAAATCTGTTCTCTGAACGTTGAAATTTTGGGAAAACTAGATACTTTCAACATAACTTTTTTTAAAAAAAGTCACTTTATTATTTAGAAATTACTATAAGGTGTTATAAAGTATAATTAAGTGAGCTTCATGAGGAACTGTCAATCCTGCGACAAAGCAGTTCAGCTTGGTTCTGTGGTTTTGTGAAGTTATCATTTAGTCTGCTTGAAAAACAAACTTGCTCTCTAGGAAATGCTAATTATTCCTTAGGGGCTTTCTAGATTATTCCAAGTAGAACCTTTCTCCACAAACTGGAATTTTTGACTGCTTTCAGTTGTTGAAGATGGTGCTTTTCTTGATTCCTTCACTCTTGTAGGTGGCTGCTGTGTTACTGCTTAGCCTGGAAAGCTGCACCAGCTAGTTCCTTAAACCTTGATGGGAGCATTTCAAGGACGGTTATTTTTCAAACCAGAAAAAATAAAAAATCAATTGGAACAAATCAATAAGAAAACAACCCAATTAAACAGTGGCAAAAAATTTGAACAGACACTTCACTAAAATACAGAGATGGCCAATAGGCATATGAAAAGATGCTCAACATTATTAGTCATTAGGGAGATACAAATTAAAACCACAATGAGATGTCACTACATGCCCATTAAAATAACTAAAATGAAAAAGCTTAACAATACCAAGTGCTGACAAGGATTTGGAACTAGTGGGAATGCAAAGTTAAACGTACTTTTCAAACTACCTAGCAATTTCACTCCTAGATATTGACACATGGAAAATAAAAATATATGCCCACACAAAGACTTGTAAGGGAATGTTCATGGTTTTTATTCATAATAATCAAAAACTGGAAACAACCCAAATATTTATCAACTCAAGAATGGGCACACAATTTTGGAATATCCATAAAATGAAATGCAATTCAGCAATAAAAAGGGAGAAACTACTGATATTTATACCATGCCTGAACCTCGATAGCATCTTGTTAAGTAAAGGAAGACAGACAATTACACGTCCTATACTTCCATTCATATGAAATTCTAGGAAAGGGAAAAAGTACAGCGATGGAAAGCCGATCAGTGGCTGCCAGGGTTCAGTGGGTGGGAGGAGACAATTGACTTCAAAGGTACATATGAGAACTTGTTGGGATGAAGGAAATATTTTGTATCCTGACTGTAGTAGCAATACCATAGCTATATTTTTGACAAAAGTCATGAACTCAGACACTTTAAAAGGGCAGATTTTGCAAATTTTAAAAACAATGTATTGAGAATGTGTTTTTACACGCTCAGAATCTATTTTCTGGGGGAAGTATAATTTTCTTCCTAGTACTGTTTCTGGCAAAGTGGCAAGTATGATTACAGAAACTGCAGTAGTATAAAATCCATTAAACATGAAGACACAGAATGGAAACTAGGCTAATACTTTGGCACAGGCACTAAAAAGCTCAAGAAACACTAAGATCTGCTTAGACTCAGTCTTATGACTCAATTAGAGTAAAACGTCTTCCCACTGAAATTATTAATGGGCTGTGGGGCTTCAAATAACACAGTTCCCAGATCAGTTCTAAGTAGAGGCCAGCTTCTTATGTGATATCCTACTTGCTGAATGTACCTTACATGGTTACAAAGTGCTTCTGCAAGAAGTTGTTTCAGAGTGTTATTTTAGTCTTCTGTCCTCCTTCTGAGTCAGAATGGGAGAAAGAACTCAGTTGTTGATATTTGAATGGGTGAACATGAGACACAGAAAATAACTTGTCTATATTAAGAGACAAATAGAGCTCAAAAGGCAATCATTTGACTAGTGGTATTATCAACCTATTCTCAAAGCTTTTTTTTTTTTGGCAATTGTTTTAAGAATGAGAAATTCAAAGTGTATCTTAATAGCACCTCTGGGAATTCAAAGTGTGAATAATCTTCCTGATATCTTCTTTAAACTCCTAGTTGCCATTTTTGGTTCCAGAGGTCCTAGAATGCAAAGGGGACAATGGGCATTCCTTGTTTTCAGTACAGTCTCACTTATGGAAAGCTGGCAATTCCAGGTTGCTGACAGTTTCCTAACAATGTTTACAGCCGATTAGGATGGTTTGGCAGCAGCATAGGGAAGAAATGACAGAGAGGATCTAGGTTACTCCTGCTGCTAAACCCAATGCCAAAAGTCGCTGTTCTTGGGCTCTTTCTCAAAGTTGTGTCCTGGCAACAAGCATTTCTAGAAAGAAGAATATGTGTATGTGTGGAGGGGAGCAGGGTAAGCTGTTGAAGGGAGGGAAAGAGATATCAGGGAGACAGTGTCTTCATGTTTCCTATATGGTACTCGGCTGGGTACATCAATCATATTTAAATATTAAGTTGGTCCCTAAACCATATATCAGAATTTTGGTGGCAAATCTTTCACTCTACACTTTTGAATCCCAGTGTTCTCCCCACTGCACCATTCTGCTCCAGCTGAGGCGGGTGCTATGTGGAGAGTGGATTGGCGAGGGAAAGGATAAATGAAGGGCAAGAAGACCTCCTGGCTGCTGCAATAAACCAGGGTAAACCAAGCAAGTAGTGATGATGGAGATGTAAAAAATTTGAAGATACAAAAAAAAAAAAAAAGGTCTTGGTGACCTAATCAGGTGTGGGAATTAAGCAGAGAATTCTTGCTTGAGCAACTGGGTAGACAGCAGCAGCGTCCATAGAGCCAGAAAAACATAAAAAATTGCTAGCTGGGTTGAGGTTAGTTGGGGGAGCATAGCCACATAAGACATGCATATGAAATTCAATAGGAATCTTAAACTGTGGTGCAAATCTTGTGACCCCATTATTTTTTGTTTGCTTGTTTACTATTATTCTATGTGAGTCTCTCTCCAGCCTCACTTCTTTCTATACATTTTCATGCCCACTTGCTTTGCTTCCTTAATCCCCTAACAGACTTACACTTAACTTCTTTTAGTTCCTTGAATGTTCCTTTCCCTATCTCACCTCTGCGACTAGACATATGCTTTGCTTTCTGGAGTGCTTTTCTCCTTCCCTCTAGCCCTCTTTCTTTGGGTCACTGCTATTCACCTTTCAGTCTTCCACTTAGCCATCACTTTCTCCAGAAGCCTTCCTTGCACCATCCGCAACCTTCCCAACCCCATGTTAGGTAACTCTTTAATGTACTTCTACTTCCTCTATCATAGTGCTTATCACTAGTATTGAAACTGTCTGTCTTCACCTCTACATTAGAAGCTCAACTAAAACAGAAGAAATGTTTGCCTTGCCGATAATTAAGCCCAAAGAATCAGAATAAAACTTAAATACACATTAATAGAATTGAATATTTCTAAAATTATCTAGCAAACATAAAATAAAAACAAATGTACAAAGAGACCCAAATTCTCAACCTTTGTAGTCATTATGACCTTTCTTCATTTATATCAATTGATATGTCAATTATAATTTATAAGAATAAATAAGTATATATGTATGACATATATAATATGGGGAGGGAGAGAGGGGTAATGAACTAAGAACTAGAAAATAGCGTTCTATATGACATTCTGTGCTTAAAAAGCAAAGTATGGCTTTATATATGGCATTTAAATACTCTGGGTTTAAATTTTATCATCTGTACAAATGAAAGGTAGGATGAAGAAAGTTTTATGTTTCTTCAGATTTAACATTATGTGAATCTATG
This sequence comes from Delphinus delphis, assembly GCF_949987515.2. NCBI lineage: Eukaryota > Metazoa > Chordata > Mammalia > Artiodactyla > Delphinidae > Delphinus > Delphinus delphis. Next base: position 89,702,715 of record NC_082684.1, read on the forward strand.
AAAATAAACAACAAGGAGGAATCTAAGTCTTATCAATTGTAAATGTTGTAAACAGAGATTTTCAAAAATAAGATAAGAATTGGGGTGATGTACAATAATATGGGAGTAGAAATAAATTTCAAATTTCTGTCAAAAAATAGAAGTACCATGCTTTTTTTTTTTTTTAAAGAAGAACTTTATTCCTGGATTCTTCAAGTTTGACTTTGTATATTATAAATATTTTGTAAGCCTAGCTGTAGACTTGCTCGTCAAGATGGTTAAAGCTCACCATAATACATGATAAATCAAGTGCAGCTAGTAAGCACTGGTAAAAAGACCTTCTACTAATATGTAACATTAATGAGGGGCAAGATGGAGGGAGACTGTAGACACAAACAAAGCACTTGGATACATGCAAAGATAAATTACTGATATAATATTACAGCATTTCCAAATAAAGGTAAGATATTAAACCAATACCAAGGAAAGTGGAAATCCTTTCAAGTGTTCCAGAACCAAATAGGTACTGGTTGGGAGAGACCCTCAGAGATCATTTGATCCAGCCTCACTAGGGTCTTTGATCTTGAAATACCCCCAGTAAGTGCTGTCCCACTTATTCTTGAATGTCTTTGAGGAGACAATCTCACTGGAAGCAACTCATTCCATCTTTGGGCATCTCTATCTATTCCAGAATGTTTTCTTTTATCATGCTCCCTGAAGCTTCCATTCATTGGTCTTAGTTCTGCCACTGGGATCAAGCAAAACACATCAAATATCTCTTTCACATGAGAGCTTCAAATTGCTGTTGCAAATCTGGAATGAATTAGCAATTTTGTATTTCTATGCAACATAAAAATATACTATGACAATCAAGACCTTTCTGAACTAGATGTGATAGAAGTTTAATTTCTTTTTTATTCACCAAATTATAGAAATTACAGTTTTGCTTAAATCTGATTCATGTTGTTTTTAAACTAAAGCTATCCTTTTTAAAAAGTATCGCACCACCTCTTGCCTCTTTTCTGTAGTTTTACATCAGTCATCAGAGTGTAATTGCTCTTGTTCTTGCTTCTTGGTATGTGAGAGGTGGGTGGTCAGTTTGTATGACATCTGACATTAAATGCTTGCTGAGTTCCCTCTTTTATAGAAATAGCTTATGTATCACACTGTAATATGCTGCCAGCTAAGGTACACTGGGGAGTAGAGTGGCTGTGAGGATGGTGTGAACAGAAGCCACTTCTTCTCTCAGACAAAAGTATGTTGCAAAACGGTTAAGAAAATGACAACTATAAAACAATGAAGGGCTTCCCTGGTGGCGCAGTGGTTGAGAGTCCGCCTGCCATGCAGGGGACACGGGTTCGTGCCCCGGTCCGGGAGGATCCCACATGCCGCAGAGCGGCTGGGCCCGTGAGCCATGGCCGCTGAGCCTGAGCGTCCGGAGCCTCTGCTCCGCAACGGGAGAGGCCACAACAGTGAGAGGCCCGTGTACCAAAAAAAAAAAAAAAACAAAAAAAAAACAAAAAAAAACAATGAATTCTTTGAAATAAGACCAGAACTAATTTTGTAACTTGGCCTAGAAAGTTACCATCTATATAACCTTCATTAAATGAGTTAACTTCACTCAGCCCTAGGGTCTTCATCTATGAAATGGGAATAATATTGACTTTGCAGGCCTCTTGTGATAATTAAATGAGGCACTTTCGCACACTTCATCTAGTAAAATGCCTGGCTTGCTTCTCCTGTTTCAAAGCTAGTGTACTTAGAAACTTTCTCTCTTAGCTCTTGATAGCTTCTCCAGGCCTCCACACCCTCCCACACGACAGTGCTGCTCAGGACACCCTCCAGCCCTATATTCAGGCCAGGTAGCATTTTCTGCTCTGAGCTCTTGCCTCCTGCAACTGGATGATTCCAAAATGAGAGCTCCTCAGCAGTGGTGAAAGCATCAGGACTGAACTGAGCCGCCTTATTCTCATTCCTCAGAGTAATAAAGATGCCGGCAATGCACAGACTGATGAGGAATTGAATGTCTCCACGACCCAGTTTGGTAGGTCCCTGAGTAACTGAGGCTGCTTGGCTTCTGAAGGTCCTCTTGGTGGTCTTCCTTGGATAGCTTTGGTTGAGAGAACCCTGCTGCTATTGCCCAGGGAACCAAGGGGAAGGAAACATGTACAGAATACTGATCATGTGTCAAGAACTCTGCCGGGTCTGTGCCTCAGAAACACTCGTTGAGATATCCATGCATTCTTCATTTATTCATCAAAATCTATTGCAAGCCACCTCTGGGCCAAGTTGTGCGTGACAGTTTCAGAGAAGAAGTCCAGTGAAATGTGTAAAACAGAGAAATTACACAGAGAAAGGAACTCTTAGTCTCTGGGGTTGTAAGATCCTGGAAGAAATGACATAGGAACTGAGGTTTGAAAGAGAACAGGCTTTAGAGGGAAGAATAGTTCAGGCATGGGAAACACACATATGAAAATACAGGAGGCCTGACCAAACATAGCTTGTTGTGGAAGTATCCATATGTTGACATTATAGAAGCTTGACATGCAGAAGAGGATTGTGAAAATAGCTTAAGCTAGAAAAGAGGGTGTTGTGTAAAATAAGACCAAAGACATAGAATTTAAAGCTATGTTGCTTACCAAGGTAGGAAGGAGGGAAATCTCACCAGCTCATGGCTGGGATGCAATCACTTTTCAATTCCTTTGCACATCAAAATCACAGACTTTCTGGTCAAAAGGTACAAACTTCCAGTTATAAGCTAACTAAGTACTGGGGATGTGATGTACAGCATGGTGACTATAGTTAACACTGTTCTACGGTACATACGAAAGTTGTTAGGAGAGTAAACCCTAAGAGCTCTCATCACAAGGAGAAAAAAACCTTTTTGTTCTTTTTTGCGCTTTTCCTTTTTATTGTATCTATATGAAATGATGGATATTAACTAAATCTGATGTGGTAATCATGTCACAATATATATAAGTCAAAACATTATGCTGTATGCCTTAACTTATACAGTGCTGTATGTCAATTACTGTAGAAAATTAATCATAGAGTTTCTTTTATATAAGGATATAACATAAGATCCTTTGAGAATTGAATTTTGTCAGCAGTGGAGTAGAAATTTGAGGATACATTGGTGATGCAAGTATAAGATGATGTGGGGGCAGGGAGATTCTTGGGAAAAGTTGTGGAGAGAAATCTTAATGAAAGCCCACCTCAGAAGGTTATCTGTGAAGGGTAGTGACAATTTAGATGTGAAAGAGGCACAGGACTTGTGTGGTAAACATTAAGGTATTTTTATTTTGCTGAGACCATATACTCTTCTAACTAACAGGAAGTTATATAAGATGAAGTTCTGTTTAATATAGGAGAGTTGACTTTTTTCATCAGGAACCTGGACTTGTGTGTTCTATATATTTTGCAGGGTTAATGAGTAATTTAAGCATGTAGAGTCATGATCAGATTTACACTTCATAAATATTACCTTGATCACAATGCAGAATATAAATTTGTGGGGGATGAGGCTGGAGGCAGATAAATTAGTTAGGAGGCTACTGCAATATACTGCGGGGAGATAATGAGGGATTAAACTAAGAAGAGCCACTGGGAATAGAAAGGAGATGAGGTTATCTAATAAAAACCTGCAGAAAATAGCAAATATAATGGAGAAAATTTAGATGCATTCTGTTTAAAGTTGGGGTAAGCCATGGGTACCTGCTATCACTGCTACTTTTCAACATAGCACAGAGATTCTGGTCAATTCAGTGATTTTAGAAAAAGAAGGTGCAGTAGATTGAAAGCATGAGACAGTGTGTGATTATTTACTGATGATGTAAGGACACACACACACAAACACACACACACACACACAAATCCACAAACTATTAAAACAAAAATTAGAGTCCATCTGTATGCTGGATACAAGATCATTTTAAAAATCAACACACATTAAGATCTTTAATCCATTTTGAGTTTATTTTTGTGTATGGTGTTAGGTAGAGTTCTAATTTCATTCTTTTCATGTAGCTGTCCAGTTTTCCCAGCACCATTTATTGAAGAGGCTGTCTTTTCTCCATTGTATATTCTTGCCACCTTTGTCATAGATTAGGTGACCATAGGTGCATGGGTTTATCTCTGGGCTTTCTATCCTGTACCATTGATCTATATTTCTGTTTTCTTTGACATAAATCACAGCAAGATCTTTTATGACCCACCTCCTAGAGTAATGAAAATAAAAACAAAAATAAGCAAATGGAACCTAATTAAACTTCAAAGCTTTTGCACAGCAAAGGAAACCATAAACAAGACGAAAAGACAACCCACAGAATGGGAGAAAATATTTGCAAACGAAGCAACAGACAAAGGATTAATCTCCAAAATATACAAACAGCTCATGGAGCTCAATATCAAAAAAAACAAACAACCCAATCCAAAAATGGGAAGAAGATCTAAACAGACATTTCACCAAAAAGACATACAGATGTCCAAGAGGCACAGGAAAAGATGCTCAATATCACTAATTATTAGAGAAATGCAAATCAAAACTACAATGAGGTATCACCTCATACCGGTCAGAATGGCCATCATCAAAAAATCTACGAACACTAAATGCTGGAGAGGGTGCAGAGAAAAGGGAACCCTCTTGCACTGTTGGTGGGAATGTAAATTGATACAGCCACTGTGGAGAACAGTATGGAGGTTCCTTAAAAAGCTAAATAAAGAACTACCATACGACCCAGCAATCCCACTACTGGGCAGATACCCCGAGAAAACCATAATTCAAAAAAACACATGTACCCCAATGTTCATTGCAGCACTATTTATGATAGCCAGGACATGGAAACAACCTAGATGTCCATCGACAGATGAATGGATAAAGAAGATGTGGTACACATATATAATGGAATATTACTCAGCCATAAAAAGAAATGAAATTGGGTCACTTGTAGAGATGTAAATGGACCTACAGTCTGTCATACAGAGTGAAGTAAGTCAGAAAGAGAAAAACAAATATCATATATTAATGCATATATGTGGAATCTAGAAAAATGGTACAGATGAGCCTATTTGCAGGGCAGGAATAGAAACGCAGATGTAGAGAATCGATGTGTGGACATGGCGGGGAAGGGGAGGGTGGGGTGAACTCAGGGATTAGGTTTGACATAAATACACTACCATGTGTAAAATGGATAGCTAGTGGGAACCTGCTGTATAGCACAGGGAGCTCAGCTCGGTGCTCTGTGATGACCTAGATGGGTGGGATGAGGAGGTCCAAGAGGGAGGGGATATATGTATACATATAGCTGATTCACTTCACTGTACAGCAGGAAGTAACACAACATTGTAAAGCAATTATACGCCAATAAAAAAAAAAATCAACACACAAAATATCAACAAATTGCATCAAAAACAATTGTGCCAAAGATTACATATCTACTCAGGGATTCCACCCCACTCCTCCCCAGCTCTCTTCCTTTTTCCCACTCACCTCTAAGTATGGCAAACCTTCCTGCCTCCTTCATGGGAAACCCAGGGAACTATAGTATTCCTTGTGGTAACCCTACATCTTAGCCACATTTAAGCAAAATGTCCTTTATTAATCTCTCCTGCTAGGACCCTGACAAATCATAATACTAATCATCCCTTCTCAAGATGATTAGTATTAGCCACCACAGAAATTCCATGTTTCTTTTCCGTCATTGATCCAACAAATATTTGTTGACACGTGACCCAATTTTGGCCGATTAAATGGGATAGGAAATCTAATTAGCTTCCAGGGAAAAGTTTATACACTCATTAAAAAGCATCACAGCCTGGTGTATAGCACGGGGAACTCCACTCAATACTCCGTAATGGCCTATATGAGAAAAGAATCTAAAAAAAAGGAGTGTATAGGGACTTCCCTGGTGGCGCAGTGGTTAAGAATCCGCCTGCCAATGCAGGGGACACAGGTTTGAGCCCTGGTCCGGGAAGATCCCACATGCTGTGGAGCAACTAAGCCCATGCACCACAACTACTGAGCCTGCACTCTACAGCCCACGAGCCACAACTACTGAGCCTGCGTGAAGCCCGTGAGCCTAGAGCCTGTGCTCCGCAACAAGAGAAGCCACCGCGATGAGAATCCCATGCACTGCAATGAAGACCAGCCCCCGCTCGCTGCAACTGAGAAAGCCCGCTCGCAGCAACGAAGACTCAACGCAGCCAAAAATAAAATAAATAAACAAATAAATTTATTAATAAAAAAGACTAGATGTATAACAGATTCACTTTGTTGTACACCTGAAAGTAACACAAAGTTGTAAATCAACTATACTTCAATAAAAATTAAAAAAAAAAAGAAGTATATGAAAAAAAAAGCATCGCAGGAAAAGATGGTTCTCTCTTTCCTCTGAACATTGTCCTAACTGAATGTGGAACTTGAAATTTCTGAATCATCTTTCTATCACAATGTGGATGAAGTTACCCCAAAGAATTTGTTCAGCACTGAGAGAATGAAGTGAGAGAAGAAAGCAAAGAACCAGACTCTAGAGAACTTCAACACTGACAGGTGGTGTGAAAGAGGAGTTCTAGAAGTGACTGAGAAATGTCAATCAAAGAGACAGGACATGAGTCAAAAGAAAGGACAAGTATGGAAAGTAAGAAAGAAAAAGCTTCAAGAAAAAAGGGCATGGCCGATATCATCATGCTGTTGAAGGGGTTGGTCAACTGAGGTCTGCGAAGAGACTATACAATCTGAAGCAAAAGCAGTTGCAGTGGAATGATGGTGCTGAAACCCAATTGTTAAGGCTTGAGAAGTTAAAAAGGAGTTAGAACATGGATGTAGAACATGAGGAGAAACTGGATACATTTTCGGAGAGTTTTCCAGGGAAGCAGGGCATTAAAAGGAGGAAAGAAAAGTTGTTAGCCCTTTTCTTCCCTTTTTATATAGGAGATAATCCAGGATGGAATATACCTGCGGGTAGAGAGTGAGAAATTAAAACTGCAGAGGAAGACAGATTGATCACCATAGAACTTTCATCAGTTTGAACAATTACACTATTTTTAACAGCGGATTGATTTTAATCAAGTCTACCTCATGTATTTGAACACTTATACCTATGGTCTGAAGGTGTAGGATCTGAGTTTCTCCTCCTGCACCCCCCTCACTCTCTCCCTGCACCTTCCTTTAGGGCTTTAACACTCCAACGTAACCTGATAACTGTCAGTGGCCCTGCCTGCAGCTTGAGTTTTAGGTATGTGACCCTCTAGTGAAAGTAAGAACTATGGAAAAAAAGCAGGAGAGCTGACCAGAACCAGAGCACTTGGGCAGATATTCTGACTTCTGATGACATTTCTGGCCACAGAGTCATTTCACTAATGCCTGAAATCTAGATGGTGAGGCAGGGCAAGGGGCCTGGGGCTTGGAGAGAAGCAGGTTAGAAAAGGGATTTCCTTGGGGAAATTGCTCAGAGGTAGGTCTAGAAAATGTACTGTTCAAAGGGAAAACAGTAGCTACTTTCCTTTTCCTCCCTCCCTTTCTCCCTCCCTCCCTTCCTTTTAAAATTCCTAATGCCTTTATAATAGTTACAGTTATGCAGAAAAGAATCTAAGCTTTTCTAATTTATTTTGCACTTCCTGGGATTCATTTCCTCCTCCACACTCTGCCCTCCTGTATTTTCTTCCTATTTAATATTAATGTGATTCCCATCTTGTTTCTCCTCCACTCAGCCTACTTTCTTTTTCAGCTTCAGTGATGAGTCTCTGGCACTCAGGTTAATTTTCCCTTTATTTTAATCATTTCTACTTTCTCACTTTGACCTTTCCTTCATTTCTAATCGACACCCCCAGACTGCTGTGAGAAAATTAAGTCACCTCCATCCATTTCAGAGGACCAAAGTGTGCACTGCTCAGTCACAAATTCTCCATCTCATTTCCTTCCATAGCAGAGGCCCATCGAGATTAGTCGAAAGGAGCAAGAAATGGGTGAACTATCTGTCCGTGGCAGCTAAAAATTTAGCATACAACAACAGCACATTTGCCTCATTTCCTAAGAGTATGAGGTGTTCCACAAAAGTGATTTTTAAAGATAACAGAAATTTACTGTTTCTCAAGCTCCATTTTTTTTTTTTTTTTTTTTTGCGTTACGCGGGCCTCTCACTGTTGTGGCCTCTCCCATTGCGGAGCACAGGCTCCGGACGCGCAGGCTCAGCGGCCATGGCTCACGGGCCCAGCTGCTCCGCGGCATGTGGGATCTTCCCGGACCGGGGCACGAACCCGTGTCCCCTGCATCGGCAGGCGGACTCTCAACCACTGCGCCACCAGGGAAGCCCTCAAGCTCCAATATTTAAAAGAAAAAACTTTTTGTTGGAATCTTCATGAAGACCGATTATTCTATAAATGCACTTGCTAAATACCAGCCTCAGTGCATGAAGTCACTAGGAAAGAGAAGCAGTGTGGTGAACACACCGGCTATCGGAGTTATTTTCTTAGCTCTGACAACTTCTTCAGGTGAAGCTGTGCAGCTTTGGGCAGTTACTTAACTTCTCTGACACTAAGTGGTTTCATCGGAAGTAAATTAGGTCTCTGCTCCCATGAAGTCAGCAGTGCTAGAGCGATCTTACTGTTCTTTAATGTTCATAGTGTCATAATGTGATTATTATGAGTGTGGAGGCTTTGTTTTACTCAACTTACCTAGCATCAAAGAAACAGGTTTTAGGGCTTGTGTGTCTTCAGTTTTTGTTCTGGATTTGCCCTTTATTTGAGTGTTACAGTACACAGAGTGTGGTGCTATATGTCCAGACTGCAGGGAATTAGGATTCTCTTCTCATTTACCAGTATCTTTCTCAGCAGACAAATGTTTTATTTTCCTATTAGTCTATCCCAACATTTTACTGCATCTAGAGATTTATACAGGGTGCAAGTTTGGGGGTCTATAAAGGCTAGAAATGGAGGCCCACTCTTCACTTCTGCAACACTGCTGCAGTCACAGACTTGTACAGTCAGTATTTTTGTGCCCTGGAAAACCAGGTTGGATGACAGCACCCGGAGAACACTAATGTCTTTCATTTAGTTTCATTTCCTGGTGTCAGGGCAGAGGAGGGCATGCTCCCTTTGCTGCTGGCAGGTGTTGTTAGCCATGTTCAACTGTATTTTCCTTGTAATTTACTTCTGTTCTTCTTGAAGTAAATGTCACTCATGGTTTCTTGTAGCTCCCATTGGTCTGAAGTGTATAAAATCCAAGCCTGAGTCTTGAGTTGCTGACCTATCTGAGGTTATTGCAGCAACAGTTCAAGAAGACTAGGACATAGAACTGGGGACAAAACTTGGGAATAACCTTGAACAAGTCCATTAACCTATTTTGGCCTCAGCTTCTTTATTGGTACAATGCACATGTTAACCAATATCATCCCTTCATCTGTGACATTCGAAGACTCTAGTTCTTGATGTTGCCACTAGTGGTTAGTTTCTGCATTTCTCTGTGAGTTGTTTAGAGATTTTCTTTACATATATACTTAATTATTGGCCTGGGCCATTGATTACCATTTCATGTATATATCTAGATATTGGATTTAAAAATATGAATGGATCATTATAAGCCCATGTAATTCAATATCAGATGGTGTTGCATTAAGGAAAACAGTCTAGCTTCCAAATTTAGAAGTAACTCAAATATTTTCTTGAAAGCCTCAAGACTACGAGATTCTCCAAACAAATAGTTCATGAAATATTTCTTAACATCCCTTGTCCTCTCTTCAATTCTTTATCTTCATAAAACTCTTTGGAGACTCTCCCTCCCCAAAATGCAGAAGACCTTATAATTCCTCACTTTCTTCTTCCTCCCATCATTTCCCCTTACTTATTTCCTGTTTTACACAGGTTTCTCCTGACTTTTTTTAATCGTTGTTCTCATGCTCTGTCCTCATCCAGTTCTTGAGCAAAGGGTAAAAGGCAGGGAGGCCAACAGTGAATGTTCACTTTATTGCTACATTCATCTCTAACTGATGATCTTTTGCAAATAACTGAAAAAGCAGGAAGTCATGGTGAGAAATGTGACAAAAGTACAGCTTAGTTCCTCACCTGTAGTCTGGGAGAGACAAAGGGGAAACAAAAGAATTAACTTCCCAGTAGGAACCCCTTCTTTTCTCCCATATTGAGTTCATCAAAATGCAGGGGGTCATACATCTTTGGAATAACAAGCTAGGCACACTGCTCATTACTTCTCCTCACAAATCCTAGAAAACTATGGGACCTTCATGGGCTAATTCTAAAATAATGGAATATTTTAAGTGCCTAATTCAGGTAATAATTGCCCTAAAGAGCCCATTCTAAGACAAATTATTTATGAGATAGATAACTCTAGATAGGCAAACCAATCTTTCCCTTCATTTATTTAAATTCCAACTTTCTTGAGAGGGTCTTGAGTTGCTCTGTTTCTGATCACGTTTATCCCTATCCAGTCTGGGTGTTCACTAATGGGTGTATATTATTATCTGTTTAATCCTTTACATAGAAGGCATCCTGTATCATTCAGGAACCATTTGGCTACTAACACTAAATAATGAAGGCTGTTTCTACATGCAAAATGTCTCCAGGGATGCTGCCGATTGCATTGTTTTGGGGACTAGACTTACGACATCAGAGCTGGCTGGCATCTCTGTGATTAATCTAGCCATCTCTTATTGTTTCACATCATGAACTCAAGATGGCTCTTGTAGTGTTAGTTTAATGTCCACATTCAAGCAGAAAGAAGGGGAAGGGGAAAAGGGTTTTAAGTCAGGCATTTTGTCCCTTTAGTTAGGAAAGCATAAGCAAAAGTTTTCCCCAAACACTGCCCCACCTCTAGTTCAGCAGACATGTCACTGAATAGAACTGGATCCCATGGCCATCCCTCACTGTAATGGAGGCTCAAAAGGATGAGAAGAGGATTGATTCATGAGCCACTGCCTGAGGCTGTGAATATTATTTCTCTGAACAGATTAGGTTGCTTTTCTCAAGGATAATACGAGAATGGCTCTGGAGAAGCCAATCCCCACTGAATCTGCTACACCTTTCAAGGAAGTAGAGAATCATCTTTGAAAGAAATTTTCTTAAACAGATAAGGGCTACTAAGTTTTCGTAGAGATTTACCAGTAAGTGTTGATCAAATAGTCTCTTCGATGTATGGGAACAGGAAGAAAAAAGAGGAAGGGAATAAGAAAGCAAGAGTATCTGTGGAGAAAGCAATGGAACTGAGACTTTTTCTGGTGGATCCAGAGTTCAAGTTTATATCTCTCTGTAGAATTTATCATCCACGCTACTCTGTATTTTACTGCTGTGGAATTTTTCATCCATTCTACTTTGCTGCTTCTATTAGTAAGTATTATATTTTAATTTAAATTCCTTAGCTTCAACACCACTGAGAGGGTTACAGAGTGCCTGCTGGTATATCCCTTTCCTTCACTTGTATAAAGATAAGTGAAAAACTGAATGTATAATTCTCTGAGAACTCAAAGGTCACAGCTGTGAGTATTTTGATGAGGAACAAAAAACTATGGTCACCATTTGGATGTGGGAAAAATTTTCTCTCTTGGGGGAAGTAGATGTTCTAGAATTCTGAGAAATTAGACGTAGAGGTATATTCAGAAACACTTGGACACTGAATCTGCTTTTGCACCTTAGCTGTCATGTGGCCTCACTGCTTCTGCGTTTATTTGGAGAACTGCAAGAGCCTAATGCTTTAAAACATTCCTTTAAATTGTAGTGAATAAATTAAGTGTAATTTCTTCTAGATGGAGATGTAAGCCTCAAATATAAAAGACATTGGTGTAGCAAGAATAGAGTGTTTCACCTTTGGTAAGACCCTAACTTTGTGTGAGCAATGCCACTGCAGCTTCATGCCCACACTGGGGACTCTGAAACTGAGGAAAGCTCTGCTAAAATATGTCATTTTTGTTCCAGCCCCATGTGTCATTTCACTTCCATTAAAATATTTTACCTGTGAAGAATTAAATGGTGAAGTAAGTCTAATCTTAGGGTTATCTGTGTGTGTGGTTCTTTCTCACTTTCCAGTCCCCAAGAATGCAGGTTCCACAAGTAAGTCAATGACATGGAAGACTGTAGTCCTGTTCTCTCTTCCCAGCGCTAGTTTCCAAGTCACACTATCACAAGGTTGTTTGGGGAAGGACTACTCTAATAACGAGCAAGTCGTACCACTGGAAGGACGCCAGAAGGCCTCCTCATTGACTAAAATGATCTATTATGCCAGTCTCAGTGGGTATATGAAATGAGTCCCAAGGAAAGACAAAAAGTGAGAAAATTTAGGAGGTACCTGCTATAGAACTGATGGCATATTTACTCATAATCACCCACCAAAATCCTAATAAGAATTTATATGCCTGCTTTCCTTGTTGGCATCTGTTTGGAAAACACTGAATCAAGTACTTGTCTGCAAAGATATAGTCCTGAAGCCCAAAAGGCTGGCCTGCATAGACAAGCTGCAGAAGTGATTGCTGGGATCCTAGGCTGCAGTGTGAGTGGGTGATATATGAAGAGAATGGTTACTGAATCCCAGCATAGAAACCCTGTCTATCCAGCGTGGTTTCCTACAGCTAAGCAAAGGAGCAGCCTGTCTCTATATAAGTGGCTTTAGCACCAACATAGCTGTGAATCTGGAGCAGAAATAACTAGGAAGAATCTAAAAAATGTGGGCTTTAACCAAGAGATGCCAAAAGCCTGCAGGAATAACACAAGAACAGGAGCCTAACCAAGCAGAAAGCAACAATCTTTATTACAAAGCAAAGAGCAACAGCAAATTGAAAGGCATGAGCTATATCAACCAGTTATAGACACAGCAGGAAGGGAAGCCACACAGAAGGATGCCACGTGGAAAATGTTCTGTGAGCTTCTTAAAGGAACACAGAGCAGAGAGCATGGTGCAGAACTAACATCCCACAGGCTAATTCTTACTGTCACGTTATGATGCCTTGATTTGCTGTGATTGTCAAAGACGTGAGAGTTGCTGGAGTTCATCCCCACCCCCACACTTCAAATACAGCTATCCTAGTAACTTCACTGACAGCAAATACAGCTGAGGTGATTACTGCCATGCCCTGAGTTCACCACACTAGGAGAAAGCTCTGCCACCCAGCTATTGGGTTCTGAAGCTTTGCCATTGAATATCGTGGCTTCAGATGTCCTTTGATTCTTCTTCTGCAAAAGAATATGCTTAAGCACAAGCAAGCATAGGGTATCTGGGAAAGGACAGGGGCACCAAATAAAACCTCTATTACCTCATAATTTTGCATGTGGCCAGTGTTATAGTTATGGAGAAGAGCAAAACAGGTTATTTGGGTACAGCTAAACATTTTATCTCAGTATCAAGAACAAAACAAAAACTTGAGACATCAGGCTAGTGAGTAGCTGTGCTTTCCTAAAAAATGGTGTATGTTATAGACTGAATGTTTGTGTCCCCTTCAAATTCATCTGTTGAAAGCCAATGCCCTCCTCCCCCCACCTCCAGGGATGATATTAGAAGGTGGGGCCTTTGGGAGTGATTAAAATTAGATGATGTCATAGTTCTCAGGAACGGAATTAGTGAGTTACCAGAGAGCTTGCTTTCTCTCTCTGCTCTTCATATTACGAGGTTACAAGGAGAAGTCGGCAGTCTGCAAGCAAGAAGAGGTTTCTCACCAGAACCTGGCCATGTTGGCACCCTGATCTAGGACTTCTAGCCTCTGGAACTGTGAGAAATACATTTCTGTTGTTTATAAATACCTGGGTGCTTTTATCTTGGGCTTTTACAAAACATTAAAAAAAATTGTTGACAGAAGAGAGAGAGGCTTGCAAAACAGCAGAGCAGGAGGATGTGGAGCTCATCTCCCTCCCCATGAGCACATCAAAAATACATCTACATGTGCAGCAATTCTCACTGAAAACAGACTTGAGACTGGCAGAAAGACTTATACAACAAGGGTATGAGATAGAGCTACACAAAATCAGGCAGAAAGGGTGGAGATGTGATTAGGTTGGGGCCAGTGCCCCTGGGAGGTGACACAAAAGTGGAGGGAAATATCACGGCTTTGAGAACCTCCCTGGGTAGTAAGTGGCATGAACCATATATTGGGCACCTGAGCCATGGGGTCCAACACTGTGAGAATGAGTCCCCTTAGCTGGTTGAAAACCAGTGGGACTGAAAGCAGGGCTGTAAGAAATCTAGACTCCGCTTGTGAAGAGCACACACATGCTTGCTTACTACTGAAACAAGGCAGAGGAAGCAGACTGAAACTGTCCAGGTCTCAGGCCAGTTTCTCGGACCGTCCCAGTGCATGCCCCAGCCTGAGCAGAGTGCCCCTTCTTCTCCTCTTGCTCTGCCACACAGCTCCACATTGGGGTGAGGGGTGCTGCAGTCAACGGGAGTACATAGATGTGAGGGATGGAGCCAGCATTTGAACATGTCTAGGGCAGCCATTGCTGGCACTGAAGGAGGCAGTGAATCAGAAGCAGTCCAGGACTTTAACTGGTGTGACTTCACCACACTAGGGTGAAGGCTGGTGATGCCAAGGGAATGCCCAGTTGTGGAGGATGGAGCCATATTGGACCTGGCACAACATCCAAACGGGACAAAAGTGGCCATTACTGGTGTTCATGGAGGTCACAGATGGGGAAAGTTCTGGAGCTCTGACTGGTGTGACAAGACTGCATAGTATGCATCCTGACCTATACAAAGGGCCCACTCCAGCCCATCTTGCTCCAGCACTGCTCCCTTCTAGGACAAAGATGCCATTGCTAGTAGGGGGAGAGAGTGCACATCTAGAGGGAACAGAACCACTTTGGACCCAACCCTCAGGGATTCTGGTCCAGCAACTTGGGACCTGCCCTTGACCCCAATAAGATAATGCCAGCCACTGAGGATAGGAGAAACCCTAGCTCATACCTGGTTCTGGCTCTTATCCCTTCATCTCCAGCCCTAACTCACACCAAGGAAGAGCCAGCACACCCTGGGGGAAGACATAATCCATGCTCACTTCAGATTCTACTTTCTCACCAAAGACACCAAGCACATGTTGACTGTATAGGGATGCACCCACACAAGGACACACCATTAAGACTGGGATAGGCAACTGTTTCACCTAGTTTCGTAGAGTCAGAGAAAGTTAATAAGCAAAATGAGAAGAGAAAGAAATTTATTTCAAATAAAAAAACTAGAGAAAACACCTGAAAAAAATAACTAATGAAAGAGAAATAAGTGATATATCAGATAAAGAGCTCAAAGCATTGGTAATGAGAATGCTAACTGAATTAGGGAAAAGAATAGATGAACACAGTGAAATTTTACCAAGAAACTGGAAAATATAAAAAAGAACTAGTCAGAATAACTACAATAAGTGAAATAAAAAACACACTAGATGGAATTAACCACAAACTTGGTGATACAGAAAAATGCATAAGTGATCTGGAAAATAGAAAAATGAAAATCACTCAATCAGAACATCAAAAAGAAAAAAAATATTTGAAATGAGAATAGTTTAAGGGACCTCTCTGACAACATCAAAACTACCAACATTCACATTATAGGGGACTCAGAAGGAGAAGAGAGAGAAGAGGGTTGAAAATTTATTTGATGAAATTATGGTTGAAAACTCCCCAAACCTGAAGAACGAAACAGATATCCAGGTACAGGAAGCACAGAAGGTCCCAAACAAGATGAAACTAACAGACTCACACCAAGACATATCATAATTAAAATGGCAAAAGTTAAAGATAAAGAGAATTCTAAAGGCAGCAAGAGACAGAGTCATATACAAGGGAACACCCATAAGGCTATCAGCTGATTTTTCTGCAGAAACTTTGCAGGTCAGAAGGAAATGGCATGATATATTTAAAGTGCTGAAAGGGAAAAATCTGCAACTTATGATACTCTACCCAGCAAGATTATCATTTAGAATTGAAAGAGAGAAAAATAACTTTTCAGAGGAGCAAAAACTGAAAGAGTTGATCAATACTAAACCTACCCTAAAAGAAATGGTAAGAGGTCTTCTCTAAGTGGAAAAGAAAAGACTACGACAAGAGGTAAGAATCTATAAGAAAGGAAAAATCCCACTATTAAAAGTGAATATAGAGTGAAGGCTATGGATCAACCACTGAAATAGGGTAATACAAAGATTAAAGACAAAAAAAATGTGTAAGATCAACTATAACTGAAATAAACAGTGAAGAGATAAACATGAAGATGCAAACTATGACATCAAAAACATGGGGGAGGGGAGTAAAAAAATGTAGCTCTCTTAGAATGTGTTTGAATTTAAATGAGTACCAGTTTAAAACAAGTAGATATAGGTCAACATATATGAATCCCATGGTAACCACAAATCAAAAACCTACAATAGATACACAAAAACTAAAGAGAAAGGAACACAAGCATATCACTAAAAAAAAAAAATCATCAAACTGCAAGGGAAGAAACTAACAGAAGAAGAAAAGAACAGAGAACTACAAAAACAACCAGAAAACAAGTAACAAAATGGCAATAAATATATAACTATCAATAATCACTTTAAATGTCAGTAAAATAATTGTTCTAATCAAAAGACATAGGGTGGCTGAATGGATTAAAAAAAAAAGACCCATCTGTATGCTATAAGAGACAAGAGACTCACATCAGAGCTAAAGACACACACAGACTGAAAGTGAGAGAATAGAAAAAGATTATTTCATGCAAATGGAAATGACAAGAAAGCTGGGGTAGCAAAACTCCTATCAGACAAAGTAGACTTTAAAACAAAGTATATAACAAAAGACAATATATCATTATATAATGATAATGGGATCAATACAAGAAGGGAACATAACACTGGTTAATATATATGCACCTAATATAGGAGCACATAAATATATAAGGCAAATATTAACAGACATAAAGGAAGAAATTGACAATAATACAATAATATTAGGGGACTGTAACACTCCACTTACATCAATGAACAGATCATTCAGACAGAAAATCCATAAGGAAATGGTAATCTTAAATGATACAGGAGACCAAGTGGACTTAATAGACATCTATAGGACATTCCATCCAGAAGTAACAGAATACACATTCTTTTCAAGGGCACATGGAATTTTCTCCAGGAATAGTTCACATTCTAGGCCCCAAAAGAAGTCCCAACAAATTTAAGAGGATGTAAATTATACCAAGCATTTTTTTCTGACTACAACTGTATGAAACTAGAAATCAATTACAGAAAGAAATGTGAAAAATACAAACAACAAACATGTGAAGAATAAACAATATGCTACTAATGAAGAAATCTAATAGGAAATCAGAAAATACCTTAAGAAAAATGAAAATAAAAACACAACTTTCTAAAATCTATGGGATGCAACAAAAGCAGTTTTAAGCATGATGTTTATAGCAATACAGGCCTACCTCAATAAACCAGAAAAATGTCAAATAAAAAACCTACCACCTAAAGGAATTAGCAATGGAAGAACAAAGTCCAAAGTCAGCAAAAGGAAGGAAATAATAAAAATTAGAGAGAAAATAAACAAAAGAGAGAACAACAAAAAAAATAGATAAGCTCAATGAAACCAATAACTGCTTTTTTGAAAAGATACACAAAATTGATAAGCCCTTAGCTAGGCCCATCAAGCAAAAAAGAGAAAGGACCCAAATAAACAAAGTCAGAAATGAAAGAGAAGAAATAACAACCAATATAACAGAAATTTTTTTAAAAAAGCAAATACTATGAACAGTTATATGCCAACAAATTAGGCAACCTAGAAGAAATGGATAAATTTCTAGAAACATGAAATCTTCCAAGCCTGAAACACAAATAAATAGACAATCTGAACAGACCAATCACAATAGTGAAATTAAATTCATAATAAAAAAATCTCCCAGGAAACAAAAATCCAGAATTGGACTGAGAATGAGAAATGAGAATACACAATACAATATTGTGTATGTTGTAGGTATACAGAATCATTTTCAGTTACACATATACATATATCTATGCATGTTCAGCTTCTTTTCCCATATTGGTTATTAGAGAGTGTTGACAGCCCTTCTTGGTATACATAAATCCTTGTTGAATACCTGTTTTATATGAAATACTTTGTATTTGTTAATCCCATTCTCCTAATTTATCTGTTGACCCCTTCAGTCCTGTTTGGTAACCATATGTTTGTTTTCTAAGTCCCTTAGTCTGTTTATGTGTTCTCCATTTGTTCAATAGTGTGTATTTTTAGATTCCAACTATAAGTGATATCATATCATATTAGTCTTTCTGACTCTGACTTACTTTATTTAGTATGATTATCTCTAGGTTTATCTGTGTTCCTGCAAATGGCATTATTTCCTTCATTTACATGACTGAATCACATTCTATTCCTTACAGGTGTCACTTCTTTATCTGTTCATCTGGTCATGGACATTTGGTTGGCCTCTATGTCTTGGCTCTTGTAAATGGTGCTGCAGTGCATACTTGGGTGCATGTGTCTTTTTGAATTCTGGTTTTCTCCACATATACTCTTGGGGTAGTAATGCCAGATCATATGGTAGCTCTATTTTTAGCTTTTAAAGCCACTTCCATAATGTACTCTATAGTGGCTGTTACCATTTATATCCCACCATCACCATAAAAGGGTTTCCATTTTTCCATACCCTCTACACCATTTATTCATTGTCAAGTTTTGATGATGGTTATTCACATCAGTGCCAGGTGATCCCTCATTGTAGTTTTGATTTGCATTGCAAAGAAAAAGAAAACAAAACAAAAAAATCCTGTTTAAAATTGCATCAAAAAGAAAAAAAATACCTAGGAATAAACTTAACCAAGGAGGTAAAAGACCTATACTCTGAAAACTATAAAATATTGATGAAAGTATTGAAGTCGATACAAATAAATGGAAAGATATCCTGTGTTCTTACATTGGAAGAATTGATATCATTAAAATGTCCATACTACCCAAAACAATCTACAGATTTAATGCAATCCTATCAAAACACCCATCACATTTTCACAGAGCCAGAAAACCAGAAAAAATAATGCTAAAATTTATATAGAACCACAAAAACAAACAAACCCCAGAATTGTCAAAGCAAACTTGAAAAAACAAAAACAAAGCTGACTTCAGACTATATGCCAAAGCTATAGTATCAAAACAATATAGTACTTGAACAAAAAACAGATACGAAGATCAATGGAACAGAATAGGGAGCCCAGAAATAAATTCAGGCACCTATGGTCAATTAATCTATGACAAAAGAGGCAAGAATATACAATGGAGAAAAGACAGCTTCTTCAGTAAGTGATGCATGGAAAACTGAACAGCTACATATAAAAGAATGAAATTAAAACATTTTCTTACAGCATATACAAAACTAAACTCCAAATGGATTAAAGACCTAAATATAAGACCACAAACCTAGAAAAAACTTAGGCAGAATACTCTTTGACATAAATCGTAGCAATATATTTTGTACCTGTCCCCTACAGCAAAGGAAACAGAAGCAAAAACAAATGGAACCTAATTAAAGTTAAAAACTTTTGCACAGCAAAGGAAACTACTGACAAAACAAAAAGACAACCTAGTAAATGGGAGAAGATATTTACAAATGAGATGACCAATAAGTGGTTAATATCCAAAATATATAAATAGCTTATACAACTCAATATCAAAAAAATAAACAACCTAATTAAAAATTGGGCAGACGACCTGAAGAGACAAAGAATATATACAGATGATCAACAGACACATGAAAAGATACTCAACATCTCTATTCATCAGAGAAATGTAAATCAAAACCAAAATAAGGTATCACCTCATACGTCACAATGTCTATCATCAAAAAGTCTACAAATGGGCTTTCCTGGTGGCGCAGTGGTTGAGAGTCCACCTGCCAATGCAGGAGACACGGGTTCGTGCCCCAGTCCGGGAAGATCCCACATGCCGCGGAGCGGCTGGGCCCGTGAGCCATGGCCGCTGGGCCTGTGTGTCCGGAGCCTGTGCTCCGCAATGGGAGAGGCCACAACAGTGAGAGGCCCGCGTAACGCAAAAAAAAAAAAAAAAAAAATGGAGAGGATGTTGGGAAAAGGAACCCTAGTATTGGGTTGGCCAAAAGGTTCATTTGGTTTTTTCCATAAGATGGCTCTAGTATCGCTCAGTTGTCTTTAACTTCATTCAAAACAATTTTTGTTAGACTGTACTGTGACAGCTGTCGCTATCAGTGTGCATTAAAAAAGAAAACTTATCAAAACTGGTGAATTTTTGTGTAGCCATTTTAATATTGAAGATGGAAGAAAAAAAGCAAAATTTTTGGCATATTATACTTTATTATTTCAAGAAAGGTAAAAATGCAACTGAAATGCAAAAAAAGATTTGTGCAGTGTATGGAGAAGGTGCTGTGACTGATCGAACTTGTCAAAAGTGGTTTGCGAAGTTTAGTGCTGGAGATTTCTCACTGGACGATGCACCACAGTCGTGGTAGACCCCTTGAAGTTGATAGCAATCAAACTGAGACACTAATTGAGAACAATCAATGTTATACCATGCGGGAGATAGCCGACATATCCAAATCAAGTGTTAAAAATCATTTGCACCAGCTTGGTTATGTTAATTGCTTTGATGTTTGAAAATGAAACCTGTATATATATATATAACCTGAAATGAAATTCTGCCAATTGCAAAAACATGGATAGACCTAGAGTGTAACATGCTCAGTGAAATAGATCTGACAGAGAAAGACAAATACCAAATGTTATCACTTTTATGTGTAATCTAAAAAATAAAACAAACAAAAATATAACAAAACAGAAACAGACTCACATATATAGAGAACAAACTAGTGGTTGCCAGTGGTAAAAGGGAAAGGGGGAGGGGCAAGATAAGGTAGGGTATTAAGAGGCACAATCTACTCTGTATAAAATAAATAAACTACACAGACATATTGTACAGCACAAGGACTACAGCCAATATTTTACAGTATCTTTAAATGGAGTATAATCTATAAAATATTGAATCAATATGTTGTACACTTGAAGCTAATGTAGTACTGTAAATCACTTATACTTCAGTAATAAATGAACAAATAAATAAAACAAAACATTGTTAACATGCATTAACCCTTCACACTAGAGTGTATATTTAGTATACATAATTTTTACATAAAGGCAACTTAAGCATAAATATATTCAGTAAGCTACAGGGACCACACAGATAGCTCTACTGTTTGAAACAGAACCTTAAAATAATAATAATAAACATTCTTTAGATGTTTTCTTTGTGCCACATGTTGTCACATTTAGTCTTTCTAGCCTCCAAGCTTCAAGGTAGGTATTATAAGTTTTCTTTACCAAGTGAGGAAATTGAGGCTTTAAGAGATTATTGTGCTATATCACAAGGCTAATAAATGGAGGATCCAAGATTTGAACTTAAATTGAATTTAAAAAATCAATGCTTTTAATTGCTATTTAATGATTCCTCATAGGACATTGGGGAACCCCTTATTCTGGAGGGGCTACACAATCTCCCTGAGGTCCACAAAGCTTCCTGCTTATCAGGGGACATCTGGGTGTACAATCTGTCAAAATAATCACAGATGTTCTTAAGTTCTTTTTTGCAAAATCTGTTTAAAGTCACACTTTAATTTCAGAGTCTTCTCCTTCAACTATCACTAACTCAGTTATGTTTCTTACTCAGCTTCTAAATGCTACTATATATAACAAAGGAAAAAATGGATTTTTAGAAACAATATGATTCCTTTCATATTTCATTTCAGTTGGAATGCTCCCTGCAAATATTGTTGTGGTATCACAGAAAGATATTTTACTTTTGTTCTCAGGTCCTATCATAGAGCTCCTAAAACCCTTGGGATTTCCTGAATAACACGGGTAATAGATTCATCTTTGTTCTAGTGAGGTGATTCTTGGCAGCACCCAGATACCTTCAGGCTGGTCACCATCAAGACCAAACCTTGATTAGAAGTTTGGAACTTTCAACCCCATCCCCCAACTCTGGGGAAGAGAGAGGACTGGAGATTGAGTTAATCACCAATGGGCAATGACTTAATCAATCATGCCTACGTATTGAAACCTCCATAAAAACGTCTACACAATGGGGTTTAGAGAGTTTCTGGGTTGGTGAACACATGGGGGTGCCTGGAGAAAGCATGGCATCTCTTCTCCCCTTCCCCCATACCTTACCCTATGTAGCTCTTCTATTTGGCTATTTCTGAGTTGTATTCTTCAAACATGTTGTATCCTTTAAACAATAAACCAGTAAACACAAGCAAAGTGTTTTTCTGAGTTCTGTGAGTTGTTCTAGGAAATTATCAAACCTGAGGGAGAACTGGAAGAACCCCAAATTTGTAGTAAACTGAGCAGAAATGTGGATAGCCTGGGCAGCCCATTGCGGCTGGCATTTGAGGTGAGGGCAGTCTTGTGGGACTGAGGCATTAACTTGTAGGGTCTGGGTACTTAGTGACAGAATTGAATTGAGTTATAGGACACCTAGCTGGTGTCAGAGAATTGGAGAAGTGGTGTTGGAAAAGACATCATGTATTTGGTGTCAGAAAAGGAAAAAATACACATTTGGTGTCAGAAGTTTTGTGAGTAGAGAGTCCACCTGTTCACCCAGGAATACTTTTTGTTTTCAGCTTTGTGGGATTCATCATATTCCTGGTTGAGGTACTACAGTCATAAACTGGGTGAAAGGGAAAACACAGCCCTTGTACTAAGATGTGCTCTCTTTCCTGGTATTTCCAATAGTCTTGCTACTGCAGCTTACGGTAAGAGGTGGGTGTTTTACTCTTTCTTGCCCATCCTCTGTTATATAAGGGGGGTACCCAGGTTTTCTGGAGCCTGAAGCTCATACAATTTGATGAGCCCTCTTTAGGAAATGTAATACAAAAACATGTTACAGTTGCACAACAAGAACACACTGGGAAGTCTCCTCCCAGGTCTTAGGAAAAGGCCCGTGTGGAGGAGGAACCAGGAAGCTTAAACTTCAATAGCTTCATGGTGTAGGCAACCTCAGCTTCCCTTGGATAATGCTGATCTTCTGCAGTGATGGAGCAAAGAGAACACGGCACAGGCATAACACCTGTTTCAGGACCGGAGAAAACTTGAGAATTCTCCAGAGTACTGGAGGGAGGGGTCGAAGGGAAGGGCATAGGAAACACCTGGGGAAGGCAACACCCAGACTCTAGCAATGGCCCTGTCATCTAGCAGGTGATTTGATAAATGTTTATTGACTGCATAAATGAGCACAGACAGATTTCCTTGACAGGTCTCACTGGTAGATTCATTTGATCTAATGAATCAATTAATTCATTCTGCATTGGCAAATTATGCAGATTTTAAATTAACTCCTTTTTAAAAACTCCTTATTTCTCTATTTTAAACACAAGGCTAGGACTTTGACTCTGTGATCATTCTCTATACCTAGACTGTCAGATTGGTTGTCCTTGCCATTCCAGAACAATAGAGATCATGACAGAGATGTGCAAATCGATACCCACATATGATCAGAGCATCATGGCGCACATAAGGACATGGAGAGCTATGAAGTGCATCTGGCCCAGGAAAAATGCACTCCCAGAAAAAGAGGATGTTGTCTGAGCTTTAAGATGCTGTGGTGTCCAATTTACTCATAATAGTTTTCAAGGCAAAAATCCAGGGATGCGTAAGTATAAAAAAGAGGAGGAATAAAAATAACACTTGCAACTCAACAAGCTCCAGATCATTTTAATCAAAATTATTTCCAGTTACTGTCACGCCTCCCGAGCGGCCAATTCTGCCACAAGGCATCAGGCCAATACAGTCAGGTTCCTGCAAGTTTTCTTCATCAATCCAGGAAATATATAGCGGGCCATTTGTACCATCTGCCACCCAGGTGTCAGTCATTGGAAAGCAGATAGGAACCCGGGAAAGTGTGTTGGAATGCCATTTGGGAAAAAAATGAAACGTGCTCTGGGAAAGAGACTGGGAGTGTATTGAGCAAGAGGAAGAAAGAGACTCCACAAAAAGAGCACATAAAAAGCAAAGATATATGTTAAAGCTCTGACAAATCAAAAGAAATTCTTCTATCACCTCTCAGCCAACTTGATCTCATTCTTGCTTTTGGCAATCATAAAAGATATAATATTTCACAGGCATTTTGTTGTGGTTGATAGTACATTCTTTATGCATATATCTCCTTGTAACAATATTTGTGCACCCCTCTTTTTTATAGTGGGGAATACAGGGGAAGAAATCTTGTTACAGGGCATCCTAATCCTGACCTTATCTCAAGCTGTAATAAAAAAAAATCTTCATTGTAGTTAATCTTCTGAAATAATTATGCTCTTTATTTAGAGACTGATTAAAGTCACATAAGTGCAACCTTTACACTGCTGGTATTAGAAATGCTGGCAGCTTTGGTCTTCAGTAATGTAGCCATTGCATCTGCCACAAAATTATACTGTCTTACTTTTCAGTTAGAAATCCTTAATACAGACAATTGAGAAGTTTTCAGGCAAGGCGGACCTGTGATAGAATGGCATCTGGTTACATAGAACGGTCATGGTTTTGTCTGTCTTTGTGTGCTGTTCAGGTATCCATATAACTGACACAGTCATAGGAGTCAGTAAGAGTCATTGTATCTTCAGCAATGGAACAGACAAAAGTGTGTGGTTGGTAAAATTTTCCCTTAGTATCATGTCACCTTTTTAGTGCTGCTTCTGCTTCTGTGGGACTCCTCTCCTTCCTCTCCCTACCTGTCTCTTTGCTCCCACACAAACTGCTTATCTGTTGATTTATGTCATGGAAATCTCACTTGGAGTTGGGGAGAGTTGAAAAGGACCTAGGCCATGAGTAATGTGTGGCTCCCTTTAAAGAATTTTTTTTAAATCTCCTGGATTTTGAGTATTAACTTAAGTGATTTTTACAATAATGTTACTTAAGTATTTATAAACCTAAAGCTAGGTATAAGCTCCATCTGCTTGTATTCTTGTGATTCTTCTTATACAATCAAGACAAATTACATATGAAATACAAGGGAAACTACAAAACTACAAAACAAAACAACATGAATTTAATGTGACAGATAAACCTGTTTTGCCAAAATCAAATTGACTCTCATATTGTAAAGACTGTCCTCAGTGCTATGGCTCAAGTCCTCTTGAGTGTGGCATGTATATAACTATTATAAGCTCTGAGGTGACTATACAGGAATACAGTGGGGGATGTAGGACAGTTATCATTTTGACTTGTGCACACGGGCAGCATCAGGGCAGTCAGATAGGTTTGCCAGCACATCAGACGGATTCCAAAGATTCTACTATATTTAAAACACTTTTTTTTTATTTTAAAAATAATCCTGGAATTAAAAAAAACTTTCAATTCAAAGCAACGATTCCATTGGTGGTTACTTTCTACAGGTTTTCCCACCATGATCTCTTATTACCATTAAAGAAAAAATTGTTGGTGAGAATTTATCTCCCTTAGTTCACGTTTCTTTGTTACCTAAAAAAAAGAGCTCTGCATGTATTAATTATTGAAACAAAATATAACAAATACCAAAACTAAGGCTTGCTATTAAACATCTGCATTTTTGGCAACGCTGTAGTAAATCTTGCTCACTGCATTATTTATTCCAATTTCTTTTTCGTCAAACCTTCAGCAATATTTTCTATGAGTCTTTCTGATATTTTGCTGATAGAAGAACACATTTTAGTTTATTCCCAAGTTTTTTTTTTTTTTTTGGCGTTACGCGGGCCTCTCACTGTCGTGGCCTCTCCCGTTGCGGAGCACAGGCTCCGGACGCTCAGGCTCAGCGGCCATGGCTCACGGGCCCAGCCGCTCCGCGGCATGTGGGATCTTCCCGGACCGGGGCACGAACCCGTGTCCCCTGCATCGGCAGGCGGACTCTCAACCACTGCGCCACCAGGGAAGCCCTCCAAGTTGTTTTTTTATGTATTATTTCATCCATTTTTAGTGTATCAGGAAGAACAGGGATTTACCCAATGGTTACATAGCTTTTTGTTTGTTTTTTGTTATTAACGAGGAAACCTAAAATCAACTTACAAATATTTATAATTAAATCTAAAATTTTTTAACCTTGAAATAATTATAGACACAGGAATTTTCAAAAATAGTCAAGAGAGGTCCCAGGTACCCTTCACTCAGCTTCCTTCAAATGTTCAAACATCTTGTCTAACGCTAATATAACATCAAACATGAAAACCGGGTCATTGGCATTGGTACAATCTACAGGCCTTATTTATTATTAAATTTTAGTGAAACTTTGTAAATACTGGCTTGAGCATAAAATAGCCTCAGGTATTACTGAACAAATAATTAAGGTATGTATCGTGATCTAGCTGCTTAGTTTGTGAATGTTTCGGGGCTCATCATGATGCCTTCATAGTATCCATTACCTAATCAACTGAGGGAAAATCTGTGCTTGGGGCAAGGCTCTTTATTTATAATAACGGATATAAATCATGTTGCAAATATTGTTCTTGATGATTTATGTTTCTAGGCTGACAGTATGTGTAATTTGATTAGGCTGCTTTTTTAAAAGTTTGATATGTGGCTGACAGTTTTCCTAGAATTAGAAAATGTATCTGTTCTTTCCCTTTATTGATTTATATTAGTGCATATAGCAATGTATTATCTTTAACCTAGTTTCTTTTTTTGGTCACTTTTGATTTGAGGATTTAATTGAAACTAGATATTTATGCAGTAAATCTACTTGACTAGCAACATGTAAGCTACATAAATTGCTTAATATAAAAGGGCGATTGAGAGTCCTATTTCTCTCTCCTCTCCCTTTATGTTAAGGAACTCTCTTCACTCAAGATTACCTCATGTATTTCATATGACACCTGACCCATGACCTTCTTGTAAATAGATTAAAAAATAATAGGACTTGAAGTTTAAACACTCAATGGATCATCTTATGTCCCTATTGGAGGTTATGAACTCCACTTAAAAGCACTGACCCACAAGATAACAAAGCCCTCACTGTTTCCTTCTTCCTTTCTAGTGTCATTACTTTGTGTTTATAGCTCATAATAGCAGACTACTGTTAAGATGATGAGAAACATCTTCTTATCCCTTTGTAAAATACTTTTCACTTCATCTGGAGTTCTCTTCCTTCCTTTACTGATCTGGGAAACTATTCTTTCTTTGAAAGTCCAGCTCAGATGTCCCTTCTTCCAAAAAGCTTTCCCTTTTCCTTTCTCTGTATTACATGTTTGTTCCATGTAAATCCACAGGCATACTTATCTCCCCAGGCTGTACTTTGTTTCATTACGTCCCTACTCAGTAGAGGGTAGAAGCTATGTCTTATTCTTCTCCCTCAGTGTTTGGCGTCTTGGATCCAATTGATTTTAGACTTATCTTTTCCCAAAATGCAATGGCCTGCCTTTATAGAATCTTGACCACTTGGACCACATGGAACCCACCAGAAAAAGCACAATGATGGTGTGGAATAGAGTATTTGCCATTAAAATTTTTAACCATGAGGATTTTCAAAACTAATACAACTGGAGAAAAGAATTAACCTGTAAAAGAAACAACAAATTTCTCTTTGATAGCTTCAGTTGTATTACTATTATGAAAGAATTCTGAGGATAATAAGTATAATTTTCCCATAACATTCAGGATTATTGTCTCCATTGTGCATTAAATGGCCTATTATTTTCTTACTCATAAAGGTACAATGAATATCTCTGAGGCATTTCATGATCCTGCCTCCACAAGCCCCCAGAGACCTTAAGCTGCATTGTAGCCTCCAGGACTGCAGAGTATGTTATATGGCGGAGGGTAAGGGAGGTGTCTAATATTAGACTTTAAACACTAGGCTTTATGCTGTCATATCCTTTGGGAAATGAACCACAGGGTATACATTTCTCATTTCTTTTCTCTCAGGAGGGTGCAAACTCTTGCTTAGGCACAAGGGAGAGAAGGTGCTTTGGGCTATGTTTTCTTTTCCTCTGACATTTGTTTTGTAAAGGAACTATTACTGGACTCCAGCTAAAATTCCCCCATTGCATATACCTGAGCGTGTAATATCCATTTGTTTTAACCTTCCTCAAATGCCAAATCATCTGTCAAGTTTTATGCTTAATTGTGATGTTTTCACTGCTTCTGATTTATAGTGTTTGTCTCTGGTGCTCACAGTAAAGATATCTCAGACATCTCAGTGACCAAAAGAGTATAGTCAGAGGCAGTAGGGAGTTAGGGGAAGAGGGAAAGGCATAACCTAGCTCACTAGATACTTGGGGAGTTAGGTAGATGAAGCCTTGATTTGTTTGTCCTCAGGTACATAATCTGTCCCAGACTGGCAGGAAAAAAACGGGGAGATAAAACAGGGAAGACAGTAGTTTTTTTCTTAAGAGCTGGTTGTTGAAAATTTTCCAGCTTACCATTGGGAATAGATTTAATATGACAAAAATGTATCCAGCATCCAAGCAGTCTATAAGAAAGATTGTCTCCAATGCTATTGTACCTACTGTATATACTATTACTTATTACCAGCAAAAAGGTTGTGCCTTTTCCACACCTAGTTCCAGCATCCACCAGGGTCCTGGCAGGGGAAAATAACTCATTCAAAAAGGGTATTTTGATCATGGTTTAGGGCAAGATGAAGAGAACCTAAAAAGTGCTGAGAGTCCTTACTATGTTTTAGCCTGAAGAAGACAGGGAAGGGAGTCATTATCAGAAGTTGGAGATAAAGCAGCTGTGTAAAAGGGGGGCACTTAACAGGACCTGTGACCTGTGGAGGAGGGATGCAATCAGGAGCTAGGAGAATACTTTGATGTCACTTTTCTCCCTTTGTCAATCTGCTCATTCTTCCCGTTATCCAAACCCAACTGTTAAGTCAGGGGGCAATGGAGCCCATTGGTGTAGTTCCTACAGATCAGACTCATTGGGCATAAAGCAGGGTGGAGTGACATAGCGGGCATAAATGGAGGATATCCAACACAGAACCCACAGGTGTTGGTTTTCTGTGTCTTTCTGGTGCGCATGTGTGTGTGTGTAAGATATCAGGCCTTAGAGATTAATTCCAAAGAGGCAACTAGCAGTAAGCTGTAGGTTGCCCCAGCAAGGCCTTAACCAAACAATGGTACTAGGGTTGCTCTGGGTCCAAGATCTCAAGTCACCATTTTGGCTGTTTCTTGTGACTCAGCAGGATAAGTGGCTAACTGGGTAAAGTGAACACTAGATATGAATGTTTTCTTCCTCAAGGAACCTTCCCTCGTAAGTGGTTGATGGAAGAACTGGTGCATTTTCCCAAGTGGGCTCTTCTGTGCCTACTGTCCATTTCATAGAGGCCTCTGCCAGTGGTGTGCTGGAGCCAGGTCGTACCGACTCACAAGAGCCAATTGCATCACTTCCCAATTTCAGTTCAGTGACATCACATTTGCAGCCTGAAAAATTGGCCCTGGCGTGAAAATTTATACCACGGAAATCAGAAAGAAACTCTATAAATCATTTTATTTGCTTCCCCCAGAGAGTTTGTTTTTAAACATTGAGCAGCACACTGCTTATGCATATGGAAATTCCCTGAATAAATTACTAAGGAGAGTTCTAGGAAACAGAGCTTTCTGCTAGGTCTTAGATGTGAGAACCTACCCTTCTTGTTTTATTATTTTTCTCCTAAAATATTGACTGTTTACTTAAAATTTCCCAATTTTTGAATTCTCCTTTCTCTAACCACAGAAATGCTAGTTCATCGAGGTGTCAGGGAATTTATAGCTTGCATATATTAGCTTGTAAAAAGTCCTGAATCAGTCTACATATGCCCTTTTTTGTATCACTTTGGCTTGGTTACATCTTCATGATTGTTTACCTATTTTATTGCATATATATCAACCCAGATGAGTTACTCCATGTCAATCAGGATGGGGATTTTTTGGTTTGTTATTGCTACATCCTCCTGTGAATGTGTCAGCTATTTCCATTCAGTCAAAATGAGGGAATGTGATATATAGGACACCACTGGATTCTGAGGGGCACTGAGAGAGAACTGGGGGGTGGCAGGGTTTAGGAAGACATTCGTATTGAAAACCTTCTTTCTTGAATAATTGTTGTTTTTAGGTAGGGGAGTTATCTCTATAGTGTCATGGATATTCGTATTATTTTCAGATGTGGAATCAGTGATGGAAGGGCATTAGAGCTGAGACTTGCTTCAGAGAGCTTATTAACACTGATCAAATCCAAAATTTATTTCTTCTGTTTGCCCTTCCAGATTCCTTCTCTCTTTTCTGCCCCGCTCTGAGCCCTGGGAGACAGACCACTGTGGACTGTATACTGAGACTCCCTTGCCTTCTACTTTCCTGCCGGGTTTACTCAACGGGAGGCACCAACAGATCAGAGGAAGAAGAGATAAATCAGTTTAGCCATGACTGCTTCTCTGCCAATATCTATGGTTCTCCCAAATTCTTATAATACCCTCTCTTCCCCACCATCCCTGTCTTTTCATGTTGGAAGTGGTAACAGCTCCACTCTGTTAGAAGTGTAACAGACCCTGGGTGCATCACCAAACCCTGTTGGCTCCCTTAACCTATACTCACCCTCTTGTTAAAACAAAAAACCAAAAAAAACCCCTTTACTTAACACTTTTCAGTTACCTCATTTCATTGGACCATCTATCTCTTATCAATACGTTGTTATAATTGTTTTAAATATAGCTTTTAAAGTGGAGAGAAAATGGGAAGAGACATTTTCATTGCTGGTGGAGCTTTTTTGCACACCCAGCCCCAAGCCAAATTGCTGCACTCTGTCGACTTCCAGATTCCCCTGGGTCGTGTCAGTCTTCCAACGAGTGATGCCACTCCTTTTGGCCTCACCAAGTTATTCTAATTTCTCATTTTCCAGTTGTTTTTTTTTTTTTTTTTTATGGAGCAAAAGACATTTGGCTCATGGTTTTCTTTCTCTTCCTATTGCATCCTAACGTCATGCCCATCCACTTCTCTGTTGCCCTTAAATACAACAGCTCCTCCTCATGCCCCATTAAGTGTAGCAATTTCTTCTAGTTCAGGGGTGTTTCTAGAGTTACACGTAATCATATGAGTGTACTAGATTTATTAAAGCATTTGGAAATATCACTAGGGCTGTAAATGTCTCTAGTATTTCCAGAGTATGGAAAGTCTACCAGCAAATCTGGCAGAGAACAGTCTATTACCAATCCAAACACTAGCGCTTCACATCTGTTATGCTTAAAAATTTTAAACTAATGTATTCATTCCAGAAACAGCAGAACAAAAAGATACCCAGCTAGGACATCTATTTTCATATCAATATTTAAAATGTTTTCAATATTCACCATTTCATACTCATTAACTCTCCTGTGACTTTTTGCTTTCAGGAGATCCATCAATTTCAAACCAAAGCGAACAACTAAAAGGACATGCAAAAATGCAATACACATTGTCAGGCAGGGAGTCCAAAGCTATCCAGAGAATGCAATTAGCAAATTGTCTCCAAATTCATGCAAATGAAAAAATTGTATCACCACCTTCAAGATCCATATTTATTATTACTCCAAAGAGAGTAAATCAGGATCTAATTTTACAGTCTAGCCCTCAAAAGAAAGTATTTTATAAAGTGATAATCATGAATAGAAAATTCACACTAAAAAACAAAATGTATAAAACAAATAAACGTATTAGAAATGAACTTTACTAATGAAATTACAGAAAATAAAACAATGAGTTTTCTTGTCTTTCAAACTGAGAAAATATTTTTTAAAATAATATTGATGAGTGTTATGGGAAAATAATAATGTATTTTTGAAGACATACTATCTGGGTTTAAGTCCCTATTTCATTTCTAACTGAGTAACTCTGGACATTTGACTTAATCTGTTTGTGCCACAGTTTTTTAATCTCTAAAATGGGGTTCATTATAACATACGTTACAGAATTACTGAGAAGATTTTCAAATATAGCATCTGTAAAATAGAACAGGTCCTGCCGCATGGTAAGGGCTTAGTAATTACCAGCAATCATTATTACAGCTATGATGAATGACGATGGCCTATAGTGAGAAGGGCAGTGAATTGGGTGTTGAACACTTGTTTATACTATAATGCGAGTGTAAACTGGCATAAACTTTCTGGAGGGAAGTTCACCTGTATGCATATACAGTTTTGAAAATATCAGTTTTCTTTAATACAGTAAAAACCATTTCTAAGCATTTATCCTAAGCATCACAGAGACAATGATTTCTTTCCAAGGATGTTCATTTTAGCATTATTTATAGATAATCATTAGAAACATCTAAAAATGGAAATATAAAAATAATTCAATGGAATATTATATAATAAATAATATTTCTGAATATTATTTAATGTCTTAGAAAATATATAATATGTGAAAAAGCAGAATATTAAATGTCCATGTGGTTGGACTCTAATACTTGTTTTAAAATGTAAATTTTATAAATTGTATATATGCACAAAATTATATATATTGAAAATTTCATATATATATGAAAACCTGAAAAGAAATTAATCAATGTCTTGATTTCACAGGGCATTATTGCAGGTGATTTTTGTTGACCTCTTTATATATTTGCGTTTTCTGAGATTGTTATTATTTTTATTTTAAACTAATTTTATTAATTAGTTTCAGAATTAGAACAAAAATCTGATAAAAGTCTCCTTAAGAGGCTTTATATATAATTAACAGACGTTCAAGCTAGAGCAGTCCTGTAGTCTCTTACTCATCTTTCTTTTCCTGACAATTGCTTGTTCAATTAGATGCATTTACAACTTCATGCACAATTGATAACCTTTTGTCATAAATGTGGCGACAATTACCTGGTCAGCAACCTTGACACCAGTTTAGTGGCCAAACATAAGTGTAACTCATCTCCACTTCAAAATACATAATAACTAACATTTACTTATAATTTATTGAGAATATACTATACGCCAGACATCATTAAATACTTTGCATACATTATTGACTTCCATTTTTACAATCATCCAGTGAATTAGGTATAATATTCTCTATTTTATAAAAGAGGGATTTGAGGCCTCTGGAGATTAACTTGTCCACAGGTACCCAAATTCCAGTACTGGAATTTGATGTCAAACTAACCTGACTCAGAGACTAAGCTTTAACCCCTGTGTATGTTACCTCTCAACAAATGCCTTGTGCATACCTGGCTTCTTTTCTTTGCTCTCATTATTGGGAAGAAGAAAAAAACTATTCAAAATATAATCTAAGATTTACTGATGTCTGAAAGTTAGTATAAAATAACCTGGAATTTAACAACTGTGGCTAATACATAAACTAGACAACCATGCTAAACTGGAGATCAGTTGTAGACATTTTGCTAAAGACCGTACATTTACCAAAAAATAAAACTAAAAGAATAATCAAATATAGGAACTGTATGGCAAACCTTAGTAGCATTTTTTATAAGAAAAAAAACTTAAACAACAACAAAAAACTGTGTTTCATATGAGGATTCATTTCTTAACAATGGAAATGTTTCTTAGTTTTGGGTTTTGTCTTTACAGTGATAATTTGCTGCAATTGGCCATCCAGAGGGAGTAAGGGTTAGACACCATCTCCTCATTTGTATAACGAAAGGGTATTTTATAATCTCAAACAGGCCTTAATTTTATCAGTCTATGATTCTGGTAGTACTAGAACACCATAGCTATACAGTAAATACTTAAAGAGTGAATACATATCTTTCAGTTATTTCTTAATCCTATGTATTCTTCAAGGCCTAGCTGAAGCGTCACCTCCATGAAGTCTCCTTTGATTACTCAAACTGCCTGAACTCATAAATAGTATAGTAATTACACGTTATCTTTAAACATTTTTTAATAATTTCACATATGGAAGTCATTTTAAAATAAGTTGTAAGTCAATTTGACAGAGACAGGTTTTCAGCCCATAATTTCATATATTCCTTGGGTTCTGCCACAGTGTTGGTCTCACAGCTGATGCTTAGCCAATTCCTGCTGAATGCAGAGTAAATTTGAATCTGCAACTAGATTCAGAATTTCTTATGTCAAGATATTTCTTTTATCAAAGTGAGGTTTCTCAGATTGCAGTCCAGGTCTTCTCCATACCTGCTGTTACTTGATCATCATCATCATCACAGTCATCATCATCTTCATAATCAAGAACATTTATTTGGTCCTTCTGGAATGAATGGCAGCAGCCCATGTTCCATCTTCAGGTGAGATGGGAAACAGCTGGTTATTATTCTCTATATAATAACCTTTTATATGTTTCCAGAGTCTAAGATCATTAACTTTAAAGCGCTTTGAGGGCTTCCCTGGTGGCGCAGTGGTTAAAAATCCGCCTGCCAATGCAGGGGACACCGGTTCGAGCCCAGCCCTGGTCCAGGAAGATCCCACATGCTGCAGAGCAACTAAGCCCATGTGCCACAACTACTGAGCCCGCGTGCCACAACTACTGAAGCCCACGTGCCTAGAGCCCATGCTCTGCAACAAGAGAAGCCACCGCAATGAGAAGCCCGCCCACTGCAAAGAAGAGTAGCCCCTGCTCACCGCAACTAAAGAAAGCCCACGCACAGCAATGAAGACCCAACGCAGCCAAAAATAAATAAATAAATAAATTTATTTAAAAAAAAAAAAGAGCCTTGAATGTTGGACAAGGTCAATTGATGCAAAAGAGGGAATGAAAGGAATGACTGAGAACATGTTATGGGGAGAGGAGGGACTGTGTGTTACCAACATGCTACACATCTCTCCACCAAGTGTAATGCAGCAAGCAAGGGCAGGAGAAGACGAGCTGTCAGTCTCTTGGTGCACATCATTTGTCATGGGTCCTCTTCTGTCTGCAGAGGCAGGGACACCCCTGTTAGAATGCAGAGCTTGTCCCTGGACCAACAGTATCTATGCACACTGAGTGCACTTTTCTTCTTGCCAGTTAATGTAGCTAAGAATGGTTGTACTTCAGGACTGCGATTTCGCCAGTGCTTTTGGCAGTTGAAATTAAAATCAAATTCCTGAATATATATTTAAAGAAAATAGATGATTTTCCTCATTCTCCAAAGGGGTGGGGGATAGATTTAGAGCAGTCTTTTGGCAGTCATTGTTTACATTTAAAAATACCTAAAATTGATAGTATAACCCGGGCACAGGACCAAGTTTTGACAAATTAGATAAAGAATTCGAGACCACCTTGAAAAATAGGCATGGGATTTCCACACTGAGCTGCATACTTCTAGGAGTAATCATTTTGTGTCACCACTCACATATCTATTCACAAAGAGGTAGCTGTTTCTGGAAGATGGCATCAAAAAGCAAAGGCCAGCTTGAATAAAAATCCAAATTTGGTCACCATCCTCCTCTAAATAGAAAGGAAACCACATAACTTCAGCTTTGAAAATTGCCTCTCCTTTCTTAGTTTCTTTGGCCAAAGTCTGAGCTACATATTTCTTAACTGTATTTCATGTTTACTTCTTTCTACGTCTCCTTTTCATTTGATTCAAGAACATATATCTCTCTATGTATGAAGTCTTACTTGTTTTTTGGTTTTTAGCCAAGGGAATTTAATTAAATTAATCTGGAAGATGGAAAGCTGAGGCCCATAAGGGCAGTAATAAATACTAAAAATACTGATAATAAGAAGGATGTAAAAATATTCTGATTTGGAGGTAGAGGGATTTAATTATACTTGGAGGGTCTTATTAATTAATTAATTCTTGGTAGTCATTCCTCTTTTTTTTTCTAATTCCCTTTGCTCAGGTACTGAAAAATATTCTTTGGCCAGAATGCTGAAGCTGAAGCAGACAGACAGATTTTTCCATCTCCTATACTTTCTTTAGTCATTGCTCCTTCAGTGGGAATTGGTGTCAGCAGGCAGTGTTCATGAGCAGCAGATTTCCTGGGACAGTTCCAGTTTCAAAGAGGTTCTGTTGTCTTTCATAAACATATAAATGCAATTTGCAGCATGTAATCTGATTCAGGGATTGGAAAAATAAGGTCCCTCTTCATGGTGAGTATTAGTCAATTGATTAATCAATATGTATATTTGTATATATGTATGCTATATGTTGGTGTTTAAAAAAACTATATTGTATGTATGTATATATACATGTATATGTGTATATATATACACAGGTATACATACATACAGCTGATTCTCATTCTCATTAGTTTTGTTCTGTGAAGCTGTTGCAACACTGAATTAGCAAACACTGAATTAGCAAACACTGAATCATTGCTCCTAGGGGAAATACACAGGTTTCTGAAAGCCTCCAATCACAACATTCTTGTCAATTGATCAATACATAGCCTTGTTTCATGCATATTTCTGTTTAAAGATGCCTTTTTCATATATATTGCTGAATCATTAACATTGAACTCAAGACCCACAGCACTGTAATTCATGCTTGAATGAAGCTTATCTAACACATATTTTCTTTGAAAGTCACATCACAGCCTTCTTGCACTTAGAACACTAGACAGCTCTTGAGCACTACCCTTGGGGGTTATTTTAAACTGTGAAATCAACAAAAAGCACAAAAATTCAAAAAAGGTAGCACTTAATGGACCATGAAACAGACACTGGTTTACAGTACCGGGAGCTGAAACAAGAAGGAAGAGTATCGTCTTCTTTGACTTTAGCTGGGATTGTGCGTCAGGTAATTCAAATTTTTCTTCACTCTGTGCATGTCTGCAAATAACCATGAAACTGCTCAAGTGCTGACTTTATGGTTAAAAATAAATTTTAGCAATTAGCCAAAATTTACAATACAGAATCCACAAATATGAGGCTCATTTGTATACGTGTGTGTGTGTGGTGTGCGAATGTGTATGTACATGTATGCTTGTCTCATCTAAATTAATTGCAGAGGAGCAATTTGCAAAAATACTTTAACAAATTTATAAATCTAAAAGCCTAAATTGGCAATACTAGTAATTTCCTGGGCCATCCTAAGATAAGGGGAGATTCAGCCTGACCATTCACCTTCTATGTCTCTATTTACCACTGCTGAGTAAAGACACTGATCCTCAGAAACATGGCACTGAGACCTTCAGTTCTTAACAAGATGGAGTTGTAATCCTTCCACATGATTTCTTTGCCCACTCATTAACATTGTGTTCTAGCCTTGATATTCCCACAAAAAGAGAGATGTGGTATTCTCCACCTACCCCACCTGTCTCTCTTCTGTGTTTTCTTCACATTTAATACAATTGTCTCCACCACATTACAAGCTGGAGAAGCACCACTGTTATATACACAGCATCGCTTATTACTTGTGAACTTTCATTTTAAAAAAGGAAAGTACATTGAAGCTAAAGGCCAGTCAAGTATGACTACCACCAACAGATGGTGTTAATGTTTACTTATATAGCACTTTGTACTAACCAAGAAGTTGAATCTGAGGAGAGATTTTCAGAACCTAATATGTATGCCAGTAGAGCAGCTTCTATATTTGTGTCTGTCTGTCTCCTCCACTTGGCGGTTATTTTGAGGGCAACAGTGGCATTTCACTAATTTTTGTAGCCTTCATGTGTATCACTGTATCTGATACTGTATAGATAGCTCTCAATAAGATATAATTTGTATTAACTAGAGTATTATCATTGATTGAAAGAAACTTACATTTCAGTAATGTGAAGAAAAAAGAATATATTGAAATATTAAGAGTTATAATGGAGAGGAAGAATTATTGGTGAGTTTTATTTTCTTCTTTATGTTTGTATATCGTCTAATTTTCTTACAATGAACATGGTATTATGTTTCAATAAGATGGTAAAAAATTTTCTGAATTGAAAAACAGAAAGCAGAAATATTTATTTTTGCAAAATTCACAGTAATGTCCCCTCTTTCAGCAGATATGAGCATGTAGAGCAAGAGCATTATAGACAGAAGATGCAGCGTTTGCAAAATCTTTGCTTGTGTAAGGAAATGGAAGGAAGAAAATGTGGCAAGAATATGAGGACGAGAAGGGGAGAGACAACCTAGTGCCTACCATATTACATTGTGTCTACCACTCTGTTGGCTGCTAAGTGGACTGGATATCAGAGTAAGGATTGGCGAGAGAGAAGAGAGGGTCAAGAGTGTCTCTTTAGCTTTGGCTTGTAAAATTGGATGAATGGGGGTGCTGCACTAGGCGCTCCTGAAATGTTTGTTTAGGAATGTCTTACATTCAGTCCTAATATGTTGAGTTTAATCTTTCTTCAAATAGAAATGTAAAATAAGCAACTGCATGTTAATAATAATGATAATAATAAAATAATAAAAATAATAAATGACAAGTAACACTTATGTAGCCCTTATTTTTGCTGGTCATTATTGTAAGAGCTACGTATTCATTTAATTCTTCCAACAAACCCAGGAGATTTATTATTAGCTTCTTTTTACAGATGAGGCACAAAGAAGTGTGTGTGTGTGTGTGTGTGTGTGTGTGCACGCGCGTGCGTGTGTGTGTGTGTGTGTGTGTGTGCATTTACATGGCGTTCAGTGGCAAGATGGTGGGGAACTGAGCGAGCAGAGGATCAGAGTATTGAGCAGGATTGCTAAACAGCTTTGGTGGCTCCCTTGAGGCTAGTGAACTCAAATTTATAATACCAATAAGCGATTTATAATAATACCAATAATACCACTTGGCTACTGGAGTGAAGACAGAGAAAAAGCAGAGAGTAGGCAGCATAAGGCTTGAGGTTTTGCTCACGAGGTGTGATGAAAAGACAGAAGAGCAAAGGAGTTTAAGAATGTTACTGAAATACAGTATGATAAGAAAATGGAAAAAAGATGGAGCTGATGATTGGCAGAAACTGAGGAGTCAGTGGATTTCCTTTTCGCCAATCTGGAGCCGCCACAGAATCCTTAAAGATCCGGAAATATGATCTCTTTATGTGATGTAAGCTTATGATCTGCCTTAGCTTAACCTCATAAAAATACTATCAACTTGCTTGAACTCCAGAAAATCTTGCTTGTTCTCAACCACTAAATCCTGACCCATACATTTGAACAAAATTTCTCTTTAGGTGCCAAGGATCTCAATGATGTCTAATCCCCAGAGGTTTGTGCTTTGTAAGCCCAATAAATCTTAACCCAATAAATCTATTCACAATTAAGATATGTTCTCATATTTATTAGCCTTTCACTTTAATTGAAGGTTTATTCCTCTCTGTGTATTTTTAGAAAAGTGGAAGTCAAAACTATAAATCTAAACATTAAATAACGAGCCTTTTCTTCAGGCTCATATGTTGGCAACATTATTGCTGAGGTAGCTTAAATAATTAATGATTACTATTAACAAATAGCTCTGGGCAACACAATCTCAGAGAACACCTCTGTATTTTCAGGATCAATGGTCCATCACTAGTGAGATATCTAGAAAAATGTTTGGGTTTAGGTGGGGAAAGAGATAAACTGGAACCCTCAAGCTGAATGGCACTGAAAAGAAAAATGTATCACAATTTTATGATGGTCCTATTCTTTGGATTTTCCTAGGCTCACCCAATCAGTGTGAGGAAGAACGTCCCTAGCTTGCACTACTGTGTAATCAAAATTATTTGCTTGCACGTTTTTGAAACCGTAAATGATTCTGACCTTTGCTAAAGTATGATGAGTAGAAAGGAAAACTGTCCCTTTAAAACTTGCCTCTTGATGTTAATAAATTAGAGACTTCTCACAGCTCCATGCCAGACTCCATTTGTTGTAATGTTGAATTGAAGCTTCCAGGTGAAATGAACAGCTTGCCAAGCTAGCCTTTCAAGAGCTGCCTTTGGGAACATGATACTTTATTATCCATGTTGTGCCATTCTGTGCTGAGTAGTAGTTAAAATGATGAGAGGTCTGACTAAGTGATCTGTTTCAAGGTTATTTTCTCCTTCGCCAGTAGAGTAACTTCAGGCTGTTCGAGCCATTTGTTCTTCCTCAGGGCACAAGAAGCCAGCCAGTTGACTGAAACTAAAGTCTCTCACCTGTTTTTTTCTTTTTCTTTTTTTTTTTAGTAAATTTGTAAACTGAATTCAGTCTCTAATAGATTTATCTAAAACCAAGCTTTTGGCTTTCCGGGAAACATGTCTTCTTTCACTAGTTGAGAATCTTTTCCACTTGTTTTTGAGTTTAAAAGTTTGTCAGTTTCCTGTAGCCAGCGATCAAGGCAGTTAGTATGTTTTTATTTTGTTTGGTTTTGTTTTAACCCCTCCAGACTCCAGATCTGATGGATTACAGAACAAATTTTACCATTATTCAGAAGTCCAGTTCTATTTCTTTCTGGCAGAACATAATTACCTCTTAAAAGCTTAAGGAAAGATGTGATAATCTTCAAAATTTGGCTTTTATTAAGCAACAATTTGAGTTGAGTACAAATGAATCAAAAACATTTTAAATAATAATGGAAAACGCCTTTGGAAAACCATATATTGGGCCTTTCCAAAAGCAAAACAATTGAAAATTTGGCAAAATTAAGGACATGTATGAGTTTTGGGGAAGAAATGGAAAGAAGCCAGTTTTCTGGGAAGAAGACTTTGAGTTATCTCTTGTAAAGACATAGGATAACTGTAAATAGCTTTCTTATCTCCAGGACTAGTGACAGAGAAGGTTATGGAAACTCTCCTCCCTACATATAGAAGAACTCTATTAATTAACTTGAGGTGCAATTGGTTTTTTAAAATAAGTTTCCTACAATGTAATGCAAGACTGGAGGGAATGGAATAATACTAGTATTCTAGAGACTATGACAGGCACTGAAAGGGGCTAATTTGTGTCGGGGCCTCATTCAATACTCCCAGACACTATTTAATGTATCCTATATTCATCCATGTAGTTAGAAGTGGGTATTTCCCCTTGCCTTCTCATAGCTTGTAGACTGTACACTGGAAGAGCCCTTATATGTCCTCTATTGTGATTGTAATTTGATCTCAGAGTATAGGTCAGTTTCTCAGAAGGGTCTTTTTCTGACTTTCTCCATCAAAATTATGTCTCCCTCTCCACTAGTTGCTTTCTCATAGAACCTGTTTATTTTCATTTCTAATCTTTATTACGACTGGTAATTTAACACTTATTTATAATACCTGTCTAATGTCTACCATCGCATTAACTCTTAGCTGTGACTGTGTTGTACCCCTCGTATGCCTAGACTAATACCCTCACAGCCTCACCTCTGATTTCAGCCACTTATCTCATGATGATGAGTTTCTTGCCTCTGGAGGTCTTTCATTTTACCCCTTGACCTTCTCTTATGCTGCAGTCTTTATGGGACCCACTCATCAAGCAGGTGTTTGCAATCTGGAATGCAGGGAGCAAATGTCCTCAGGGACAACTTTCATCCAACAAGGTCCAGAGCGGATGGAGAAATGCTTTGGTATATTCTCAGGCTGGCAATGCTGAACTATTGGACTCACTCACGTATAGAGTGCCAGACTTACAACTGGCTCTACTAAATGCTATATAATTGTGAATGTAGACCATTTGCCCATGTGTGTTGACCAAAGTGTTCACATGCACACTGGAAAGGTCTGATTTTCTTCTTAAATGTAATTAATATAGGTCCCTGTTTTTGTAGAAATTGTTGTATTGTTGAATTTTGAGTCCTCAGAGTGTGTCAAAATGGTTTCGTTTGCACTGCACCTAGCGTTCTTTGGCCCTTTCTCAATTGATCAGCTGATCTCACCCTCATATTGCCTTTTACTGGACTCTGTTTCCAGATTCATGCTCAGAATTCTCCTTTTCTGACAATATCTGAGCTAGTTATTGCTCCTCAGTCCCTGGTGGAGTCATGGAGACCCAGGAATATCCCCCTTGTTCTGGAGCTTGGTTCATTCACCACCTCTTCCCACTGGGTTCTGACAAAAACATCCATCTTCAGCGCTCCTCTGTTTCATAAACTTCTTTCAAAGAATCTTTATTTTTTTCTCAAAATTTCACAGGAAGCCAGCATCTAGGTTTACACATACCCCCCCCTAATAAATTGTTGTCTCCAGAGCTTGAGAATTCAATCCAGCTGACTTGAAATTAGTATTTCTATCCCAGGACCAAAATTGTTTAGAGATTTTCAAAACCAATTCTAACTTTGAATTATGACCTGAAGCAGAAGAGTAATCAATGTGCCTGGCTTTAGAACCTAAGGGTCACTTGCTGCAGACAGGCAGCTCAGAGTTCTAAGGAAAACAAATGCCCCTCTCGTGGTCCCAGGAGGAGAGCTCAGCACAGTAGACCTAATGGGAAGCTGTTTGAATTTGAAATTCAAATCCAAAGCTTCCATGTCAAGCTTAGAAGAAAAAAACTATTCACCAGGTCAGGTACGTTATAATAAGCCTTGAAGATTACAAGTTAGTTTTTCAGGAAGTTGAATACTTTTTCCCCCGTCAGGCATGAAATGATTGGTAAACTATCCAATCCCTATTTGAAATATAGGAGGGTGGGAAATTCCATGTAAAATGTAATGAAGTGGGTACCATCCCTATTTTATTGATGAGGAATCTGAGGCACTAAAGGATTAAATACCTTGCTCAAAGTCAGAAAGTTAAAAGCTGGTAGAGATGGGATTCAACCCAAGGATTATTTAATTTCAAAAGCCTCACTTTTGCTATAATAGCACGCAGCATCCGAGCCCAAATAAGCTAAAAACAAAAAAGATTCTGTTCAAATGTATAACTACTTGAAAAGTAATATTTTACTTATAAGGAATATCACATATCTTCCTGGCTGTCAAGTTAATGTCATATAAGAAAGCAAAAAATATTACCCGCGTTGGAACGGCTTATATTTTTCTTTACATCACACACCTAAAAAGTATAGCACAGACATCTAAAAGTGGAAGATGGGGAACAAAGTATCATTTACTATAATTTTTATTTCTTTAGTTGTGATTCTTCTCTATCATCTCGGTGGCAAAGTTTTACATTCAATTCCTAAACCCCAGAAGTGTAATGTGGGATTGTGCTGAGGTGAGTAGATGTGGTCCCTGAGAGGTGTTAAGTCCTGTTCTCTGGTTTTGAAACCGAGTGGAGCCCTGTGGGGCTCCCGGGCACGGAGGCCTTTTTTTTTGTCCCCTGTTTCTTGCAGGCAAGACTCCAGCCTCCATGACCTTCCCTGAGTTCCAAAGGGCAGATTTGAACAGTTGCTAATCAAGGGAGGAGTAGCCAAAATACCACCTGAGGCCAGATTAAAGGGAGCAGAGAAGCTCATCAAGATTAGGAGACCACCTGAGATGAGATTAAGGGCGTGCACTGGCCTCCCCCAACACCACCCTTGATCTATTGCTATAAAACCCCTTATATAATCCTCCCGGGTTGGGACACACAATTTTAGAGGGCAAGAGCCCACTGTGTTCCCCTTTGCTGGGCAAAGCAATAGAGCTATTCGTTTCTACTTCACCCAAAACTGTCTCCGAGGTTCAACTCGGCAGCCGTGTACAGAGGCTGAGATTTTGACATCAATTTCCTCACATAAGAGAAGCAATTTCTACTGCTAATGAAAAAGCATGGAATGTAGATGGTAACCAGAGGCATTTTTATTTCTATTTCCCATTCTCCCCTTAAAATTTTATTTAAAGGGTTACATTCCTCCCCTGCCCCTCAATGAAAACTTGGGCAGGCTCATTACTTTTCTGTTCCCGTTCAGATTGAAAATGAACAAACAAGATAGTCATTTTGTCATAAAAATTCATAATTCAGAAATTCAATAAAATTCATATCCATTTCCACATAAGAGTTAAAACTCTAAATTTGACTTAGTGGTAAATCTCTGATTTACTCTACTTCGGTCAGGGGGTGGATGGTTGGGGAAATGGATGAAGGTGATCAAAAGGTACAAACTTCCAGTTATAAGATAAATAAGTTCTGGGGATGAAATGTTTAGCATGGTGACTGTAGTTAACAAAACTGTATTATATATTTGAAAGTTGCTAAGATAGATTTAAAAAATTCTCATCACAAGAAAAAAAGTTACAACTATGTGAAGTGATGGATGTTAACTAAGCTTAGTGTGGTAATCATTTTGCAATATATACATGTATCGAATCATGTTGTATACTTCAAACTAATACAATGTCATATGTCAGTTTTATCTAAAAAACCTGGGGAAAAACTCAATACGGTTTAGTGAAAAAAAATCACAGCATTATGGGTGGGGTATGTGTTGTGGAAATAGAGACCATCCCCCCCCCCCCCAAATCTCTGATTTAATCTACTTCACGCAGAAAGCCTACATGGGGAGGGGTGTGAGGTACTTCTATTCTCTGCTTCCTTCATGTTCTCATTCTCAATTTTCCTGCTAGGGTGAGGGTTGAGGTAGGTGAGTCTAGCGGTCTATAGGCCAGTTATTACTTGTTTTAGT
This sequence comes from Delphinus delphis, assembly GCF_949987515.2. NCBI lineage: Eukaryota > Metazoa > Chordata > Mammalia > Artiodactyla > Delphinidae > Delphinus > Delphinus delphis. Next base: position 89,746,936 of record NC_082684.1, read on the forward strand.
TGTTAGCAATATGGGCCTGGCAGGTAGCTAAAGTTAGTGATCCTGAGTGGGCCTAGCTAATGATGAAAGCTAGATCTATCTCTTTTCACAGATTTTTTTTTTTTTCCTTTGAGGTACACGGGCCTCTCATTGCCGTGGCCTCTCCCGTTGCGGAGCACTGATGCGCAGGCTCAGCGGCCATGGCTCACGGGCCCAGCCGCTCCGCGGCATGTGGGATCTTCCCAGACCGGGGCACGAACCCGTGTCCCCTGCATCGGCAGGCGGACTCTCAACCACTGCGCCACCAAGGAAGCCCTAGATCTCTTATGGGTGCTTTTGTTGGTACTTCAAAGGTCGTCTGCTTGGCATCTCTTTCCTGCAGTTTTCATTAATTAGCCAAACATATCTATCTCCCAGATGGTCTCTTGTAACCTCTAACTCAGCCCCTGGGCATCCAGCCTATCTCTTGAGGTCCCTGTACCCCTCTGGAAGGCCATACTGGTCAGAACCAAGAGGACTCTACTTACCACACCTCTACTGACCACACCTGGTCAGTGGAAAACACTCCTACAACACTTGGGGTTTCAGGATGATCTTACTGCTTTAGCACTAAACTGACTCTACCGCCAAGGATGTTAGTCTGCCTGACCATTGCCTTCTACATTTCCAGGGATCTGATTAGACTCCCGCTGTAGTCCACTTTAGCTTCTTCAGACAAGTCAGGCACTGCTCTCTATCTTTGGACTGCAGGGAATATATCTCAAAACACTCTGAGTCATCTCCTTATCAAGGATGTTATCCAAAACTTATAAAAAAGGCAAAAAGATTACCATGTGCCCTTTCAAATTCATATGAGCATGGTCTGACTAGCCTGTCCAAAGGTCATCTGTCACTCCAGAATAAGCTAACATTTGTGACTTACTATTTACTAATAATTAGGTCTTAGATTCTGAAAAGTTAGGTATAAACTTACAGAATATTGATCAGCTACAAATTTGTTTTGATCAATAGAGATGCAAATGATATTTTTTTAGAGAAGACTGGTGATTTCTACGGTTATAATTTTTTTTTTTTTGGTCCTATGGGACATTACACAATTTTCTATCTAACTTTGAAATAGTATCTGGCATTTATTTATATATAAAAATATATAAATATATATATATTATTGTTTTGTTATCAGGCAGTTTTACTCATTAAGGAGTTAAATAAGCTATTGACATAGATTCACTGTTTATTCATGTGAGAGTTAACTTTTTGAAAATTACATTTTGATGCCCTGGAAGCCCATGTTCTAAGTTCGCAGTTAGAAGGTGGTGCCTCACTTCTCATCACTTGAAAAGAGGGTGGTGAGAGTTCAGCAAAGTAACAACTCTTTCTAAAGAACTGTGTTCACCAGTCTGTTTCACAATATCCTCCCCTCACACTCTGGTTCCTTATTATATTCATGAAGTAAATGTAAAGATTCACGATTCTGGGAACAAGTTTTGGATCATTTCCTTTGAAAATTGGAATATGGAAGGTTAGTTTCTCACTTACATTTGACTCCCTAATAAACTATTATATTGATACCTCAGTCAGTCAGTTGTGGAGCACAGGCTCTAGGCACGAGGGCTGCAGTAGTTGTGGCACGTGGGCTCAGTAGTGTGGCTCGCGGGCTTAGTTGCTCCGCAGCATGGGGGATCTTCCCGGACCAGGGCTTGAACCCATGTCCCCTGCATTGGCAGGCAGATTCTTAACCCCTGCAAGACCAGGGAAGTCCTGGAAGTATTCTTTGAACATCACATTTTCACAATATTTATGTCTAGAAACTTCTAAAAGAGGTCAGTATGAATTGGCCTAGCTTTCATTACCTGTGAAGCTGAGAATTGTTTGCTATTTATATTGAGCAGGTACAAGGTAGGTGCTGAAGAACTGCACAGATTAGAGACAGTGACCTAATCTCAAATGTTGTCTTCTTATATATGCAACAACACCATTTTGTTTAAAGTTAATTTGTAAAACATTAGATTTCCTACATAAAACCTTTATCAAAAATGCCTTCTGAGATCATTTATAAATGATCAACTAGGGAATCACTTATCTGATTGAGGTTATGTGAATTCCCGTACAGTTCACAACCCCTCACCTTGTTTTAATGTCAGTTATGGAGATGGACTCCAGTAACATGAAAAGTTCTATGACATGTATCTGCGTATGACTTGAAAACTTGAAGACAAAACAAATGCAAGACATTTCATTTAACACAGGCTCTGAACAAAGTGGAAGTACTTGCAATTACTGACTAAAAGGAACTGACAAGAATTTCCAGGTTGGGATTATCCTTGCTCACTGTATTTCACTTTCAGATGATTAAAATTTTGGAAAGTGATGAGGTCAGCATAGGCAAGCCCAAACTGGTTGAGATCTTTACTAATCTTTGGGAGCATAAGATGATGCCAACTCAACAATTTGATTTCTACAAAGTTTCAAACTTTCTTTTTTAATATTTGAATTTTATTTTTTTATACAGCAGGTTATTAGTTATCTATTTTATACATATTAGCATATACATGTCAATCCTAATCTCCCAATTCATCACACCACCACCACCCCACCGCCACTTTCCCCACTTGGTATCCATACGTTTGTTCTCTACATCTGTTTCTCTATTTCTGCCCTGCAAACCGGTTCATCTGTACCATTTTTCTAGGTCCCACATATATGCGTTAATATACGATATTTTTCTCTTTCTTACTTCACTCTGTATGATAGTCTCTAGATCCATCCACGTCTCTACAAATGACCCAATTTTGTTCCTTTTTATGGCTGAGTAATATTCCATTGTATATATGTACCACATCTGCTTTATCCATTCACGTGTCAATGGACATGTAGGTTGCTTCCATGTCCTGGCTATTGTAATTAGAGCTGCAATGAACATTGTGGTACATGATTCTTTTTGAATTATGGTTTTCTCTGGGTATATGCCCAGTAGTGGGAATGCTGGGTTGTATGGTAGTTCTATTTTTAGTTTAAGGAACCTCCATACTGTTCTCCATAGTGGCTGTTTCAATTTACATTCCCACCAACAGTGCAAGAGGGTTCCCTTTTCTCCACACCCTCTCCAGCATTCGTTGTTTGTAGATTTTCTGACTGGTGTGAGGTGACACCTCATTGTAGTTTTTTTTTTTTTTTTTTTTTTTTTTTTGCGGTACGCGGGGCTTTCACTTTTGTGGCCTCACCCGTTGCGGAGCACAGGGTCCGGACGTGCAGGCTCAGCGGCCATGGCTCACGGGCCCAGCCGCTCCGCAGCGTGTGGGATCTTCCTGGACCGGGGCACAAACCCGTGTCCCCTGCATTAGCAGGCGGACTCTCAACCACTGCACCACCAGGGAAGCCCCCTCATTGTAGTTTTGATTTGCATTTCTCTAATAATTAGTGAAGTTGAGCAGCTTTTCATGTGCTTCTTGCCATCTGTATGTCTTCTTTGGAGAAATGTCTATTTAGGTCTTCTGCCCATTTTTGGATTGGGTTGTTTTTCTAATACTGAGCTGTTTATATATTTTGGAGATTGATCCTTTGTCTGTTGATTCGTTTGCAAATATTTTCTCCCATTCTGAGGGCTGTCTTTTTGTCTTGTTTATGGTTTCCTTTGCTGTGCAAAAGCTTTGAAGTTTCATTAGGTCCCATTTGTTTAGTTTGTTTTTATTTCCATTACTCTAGAAGATGGATCAAAAAAGATCTTGCTGTGATTTATGTCAAAGAGTGTTCTTCCCATGGTTTCCTCTTAGAGTTTTATACTGTCTGGTCTTACATTTAGGTCTCTAATCCATATTGAGTTTATTTTCTTGTAGGGTGTTAGGGAGTGTTCTAATTTCATTCTTTTACATGTAGCTGTCCAGTTTTCCCAGCACCACTTACTGAAGAGACTGTCTTTTCTCCATTGTATATCCTTGCCTCCTTACAAAGTTTCAAACTTTTTTAAAAGTAAAAATATTTGTTAATTGCAAACACCAGGATCCCAAGTTGATTGATTATCATTATAGTGCTATATTTTCTGGTTTTCTGGGAAAACACTAAATACAAAATGGTCCCCCACTCTACTGTTTTATGTTCAGGCCCTGCAATCTTTGAAACGCTTAAAATGCAAGTTGTAAAATGCAAGTCTGAAAGAGAATTCATTGTGCCAGAAGTGACAGAGGGCAGTAGGAAACTTACAAGCTGTCCTCTAGTAGATTCAAAAAGTAATTAATTGCAGCTGCTGTTTTGCAGCAAGCTGGGGAAATGTCACCAAATACAGAAAACTCCAAAAAGAATGACAAGGCCTTCCTGTAATTTTCCCAGCCTAAACAGAAATGAGATGAATGCATTGTGACTGCTGTAGGTAATGAGACTTTGTAAGATTATTATAAATAGGGTGCATAATTAGTGTTCTGCAGTGCAGTAAGCATTTTGTGTTTTTTGTGAAGTTGGAGTAGGCCTCAATGGCTTGACAAAACATTCACTCTCCCTAAACTAGGCAAACATCTTGGCTTCAGACACTGCCTTCAAATACACTGACTGTCAATTACTTGCGAAGATGAATTTAGAAAAGAATCAAAGCATTAACTATAAGAAGAATTAACAGTGAGTGAGTGACTACCACGTATCAGCAATGAGTTATTCATTTTGCAAACTACGCATTACAGGTATTATCTCATTTTATCTGCATTAGGCAACTATTGCTATTCTCTTTCATAGATGAGAAACTGAGGTCTGGAGAGGTAAACTTGACCAATATTTATAGATAACAAATGATATTTGAACCCAGGCTGTCTAATTTAAAATCCTTGATTCTCTAAGTTGTAACATCGTACTTTCCACAGATGCCTTCAATGTATGGAAATTTGTATTGTGTATTTTTTCCTTTGAGCTGTTCTTTAGAGTGATGTTTGCTATGCATTTTAGTGAAAAGTATTCCAGAAGAGCAAATGCATTTACTATAGAGAGGCCAGTGATGGCAGCCACTACAAAGGAAAAAAAAAAAAAAAAAAAAAGCCGTGTTGAAATTGTTAATTGATGAGAGTCAGGCACCATCCATCACTCTGTACTTGTATTTGCAAAGGTGAACTCATAAATATCCAAAAGTTTTCATTTATTTTTGGTAAGAAGTAAAAATAGAAAATAGGAGGACTAAAAAGAATTTTACTATCTGATTTTAAAAATGAAAGGAAGCCATCATCAGCTTTGAAGAATGTCAGTAAAGAGGAAGAAATACATAACTTTTTGTAGAGATAAAATGGGACTTTAGTTCACAAGTATATCATAACCAAAGACATCTTGAAAACTGTGGTGTGAACTAGGGTCTGTATAGTTGGGGACTTGTGGGAAAGGGAATACAGGGAAAGAGAGTAGGCCAGATTTCTGAGGAACCCCTTCCCCTGGATTAATTTGGGTATAATCTAAACTGATATAACAAAAAGACCCAAGGCACAATGCCTTAAGCATTATAGAAGCTTGCTTTTCTTTCCCATACTAGTTAAGAAGTCCATGGCTGCTAGGGAAGCTCTACCATCCTCATGATACACTTTCATCTCTGGATCCCTGGCATCTGCATCTGCCATCATACCTATATGCCAGCCAATGGTAAAGAGGAGAGGGACAAGGAGAGAGCAGACTCATTCCCGTTTAAGAGCGAGATCCAGAAGTGGCACACGTACCACTGTAGCTTAAAACTTAGTCATCTGACCACAAGGGGGCCTGGGAAATGGAATCTTGTTGACTGGCTGTGTGCTCTGCTGACTCTAGAAGGAGAGTTTGAATCTCTGTGGACAACTATCAATATTTGCCGTACTCAGCCAGGGAAGTAAGGAACCTAGGTGGCTGAGCCCTAGGAGATATCATGGTCCAATTGTTGAGTTAGGGATTTCCCAATGTCTCCTCAAATTCCCTCTCCTGTTTCTCGATACCTCTCCCCTTTGCCCTAACGATCTCTGGAGGATTGCAAAGTAGAGGAAAGAAGTACCTAGTTGTTAAGTATGCAAGGTGGTGTTCTGGTAGTGAAATCCCATCATTCATCATTTCACCTTTCTGGGATTGATGACATTCAAAAAAAGAAAAACAAAAAACCAATAGCTAAATGGGAGATAAAGAGCCAATATTATTTATTGCCAGCCAAGGAGATTACACAAACAAGTGTAGGGCTCTTCTGGATTTATTTTGTATTTTCTTTTCCTTCATGAAACATCAACCTGCAAGCCAAAGTATACTGTCCTAATCCTTCCCATTTGGGGGATCTGTGGAATTGACTCTGAATCTTTTTATTCTACAAGTCAGACAGACAAGAACGAAAACTATGCTTCACACACATCCCTTCTACCCCAGTCTGAGATGGAACTGAAAGTGTGAAGAGGCTGGTGGGCTCTGCCCAGTGTGTGCCTACCTCATGAATTCCAGACACAGAAGAGAGAATGCTGCATTTGGGTGAAAGCACTGGAAGCAAAAGGCCACTGTTGGTTGGGGGCCTTTTATGTTACATTCAGTACTTAGCTCTGACTAATCACTTCAGTTTTTCCTCTTTTGGGGGAGGTAACTAATGGATAGAAAGAGAAAGAAGTAGTAAAGGCAGAATTTTCTTTCTCTCCAGGTTGAAAGTATAAAAAAAGGATGAAAAAATAACACACTAGTTACTGTGGAAGAAAGTACAACAACAAGCCATGTATTCACTGGTTAATTTGTCCCCTTCCACCAAAGTGGTAATTCAAAGAGAAATGTTTAAAACAAAAGGATTTCAGGATGACCTAAAATAGACAGGCCCAGCTATGGTTCTATACATGGTAGCAACCTAGAGGAAACAAGGCACAAAGATGGAAACAAATCCATACCTTCTCTTCTTGGACGTAGGAGGAAACGAGTTAGATAAAACCTGGATAATAAGAACTTGTGGTCTGGATGTGTTGCTTTCTAAATGGGATGAAGAACCCTCTGCCACCAGCTACCACCGTGGTCATGCTCCTAAGTTCAAGAGAAGCTGTCGCTCCAGCCAAGCATATATTACTTGAGCTGCTCGTGTGCACCGCACCCTGAACTTTGGTTCTGGGGACCCACACAGGAGCCGAGACTTTCCTTTATTTATATCTCAGTAGTTAGATGCTGCTGCTGGAACTGAAGAAAAGCTAAACTGTGCCTCTTAACTAGGAAGGGGCTTCTGGTTATTGATCAATCCCTGAATGCAGAGCCTAAATTTAGTGTTTGTGGAATTGGAAGCCTCAGTTTCCCCATTAGTAAAATGGAAATAAGAAGAAGTATTGAAATCATTGGGTTATTATAAAGATAAACTAGCATTATGAATGCCAAGAATTTAACACAATGCCTAATGTGATGTTAAGTGTTGAATACATTATTAAAATTGTTGTTGTTTTACAGATTTGATTTACCACATAGTACGCAAGGTTCTGGGGATCAAACAACAATTAGCATACGTTTTTGCTTCAAAAGGTATACAACCCAAGATTGGGAGATAAATATGACAAATATGGGAACAACAAAGTAATACTTGTTCTGTAATAGACGTATTTACAGAGTGTGTCACTCATCAGGAGAGATTTTATAGCAGAGGCCGCACGTTTTGCCTAATTTAATTCAACAGGAAAAAGGAAAATTTAGAAACTGTGTTTTACTCTCTAAATCTCTATGCTAAGGAGAGTCCCACCTCCAAATTCACCATCTCAGGAAGTTGGATATTACCAATTTATGCTATATTCCATTTCTGCCCCCCATGACCCCCCTCACAGTGGCAAACTATATCTCCTCCTTCACATACTTATGTTTAAAACCTATCTCCATCCCTGCTTTGCTTTTGAAGTGTGAATGACATTTCCATGTGTAGTGTTTATAAACACCTAGAAATTATGTACATAAAATGTTCAGTACCATCTATGACACACTGAAAGGGATTTAGGCAAATTAATAGGATCTCTGAATGACAAAAAAAAGCATTTCTGCCTGGAGAGACTTTTTTCATTAGAAATGCCTCTGCCCCAACAAATGTCCTTTCTGCCTTTCAGTTAAAAAGACAGAGGGGCCAGCTGGGGACTATGAAAACAGAGTTGAGTGAGAGCTAGGTTAGGGGCATTAGAAAAAGAACGTGGAGAATCTGGAAACTTTCCGTTCACCAGTTTAAAAGGACAATCATTTAGGACAATCATTGAAAAGAATGCAGTTGACATGCTGAGAATCCTTCCCTTTTTAATAAATATCTGATGAAACCTATTGACTAGAAGTTTTAACTTGCTGGAGAGACTAATAGGAGACAAAACTTGTGGAGATAGGGCACAGAATGACATGACAATTGCATTGAATTAATACTTGCATACAATGAACAGGAGTTCATTCATCATAGGAGTCAGTGTGACTAAGTATAAGACTTGGCACATAATAATTTGCCAAATGCATGAAAGCAAGGATGAGAAATTTGATTAGCCTCCTGGCAATTCCTAGGAAATGAACATTTTCCATAGCTTAGAATTTCATGCCTTGTTGTCTATACTTAGTAGGTATTTAAGTTCTTCCCTGGGAAATAGATGCTTTTCTGATTTCCGATCACCCCTGAAACTGGCTTCCCAAACCAGATCACTGTTCTTGCTCTAAGAAATGTGTGCTGAGGTTCACAGGCACTATTACTTCCTCTGACATTTATGTTTCCTCTAGTGTCCCTTTCCCACATCTCCTGATATAGGACATGTTCAGTGATATGAAATGTGTTGTCTGACAATGTAATCAATAGAGCAGAAACCTGCCTCGAGATGCCCTGGGACCTATGTCTCATATTCATAAAAGGTGTTATTACATTGGGTACTGCTGGGCTGTCGAATCTCTCCATTTTTATTAATTGCATCTCTTAGCTACACTGGATAGAAAAGAGCTACTGCTTTATGAGTTTTTTCATTTCCTGAATCTGGTAATGTTTTGGACTCTGAATGGAGAAAAAAAATAATTCAAAAAAGCAACAGTTGTTGTTTGTCTCGTACAATTAAATTCCAGAATCAACTCTAGAGGTGATGTTTTAAGGGGAAGCAGGATATATTGGTCATAAATGTCTTTGCCATTTGTTGAAATTGCAGTTCGATTTGGAGATGAAATCTGATAAAGTAAACAGAGAGCTAGACTGCAGTTAGGATACTAGTTTATTGCCTGAGTACTCCTGCTGACTTCCTGGGATGTTTTAGCTAAACACATCATGCTTTTCTGTGCTATAGTTTCTTTGTGTGCAAATGTTGATAGCTGTGCCTATTTTAGAAGACAAAAGATTTTTATTTGTAATTATACATATATAGCAAGGTACTTGATATAAAAACTCTAAATTATAGCCAGGGTATACAGTCTGCGCAGTTAAACAGTATCCTATGCTTGGTTTAATGGTTGACAGTCCCTGCCTTGAAAGTTTGAATTCTTTTAAACAAGGGATGCTAATTTTTCCTTTTGTACTAGACTCTGCAAATCAGGCTTGATTACTGCACATTCAATTGTAATGAAGAAAACTGGTAGATATAGATCTCCATATTATAAATTCTTTTTTTCAATGATGTAAATTGACAATTCATCCAATGTTTTCAAGGAGAATTTGGTTTAGTTCTTACCTCATAAAAGTACTCAATATTAACTAGTTTATTATAATACCGGCAGGAGTAATTTCTGCTTGATTTTATAAGATACAGACATCATTGTCTTATGGAAAAACTAGCAAAATCCTCTGGAGAAATAAACTTTTACACTTTTGGAAAATACTCCTGGGCCAAGGCAATATTTTTTGGTCTTAGGTACTCTTGAAAAGACTAATTTGTAGGTAGAAACTGTCTTCTATCACCTAAAGTTCTTATGTGGTCAACAGCCGTCAGGGAGAATCCTGACACAAGTCAACTCAACAACACCTAGCAGAGTGACAGCCACTGCTGTGTTTGCCATTGTAAGCTGTAATTAATCAAGTTTTCTTTTTCTGAAAATACCTTATTGAGTATGATGAATCAATGACATTAACGACATATATGGGGGTAAGGGGCATACTATGACTATCCAGTTTACTTGTTAAGATAGTTTTCCAATAGAGCCATTGCATTACTTTCGTCATTATTCTTTTTTAACCCCTGTCATGTAGAATTAACAAGTTGAAAGTTGTTTCTCAGGAGTTGAGACGTTTTGTTGTTTATTTTTTTTGTGGGGAAGGAGTGTGGGGTTGTTATTTGTTCAAGTCCATATACATGCAATCTACATATGAATTACTCACAAATGGTACCGTTTCATTCCTAGTTTTGGGCTATCACCCTTTTACTTGTTTAGTTGGCCAATCACAAGATTCACGATTTTAAGATAATGTATGGAAGAAAACCCTCCTTTAATATATGTGTATTGTCATTATATTCCTTCTGTCATACACAGAAACACGTTTGCCTCAGGTAGTATATTATAGTTTATTTGGAATACAAGCATTGTAAAAAGATGGCGTAAAAACTGTTTTAAGTGCTATGACAAAATACAGATTAAGTCTCTATTTTTAATTTAACATATCGAAGGGATACCTAATTTAGACTGGAAGAGCAAGGAAGGAAACCACATTTAAGCTAATAACTGAATGATATTAGCAGCTAGCTTGAACCCACAGTTTAACCTTAAAGATAGGTTGGAAGCAAAAGGTGCAAACCAGAGAATAGATAAGTGGAGTGAATATGATGAAAACCATAGTCTGGTCAAATATGAGGAAAATGTAGTAATTGAGATTAAGGTGAGACCTAGCCTTTAAGGAAAACATTACAAACAGTAGTTAATGGAAGATAACCTGGATTCAAGATTAGTAAATGATGGGTGTGGAATCTTAAGAATTCAACTTCAAAGCATCAAGTGCTTTTGGAGAAATGTTTTCTTCAAGAAATACTACATACAAACTCCATGAAAACATAGATTCTGTCTTGATCACGGCCATATCACAAGGTATATAAAGAATCTTCTCAATAATAAGCTCCCATGTCATGTACTGAGTAACTGAATGATCTGTCTAGTTAAAAGTATGTAAGTAAAAGTATGTAAGTAAAAGTATGTAAGTAAAGTTAAAAATGAGAAGCCATGTTTGTCTAGGTGAGATCAAGCTGAAATTGGTAACAAAGCTGTATAACTGTAAATTGTCTTCCTGGACAGATTCCTTCTACTTTAGCAAGACACTTTTTATACTTTTTGCAAATGAGGGTTACGCTTGTTCTATATGGACAGAGAGAAAGAAAAGGGGTACATATCAGTTTATGAATGCAGTAAAAATGTTCTTTGAACTTTAGAACTCTTACTCTACTTTTTAAAGTTTTAAAAGAAGTTTCAGCATCTAAAATATCATTTTTTAACTCTTTCCTATATATGTCATTGTTCAAATATATTAACTGCTCAGTTGGCAGAGTCTGTGGGGTACTAAGGAACAAGGACTTCTTCCTAATGGCCATCGAGAAATATGTGTCCCTTGAATAATGAAAGCAATAAAGATGAGTAGTGAATAGATAGCTTCCACAACTTTTGTCCAGGTCACTTGAAGGCCATATAATTAAGTTCAGGAAATAACCAGCTCTCTTATAATGTATTTTTTTGTAAAATTCTGTTCTGTTGATAAATATCTCATAAATTTCCATTTGCTCTTCTCATATGTGAGTGTTAAAAAAGGTCTAATTCTAAACTCTGCAAAAGGTGCCCTTATGGATGTGATTTTAACTACAGAGAAACTAACTATACCAAGGAGACGTTTTTTATTTAGCTGATGACAGAATGCTAATATAAACCAGTTACATGCATCATGTGAGAAACCATTAAAATTAGATCAATTAAAGCTAATGACTTGAAGGAATAATGGGATTCAAATGAAAATATTTTTTAATAAAAACATTATAAAAGAAGCCCAATGTAACTAATTTAAAAATATTTTGAGTATTGATTTTGTTTTACATTTTAATGTATGTATTTACCATGGGGAAAAATAGTAATTAGTGGTTCATTCCTCAGGCAGAGTAAAATCTATTGTTACAAGAATATTTTTAAAAACCTAATGAAGAAGTGTGAGCTGAAATCCCTTACATTAAGGTGATTAAATGAATCATTTTTCATGTATTTGATCAAACAATACCATCAGTAGAGTAAAGGCATTATTTTGATTCCTGGGCATCTTGTGCTTATTCATGGAGTATAATATTCTATGGCCTCAGATTCTTCTGCCAACTGCAGTCTCACAAAGGTTTGGTTTCTCACAGTGGGGCTCAAGAGAGAGCATGTGGGTCATTTTCAGAACCACTCAGGAAAACAAGTTTCTCAGATGGTGGGCCAATATTTTATTTTTCTTATGTATACAGTGTATTTAGCAGGAATAAAGAAAGACAGTGAAAAACTAACAAATAAAAGGCAAGTTTACTGTTATATATTTTTTTCCAATTTTAATTATGTCTCTCCTCTCCAAAAGAAATCTGAGATACTATCAAGGGGTGACTAACACAGTGTGAGAGATCTATTTAATCAGAGTTCTTTGGGCATAAAAAATTACAAAAGTTTTAAAGTGTGTTTTGTGCTGTAATGTCTGTGAACTTTGGTAGGAGAACAACCAGGTCCTGTGTTTGGTCATCAGAGCTGGGTGTCTCAGCACAAGCAGGGTTCACGCTTATGGATGAGGGCTCCATGGTCCCTGCTGAGCATAGTGTGATAAACTCAAGAGCTCCTATTCAGAGATTTGGGGAATCTCTAATGGATCTCATTATTCTTAGTTTGGATAAGACTTCCTTATGTTTAAGATTCCTAAAGAACATGAGTCTCTGTTAGATATTTAAAAGCCTGTCCCTCCCCTCCCTGGTCCACACTGCCTCAACAGTAACATCTGCTGGGAGTTTAAATTCTTGTTTTGTTCTCCTTTTTATAATTATACCTCTTTCACCTTTGGTTGAAATTTGACTTATTTCACCTTTCTCTAAATTGATTTTTATATCAATCTATTGTATGTAGATTCTTTTCACCCCTTTAAGGATTTCTGAAAATAAGAAAACCTATAATAGATTAAAGATGGCTGCACAATCTTTGCTGTTCCTCCAGTTAAGGTATAAAGTCTAAGATGGCTGCACAATCTTTGCTATTCCTCCAGTTAAGGTGTAAAGTCTAATCCTTCTCCTCTTGAATCTTCACTGGCTTTATGTACTATTAACCAATGGAATAGAATAGAAGTTAACTTCTAAAATTACGAGACTAGATCATAATAAATCTTGCAGCTTCTGCCTGGACCTCTTGGAACCTTCCCTTTGGACCTCTGAGCCTCCATGTAAGAAGTCTGACTACTCACCTAGAAATACTATGTGCAGAGACCCTGAGACTACTAAATGAAAAGGGAGAGGTCCCAGATGAGCTCAACCTTCCAGTCCTCCCACGGAGGCACCAACCATATGAGTAACCATCTGGGACCATTAGTCTAAGATGGATACTGAATCTCCCAGGCTGAAAGAAAGAAGAGAAGAAAAGCAATATGGTGGTTCTACAAAAGATTGGAGATTCGGCTGGAGGCTGTGAAAAAAACAGGAGTTCAGCAAATAGCCTAACCATGGCAAAACAATATAATTCAGCAATAGAAAGACAGTTACACCATGAGTAGGGAAACTGTGATAGGGAAAGCAGATTTAAAAACGGATGAATCAGAGTACTAGTTAGCAAAGAGTCAAAAGGAGGAGAACTGAAGGTAGCCACAAATAAGGAGAAGTCTTAAGAGCACCATATAAATACTCCCCCAATTCTTGACTGACCCCTGAACTCTGAATCCAATAATCATAGGGTAAACAGTATCTGGAAGGCTGACATATAAGTCAGTTATTTTTAAAAAAAGCTTTCTTAATAAGCCTACCCAGTGACTAACTGAGATATCTTATTCGCCACCTTGAGGTGTAATGAGGTGGAAAATAAGTAGTCTTCCTTTTTTTCCATTGAACTTTATTGTCAGCAGAAACAAAACAGAATTTCTGTCTATAAAGTAGGAGGGAACCCCAGGGAATCAGGTAGGTAACGATAATTATTTGCATAAAAAAGCTAAACATTTTCCAAGGGTAGGAATGCTGGAATAGATTTATGGGTTGTGATCATGACCTAATCCTTACCCTTTCACTTTTTTTTCTGCAGAAGACTGAGATAATATTCTCTTCACCAAGATGTTGAAATATATTTGGGAAAAGGGGCAAGAGCATCCTTGGGAAGAAATGTAGTGTCTCTCATCTGTGCTGAGAGAGGATGGTAACAGATGATGAAATTGGAGTAGACTCCTGAATTTCTGACTCCTGCATTTCGTGATTATAACAATGATCTCACCATGGGGATCTTTGGCCATGACTAATTGGTTATAAGTTCTCTTAGACTGGAATATGTGGACAGGCCATTAATAAATTACTTAACACATATTTCTGAATAGCCCCAGAACTGGTGAACAGAGGCCTGATTATTGCCACTGTGATAGAAAATCTCCATTTGAGTCAGTTCAAAGAAACTTCTCCAAAGGTATAACTTTTGTCAGTTCTACGTATTTGCCCCTTAGTCATACTTCCCCTTAAACTTTTGTATTATTAACTCATATTAGTACTTATCTCTGTATGAATGTCTTATCTCCAAAACTAATCTGTAATTTTCTTCAGGTAGGAGCCAAGTTTTATGCTTCTTCTCATTTCCTGAAGCACCTAGCTCAACAATGAACATGTGTTATCCATCTATAATTACTTTACTAAATTGACTGGACACAATGTCTAGACAGGAAGTGACTACTCATTTTGCCAGCACTTCCTTCAGTCAGATATCCTTTCCCTATCTCTGGACAATATCTTGGGAACATAAGGGTTTCTGTTTTTTTCTGTTCACTTTTAGACATTCAAATGTTTTCTGAATGTAATTCTATGTTTATGCAGCATAAAAACAATCATATATGTTTTAATCTCTCCACAATCCTCCAATAACACATGCTAATCAATAAGGAAAGGATACAAAACCTTCTATTGCTCATGCCTAGAGAATAACAAGGAGACGGCAAACACTATAAACTTCAATTTATATGAAAATGGGGAAATAAATATCTGAAATCAATACAGCCATCCACAAACTCCACAAAAGGTTGGGTATTCAAATTGCAGATTGAAAAAAACAGAAGCTCAGAAAGCAGTGTAACCATGATAAGAAAAGATAATTCAGCAATAGAAAGAGAACATTACACTCTGAGCAGGAAAACAGGGAATAGAAACAACAGATCTGAAAACTGATCAATAAAAGTGCTGGGTACTAAAGAGTCAAAAAAGAAATGAATGGAAGGCAGCCCAAAATAGAGGACAGTTCCAAACCAGCATATAAATTCTCCCTAGATTGTTGGATGATGATCTGAACTCTTCATGCACTAGAAGAGACTCCAATTATCCCAAAGTAAACTATAGCTGGAAGATGAAAATACCTGATGTGAGATTTCAGCAGCTGCTTAATGAAAAAAGACAGAGTGTGAGGTTCAAGTTTTGTAGTTAGAAGAGTTGGTAAACAGCTTGAATTTTTATGACTTAGAAGTAAATATTCTATCTAGAGACTAAAAGATTTATCCTAGGTTTAAGGGTGAAAAATAATAAGACACATCCTGACAAAGACTAAAATGAAGATTCCATAAAGTTGAGATACTCTGCCAGCTATTTATCTGACTGGTAAACAAACTCAACACACTTTGGGGAGGGGGGTAGGAAAAGCCACATAATCCAGGGTCCCTACAAAAGCATCCCTCATGCACAGGATAAAATTAAAAGAAGTACTAAATAGATGAAAAAACAGAAAATTCGATTTATAGTTAAGAGAAAAATCCATCAACAGAAACAGACCCACAGACAACACAGATGTTGAAATTATAGACAATCCTAAATCCTAGTATTTAGGATACATTTGTTACAACATCTGCAGGAAAATATATATAATTAGTGGAGTTATATGGAAATTTTAATTAAGATGCAATTAGGAATATGAAAATTAAAAAATGTGAAATTAAAATAAAATTATTGGCAGGGGGAGATTTATCAAGATGGTGGAATAGGAGGACATGGAATTCACCTCCCCCCACAAATATATCAAAAATACACCTACATGTATAACATTTCTCACTGAAAACTAACTGTAAACTGGCAGAAAGTTTCCTGTACACGAAGGTTGTAAGAAAGATCCACATGGGATTGTGTAGAAAGGGAAGAGAAGTGGTCAGGTCAGGACCTGTGTCCCTGGGAAGAGACTCAGAGGAAAAGGGAGATTATGCACAGACAGTGATCTGCCCTGGGGAGTGAGTGGTTTGAGCCACATATTGAGCAAAAACAATAGAAAAGATCAATAAATCCAAGAGCTGGTTTTTTTAAAAGATAAACAAAATTGACAAACCTTTAGCCAGGCTCATCATGAAAAAAAGAGAGAACCCAGATAAATAAAACAAGAAACAGAGTGGAGAAACAAAAACTGATCTTACAGAGACACAAAAACTCAAAAGAGAATACTATGAACAGTTATATGCGAAAAAATTGGACCTAGAAGAAATGGACAAATTTCTAGTAACATACAACCTGCTGAGACTGAATCAGGAAGAAATAGAAATTCTGAACAGACTTATCACTAGTACTGAAATTGAATTTTTAATAAAAAGCAAACTCCCAGGAAACAAAAGTCCAGGACCAGAGAGCTTCACAGGGGAATTTTCCCAAACATATAACGAGGAGCTATAGCTCTCCTCAAACTATTACAAAAAAATTGAAGAGGAGGGAACTTTCCCATATCCAATCTATGAGGCCACCATTACCCTGATACCAAAACCAGACAATGCCACTACTAAAAAAAGAAAATTATACACAATATCTCAGATAAATATAGATACAAAAGCCCTCAAAAAAATATTAGCAAACCAAATTCAACAATATATAAAAAGGATCATGTACCAGGAACAAGTGGAATTTATTCCAGGGATGAAAGGATGGTTCAATATCTGCAAATCAACCAATGTGATACACCACATCAACAAAAGGAAGGATAAAAAATTCCATGAGCATCTCAATAGATGCAGAAAAAGCATCTGACAAAATTCACCATACATTCATGATAAAAACTCTCATCAAAGTGGGTACAGAGGGAACATATCTCAACATAATGAAGGCCATTTATGACAAATCTACAGTTAACATCATACTCAACAGTGAAAAGCTGAAAGCCTTTTCTCTAAAATCAGGAAAAAGCACTCTCACCATTTCTATCTAACATAGTATTGGCAGTCCTAGCCACAGCAATCAGACAAGAAAAATACATAAAAGAACTCCACATTGGACATGAAGTGGTAAAACTGTCACTATTTGTAGATAACATGATACTTTATATAGAAAACCCTAAAGTCTCCACCAAAAAGCATTAGAATAAATAAATGAATTGAATAAACTTGCAGCACACAAGATTACTATACAGAAATCTGTTGCTTTTCTATACACTAATAATGAACTATCAGAAAGAGAAATTAAGAAAACAATCCCATTTAAAATTGCGTCAAAAAGAATACCTAGGAATAAACTTAACCAAGGAGGTGAAAGGTCTGCACTCTGAAAACTATAAACCTACAATAATAAACCCAAAACATTTAAGAAAATGGTAATAGGAACATATATATCGATAATTACCTTAAATGTTAATGCATTAAATGCTCCAACCAAAAGACATAGACTGGCTGAATGGATACAAAAACTAGACCCGTATATATGCTGTCTACAAGAGACCCACCACAGACCTAGGGACACATACAGACTGAAAGTGAGGAGATGGAAAAAGATATTCCATGCAAATGGAAATAAAAAAAAAGCCGGAGTACCAATTCTCGTATCATACAAAATAGACTTTAAAACAAAGACTATTACAGAGACAAAGAAGGACACTACATAATGATCAAGGGATCGATCCAAGAAGAAGATATAACAATTGTAAATATTTAGGCACCCAACACAGGAGCACCTCAATACATAAGGCACATACTAACGGCCATAAAAGGGGAAATCGACAGTAACACAATCATAGTAGGGGACTTTAACACCCCACTTTCACCCATGGACAGATCTTCCAAAATGAAAATAAATAAGGAAACACAAACTTTAAATGATACATTAAACAAGATGGACTTAATTGATATTTATAGGACATTCTATCCAAAAACAACAGAATACACCTTCTTCTCAAGTGTTCATGGAACATTCTCCAGGATAGATCATATCTTGGGTCACAAATCAAGCCTTGGTAAATTTAAGAAAAGTGAAATCATATCAAGTATCTTTTCTGACCACAACACTATGAGACTGGATATCAATTACAGGAAAAAATTCTGTAAGAAATAAAAACACATGGAGGCTAAACAACACACTACTTAATAACCAAGAAATCACTGAAGAAATCAAAGAGGAAATCAAAAAATACCTAGAAACAAACGACAGTGAAAACACGACAACCCAAAACCTATGGGATGCAGCAAAAGCAGTTCTAAGAGGGAAGTTTACAGCTACACAAGCCTACCTTATGAAACAAGAAACATCTCAAATAAACAACCTAACCTTACACCTAAAGCAATTAGAGAAAGAAAAACAAACAAACAAAAAAAAACCCAAAGTTAGCAGAAGGAAAGAAAACATAAAGATCAGATCAGAAATAAATGAAACAGAAATGAAGGAAACAATAGCAAACATCAATAAAAGTAAAAGCTGGTTCTCCGAGAAGATAAACAAAATTGATAAACCATTAGCCAGACTCATCAAGAAAAAAAGGGAGAAGGCTCACATCAATAGAATTAGAAATGAAAAAGGAGAACAACTCACACTGCAGAAATACAAAGGATCATAAGAGATTACTACAAGCAACTATATGCCAATAAAATGGACAACCTGGAAAAAATGGACAAATTCTTAGAAATGCACAACCTTCCAAGACAAAACCAGGAAGAAATAGAAAATATGAAGAGACCAAACACAAGCACTGAAATTGAAACTGCAATTAAAAATCTTCCAACAAACAAAAGCCCAGGACAAGATGGCTTCACAGGTGAATTCTATCAAACATTTAGAGAAGCGCTAACACCTATCCTTCTCAAACTCTTACAAAACATAGCAGAGGGAGGAACACTCCCAAACTCATTTTACGAAGCCACCATCACTCTGATACCCAAACCAGACAACGTTGTCACAAAGAAAGAAAACCACAGGCCAATATCACGGATGAACATAAATGCAAAAATCCTCAACAAAATACTAGCAAACAGAATCCAACAGCACATTAAAAGGATCATACACCATGATTAAGTGGGGTTTATCCCAGGAATGCAAGGATTCCTCAATATATGCAAATCAATCAACGTGATACACCATTTTAACAAATTGATGGAGAAAAACCATATGATCATCTGAATAGATGCAAAGAAAGCTTTTGACAAAATTCAATATCCATTTATGATAAAAACCCTCCAGAAAGTAGGCATAGAGGGAACTTTCCTCAAAATAATAAAGACCATATATGACAAACCCAAAGCCAACATCGTCTTCAATGGTGAAAAATTGAAAGCATTTCCACTAAGATCAGGAACAAGACAAGGTTGCCGACTCTCACCACTATTATTCAACATAGTTTTGGAAGTTTTAGCCACAGCAATCAGAGAAGAAAAAGAAATAAAAGGAATCCAAATTGCAAAAGAAGAAGTAAAGCTGTCACTATTTGCAGATGACATGATACTATACATAGAGAATCCTAAAGATGCCACCAGAAAACTACTAGAGCTAATCAATGAATTTGGTAAAGTAGCAGGATACAAAATTGATGCACAGAAATCTCTGGCATTCCTATACACTAATGATAAAAAATCTGAAAGTGAAATTAAGAAAACACTCCCATTTACCATTGCAACAAAAAGAATAAAATATCTAGGAATAAACCTACCTAAGGAGACAAAAGACCTGTATGCAGAAAATTATAAGACACTGATGAAGGAAATTAAAGATGATAGAAACAGCTGGAGAGATATACCATGTTCTTGGATTGGAAGAATCAACATTGTGAAAATGACTCTTCTACCCAATCTACAGATTCAATGCAATGCATATCAAACTACCACTGGTATTTTTCACAGAACTAGAACAAAAAATTTCACCATTTGTATGGAGACACAAAAGACCCCGAATAGCCAAAGCAATCTTGAGAAAGAAAAACGGAGCTGGAGGAATTAGGCTTCCTAACATCAGACTATACTACAAAGCTACAGTAATCAAGACAGTATGGTATTGGCAGAAAAACAGAAATATAGATCAATGGAACAGGATAGAAAGTCCAGAGATAAACCCACGCACATATGGTCACCTTATCTTTGATGAAAAAGGCAAGAATATATAGTGGAGAAAAGACAGCCTCTTCAATAAGCGGTGCTGGGAAAACTGGACAGCTACATGTAAAAGAATGAAATTAGAACACTCCCTAACACCATACACAAAAATAAACTCAACATGGATTAAATACCTAAATGTAAGGCCTGACACTATAAAACTCTTAGAGGAAAACATAGGTAGAACACTCTATGACATCAATCACTCCAAGATCCTCTTTGACTCACCTCCTAGAGAAATGGAAATAAAAACAAAACTAAACAAATGGGACCTAATGAAACTTAAAAGCTTTTGCACAGAAAATGAAACCATAAACAAGACCAAAAGACAACCCCCAGAATGGGAGAAAATATTTGCAAACGAAGCAACTGACAAAGGATTAATCTCCAAAACATTCAAGCAACTTGTAGAGCTCGATATCAAAAAAACAAAGAACCCAATCCAAAAATGGGCAAAAGACCTAAATAGACATTTCTCCAAAGAAGATATATAGACTGCCAACAAACACATGAAAGAATGCTCAACATCATTAATCATTAGAGAAATGCAAATCAAAACTCCAATGAGCTATCATCTCACACCGGTTAGAATGGGCATCATCAAAAAATCTACAAACACTAAATGCTGGAGAGGATGTGGAGAAAAGGGAACCCTCACACACTGTTGGTGGGAATATAAATTGATACAGCCACTATAGAGCGTAGTATGGAGGTTCCTTAAGAAACCAAAAATAGAACTACCATACGACCCAGCAATCCCACTACTGGGCATATACCCAGAGAAAACCATAATTCAAAAAGAGGCATGTTAAAATGTTCATTGAAGCTCTATTTACAATAGCAAGGACATGGAAGCAACCTAAGGGTCCATCAACAGATGAATGGATAAAGAAGATGTGGCACATATATACAATGGAATATTACTCAGCCATAAAAAGGAACAAAACTGAGTTATTTGTACTGAGGTGCATGGACCTAGAGACTGTCATACAGAATGAAGTAAGTGAGAAAGAGAAAAACAAATACCGTATGCTAACACATATATATGTCATCTAAAAAAAAAAAAAGTGGTCATGAAGAACCTAGGGGCAAGACGGGAATAAAGACGCAGACCTACTAGAGAATGGAGTTGAGGACACGGGGAGGGGGAAGGGTAAGCTGGGACAAAGTGAGAGAGTGGCATGGACATATATACACTACTAAATGTAAAACAGATAGCTAGTGGGAAGCAGCCACATAGCACAGCGAGATCAGCTCAGTGCTTTGCCACCACCTAGAGGGGTGGGATAGAGAGGGTGGGAGGGAGGGAGATGCTAGAGGGAAGAGCTATGGGGACATATGTATATGTATAACTGATTCACTTTGTTATAAAGCAGAAACTAACACACCATTGTAAAGCAATTATACTCCAATAAAGATGTTAAAAAAAAAAAAAACCATTATGTGTTGGCAGAATGAGTGAAGAGAAGAAGACAGAAGATACCAAGAGTTGAAGATGGACAACAACTGAAACTCTCATAATACTGCTGGTGGGAGTACAAGTTGGTATAAATAAATTTGAAAACTGTTTTTCAGCATTTACTAAAGCTGAAGATATACCCTTTGCCCAGTAATTTTACTTCTAGGTATCCCCCAACAGAAATTTAATTCCTATTTCACCAAAATATTTTTACCAGAATTGTCAAACTACCACTGTTCAAAATAGTCCAACATTCACCTACATTAGAAGGGATAAATACATTGTGAAGTATTGGCATCATAGAAAAGTATATACACTTTTAGAAAAAAAGAAGCATGAGAATCAGAAGAATATATATTATGGGATTACACTGTTATGAAGTTAAAATATCCAAATACACTTTTTAGTATTCGATGTCAATCCAGTGGTTACATTTGGGTGTTAGGTAAAACTGGAAGAGGGTTTGGGGGGCTCCTGATGTGTTTCAAAATGTTCTTCTTCTTTAGCTAGATGGGTATGTATGAACATATCTGTCTACCCAGGTATGCTCAGTAGGTAAAATTAATCAATATGTACATTTATAATTTGTATACTTTCCTATGTGTATGATGTACAATTAAAAGTTTATAAAAATAAAAATGGGAAAAGTGCAGTCTTAACAAAATCAACATTCATTGTCTTCTGCTTTGCCAACTCACTCAAATTCTTAAATAATAGAAAAAGTTCCTGCAACACACTCTATAAATATACTCTGAATTCTTAATCATGTATTCTTACATGCATAAAGGCAACAAATTCTGGCACAGCACCAAGTTAGAATTTAAGCTACATACTTAAAATCAGAACAACTTATTGCATTATTTTCCATGAAACTACTTGAATGTTCTTGGTCTGAGACTAATTGGAAGAAAATGTTATTTACCATCCCATGTGAGAAATGAGGACACTAGGTAAAATTAACTCTTCTGAAACTAATATTTTAGTTTCATTAAGATTTCATAGGGTCAAGACTAGAAAAAGGGCAGTAGAACTTTAAGATATCGACTGTGTTAGATTGCTAGAGCTGCCGTAACAAAGTATCAGAGACCGGGTCGTTTAAACAACAGAAATTTATTTTCTCACAATTCTGGAGAATAGGAGTCTAAGATCAAGGTGTTGGCAGGGCTGATTTCTTCTGAGGCCTCTCTCCTTAGCTTGTAGATGACTGTCTTCTCCCTGTGTCTTCATGTGTCTTTCCTCTGTGTCTGTGCCCTAATTTCCTTTTCCTATAAGGATGCTAGTCATATTGGATTAGGGCTCAACCCAATGTTCTCATTTAACTGTAATGACCTCTTTAAAGGCCCTGTCTCTAAATATTGTCACATTCTGAGGGACTAGAGTCTAGGACTTCAACATATGAATTTTGGGAGGACATAATTCAGCCCATAACAGCAACTAATTTGAGGATTGTGGCAGAATCCTTTTTTCATACCCAAGAAGTATTATAAAAACACCTCCCACTTCTATACCACCAGCACCCAATTTTGCTAGATATGTTTTTCCTAGGCTTCCTGGCCCCTTCTAAGACCTACAGCCTGAATGATACAGGCCAACCGTGAACATTCCACTTCCCTTTCCAATCATATGCCTAGGCTTAGGCAAGTGATATAACCCTGGTCTATGCAATAGAAGGGGAAATGCATATGGGAAGCTTCTTGGGAAGTTTTCCTATTTCTTAAATAGAGACACGATGGAAGAACCAGCCTAGTTCCTGACTTTAGATTCTGCTTCATGTGGGTTTGAAGCTTGCAGCTAAAGGGAATATCTTGCAGCCCTGAGTGTAACCACTTCATAGACCCTAAGAAAGACAGAGAATAGAGAAGGAGGATAGAAAGTCAAGGAAATCACAGTGAAAAACCTTACCCATAGCTCTGACACAGTGAGTTGAATTAACCTTGGAATTGCCCTACCCCAGACTTCTTGGATATATTTTTTTCTTTAAGCCAATTTCAATTTGATAATCTATTTCTTGAAGCCAAAGACATCTTAATTGATACAAGGATGACGTAATTTGTACTCTAAGTATTTTTGTTGCCCATTTCACAAATACTCTGTGGGAAATGAAAAAAAAAAAGAATTTTTACCCCCTTTTTACATAGTACTGAGAAAGCCCGGTACATTTTCATCTTACTGTAGATGAAAATGAGGCATCATAGTCATATAGTTTTGCAGCAATATAATTTTACATGAAAGAAAAAAAATCATGCTTAGGCAATAAAAATTGCCTATAATTTGCATTATGTTCTTTGTTCCAGTTTCCCTCCTGAGAGCCCTGTATGTCAATTTTAGACTTACCAGCACTGACAAGGTGACTTGGGAAAATTGCTGACCCCTGGTCTTGTCCAATGGTATGAAAACAATAAAATGCTTCTAGATTTTTGTTTTACACACTGATGTCAACAGATCTCATTCAAATAGACATCTCTTCCAAGAGAATAACCTCCAGGTTCAGTCCAATATATCTGTGCCCCCTTCAGGTTTAAAAACTGTTCTCAAAAACCCTATCTGACATGAATTCAATGAGTTAAGAATCCTTTTGTACCATAATTGTAATCCATTACATCTGGTGAAAAGATATGCACGAAGTGCCCTTCATTTCTCTGTCAAGTCTTTCTTATAATTTATGTGAAATCACCTCACACATTAGGTGCTAAATAAAGGTCACTTTGTTAGATAAGACATATCCCTAACAACTTTCTTTTTAGATCCACAGGGGGTCTTTCACAGATTCTATGGAAATCTGGATTCTCTCTTGCTAGGCAGAGAGTTCTACTTCTTCATTGTCTCCAAATTTCTTTCCAGTGCTTTGCTCATATTCAGTTAACACTGAAACTTGGCATCAAAGCAAGTATTTCAAACTTTATTTGGCTTCAATCTGTATTCAATCTGATACACATTGACTGGATGACAGTTTACATTTCCTGGGGCCTACAAA
The DNA here is from genome assembly GCF_949987515.2 of Delphinus delphis. Taxonomy (NCBI): domain Eukaryota; kingdom Metazoa; phylum Chordata; class Mammalia; order Artiodactyla; family Delphinidae; genus Delphinus; species Delphinus delphis. The sequence continues at coordinate 89,771,740 of NC_082684.1, forward strand.
AATTTTTCCTATTATTCAATCTACCAGTTACTCCATCTGATTTTGGAATGAAGGCAGACAGATTTTCACAGATGGAGGCCACTCTCTCGTTGAACTTTAAATAAAGCAGCCAGTACTGTATACTATTTCTACTTTCAAAATTGCATCTAAAAATGCAAAGAAAAATAACACCTAAATAAATCTAAGGTAAAGTTGTCAGGTTGTTTATTCTGAGTCATTGATCCTGACAGATTTCAGATTGTTGGTATCAGATGGTATTAGGCAAGATCAAAATTGCCCTTGCCCATTTTGACAACCTCTCAGTTATCATCTGCATCTTTATTGCTTCCTGTGAACTTCTTCACTGCCATATTGATTTGATTAGGTGGCACATCAAAGCCAAGTTTTTATGTAGATTAATGATTAAACATGTAATCTGTAATTAAGCCTGTAATTTTAGAATGTGTTCCTAGAGCAGACTTTGAGATAGAGAAGAACTGAGTAAAGGTTTAGGGATGAATTCTCATAGGATATACACCTATACCCAAGCCAGAATTGGGAATGAGGAGGAGCTGACCTGCAATGTGGTTGCACCTAAGATCTCAGTAGAGCCTACAGATTGGTGGCAGGGAGGTCACTCTGAAAGGCTAAAATAGCCCTTTGGAGTTCTCTTAAGCTGAGGGTAGGACTCAGGCCTTTGTATCAACACACAAACCAACCACTGGCTGCCAGCCACCAACAAGAGGGAATGTAACGTTAGGATATCAGTTCCTTGATGCTGAGAGCAATTCCTGGTGAGTGAAGCAGATGATAGTCACACTAGCTGAGGAGATGAGTGCCTCGCACTGAAGAGGGAATGTGGACAGAGCACCACTTGCTTCTTAAGGTAATTCCCTCCATCCAGGAACAACTACTCTAGTATCTGGCTTGTTCTTATTTCATGGGTTAATGTTAAATACTATAGCCCCTATTGATCTTGGAGGGACAGCTAATGCTACCACTTATCTCCTCTTCTATACTATTTAGATTGCCCTCACACTCAGCTGGTGCCTCTCCTGGTTTAAATGACTTGTCTGGTGTGTGTACCGAGATTCTTATCCCTGAGGGATGGGACCCATATGTTACCATGCCCTTCTCAGGCTATGATTTCTGCACTTATTCATTTATTATTGAATCTAAGCATGGAAGCAACACGAGGTACCCCCAAATCACTTGTGTGCCAAACATATTCTTACCTACCAAACTCCTAACGATAAAGGACATTTACCCCTGCCAGCATGGCAATTCCTTTCCTTGCCTCCTGGTCTTTGTACAGATTACTGAGTGGTAGTCAGAGCTTAAATTTCAGTGGGACTTTATCAAATGACCTGGCGGAAGTGACCACCATCTGGAACCAGGTTCTCTAGATGCACAAAGCCTAAAATCTTATAGGGATAGAAAGTATACCTTAAGTAGAACAATGAGGGTGAGATTGAGTGGGGCCACTCCTACTTGTACGTGTTGGTTTCCAGACCCATGCATTCTGCCTACTGAGGACACAGCACTTAATTTATGGTAATTACCACACCCTGGAGGATGGTGCCCCATAGTCATAGATTATTATCTAAACTGACGCCTGAGCAGGGTTTTTAAGAGGCTATCTCAGTGGCCTTTCAGGCTGGAAGTTTGTGGGTGGTTGCAGTACGTGAAGACTCACTGGACAACCCATAACCATTTTGCCACTTCCAGGTCTTCTTAGTCTGAGAGGATACTGTGAAGAATCCTGTGTCTTTGTATCCCATATTCTGTTAGCCCTTGAAAGTGGTGCTGGCCAAGGTCCTGAGGGCAGAAAAGGCAAACCCATACCCTTAACCTAGTCAGTCCCAGTCAAGATGAATCTGCGTATTTCAGGGTAGAAAGTGCTCAACCTAGTCAATTTGTCATCAAATGGTTGATTAGTCTCCTCAAAGAATTATGCCGTACCAGAAGGCTTATTCTCTCTTGCTGGCAGTTTGAGGCATTCAGCAGTGGCAGGAAATACATCAGCCTCAGTGACTTGAAGCCTATGCTATTAAGCCCACGCATAGGCTTAATAACTGGTAAAATTATGAACAGATAAGGCAGGAACTGGGAGAAAATATTTACAAATCACAGGTTTCACAATGGATTTGTCTTACAGAGAGCGGGAGCCCTCCATTTTGATGCCGTCCAATGCAGCAAGCTCTTCTTGTACGGGTTTTGCCTTTGTTATAATTTCTAAAAAATCTTTTCCTATCCCAAGGTATCAGATATTTTCTCCAAGATGCTCTCTTAGACTTCTGCATTTCTAGACTTTATATTTGCACCTATGATCTAGCCTTTAGCATGTCTTCAAAACGTAACTAATTTCCTCTTACCTGCTTGTATGGCACCAAGCCCTTCTTTCTCCCTTCTTCTGCCACAGGTTAAGTCAGTGCCCACATCTCATCCACCACTGAAGAAAACCTTTCTTTCTTTGGCTTCCAAACTACCTGGTTGCTTGGTGATATCGGGTCTATTACAAAAACAATAAAAATTATGATTTTGTAGTTGAACCATCTTTTACTTTTTGTTGAGTGCAGGATATCTTCCAGCTTTCTAAGTTCTAGATATTAGGTGGAACTCTATTGATTATTATTGTTATTTTAAACAGCTTTATTGAAATATGATCCAACCGTCATAAAATTCATCCATTTAAAATATAAAGTTTAGTTATTTTTAGTATATTCAGAGTTGTGCAATCAACACCACTATATACATTGTAGTTTTTAGAACATTTTCATCACCCTCAAAAAAAAATTCAATATACATTAGCAGTCACTTCCCACATTTCTCTCCCAGCCCTGAATAACCACTAATCTACTTTATGTCTCTCTAATTTTGCCCATCCTGGACATTTTATATACACGAAATAATACAGCATGTGGTATTTTTTGACTGGCTTCTTTCACTTACAAGTTTTTAAGGTTCATCCATGTTCTACCAAGTATCAGAATTCGTTTCTTTATATGGATGAATAATATTCCCTTGTATGGATATATCACATTCATCAGTTGATATTTGGATTTTTTCACTTTTTGGTTATTATAAATGATGCTACTATTAAAATTGGTACATATGTTTTTGTGTGTATACAATAATTTTTCATTTCCCTTGGGTATATACCTAGGAGTGGAATTACTGAGTACATGGTCACTTATTTCTAACATTTTAAGGAACTACCAAACTGCTTTCAAAAGTGGTTTTATTTTAAAATTATTTTTCAATGTGCCTAAAACACCATGATTACAGTCATTATGTTCTTTGGACTCATGCCCTATAATCATCATTATTCCACTGATGTATTAGTCTACTGGTGGACTGCTGTAGGTAAAGCCTTTTTTTGGACAATCATGTAATAATCCAGGCAAGTGATCATGAAACCCTGAACTAAAGCAATAAAGTGAAAATTTTATTAAAAAATAAGTAAATAAAAATCTGGAATTATTTAAGAAGAAGTACTGACAAAATCACAATCCCATTATAGGTGAGAATGAAAGAGAAAAAGGAATCAAGGGTGCTTTTTACATGAAGCCCACTCATGAAGACTTATTGAGGCAGGTTAGGCTATTGCTACAAGTTGCACAAGCTATTAGATACTTTTGATTTGCATAATAATTTTATTTGCTTAAACATTTCTTTACTGCTTTTGCTATTTGTAAATAAGCGTGGCAATGAAATATTGCCTAAGAATTTAAATTATAGTTTTAATAAATATATAGAGATATTCATATGTATTTAAGTAACTCGATTATCAGTTACCTCTGAACAAAGTTACATTTTGTTTCTGATTTAACAAAAACTGCTGATATTATTTGCTCATTTTTGATGCTGCCAGTAATAAAAACAAACAAAAACACAGAAAACAAACACTGTTCTTGTACTGCTTCACAACGTCCTAGGAATTTTCTGTCCGGCTGTTTTTTTACTTCGAGTCTGTACTAGCTGCTTTGGTCCTTGCAGAAGGTCAGCATGGATTCTGGTGTCTTAACTCTATCATTTAGCAGAGATAATGTGCTAATATGCTTCTTGCTCCTAACTCTAAAAGTAACCCAGTGCTTCTCGTTGACTTACGTCCCAAATCATTACTTGATTTCTAGATTGATCTCTTCTAGGTAACTACGATAATAACACCAGTCTGTTGAATGACTTTCTGATTTCCTGCTCCATGAAGCTCATAATATTCTTCTACCAATAAGGAGAGTTGGCCTTCGTGTTCACACTCTGTTATCACTCAGCTACACTTGCTTCCCCAAAAGTCTAGCACTAAGATATAATAGAGTTACTTTGCTAACCTCATTGATCTTGATACTTTGCAAATTGCCATAGGCCTTTTACATAATTTTCATTTTTCTTAAATATAACAGTGCAGTTAAAAAGTTATGCAATTTTTTTCTTTATAACACCTGTTTCAGAAATCATTATAGCTCAAGTTTCTTCATGGCATAAATTGCCTTATTTTGATTTCATCATTTTTTATGTCATTTCTTTTCCATGTCAATATGATTAAGGCTATATTTAGAAACAGTATTTTCAGACAACCTTTGCTTATGTAGCTGCAGTTTTTGTGAACATGCTTTAGGGTTTCAATTTCCACGCAAATATACCCTTTCTCTTTACAGCTTGCCTTCCTCATTCTCGACACCCCCCCACACACACACCTGCACACAGAATCCAGATAGATTTAATTCTTCTTAGTGTGGTTAAGTCAAAATGGTGGAACACTCTTATTTTTCATTGATATTTGCTTTCCTACTCTTCAGAAGCTTGATTATGAATCATACAAGCAATCTCAAAATATAGTTTAAATAAGATTCCTTTATTCTTTCTTTAGATGGCTGACTTAAAGAATAGCACAACTATTGGCACCCAGAAGGATCAGAGGAGCTGATCCTTCTAGGAGCCTCCCACTGAGGTCCTGAAGGCCAGTGGTAATGAACCAAGCCACAGGGGCCACTGTGCTGGGGTATATCTCCTAGCCAGTGCAGCCCAACAAAATCGGTTTAGACACGTATATATCCATTACACTGACAATGATACAGTAGACTCATATCTATATGATATTTTACATCCTATTGTCCTGGCTGCAGTCCTAAAAATGTGGTCAGAAGAAAGGAAAAAGAAAATAGAAAATGACATATATACTAAATAGTATTTTCTTTTTCACCGAAACAAAACAAAAAAAAGTTAATTTTAACTCTATATGTACTTTATTCATTTTCTTTTTTTTTTGGTGGTTGGTTGAGGATATTTTTGAAAAGTTTATGTGTCTACTTATCTCTTTTCAGACAGTGATGAAAAGGGAAACGACTTTTATGAGTTTCATTAGCTTCTGTTGTAAAGAATTAAAAAAAATTAGAATATCAGGGACTTTCTTACAGAAAAATCTAGTAAAAACATTCTTAATGACATACTTCATTCGTTATTGGCTCTTTGAAAGTTCCCCTCCCATTTGAAGCTTTGCAGTTAGCTCAAAAAGGGAGCATCTGGCATCAAATTATGAGTAAAAATGCTTAATAAAAGAGCCACTGTCAGAGCCTGCCTTATGGGCTGGTGGAATAACAGAGCTGCTTTACAAGATGAAATAGGAGAGGCCAAAAGGCAGACATTTCCCTTATCCCCTCCCCAAATGCAGGCTTTATTACACCATTACAGTATCTCAGTTCCCCAGAGTTCTTTCTTTCTTTTTGGTTGGTGACTAAAGGACTCTTTTGAAATGTTAATTTTACCATCAAGAGGCAGTATGGTCTAATCTTTAAGAATGTGGGCCTTAGAATCAGATCTCCAGTGTTCTAATCTTTGCTCTGACACTTAACTATCAGTTACTTAATGTTATCTCTAAGTAAGATTAGTGTTAATCTAAAAGAGGTCACCTGATCTCTTAAAATTTCTGTAAGAATGAAATGACATATCCATATTCAGTTCCTAAAATAACTCTCGACACTTAGTAAGTACTCATTAAATATTAGCTATTAATATCATTATGTAAGAGGGGAAATACATTCATCACCATGAATTAACTCCTTTGATACAATGTGCTTCTCATTCTAGCAGGATTCTGCATTGATAGAACAGGGAACAGTGGAGGGGAAGGTCAGGATATGTCTTGAGTACTAAAGACGGTGAAGAGAATGTAGGCTTGGTGTATGTTATAATTTCTCATTATTCTTAAAGATAGTTTCCAAAGTTGTATAAATTTCAGGCCCCACAAGACACGGATCCTCTCCTGTCAACATGAGTAGCGCCTCTCAAAATTTAATGCACACATGCACCACTTAGGCATTTCATTAAAAGATTTCAATTTAGAGAAAATATTTGCAAATGATATGACTGGTGAGGGGTTAATAACCAAACTATATAAACCGCTCCTACAGCTCAACATCAAAAAACAAAACAATTAAAAAATGAACAGAAGACCCGAATAGACATTTTTCCAAAGAGGACATGAAGATGGCCAACGGGCCATCATTAAAACCACAATGAGATATCATCTCACACCTATCAGATCAGTTATCATCTAGAAGAACACAAATAACAAGCATTGGTGAGGATGTGGAGAAAAAGGAACCCTCGAACACTGTGGGTGGGAATGTAAACTGGTGCAGCCACTATAGAAAACAGTATGGAGGTTTCTCAAAAAACTAAAATTAGAACTACCATATGACCTAGCAATTCCACTCCTGGGTATATATCCAAAGAAAATGAAAACACTAATTTGAAAAGACACATGTACCCCAATGTTCATAGCATTATCTACAATTGCCAAGATATGGAAGCAACAGATCAACAGATAAAGAAGAAAAAAAAAAACCCACACACAATGGATTGCTACTCAGCCATAAAAAAATAACAATATTTTGCCATTTGCAACAACGTGGATGGACTTGGAGGGTATTATGCTAAGTGAAATAAGTCAGACAGAGAAATACAAATAATGTATGATATCATGTATCTGTGCAGTCTAAAAAATAAACGAACTATTGAAAATAACAAAAAAGAAACAGACTCACAGATAGTTACCAGTGGGAAGATGGAAGTGGGGAGGGGCAAGATAGGGGTAGGGGACTATTATGTACAAAATAAATAAGCTACAAGAATGTATTGTACAACACAGGGAATATAGCCAATGTTTTGTAATAACTATAGAGTATAACCTTTAAAAATTGTGAATCACTGTGTCGTATAGCTGTAACTTATATAATATCGTACATCAACTATAATTTAAAAAGTTTAAAAAATCTGGGATGGGGCCCAAGATTCTAGATTTCTAATAGGCTGACACCAATGCTGGTGGTTTCTCTGGGAGCACATTATGAGTAATAAGAACAGAGAATATTTTGAGTAAAGATACAATCAAACATGGCATTAGACCTTCCCATTCTCCACTGTGTCATACCAGCACTGCCACTGCAGTGACCGTGGCCAAAAATCCCTTAGTGCACATCTGGCCACACATCATGATCCTGCATTTTTACTGGGTCATGCCTTGTGATGTCAGGACTCAACACAGTTCGAGAGTAGAAATGTGATCAAATTATCATTTGGCTAATTGAGAGGACTGGTTCTATTGCCTTTGATTGAAGATACATCAAAGTTAGACCCTCTGGGAACACAACAGGAAAAGCAACTCAGTGAAGGCTCTCTAGTGCCTCTATGGGAAGCACTCCATTGCCTGACCTTCTGATAATAAGCCCTTGTGAGGTAAGAATCACATTATCAAATACTTTTAGAACGTTTACTTTTGACACTGGATAGACCAAAATTTCATGAATTTTTGTGCTAAGAGAAACCTTGGAGACTCTTTAATCCAACTCTCTCTCTACTCATAGATTAGAAATTTGAGGTCCAGAGGTATTAAGTGACTTGTGCAACACAACACAGTTAGGAGCAGAATTGTCTCCTAAGCCTAGTTTTCCTCTGACCATGTTGTCCCTAGAAGGATAGAGAACAAGCTTTATGCAGGAAAAGAATGCTACCAACCCATGGTAACCTCTAACATGCAGGATAGGTGAGCTTATACTGAGGTATTTGAATGGGAGGTATAATAAGGACAGAGGTGGCCAAGGAAGGTTTTAGAGGATATCTGGGACTGAAGCTGGACTTCAAAGGAAGAATGAACCAGATGCAAACTCAGTTTTCCAATAAAAGAGTCCCATTGAAAAGGACTATGCTCTGTGGTTATCATGGAACCCAGGGAATAGCAATCAACCATAATGGAACTTATTTTCTGGAGAGACGGCTGAGCAACAGACATCTGGGACCTGGAAAACTGAAATACTGATTAATATAGCAGATGTATTGTAGGAGCAGAAGGTCCAGGCAGGTCCAGGGAGGTCCTGAAGGTTAAACTATTCCTGGAGACTGTGTTTTAGGGAATGGGAATTAAGTTCCCATGAGGATTTTTGGAGTAAATAGTCTTTGGAAAACAAGAAAGGGTACCAGACATAAAAAACAAAGGCAGGGATTCAGGCATAAGGAAATAAGACATGTCAGAACTGCAATATGAAGAGGGGAATTAATTTCAAGGGATAAAACAGTGTCAGAGGTATTGGTATTCAGGTACACAGTCAGAGCAGGGCCAACAGCACGGCTGATGTGGCACTATCTGCTAGCCCAAGGATCTGAGAATTCCCTTTGACCAAGAACAGAATTACCTACAGGTAGAGACAGATGAATTAACTGACCACAATTTGGATTATGAGGGCAATGGAATCTAGGACTGAGACATCTCACCATCAACGGAGACAGGCCCTCTTCTCTGAGGGTCAGCTATGTTAGGATGCAATAGTGTGCCATACAGCCTAAGGTACCACAACAGAAAAACTAGGGAGATAGAGCTGTAGACTCTGGAGCCAAGTCATTTTGCAGCTCCCTCTATTTAGGGATGATGTGTTTGGCTTGTGAAAAGATCACTGGGATTGGAGGTGAGTCTGGATTAAAGTTTTCAGTCTGACACTGATCTATTGTGTGAACGTAGTCAAGGCACTTATTTACTTTCCTTGAGCCAAATTTGCTCACCTGTAAAATGGGGCATGGAAACTGCCTTGTTCATTTCACATGTTTTAGGGTATAGTTTTAAAAGTATTTAAAAATAATTTCAGACTTAGAAAAAAATTACAAAAATAGTACAAAAAATGACCATAGACACACACTGTATACCATTCTGCCAGATTCCCCAAATATCAACTTTTTCTAAATCACATTTGCTTTATCATTCTGTGTGTGCATATGTGACTTTTTTCTGAACCATGTGAGCGCAGGTTACAGATATGATGCCCCTTTAACCCCAGATACTTCCATGTGTGTGTTTCCTTCAAACAACAACATTCTATCACATACACATGACAATTCTAAAAATAAGGAAATTAATTATCTAACCTAAGAAAAATTCATATTTTTCCAATTATCCTAAAACATCCTTTAGAGGAAAATTTTTGTGGTGTGTATGTGTGCTCTGGTATAGGATCCAGTCCAGGACCTTAGATTGTATTGAACTATCAAATCTTGTAAGTCTCTTTTAATCTTCCCCAGTCTTTGTCTTTCATGACCTTATTGTTTCTGAAGAATATTTTGTAAAATGTCCCTCAATAGGATTTTTGATGTTTTCTCATAAGTTAACTCAGCTTGTTCATTTTTGACTGACAAGAATAATACTGACTTCATATTTTGTTGTCAGAATCAAAAGCAATAATCTGTATGAAACTGCTTTAGTAAAATGTAAAGTTCTATCCCAAACCTAGGGTTGAGAATTAAAAGGATTATTACTCCTTTCAATCCCAATCCTCATCTCTGCTCTTATCCTCTAGCATATGTGGTATTTCTCCTGAAAAGTAGCACTAGGATACACTGCCTTACTTAGGTACAGCAGTGAAGCTGGAGGATAATCGAATCCTATGTCATGTTCACTAAGAGAGAAACTTTAAAACACTAGTGTTATAATAACCTAGGGCGCTCCTAACCTCCTCTTGCTGTCTCCCTATTTCTTTTCACCTAGGAATCTCCCCTTGTAAAATCCTTGCACATTTAATTGCATCTTGGTGTCTACTTCCCAGAGGACCTGGACTAATAGAGGGAACTACTGCTCTCCTGGACACTGTGGGAAGAATAAGAAAAAAAAACTATTATCTCTCCCTGAAAAGCAGGGCACTGTACTGAAATAGGCAAGTTGTCTGGCAAAATAACATCTTATGAATTCTTCTCCCTGAATCAGTCCAAATCATCAGGCTTTGAAACCACAGTCAAATGTCACCAACCATTTGCATTCAGCAGAGAATGTCAGCAGAGACAGCAGAGAATGTCAACTCCATCCCAGAGTGAAAAACCAATTGGGTCAGGAAGAGAGTGGTTGAACAGAAGCCTCAGGGAAGGAAAGAAGAATGGAAGATACATAATGTGGAACTAGTAATTTACCATAATAACAAGTGTCCCCTTAAGCAAGAAGAGTGAAGTTAATTGATTTTATATTAGTTGATGCTAAGAACAATGATTAAGAATGAGAGGAAGATCCTATGTTGGCACCGTGTTTTCTTGCAGTAGTTGCTGCTTGCAGAGGACATCAGCCCACTGCGGCTCTCTGCAGTCTCTGGCCCACTCCTGCAGGACCGGTCACTGTGGCCATTGCTACTCTCTGCACCCCAGCCCGGCCACCGCTGCCTCTGTCCAGTTCTCACAGCCTCAGCACCGCCTTCATCCCAGCAGCAGCCTCGACCGTCACTCCCGGCTCCTGCATCACAGTCCGACCGACGTTCCACCTCTGCCCCAGTCACCGCCACTTCTGATATTCCGGTGGTTGTGATGTGATCCCACAGAATTATAAAATGAAAGTGGAACAAAAGTGCTTCTGCTCGTGACTTATTCTTCCACTATTGAACATACCTCTTCCTTCGGATTCTGGGTCAAAGAGAGAGTTGCCATGCTGTGCCAGATTTGGAGGAGGCAAAGGAGGCCTTCAAGACGGTGGAGGAGTGAGACGTTTGAGATCACCTTGCTCTCCACAGATACTTCAGAAATACACCTACATGTGGAACAACTCCTATAGAACACCTACTGAATGCTGGCAGAAGACCTCAGACTTCCCAAAAGGCAAGAAACTCCCCATGTACCTGGGTATATAAATATTTTTCCTCTTTCTCTTTCTGTGTGTATGTATATGCTTCTTTGTGTGATTTTGTCTGTATAGCTTTGCTTTTACAATTTGTCCTAGGGTTCTGTTTGCCCATTTATTTATTTCAAGTATAGTTTATAGTGCTTGTTATCATTGGTGGATTTCTTTTTTGGTTTGGTTGCTCTCTTCTTTCTTTCTTTCATTTTTTCTTTTTTTATTACTCTTTAATTTTTAATAATTAAAAAATTTTTCATTTTAATAACTTCATTTTATTTTACTTTTTTCGTTCTTTCTTTCTTTTTTCCTCCCTTTTATTCTGAGCTGTGTGGATGACAGGCTTTCGATGCTCTAGCCAGGCATCGGGGCTGTGCCTCTGAGGTGGGAGAGCCAAGTTCAGGACACTGGTCCACAAGAGACCTCCAAGCTACAAGTAATATCAAATGGAGAAAATCTCCCAGAGATCTCCATCTCAACGCAAAGACCCAGCTCCACTCAACGACCAGCAAGCTACAGTGCTGGACACCCTATGCCAAACAACTAGCAAGACAGGAACTCAACCCTATCCATTAGCACACAGGCTGCCTAAAATCATAATAAGGTCACAGACACGCCAAAACACACCACCAGACGTGGACCTGACCACCAGAAAGACAAGATTCAGCATCATCCACCAGAAAACAGGCACTACTCCCCTCCACCAGGAAGCCTACACAACCCACTGAACCAAGCTTAGGCACTGGGGGCTGACACCAAAAAAAATGGGAACTATGAACCTGCAGCCTGTGAAAAGGAGACCCCAAACAGAGTAAGTTAGGCAAAATGAGAAGACAAAGAAACACACAGCAGATGAAGGAGCAAGGTAAAAACCCACCAGATCTAACAAATGAAGAGGAAATAGGCAGTCTACCTGAAAAAGAATTCAGAATAATGATAGTAAAGATGCTTCAAAATCTTGTAAACAGAATGGAGAAAACACAAGAAACGTCTAACAAGGACCTAGAAGAACTAAAGACCAAACAAGCAATCATGAAAAACACAACAAATGAAATTAAAAATTCTCGAGAGGGGAACAATAGCAGAATAACTGAAGCAGAAGAACAGATAAGTGACCTGGAAGATAAAATAGTGGAGTAACTACTGCAGAGCAGATAAAGAGAAAAGAATTAAGGACAGTCTCAGAGACCTCTGGGACAATATTAAATGCACAAACATTCGAATTATAGGGGTCCCAAAAGAAAAAGAGAAAAAGAAAGGGTCTGAGAAAATATTTGAAGAGATTATAGTTGAAAACTTCCTTAATATGAGAAAGGAAATAGTTAATCAAGTCCAGTAAGCACAGAGAGTCCCATACAGGATAAATCCAAGGAGAAACACACCAAGACACATATTAATCAAACTATCAGAAATTAAATACAAATAAAAAATATTAAAAGCAGCAAGGGAAAATCAAAAAATAACATACAAGGGAATCACCATAAGGTTAAAAGCTGATCTTTCAGCAGAAACTCTGCAAGCCAGAAGAGAGTGGCAGGACATATTTAAACTGCTGAAAGGGAAAAACCTACAACCAAGATTACACTGCCCAGCAAGGATCTCATTCAGATTTGATGGAGAAATTAAAATCTTTACAGACAAGCAAAAGCTAAGAGAATTCAGCACAAGCAAACCACCTTTACAACAAATGCTAAAGGAACTTCTCTAGTCAGGAAAGACAAGAGAAGGAAAGACCTACAGTAACAAACCCAAAACAATTAAGAAAATGGCAATAGGAACATACATAATGATAATTAGCTTAAATGTAAATGGATTAAATGCTCCAACCAAAAGACATCGACTGGCTGAATGGGTACAAAAGCTAGACCCGTATATATGCAATCTACAAGAGACCCACTTCAGAGCTAGGGACACATACAGAGTGAAAGTGACGGGATGGAAAAAGATATTCCATGCAAATGGAAATCAAAAGAAAGCTGCAGTAGCAATTCTCATATCAGATAACATAGACTTTAAAACAAAGACTATTACAGAGACAAAGTAGGACACTACATAATGATCAAGGGATCAATCCAAGAAGAAGATATAACAATTGTAAATATTTATGCACCCAACATAAGAGCACCTCAATACATAAGGCACATACTAACAGCCATAAACGGGGAAATTGACAGTAACACAATCATAGTAGGGGACTTTAACACCCTACTTTCACATGGACAGATCTTCCAAAAAGAAAATATATAAAGAAACACAAACTTTAAATGATACATTAAACAAGATGGACATAATTGATATTTATAGGACATTCCATCCAAAAACAACAGAATAAACCCTCTTCTCAAGTGTTCATGGAACATTCTCCAGGATACATCATATCTTGAGTCACAAATCAAGCTTTGGTAAATTTAAGAAAATTGAAATCGTATCAAGTATCTTTTCTGACCACAACGCTTTGAGAGTAGATATCAATTACAGGGAAAAATCTGTAAAAAATACAAACACATGGAGGCTAAACAATACACTACTTAATAACCAAGAGATTACTGAAGAAATCAAAGAGGAAATCAAAAAATACCTAGAAACAAATGACAATGAAAACACGACGATCCAAAAACTTATGCGATGCAGCAAAAGCAGTTCGAAGAGGGAAGTTTATAGCAATACAATCCTACCTTAAGAAACAAGAAACATCTCAAATGAACAACCTAACCTTACACCTAAAGCAATTAGAGAAAGAAGAACAAAAAAACCCTCTAAAGTTAGCAGAAGGAAAGAAATCATAAATATCACATCAGAAATAAATGAAAAAGAAATGAAGGAAACAATAGCAAACATCAATAAAACTAAAAGCTGGTTCTTTGAGAAGATAAACAAAATTGATAAACCATTAGCCAGACTCATCAAGAAAAAAAGGGAGAAGACTCAAATCAATAGAATTAGAAATGAAAAAGGTGAAGTAACAACTGACACTGCAGAAATACAAAGGATCATGAATGATTACTACAAGCGACTCTATGACAATAAAATGGACAACCTGGAAAAAATGGACAAATTCTTAGAAAAGCACAACCTTCCGAGACTGAACCAGGAAGAAATAGAAAATATAAAAAGACCAGTCACAAGCACTGAAATTGAAACTGCAATTAAAAATCTTCCAACCAACAAAAGCCCAGGACCAGATGGCTTCACAGGTGAATTCTATCAAAGATTTGGAGAAGAGCTAACACCTATCCTTCTCAAACTCTTCCAAAATATAGCAGAGGGAGGAACACTCCCAAACTCATTTTACGAGGCCAACATCACCCTGATACCAAAACCAGACAAAGATGTCACAAAAAAAGAAAACTACAGACCAATATCACTGATGAACATAGATGCAAAAATCCTCAACAAAATACTAGAAAACAGAATCTAACCACACATTAAAAGGATCATACAGCATGATCAAGTGGGGTTTATTCCAGGAATGCAAGGATTCTTCAATGTATGCAAATCAATCAATGTGATACACCATATTAACATATTGAAGGAGAAAAACCATATGATCATCTCAATAGATGCAGAAAAAGCTTTTGACAAAATTCAGCACCCATTTATGATAAAAACGCTCTAGAAAGTAGGCATAGAGGGAACTTACCTAAATATAATAAAGGTCATATATGACAAAACCACAGCCAACATCATCTTCAGTGGTGAAAAACTGAAACTGTTTTCACTAAGATCAGGAACAATACAAGGTTGCCTACTCTCACCACTATTATTCAACATAATTTTGGAAGTTTTAGCCATAGTAATCAGAGAAGAAAAAGAAATAAAAGAAATCCAAATCGGAAAAGAAGAAGTAAAGCTGTCACTATTTGCAGATGACATGATACTATACATAGAGAATCCTAAAGATGCCACCAGAAAACTACTAGAGCTAATCAGTGAATCCGGTAAAGTAGCAGGATACAAAATTAATGCACAGAAGTCTCTTGCATTCCTATACACTAATGATGAAAAATTTGAAAGTGAAATTAAGAAAACACTCCCATTTACCATTGCAAGAAAAAGAATAAAATACTGAGGAATAAACCTACCTAAGGAGACAAAAGACCTGTATGTAGAAAATTATAAGACACTGGTTAAAGTAATTAAAGATGATACAAACAGATGGAGAGGTATACCATGTTCTTGGATTGGAAGAATCAGCATTGTGAAAATGACTATACTTACTACCCAAAGCAGTCTACAGATTCAATGCAATCTGTACCAAACTACCACTGGCATTTTTCACATAAGCAGAACAAAAATTTTCACAAATTTTATGGAAACACAAAAGACCCCGAATAGCCAAAGCAATCTTGAGAAAGAAAAACGGAGCTGGAAGAATAAGGCTCCCAGACTTCAGACTACACTACAAAGCTCTAGTAATCAAGACAGTATGGTACTGGCACAGAAACAGTAATGTAGATCAATGGAACAGGATAGAAAAACCAAGCGATAAAGCCACACACATATAGTCACCTTATCTTTGATAAAGGAGGTAGGAATATACAATGGAGAAAAGACAGCCTCTTCAATAAGTGGTGCTGGGAAAACTGGACAGCTACATGTAAAAGAATGAAATTAGAACACTCCATAACACCATATTTAAAAATAAACTCAAATTGGATTAAAGACCTAAATGTAAGGCGAGACACTTTAAAACTCTTAGAGGAATACATAGGCAGAACACTCTATGACATAAATCACAGCAAGGTCCTTTTTGACCCAACTCTTAGAGAATCGGAGATAAAAACAAAAATAAACAAATGGGACCAAAGAAAACTTCAAAGCTTTTGCACAGCAAAGGAAACCATAAACAAGACCAAAAGACAACCCTCAGAATGGGAGAAAATATTCACAAATGAAGCAACTGACAAAGGATTAATTTGCAAAATTTACAAGCAGCTCATGCAGCTTAACATCAAAAAAACAAAGAATCCAATCCAAAAATGGGCAGAAGACCTAAATAGACATTTCTCCAAAGAAGATATACAGACTGCCAACAAACACATGAAAGAAAGCTCAACATCATTAATCATTAGAGAAATGCAAATCAAAACTACAATGAGATATCATCTCACACCAGTCAGAATGGCCATCATCAAAAAATCTAAAAACAATAAATGCTGGAGAGGGTGTGGAGAAAAGGGAACCCTCTTGCACTGCTGGTGGGAATGTGAATTGGTACAGCCACTATGGAGAACAGTATGGAGGTTCCTTAAAAAACTACAAATAGAACTACCATATGACCCAGCAATCCCACTACTGGGCATATACCCTGAGAAAACCGAAATTCAAAAAGAGTCATGTACCAAAATGTTCACTGCAGCTCTATTTACAATAGCCCGGAGATGGAAACAACCTAAGTGCCCATCATCGGATGAATGGATAAAGAAGATGTGGCACATATATACAATGGAATATTACTCAGCCATAAAAAGAAACGAAATTGAGCTATTTGTAATGAGGTGGATAGATCTAGAGTCTATCATACACAGTGAAGTAAGTCAGAAAGAAAAAGACAAATACCGTATGCTAACACATATATATGGAATTTAAGAAAAAAAAATGTCATGAAGAACCTAGGGGTAAGGCAGGAATAAAGATGCAGACCTCCTAGAGAACGGACTTGAGCTTA
The DNA here is from genome assembly GCF_949987515.2 of Delphinus delphis. NCBI lineage: Eukaryota > Metazoa > Chordata > Mammalia > Artiodactyla > Delphinidae > Delphinus > Delphinus delphis. The sequence continues at coordinate 89,788,521 of NC_082684.1, forward strand.
TGGGGAGGGGGAAGGGTGAGCTGTGACGGGGCGAGAGAGAGGCATGGACATATACACACTAACAAACGTAGTAAGGTAGATAGCTAGTGGGAAGCAGCCGCATGGCACAGGGATATCGGTTCGGTGCTTTGTGACCGCCTGGAGGGGTGGGATAGGGAGGGTGGGAGGGAGGGAGACGCAAGAGGGAAGAGATATGGGAACATATGTATATGTATAACTGATTCACTTTGTTATAAAGCAGAAACTAACACACCATTGTAAAGCAATTATACCCCAATAAAGATGTTAAAAAAAAAAAAAAAAAGGGCAGAAGACCTAAATAGACATTTCTCCAAAGAAGATATACAGATTGCCAACAAACACATGAAAGAATGCTCAACATCATTAATCATTAGAGAAATGCAAATCAAAACTACAATGCGATATCCTCTCACAATGGTCAGAATGGGCATAATCAAAAAATCTAAAAACAATACATGTTGGAGAGGGTGTGGAGAAAAGGGAACCCTCACACACTGTTGGTGGGAATGTAAATTGATACAGCCACTATGGAGAACAGTATGGAGGTTCCTTAAAAAACGAAAAATACAACTACCATACAACTCAGCAATCCCACTACTGGGCATATACCCTGACAAAAACATAATTCAAAAAGAGTCATGTACCACAATGTTCACTGCAGCTCTATTTACAATAGCCAAGACGTGGAAGCACCCTAACTGTCCATCGACAGATGAATGGATAAAGAAGATGTGGCACATATACACAATGGAATATTACTCAGCCATAAAAAGAAATGAAATTGAGTTATTTGTAGTGAGGTGGATGGACCTATAGTCTGTCAAACAGCGTGAAGTAAGTCAGAAAGAGAAAAACAAATACCGCATGCTATCTCATATATATGGAATCTTAAAAGGAAAGAAAAAAAGGTTCTGAAGAACCTAGGGGCAGGACAGGAATAAAGACTCATATGTAGAAAATGGACTTGGGGACATGGGGAGGGGAAGGGTAAGCTGGGATGAAGTGAAAGAGTGGTACGGACTTACATATACTACCAAACGTAAAACAGATAGCTAGTAGGAAGAAGTGGCATAGCACATCAGCTCGGTGCTTTGTGACCACCTAGCGGGGTGGGATAGAAGGATGGGAGGAAGACACAAGAGGGAGGAGATATGGGGATATATGTATATGTATAGATGATTCACTTCGTTATAAAGCAGAAATAACACACCACTGTAAAGCAATTATACTCCAATAAAGATGGTTAAAAAAAAAAAAAAGAATGAAAGGAAAACATCCGCTCCCCTGAAGGAGATTCTAATAGGACTTCTAACATTTCCAGCTCTTAAATGAGGATGGGTAATGATCCTGCATATCTCATTTTCACAGTGTCATGTAAACAAGTCGACCAGCCTGCCTGTAGTCGCAGCCACCTGCAGCAGTGTTCTGTAGCAAAGATTTTATCTGATGTGTGAAAGGCATATCAGCCTTTCAGAGGTGGAAGGCCAACCTTCCCCAGGGCTTCCTGTTGGCTTGAATCTTTGGTGATGCTTGGAACGCAGGTGCTGGTCCTAAAATGGCTCACAGCCTGATTTGCACAGCCTCAAGGGACAGCCCTGGGAGCCTTTGTGAGTAGTCAAAGTGCCTCCAGGAATCCCCAAAGTGCTGAATGATCTTGGCAGGGACCAGGGGGTGGAAAAGAGAAAACATTTGACTTACGTCTGCATTTACTGCAGACAAAAGGATGGCATGTTTGGTTATGAAGACCTCAAGAAAATATCCTCATCTGTCTAATTTAAAACCATACCAGTTGGGCAGATAAATCATTATGTAAATCATATCACTGCTATCAGAATATTTTAAGGCAATGAGGAAAGACTAGGTATGTTTCTATTCATGAATTCTTTTCTTGTTACACACACATACACATGCTAAATTTGCTATAATTAGTTCTGTTCTCTACAGAAAGCCTCATTTATTGGGGATGCCATTAAACAAGTGAAATACAAATTCCAAGTGACATTGATATGATCATAATCACTTTCCTGGCTGCCAGAGATATTTTCTGAAAGGAACCTGCATTTCTACAGATGGCATGAAAAAAAAATTAGGCCTGCAGAACACACCCATTATTCCTGCAAGGCCCTCAGTTCATTAGTTGAAGCAGCCAAGTCTCCACGAGCTGCGACTGATCAACAAATGGGAAATGAGCAAGAGTATAAATTCCCAGCAAACCAAATTATTAACATTTGCTGCCTGCATCTTGGAAACACAGTAAATCAAATGTGTCATCATTTATCAAGACAAAATATCATTACTAGTTGGGATTAATTTGCTGCTGTGGGATTGCTGACCTTTGCTGAAAGAAAATAAATCTGCTCGTTAGTTGTCTTCATTTAATTTTCCTTGAAGGAGGGAGAGGGGAAAAGGCAGCCTGTTTTGGGGAGGAGGAAGGAGGTGAGGGACATTCTTATATTCTAAACAGCTATACATTCTAAAGTCCCAAAGCAATGAGAGAACCTGCTGATGTACTATTGTCAATTGACGATTCAGGATTTTTGATATGTGCTCAGAGACCACAGTGCCTCCAGCTGCCACTGTCTGTGATTTAATACTGTCTTGGGAACGAATACTTAGAAAAATTTCCAGGGTGAAGTTCTATATGGTTTCATTTACAAATAAGAAAAGGCAAGCACAATTGCAAGGGAGCAGCCTAGGATTTATCTGTATGCACTAATTATAAAGGGGGTTCAAAAGAAATACATATGTTTGAGCATCCCCAGTGATTCCACATGTGGCTAAGTTCTACACTGAACCACTGACTTAATAACTGTGGGGGTGATCTTTTACTTTTAGTAGTTACCAGCGCTACCAGGACTGATGAATGTATATGCTTTGCAAGGTGGCTGTAAATGCCTGAGTCAGGGTTACTATCTTTTAGACCCTGAAAAAACTGTGGATCCTGAGAATTCAACTGTGGACTCAAATCAACAAGTTAACCAATCACTACTGACCTTCTGAGTTTTTAAAACATTAAACTGTTATTTATCTTGATTACTGAGGTTTTTGGTGCCCCCTTAAATTCTGTACCCCATGCAAGTACCATGGTCACTTTAGCCTAATACTGTCAGGCATTGCTTAAGGTTAAAAGATTTACTCATCACAAGTAATGAGAAAACTAAAGGTGAATAACCTCTGAAGTTTACAAACCTAGCAAGCAGTGGAGTCAAGATTCAAACACTGATGCCTGGATACAGCATCATGGCTATTACAACACTGCCATTGCCTTTTGCTACTGCAGGGGAATTGGGGCAGGTTAAGGAGTAGACCACGACACCAAGCACTGTATGATGTCATGGGAAGCTTAGACACACAAACAAAGACACACAAACACAGACACACAAACACAGACACACACACACACAACTGAAAGAATAAGATGTCACATTATAACAAGTTAAATGGAAAAATGTATGAATGAGCCAATCTGTAATACAAGAAAAGTGAAGATTAAAAAACTGAAACCCTAAATGCTTTATTTAAAAGTTATATATAGATTGGTTCAAGATGGCAGAGTAGAAGGACATGCTCTCACTCCCTCTTTTGACAACACCAGAATCACAACTAACTGAACAATCATCAACAAGAAGACACTGGAACTCGCCAAAAAAGATACACCACATGCAAAGACAAAGGAGAAGCCACAATGAGATGGTAGGAGGGGTGCTATCACAATAAAATCAAATCCCATAACTGTTGGGTGGGTGACTCTCAGACTGGAGAACACTTATACCACAGAAGTCCACCCACTGGAGTGAAGGTTCTGAGCAACACATCAGGCTTCCCAACCTGGGGGTCTGGCAATGGGAGGAGGAATTCCTAGAGAATCAGACTTTGAAGGCCAGTGGGATTTGATTGAAGGACTTTGGCAGGACTGGAGGAAACAGAGACTCCACTCTTGGAGGGCACACACAAAGTACTGTGTGCATCAGGACCCAGGGGAAGGAGCAGTGACCCCAGTGGAGACTGAACCAGACCTACCTGCTAGTTGGAGGGTCTCCTGCAGAGGTGGGGGGCTGCTGTGGGTCACTAAGGGACAAGGACACTGGCAGCAGAAGTTCTGGGAAGTACTCCTTGGCGTGAGCCCTCCCAGAGTCCGCCATTAGCCCCAACAAACAGCTTGGGTAGGCTCCAGTGTTGGGTCGTCTCAGGCCAAACAACCAACAGGGAGGGAACCCAGCCCCACCCATCAGCAGACAAGGGGATTAAAGTTTTACTGAGCTCTGCTCAACAGGGCAACAGACAGCTCTACTCACCACCAGTCCCTCCCATCAGAAACTTCCACAAACCTCTTAGATAGCCTAATCCACCAGAGGGAAGACAGCAGAAGCAAGAAGAACTACAATCCTGCAGCCTGTGGAACAAAAACCACATTCACAGAAAGATAGACAAGATGAAAAGGCAAAGGGCTATGTACCAGATGAAGGAACAATATAAAACCCCAGAAAAACAACTAAATGTAATGGAGATAGGCAATCTTCCAGAAAAAGAATTCAGAATGATGATAGTGAAAATGATCCAGGACCTCAGAAAAAGAATGGAGGCAAAGATCGAGAAGATGCAAGAAATGATTGACAAAGATCTGGAAGAATTAAAGAACAAACAAACAGAGATGAACAATACAATAAGTGAAATGAAAAATACACTACAAGGAACCAATAGCAGAATAACTGAGGCAGAAGAACAGATAAGCGACCTGGAAGACAGAATGGTGGAATTCACTGCTGTGGAACAGACTAAAGAAAAAAGAATTAAAAGAAAAGAAGACAGCCTAAGAGACCTCTGGGACAACATTAAACACAACAACATTCGCATTATAAGGGTCCCAGAAGGAGAAGAGAGAGAGAAAGGACTCGAGAAAATCTTTGAAGAGATTATAGTCGAAAACTTCCCTAACATGGGAAAGGAAATAGCCACCCAAGTCCAGGAAGTGCAGAGAGTCCCATACAGGATAAACCCAAGGAGAAACATGCCGAGACACATAGTAATCAAATTGGAAAAAACTAAAGACAAAGAAAAATTATTGAAAGCAGCAAGGGAAAAATGACAAATAATATACAAGGGAAATCCCATAAGGTTAACAGCTAATTTCTCAGCAAAAACTCTCCAAGCCAGAAGGGAGTGGCATGATACACTTAAAGTGATGAAAGGGAAAAACCTACAACCAAGATTACTCTACCCAGCAAGGATCTCATTCAGATGCCATGGAGAAATCAAAAGCTTTACAGACAAGCAAAAGCTAAGAGAATTCAGCACCACCAAACCAGCTCTACAACAAATGCTAAAGGAACTTCTCTAAGTGGGAAACACAGAGAAGAAAAGGTCCTACAAAACCAAACTCAAAACAGTTAAGAAAATGATAATAGGAACATACATATTGATAATTACCTTAAACGTGAATGGATTAAATGCTCCCACCAAAAGACACAGGCTAGCTGAATGGATACAAAAACAAGACCCATATATATGCTGTCTACAAGAGACCCACTTCAGACCTAGGGACACATACAGACTGAAAGTGAGGGGATGGAAAAAGATATTCCATGCAAATGGAAATCAAAAGAAAGTTGGAGTAGCAATGCTCATATCAGACAAAATAGACTTTAAAATATAGACTATTACAAGAGACAAAGTAGGCCACTACATAATGATCAAGGGGTCGATCCAAGAAGAAGATATAACAATTGTAAATATTTATACACCCAACATAGGAGCACCTCAATACATAAGGCAACTGCTAACAGCTCTGAAAGAGGAAATCGACAGTAACACAATAATAGTGGGGGACTTTAACACATCACTTACACCAATGGACAGATCATCCAAACAGAAAATTAATAAGGAAACACAAGCTTTAAATGATACAATAGACCACATAGATGTAATTGATATTTATAGGACATTCCCTCCCAAAACAGCAGATTACACTTTCTTCAAGTGCACACGGAACATTCTCCAGGATAGATCACATATTGGGTCACAAATCAAACCTCAGTAAATTTAAGAAAACTGAAATCATATCAAGGATCTTTTCTGACCACAATGCTATGAGATTAGAAATAAATTACAGGAAAAAAAGCGTAAAAAACACAAACACATGGAGGCTAACAATACATTACTAAATAACCAAGAGATCACTGAAGAAATCAAAAAATATCTAGAGAAAAACGACAATGAAAACACAACGATCAAAAACCTACGGGATACAGCAAAAGCAGTTCTAAGAGGGAAGTTTATAGCAAAACAAGCCTATCTCAAGAAACAAGAAAAATCTCAAATAAACAATCTAACCTTACACCTAAAGTAACCAGAGGAAGAAGAACAAACAAAACCCAAAGTTAGCAGAAGGAAATAAATCATAAAGATCAGAGCAGAAATAAATGAAATAGAAACAAAGGGAACAATAGCTAAGATCAATAAAACTAAAAGCTGGTTCTTTGAGAAAATAAACAAAATTGATAAACCATTAGTCAGCCTCATCAAGAAAAAGAGGGAGAGGACTCAAATCAAAAAAATTAGAAATGAAAAAGGAGAAGTTACAACAGACACAGCAGAAATACAAAGCATCCTAAGAGACGACTACAAGCAACTCTATGCCAATATAATGGACAACCTGGAAGAAATGGACAAATCCTTAGAAAGGTATAACCTTTCAAGACGGAACCAGGAAGGAATAGAAAATATGAACAGACCAATCACAAGTAATGAAATTGAAACTGTGATTAAAAATCTTCCAACCAACAAAAGTCCAGGATCAGACGGCTTCACAGGTGATTTCTATCAAACATTTAGAGATGAGTTAACACCCATCCTTCTCAAACTCTTCCAAAAAGTTACAGAGGAAGGAAAACTCCCAAACTCATTCTATGAGACCACCATCACCCTGATACCAAAACCAGACAATGATACTAAAAATAAAAGAAAATTACAGATCAATATCACTGATGAATATAGATGCAAAAAATCCTCAACAAAATACTAGCAAACAGAATCCAACAAAACATTAAAAGGATCATATACCATGATCAAGTGGGATTTATCCCAGAGATGCAAGAATTCTTCAATATACTCAAATCAATTAATGTGATACACCATATTAACAAACTGAAGAATAAAAACCATATGAGCATCTCAATAGATGCAGAAACAGCTTTTGACAAAGTTCCACACCCATTTATGATAAAAACTCTCTGGAAAGTGGGCATAGAGGGAGCCTATCTCAACATAATAAAGGCCATATATGACAAACCCACAGCAAACATCATTCTCAATGGTGTAAAACTGAAAGCATTTCTTCTAAGATCAGGAACAAGACAAGTATGTCCACTCTCACCACTATTATTCAACATCGTTTTGGAAGTCCTAGCCATGGCAATCAGAGAAGAAGATGAAATAAAAGGAATACAAATTGGAAAAGAAGAAGTAAAACTGTCTCTCTTTGCAGATGACATGATACTATACATAGGGAATCCTAAAGATGTTAACAGAAAACTACTAGAGCTAATCAATGAATTTGGTAAAGTAGCAGAATACAAAATTAATGCACAGAAATCTCTTGCATTCCTATACACGAATGATGAAAAATCTGAAAGAGGAATTAAGGAAACACTCCAATTACCATTGCAACAAAAAGAGTAAAATACCTTGGAATAAACCTACGTAGGGAGACAAAAGACCTGTATTCAGAAAACTATAAGACACTGGTGAAAGAAATTAAAGATGATACCAACAGATGGAGAGATATACCATGTTCTTGGATTGGAAGAATCAATATTGTGAAAATGACTCTACTACCCAAAGCAATCTACAGATTCAATGCAATCCCTATCAAAGTACCAATGGCATTTTTTACAGAACTAGAACAAATCATCTTAAAATTTGTATGGAGACACAAAAGACCCCGAATAGCCAAAGCAGTCTTGAGGGAAAGAATCGGAGCTGGAGGAATCAGACTCACTGACTTCAGACTATACTACAAAGCTACAGTAATCAGGACAATATGGTACCGGCAGAAAAACAAACAGGACAGAAAGCCCAGAGATAAACCCACACACCTATAGTCAACTAATGTATGACAAAAGAGGCAAGGATATACAATGGAGAAAAGACAGTGTCTTCATTAAGTAGTGCTGGGAAAACTGGACAGCTACATGTAAAAGAATGAAATTAGAACACTCCCTAAAACCACACACAAAAGTAAATTCAAAATGGATTAGAGACCTAAGTGTAAGTCTGGGCACTATAAAACTCTTAGAGGATAACATAGGAAGAACACTCTTTGACATAAATCACAGCAATATCTTTTTTGATCCACCTCCTAGAGTAATGGAAATAAAAGCAAAAATATACAAATGGGACCTAAGGAAACTTAAAAGCTTTTGCAAAGCAAAAAACCATAAGCAAGATGAAAAGACAACCCTCAGAATGGGAGAAAATATTTGCAAACAAATCAATGGACAAAGGAGAATCTCCAAAATATATAAACAGCTCATGTAGCTCAATATTAAAAAAACAAACAACCCAGTCCAAAAATGGGCAGAAGACCTAAATAGACATTTCTCCAAAGAAGACATACAGATGGACAAGAAGCACATGAAAAGCTACCCAACATCACTAATTATTAGAGAAATGCAAATCAAAAGTACAATGAGCTTTCACCTCACACCAGTGAGAATGGGCATCATCAGAAAATCTACCAATAACAAATGCCTGAGAGGGTGTAGAGAAAAGGGAACCCTCTTGCACTGCTGGTGGGAATGTAAATTGATACAGCCACTATGGAGAACAGTATGGAGGTTCCTTAAAAAACTAAAAATAGGGCTTCCCTGGTGGCGCAGTGGTTGAGAGTCTGCCTGCCGATGCAGGGGACACGGGTTTGTGCCCTGGTCCAGGAGGATCCCACATGCCACGGAGTGGCTGGGCCCGTGAGCCATGGCCGCTGAGCCTGCGCGTCCGGAGCCTGTGTTCTGCAACGGGAGAGGCCACAACAGTGAGAGGCCTGCATACAACAAAAAAACAAAAAGCAAAGAAACAAAAAAACCTAAAAATAGAATTAGCATATGACCCAGCAATCCACTACTGGGCATATACCCAGGGAAAACCATAATTCAAAAAGACACATGTACCCCAATGTTCATTGCAGCACTATTTACAATAGCCAGGTAATGGAAGTAACCTAAATGCCCATTGACAGACGAATGGATAAAGAAGATGTAGTGCATATATACACTGGAATATTACTCAGCCATAAAGAGGAACGAAATTGGGTCATTTGTACAGACATGGATGCATCTGGAGAGTGTCATACAGAGTGAAGTAAGTCAGAAAGAGAAAAACAAATATCGTATATTAACACATATATGTGGAACCTAGAAAATGGTACAGATGAATCGGTTTGCAGAGCAGAAGCTGAGACAAATGAGTAGAGAACAAATGTATGGACACCAAGCGGGGAAAGTGGTGGGGGGTGGAGGTGGTGGTGTAAATGAATTGGGAGATTGGGATTGACATGTATACACTGATGGGTATAAAATGGATGACTAATAAGAAAATAAATAAATAAAAAATAAACATTAATAAATAAATAAATAAATAAAAGTTGTGTAGAGCACTGAATTAAGACATCTGCAGGTCAGTGCCAGCACCTGGCTAAGAGACCCCGAGTTCTGGATCAAGGGAGGAAAGGGGCTTGGGCCAAGTAGTTGCCCAGGGCCCTCGATGAATCCCATCTGTGATCAATTTATTTTGGGAGTTTACCAATCTCCAATTCAAAAGTGTCTCTGCTTATTTTCCTTTCAACATGATTTAATATTAGCAGTGGTAGGAAGCATATTAATGTTTGTGTTAATGTGTTTTAAAACAATTTTCTCTTCTAAATTAGAGACATTATTCCTTAATATTTTGACACTACGCTTGTACTTAGCAAACTTTTTGCGTGACTTTTTAAAAGTTATGTGAGATGGCACATAGAGGCTAGCTGTGAAGAGGGAGGTAGAGGTGCCAAATTGCCCTAAATGATAATTTAAAAGAATTTTAATTTTAGTAAAATGTATGATATTTCATAATTCAGTGTAATGAAGAGACCTAGATGCATGAGTTGTAAGAGGTTCCTCTGAAGAAGGGCCACGAGTAAGTGCACTTGTGTACTATGCAGAAATCTGCAAAGAAGTAGGGAGAATAAAAGAGGGCTAGGAGACCCACAGTCCTCACCAAAAATAACGCTCCTGTGGGTCATGTCCAAGGGCAGCTCCAGGAAACTGAGCTGATGGCTCTGCAATGATTATTAAAAAATAAGTTTCTGTACCTGGACTTCCTTTCAGTTCCAGTTGGTCTCATTACTGAATTCTCTTCTTCATACTCAATTGAACCCAAGATTGAATTTCATTGATGTTGAAATCCTTCAGCATCTAACCTTAGTACAGGTGGGTCACCTGGTTTCAACTGCATTACTCTGGTCTTGTCACTGACTACTCTTGACGTTTTTACCCTGTTCTAAACCTGCTCTGGGGCAGCCAATGATTTCAGGATTTTGACTTATTAGTAACCAGATTTAATTGCCCAGAATACCATTGTAAGAGTTAATTAATTCATATTCATATGAAGACATTAAAAAAATCTCCCTACCCCACCCCAGCTATTCATCTCTTCTACCTGGTAAATAGAGGTAGTTTTAATCAAAGATAGTATCTCTAGAGACATCAATTTTATAACCTGTCCCTTCTAGGACTCAGAAGGTTTTGGTTAACGACATTATAATGACTGAATTATATGGTGACTCCTCATGAGTTCCTCTAGTACTACCCTAAATATTACACAAAAGTGTTTCTTATTTGGGAGTTGAGAAATAAAGACATCATTTAAAAATAACCAGAGCAGCCTATGAAGTAAAAGTGTATACAGTTTTACTAAACTCACCAACATTCCAGGTAATTATAGCTGTAGCTCCAAAATTTTATTTGCCAGCATCTTTCTAGTGGGGATTGGCTAGGGATCCTGTAGCAAAGAACTACACTGATCAATACCCTGGTGTTTTCAGTCCTTCTAGGGGACCAACTGGATGCAATGTATGGAAAAAAGAGGCTGATTTTGCTTTTGGAATTTTACCAAAATTTATTGATCTCATGGTATGCGGCTCAAAGGAGGAAGCTTTGACAAAAGTTGATGCAGGTTCAGCCTCTCCATATCACAGTATCACCCATAGTCCTCTGCAAGTTAAGGCGCCCACCATGTCCACACTACTCCTATCCCAACAGAAGAAGTAAAGCTCTGTAAGCTCTGCTCTATGTCTAGGGGGTATTTTATCTAGTGATCTTCTGGGCCTTTGACAAGCATGAGGTTTATAATTCCCCACACTTAGAATCTGAACAGGTTTCCTGGCATAAGGATACTACCCAGAGGCACATGCTGTTTTTGTTTTTGTTTTTTTTCCTTTCTGCAATACAATGCAAATGAATAAGGCAATACCAGATTACACAGGCAACCTACGCAAATATTGTGAAGGTCAATTCCAACTCTAAATATACCCAATTCCCAAAGGACTCTACAAACCCTTCAAGAGAAAAAGAAATGCAGGATGTTAGAAGATAGTAATATGCATCACAAAGAAATTGAGGAAGAGATATGGGAAAGGGGTAGGGCCAGACTAGAGAGTCAGGTCTTCTGTAGTCTGTCCTCTTTCACTTTCTCAGCTTGCTGTTGTATTCAGCCCGGCCCCCCTCTTTCACTGTAGCAGTCTCCCATGCCGTGGTCTGTCTACTTCAGTGTGCCTGTTCCTCTCCATTCATACTGCAAGTATTATAGCATCCCTCTGACTCTACTCCATTCTAGCCATTTTATGCCAAGGGTTTTCCATTCTAATGAGAAACACCTCTTTTGGTCCTTAGCTCTACTGTCATTGCTGTTTTACTTTTTCCACATTTGGGTCATGTTCATTGTATTTCTGATTTCTCTTTTCCATATTTTTGCTTCCTGATATCCATTTACAGTAAAGATGTGTGATAGTTCATTTTTCCTCTTCATTTGTTCCCACGTCAGGTTCTGTAACTACTAGCCCAGCCGTTTGTTTTCTTTCCCTATCTGCCCCCTAATGACAGAGCTCAAGTCATCTTACATGCTCTCTCCTGGTCGCACAATCACAAGGTCACCATCATCCAGATCACAGCATCTCCCACTTCTCTCACTGACAACCTTGGTCACCCTGGACCATCATGTGTTCCTGTTTTTGTGACTGAACTGTTTAGACACAATTGGTCTACCTTCTCTCTCTGGCTTGCTCCATGCTTTTGCAAGACTTGCTGTTCATCCACTTCCGTTGTTTTGGAGTGAAAGGACTGACTTGAGAGACTTCAACTCTGTCAGACCAAAAACAACAGCAGACCTAAAAATTTCCTTCTCTGTGATCTTTGCAATTTTCCTAATTTAAATGTCCCCCTTTCCAAATACCATCACCACCACCACCACTGCCCCCTTCCTCCAAACACACATACATCTACGTGTCACTATAGCTAACAAGATTTCTAAACACAGTAATGCTGACTAAGGATAAAAGCCATAGCTGACTATCCCTCTCTCGCACATGTGATTTACACTAACTCCCTTGCACCTTATCAGTAAGAGATAACTACATACAAGTAGCTTGCAAACCCCTTGGAGAGAGAGACTATACCCCATATTTTTTGTTTGCTTGTTTATTTTGTTTGTTTCATTTTTAACATTGAGTGCCAGGCACTGTGCTGGGAACCTATAAGGCCTCAAGAAATTCTTGTTGATAACTTGAACAATTAAAGAATTTAACTTTTCCTGGCTAAGGTTGGTTCCTTCAGAGCCCAGGAGGAGAAGACCACAGATTCCAATATGAGCCTACTTACTCACATCCTTCTCCCACCTCTGAGATGGATGTTTTTACAACCCTGCAGATGGGTGGGGCACATTTTTGACTGAACAGTTTGTCAGTGCCTTAGTGTAAACAACCTCACCTTTTCCCTTCCTCAACTCTTTCTTCCTCCCTTTCCCCACTTCAAGGTAATGATTCCTGAATTCATAACACCTCTCGCCTCAAGGTAATGATCCCTGAGTTCCTATCTCCATCTGACTTTACTCATTTTTCTACCATATGATTTAAAGGACCTTGTACTTTTTTGTTCCCTTGTGTTATTTGTATCTTGTATTCTCTTTAATTTAGCATAGTTGACAATTAAAATTAAAAATATTATTGATGATTGTGCAAGTAACTGCATACTCCGAAAACCCCTAGTTAAATTTTGAGACCTACTTCTTCTCCAAAACCATTCTGCTTTACTACTGAGATAACCCACAGGAAACTAACAAACTGATGAGAAGAGACTGAGCTGTCACTCAAGCACACCCAGCACCACACCCCCTTCTTCCATCTCAAGGATGAAATGACATGAGTTATGGCATTCTGTAATAATAGTCCAGATTTAGCTCGAGAGGGTTGAACTTTAAACAAGTTCTTTTGTCCCATGTTTATGGTGGTATAAACAAAGTTGCAAAAGCAACAAGAAAGGCAGCAAATAATATCTTTGACATATCATAGGGAATCTTGGCAGCAGTAAAGTGTACTCAGTCTTCCAAGAAGAAGTAAAGCCATTCCTCAAAGAAACAGATTTATAGGGTTAGTAGATGTTGATTAGGCTTAAAAAGGGGGCTATTTAAATAGAATCACAGAATGCTTTCCTGAGCAAAGCCTTCATTGTCCTTACTTATTTTCCCCTTGTTTAAGTGCTTCAGAACTTTGTAAGAAGCTATACGCTATTGGAGGTTGCTAACTAGTGATCTAAGAACTCAAGTCGGTCTGAAGAGGGGTTTTGTTGTAAAAATAATTATAGTTCATATCAAACTCCGTATTTGCCATTTTTCTTATTATCTTGGTAAAAGGAAGCTTTGGCAACAACAGGTCCACGTTCCCACAGGGCAACAATGGCTTTTGCTGGCAACGACTTCCTCATTGAACGGTTCCTGTCTGGTTCACCATATAACTTACTGTCTCTCAATGTATTTTACGTCATTCACTTAAGTTAACTTGGTTAAACTCTGGAGATAATTTGCCATTTCTGCTTGAAGCCTTTTGAGATGTAAGGGTTAATTTATTCAGGATGGATACCTTGCAAGCTGGCCCCCTCAAGTTGCATAGAAACAAGATACAGCCCAGTGCTTATGGAAATCAGTGATGGTCTAGACCTTAGTACACCTCTGATGATACTGAAAAATCAAGCTGGTGTTTCCTCAACCATGGATACTGTTGCGATGAATTCTGTTACTAGCTTGTCATGTCATACAACTGCAACTGCAAGGCTTGAGACTGGTCTCTTGATCACGTCAGAGGAGGGGCTGGTTCTCACCCACAACCATGAAATTTGAGCTGGCAGGATATGGTCAAAGACGTGATTTTACTAAGCTATGTAATTATTACATCCTGGCCCCTCATCACACCAGAATGCACTTGTGCTTTTTTTTTTTTTTTTTCATACAACTTAATAGTTCCACAGATCAAGGGTTAGGGTCTCCTGCCCAGAGTCTGATGCTCAGTCTTGTTTGATCTCTGTGCTCAGCCTGAGGATGTAATAGGTAATAGGGGTTCACATACCTGCTACTTCTCTTGACTCCTTGGATTTTACCCAACGACACTGCTATAGTAGGTTTTGTAAGAGTGCACCTTGGCTATTTGTCCTTGTTTCCATGACAACTGGTACTAAGCATCTGACTAAAGACCCAACATGGACTTCTAGTGTAACTAAAAGGATTAGAGATCAAAGTCCCACCTCACAGATAGGATAAGTCTTAAAGGTGTCTACTTTGGGCAGCATGGCTGGATATTGGGATGACAGGTCACTGTTCATGAAAACTAGTCTATGAAGTCCTGAGAAATGGGAGAGTTTCAGGGACTAAGAAAACCTATATTGAATTCCTAGATTGTTAATAAGGGTCTTAGAGAGAGAGAGTCACTCAGAAAGGAGTGAGCTCCATTAAGGGGGATATTGAACCATGCCCCCTGATGAACTGCATACATTTGCACATGTATATATACACAAGCAGACAATGATGAACACACACAATGGAGATAACCCACCAGTTGTTCACTGAAGGACTGACTAGTTGGTATAAGATAGAATAGGTATTAGGAAACTATAAAGACCATCTATAAGACAGGGAGGGATAAAGAGGGCTCCCAAATAGAGTCCTTGTGGGGGTGAGAATAGCTGACCACTTCCTTGACACTCCAGAGTCATCAAGAGACTCAGAGGTTGATGCAGAGACACAGTGTGTCCAACTGCAGATGCCTCCACATACAATTCATATACTGGATGGACAACACTGTTACCTGTTCAGTTTGGTGATGGAACACCAAAAAAACACAAGATTGTGCTTCCACTACACGATGAGCTTCCTCAGCTAGCATGACATGAAGATGGACATGCCATCCAGTACCAAAGTAATAGGGGGAGAGATGGCAGCCAATTTAGTGTCTGTTAATGGAACTACCCGTAATCCAGTCCTCTTGCCCTCTCGCCTGACTCTGACAAGATGCTCTGCCAGTACAGACCAATGAAAATAACAACCAGTAATGAGTCCTCAAGAGGCTAAAAAGGATCAAGTACAGCTATTCCTCCCTTCAAGATAACATAGGCTCCTCAGTCAGGGAAAAGGCCTTGGAAACCCTGGTTGACCTTTGCTTAATCTTTGCCTGAGCCAAGGATATGGTCTTCTTACTTTTTCTGGACTTGACAATGTATTCCTATAGGCTATTCTTACAAATGGCAGTACCCTGTCTGCTTTGAGTAAATATGATCTGCACCCTGGGATTAGTCACCTGGTCAATACTGACCTACTTTCAGAGTCTCCCACAATGACATCAATGATTGCACTGTCTCTTATTGAAAATGAGCACAAGTTAAAGTGGTACTACTTGTTAACATAATGAAGTATGCCATATGGTGAGAGGCCATCTTTGGGAGGTAAACTTAGTTTAAGAAATAACTTGTCTAAGACTGTCTGCAGGATGGTCTTTCAGAAAATGAACTGAATTCCTTCAAAGTTCAATGGAAACTAGGTATAGTCCAAGTTTCCTGGTCAACAAATATACTTGAAATCAAGTCCCCTAGACTATCTTTCACATTGCCAGGGCATGGCTGGTGCTAACATGGTGACACGTAGCTACTAGATTGCCAGTCTTATGGCAAAGCCATTTTCTAAAATCTTGGCAAAGTCATATTGCCAAGTCATACAGCTACAATTTCAAGGCTTATACCTCTACCATGGGTCACACCAGAAGACAGACTGTTGCTTCCTAAACATACAATTTAGAAGCCTTGCAACCAAAGAGTGGGGATCCAATTCCCAGAATCTGATATTCAGTCATGCAAGATTTCTGGGCACTACTGTAGAAGGCAATGAGCAATTCAAGACCTACACAGCTACCACTGCTTATGTCACGGTGAGTTTTCCCTCCTGAAATAAACCAGGCCTCATGTGAGTGCTGCTTGGGTGTGTATCTTCATTTGTAGGACACTGCCTGAGGAGCTTGCTTTTGAGCCTTTTTTTTCCCCAGAAAACTTCTGTAACATCCTATATTTTCTTATTTATAAATTATACTGAATCCTTCAATGTTTTCCTATTTCTATGCAGAAAACTCCTAGGCAGGATACTAATTTATACTGGTGGTTTTTTTTTGTTTTTAACGTATATATGATAAATGTTGGGGGAATAACGGATAGATTGAAATGCCATTTTAATGCCAAATGCTGGATGCCCCTATATGTGGGGATATTTATAGTGCTAATGAGAAGGTTGTGTTTAACACAAAATGCCAACAGACCACAGGAAATCCAAGAGGAGCACTGAAAGTTTCATTCCTTCTTTTGTCTGAAAATAGTTTCACTGGGGCTCATCCAGCTCTTCCTCTCTGCACAGGCAGCTGACAGCTAGCCATGTGAAGGCTTGATTTTCAGGCCTGTATAAATACATTGAGGGTCTAGTAAGGACCCCAGAAAAAAGGGTCTGGGGCTCAGAGTCATCCTAATTTGAATATAAAAGGATTTTTTTCAATTTATTCCTCAAACTGATGAGGCAGAAAATATCAATAATATATTTCAAATGTTTAATTAATTTGCATAGCTGATTCAATTGACCTAGCAAATTTTAACTAATCAAAATTAAATAATTTATAAGCCAGAAAAATGTAGGTAATAAATTCTGAGAAACTTAAAAGAGACTATGCAATAATATTGAAACTGTTATATAACTATATTCCCTTTGGCATCCAAAAATTGCTTTTTTAATAACTCTGTCAGTCACCGTCATTTTCTTATTGGTTCTTAAACTGTAGTTTCGTCCTCTTAATTGTTTTCATAATAGATTAGGGGAAGCTTAGAACAGGGTCACTCAGTCCTTTCTTTTGCTTGTCTCCTCTCAGTTTAAAATACATGTGTCTCTTAACAGCCCCACATTCATGAGATTACAGGTAGGCTCAACATTGGGAAGTGGAACCACACGTTGATTTTAGAAAATTCTTAGAATGCCCACCTTCTCTCTGACCCCCCCCCCCAAAAAAAAGGGGGCAGGAAGGAAGGAATAAAAGAAGAAAAGAAGGAAGGAAACAAGGAAGGAAGGAAAGAAAAAAAAAGAAGGAAAGAAGGGGAGGAAAAAAACATTACCTGCTTTCACATAAACCTCTTTTTCGGGCACACATGTGTCCCTTTACCTTCTTGTCTTTACCTAACATTAGAACTGGAATTATCACACCTATTCGTCAGTGCCAGAAAATCAAGCACTAAAGAGTAGAAGGGGGAATGATGGTAAAATTGCTTTGGTGGTCTTAATCATGTCCAAAAAAGCAAAGTCCATGGTTTCAGTTAAGGTAAAAATAAATGTATTCTGAAAGCCACCACCATTTTACTTTGCCATCATCTTCTTTTTATTTCCAAGGTATCTGAGGATTCGTTTAAATAGTACAGATATTACTAAATGGGAAAACAAAGGGAGAAATCTAACAAATGTGCCATTATATTTTAGCCCTGCTAGAATTCCCAAATCCCTCTGATCTTGTTTTTTTTGTTTTGCAGACAGCCTCAGTGAATTAGATCACAGCCAGTCTCTTGAGACTGAATTAATCATTCATATGTTTTTTTGAAATCTTTTGAATAAAAACGAGAGAGAGAGAGAGAAAGCAACCAAAATGCCTGCTCAGGTCTCAGTATTTGGCCATGTGCCAAATTTATTATCTGAGGTCATCTTTCATGGACCCATAAGCACTTTGGAGAGCTTTCAGTCGCCGTGCTAGCTCTTAAGTACCTCTGTTTAATTGTCTATAGATTAGTGTTCTACGTTGTTCTCTGCTCCTTTGTGTTTCCTGGGCCATCTATCTGATGTAACCCTACAGGCTACACAAAAGGGCTGAGGGCCTGAAAGAAACCGTGAGAGGTTTGTAAAGAAATCAGGTTGTGGGTATGAGAAAATCATAAAGAAAAGAGCAAAACCGAACGCGGACTTTTTCCCAAAACTAACAGCGATTTGAAAGAAGGTTCTAGAGAAGGTGGTGGTAGATGGAAAGAACATAAGGCTATTGTTCTGTTTTAATGCTGCGGGATTAGAAAACAAATGGATACTCTTCGACATGGGAAGGTACCCAGGATACCTGACTGACATCAGTGTTGCTTGAGCGAGCTGAGGTGGTTCGACAAGAATAATAAAGTAATATGAGCTTTTAGAGGTCCTCTGGCTTCAGAGCTGATCAAGAGTGGAGCAGTTTGGAGCAGAATTCTGATGGTAATATATCTTAAGCCAGTACACAAGAGTAGAAGAGAAAGAAGGAGAGTTGGCAGATGTGGGATTTCCATCTGGACTGGATCAGGGTTCCCAAGGCCCTCTTTCCTCCTGTCTATCACCCATTTCCTACTGTCAGCAGGCCTTGTGTGTTTGGAAACAGATTCTCCACATTTGTATGTTCTTTTTCTTCCATCCATACCTTGCCACCTGATTTCCTAAATCCTAGCTTTTCCCGGATGACAGTGCCTTCTATATTCCTGCAGCCATACCCCTGAAACGTGGAGGGAAGAGATGGAGCTGGAGGCATCAGTGTTCTTCTCTTTGCTGCCTCTACCAGCCCATTCAAATAAATAAGTTTTACCATAAAGGCAAGTGGAGTGAAATCTATCCTATCTTTAAAACACACTCTCCATTCTAGTCATCTGTGCCTGCAGTCTTAGGGCATTCTAGCAGGCAGTTATGCTTGCTTGAATTTATGTAGAAGTTTTGCCACTTCCCTGTCTTTTGACTTTAGGCAAATTCCAGGAACCATGTGGCCACTTTACATGTCCATAACATGAAGATAATGACACCTATTTTAAGAAAATGTTAAGAGAAACAATGATCTAATATGAAAGAAATTTAACTGTAACTTCCTAGAAATGAAATACTTGGTGGCGATTGATAAGATTGTCAATATTATCAAATTTCTCAAGATTTCAGCATCTGTTTCAAGTTTTCTTTTCCAGCCTATCCTTTAGATCATCTTCCTGGTCTTCAATATCATGTGATGGTGGCCATTATTCCTTTCTAGCTATAATACTCTACTATACCTCTGTACACCTATATTTCTTCCATTTTCACACATACATTTTTCAAACATTTCAGTTTCAGTTGGGTGTATTTTATAACTGATTTAAAAAACTTCCAACCATTTCACCCCTTAAAATCTTGCTATTTTTGTTGGTGGGAATGTGAACTGGTGCAACCACTATGGAAAACAGTATGGAGGTTCCTCAGAAAACTAAAAATAGAACTACCTTATGATTTAGCAATTCCAGCAATACTCCTGTGTATATATGCAAAGAAAACGAAAACACTAATTTGAAAAGATACATGCACCCCAGTGTTCAGAGCAGCCCTATTTACAATAGCCAAGATGTGGAAGCAACCCAACTGTCCATCAACAGATGAATGGATAAAGAAGATGATACACACACACACACACACAATGGAGTATTACTCAACCACAAAAAAGAATGAAATTTTGCCATTTGCAACAACGTGATGGATCTAGAGAGTATTATGCTTAGTGAAATAAGTCAGATCGAGAAAGATAATACTCTATATTATCACTTATATGTGAATCTAAAATATAAAACGAATGTATACAGCAAAACAGAAACAGACTCACAGATATAGAAAGTAAAGTGGTATAGTGGGGAGAGGGAAGTGGGGAAGGACAAGATAGGGGTATCAAATTAAGAGATTAAGAGATAAATAGTTAAGGAGCAAGCATATATTGTACAGCACAGGGAAATACAGCCATTATTTTATAATAACTTTAAATGGAATATCTATGAAAATATAGAATCCCTGTGCTGTATACTTGAAACTAACATAATATTGTAAATCAACTATGCATCAATAAAAATTTTTTAACTAAAAATAAAAAAATAAATACGCTTCCTATAATTGATGACATTAGAACTGAATAAATGTGATAATTCACCTTAGTCTCAACTGATATTTTTACCACCTCCCACCCCCTCGTTTCCATAATTTCCCTCGAAGCAAACTATCAGGACAGGCACAAGAGTCTCTTTTGCTTTCAGTAGCTATGGATCTCTTTGCTTGAAACTCAAACTTCATTCCTCTATGCTGTACTCTGCTGCTCTAGGCAAAGCACGCGTAGCCAGGCTTCTAAGCCCTGGTCTACTTTCCCAGCAAGACAGAGACCAATCCCTAGAGAATAGGTCAGAAAATCTTTTCCTATAAAGCATCAAATAGTAAATCTTTAAGTCTTTGTGAACCATATGATATCTATCACAACTATTCAATTCTATCTTTGTAGTATGAAAGCAACTCTAGACATAGATGCAAACAAATGGGTGCAGCTGTGTCCCAATAAAACTTCACTTACAAAAATAAATGGTAGAGCATCACTCATACATTACTGGTAAAAATGTAAAATGGTACAGTTACTCTGAATACAATTTGGTATTTTCTCATAAAATTAAACATGCAAGTACCATATGACCTAGCAACGGCACCCTGGGGCATTTATCTCAGAGAAATGAAAACTTACTTTCACTCAAAAACCTGTACACAAATGTTCATAACTCAATTTATAATGATCAAAAGCTCAATATAACACAGATGTTCTTCAGCAGGTGAATGGTTAAACAATGTGGTAGTTCCATACCATATAATGTTACTAACCAATAAAAAGACATGAACTTTTGATACACACAACTTGGACGAACCTCCAGGGACTAATGTTGAGTGAAAAAAAAATAAATCCCAAAAGGTTACCTACTGTATAACTTCATTTATGTAACATTCTTGAAATTACAAAATTATAGAAATGGAGAATAGATTAGTGGTTGACAGGAGTTGAGGTGGGGGAGGAGGGAGGTGAGTATGGTTATAAAAGGGCAATGCAAAACACCTTTGTAGTGGTGGAACTATTCTGTATCTTGACTGAGGTGGTGAATCCATGAACCTAAACATGTGATAAAATTGCATAGAATTACGCACACACAAATAAACACCCCCCCCCCCACACACACACATGAATGCAAGGAAAACTGGGGAAATCTGAATAAGATTTGCAGACTATTATTGTGTCAATATCTTGGTTAAAATATCGTACTAGAGTTCTATAAGATATTACTATTGTGGGAAACTGAGTAAATGTTATATGGGATCTCTTTATGAATTTTTACAACTTCATGTGAATCTACAATTATTTGAAAATAAAACGTTTAGTAATGGTAATAGGTGGCCGGCCAAATTTGGCCCACATGCAGTAGTTTCTGACTTCTGTTCTAGAGCTGTACTTCCTTCACTTTGTTTTTAAAATTTAGCTTCCCTGCCTATGGTTCCAAATTTTCTATTTCTGGCCCTTACCTCTCTTTCTTGATCCATATACTCATTTTCAATTGCCTGCTACATGGGTAGCCTTCCTATACTTCAGCCTCAAAAAGTCCACAATTATGCTATCATCATTCCTAATCCCCCTCCCCCAACCCAAACTACCCATTGCTTTCTGTCTTTGCAAGTCCTTGCCCTGTGAATGCCAGCAGGACCTCCTGTAAGTCAACCTTGGTCCAAACCCAGGGGTCACCTCTGATTCTTCCTATACCCTCCATAACTAATTATGTGATAAGATCTTTAGTTCCATCCCCCAAGATGCTTCTTCTATTGATTCTTACTGCTATGACTCTGAGTCAAGCTTTTCTTATTTATTGTTTAAACTATTGTCAGAGTCTTCTGTGTGGTTCCTTCTTCCTTGATTCTCTCCACTAAGCCATTTTACTCTGTCTCACAGCTCTGCAGAGGGCATTTCTTTGCTCAAACCCACTCTCTGACTGACTCTCCTTTATTTTCGGAGGGAAGTCCAGGCTCCTCAGCCTGCCGTCTGGGGCTCTCTACATCTTTTCCTCAGCCAGTCTTTCTACACTTGCCACTTACCTATTCATCCACTATGCACCAGCCAAAATAGAAGTCTTTCTATTTCTTACACATTTATCTCTTGATGGTTTTGCCCTTCTCTCTGGCTGCAGGCCTACAGTCCCATCTCTGATAGTCAAAATTCTTTCAGATGATGATCAAGATAAGTCAGTCTGTCAATAAACAATATGTCTCCATGGACATAATGAATACGGATATTGGGGAGAATCTCCTTTCTGAGAGGCAATGGCAACAGTATTGATTTATAACACAACACTGCCCAGAGAAACCTCAAGCCTGGCAGGAAGGATGCTTGTGTGTGTAGGTATGTAAGGCATACACTGTGTTTAACTAAACAGAGTTGATTTATATGTATGGTGGGGTGCCAATAGCCAAAGAAAAGACAAGTCAGAACTGGTAAAAAGCGAATCAGATTCTGCTTTCATCAGATTAATTTTGTTTGAGATCACATTGACATCCCTCTTTAGTATGCCTCTCTTCTGCACCATATCATCACAGGACATCCCTCTCATGGCCCTCCGGCTCTCCAAATAACACTATATCAAGACTGGCACGTGTAGTAGATTTTTACTGA
Source organism: Delphinus delphis (assembly GCF_949987515.2). NCBI lineage: Eukaryota > Metazoa > Chordata > Mammalia > Artiodactyla > Delphinidae > Delphinus > Delphinus delphis. The sequence continues at coordinate 89,811,613 of NC_082684.1, forward strand.
CAGTGGGTTGATCTAGATTCAGGGATGGTTGAAGCCAGTTGTGCAAATCACGTCTGTAGAAATCTCTCTCTCTCTCTCTCCTCTTTGACACTGCTTCCCTTTATTTTGACTTTGTTTTCAAATGGGTTTCTTTCTTCGGTGATAAAAATAACCACTAGAAGCTTGAGGCTCCCATATTTCATCTTCATGATTTTCTCAACTGAATATCATCATTCTTGTCTTTAATTCCCTGTGTCAATCAGTATGGACAGTTTTTATGGTACCTATGTTCTTCCTTTAATTATAGCTTGTGCAAATTTGTAATTTTACAAGCTTTATCTTATTTAATCCTTATAATTACTCTGATTTAAACACTATTATTTTCCACATTTTACCAGTGAGAAAACTGACTTTTAGAGATTCTCAATTAACTTGCTCGATTCCTTAGTTATTAAATGGTGAATAACAATTTGAACTTAGGTGGTCTAGTTCCAAAGCCCATGTGCTTAACAAGTGCTCTACTGCCTACCTGAGACTTGGTTTATCCATTCTGAAAGTCAAGATAATTATAACTACCCTACTTTCCTCACAGAACTCTTGTGCTTATCAAAATTTAACAAAAGGTATATAGTCATGCCAGAAAAGTACTGTTGAATGTATGGGATTATTTTTCCATAATTCATTTTAAACTTCATCTAATATTCAACTACCTCTTTGTGAAAAATGAAAGGTAAATGTTTTTACTAGTACCCAAAATATGAAAAAAATTCCTACATCTCAATAAGATGACAACTTAATTTTTTAAATGGGAAAACAATTTGAAAAGACACTTCAGAAAATAATATGTATGAAAGGCCAATAAAGACATAGTTAAATCATCAACATCACTAATCATCAGGTAAATACAAATTAGAACCACAAGGAGATACTATTATCTACTCATCAGTACAGCTAAAATTAAAAAGAGAGACTACTGCTAGTAATCTAAATGGTATGACCACTTTGGAAACTTTTGGCAATTTTGTAAAAAAGCTTAAAATACACTTTCTAGCCATTATACTCCTACATATTTACCTAATAGATATAAAAACATAGTTCTCCTCAAAGATTTATATGTTATTGTTATAACAGCTTTATTTCCAATAGCTAAAAACAAGAAACAATTCAACTGTGTGTGTACCTACAAGCGAATGGAAAAACAAACTGTAGTATATATCCATACAATGAAATACCACTCAGCAATATTAACTACTGACACATACTACAACATGGATACTTACTGTATAATTCCATTTATATAAAATGAAACTAATCTGTAGGGATAAAAAGCACATCAGTGGTTGCCAGGAATGGAGTGAGGGGTTCCCTACACTGAAGCACAATGGAAGTGATGTATCTTTAGTGTAGTTGGTGGTTTCAGGGGTCTATACAGCTGTCAAAAATCAATGAATTGTACACTTTAAATGGATGCAGTTTATTGTATGTAAATTATTCCTCAATAAAGTTCATAAGAGAAAAATTTAAAAATGATGGATGACAGCCAAGTTTGTGACTAGTTTAAACAAGATGTTCTAGAGGGGAAAGTAATCAATGAGGGCTGATGGCAGCTCACACCAGCCTATGACAGCTGATTGTGCACATCTTTTCCCAACTCCACAAACACTGGACAGTCAAAGACATCTTGATGTGGCTTGGGATCAACTATGGTAGTAGTATTTACACCATGGAAATAGATAAATGTTACAAAGTAGCATCCCCCTTCCCCCCAAGAACCTATTGTTAAACACTTACTAGAAAATCACTGACTGGTATCACCTATAATATATATACTTTACACCCAATATTTCTGTTTATAGCTGGGTACTTACCTCAATTTTTAAAAAATAAATTTATTTATTTATTTTTGGCTGCATTGGGTCTTCGCTGCTGCACGGGCTTTCTCTAGTTGCAGTGAGCAGGGGCTATTCTTCATTGTGGTGCGCTGACTTCTCATTGTGGTGGCTTCTCTTGTTGTGGAGCATGGGCTCTAGGCACGTGGGCTCAGTAGTTGTGGTTCACGGGCTCTAGAGCGCAAGCTCAGTAGTTGTGGCACACAGGCTTAGTTGCTCCGTGGCATGGGGGGGTCTTCCCGGACCAGGGCTTGAACCCGTGTCCCCTGCATTGGCAGGTGGATTCTTAACAATTGCTTCACCAGGGAAGTTCCACCTCAACTTTTAAGAATTTAATAATAAATATGGGAAATTGGTAAGAAATTTAAATGCAATATAGTATACTTACTGAAGGAAAAAAATAACTTTCTAGTTAGACTCTCTAAATTTGGAAAAGAGGGATGGGACAGAGATCATGTTAGATGTAAAGTAGAAAGAACACCAAGTGAGGAGTTAGCACATGAGGCTGACACAATTTCTATCCACTTATATGCTGTGTGACCTTGAGCATGTCCCCTTTCTTCTTTTAGCCACAAACTCCTCATTTGCAAAATGAAGATTATAATACCATATGGGCTTGAATCACATGGTTGTGGTCAGATTAAATAAAATCATATCTGTGAGGGTGCTTGTTATTATTAAGTTCTAATCTGATGTTTCTAGAAGGTTTAAATGTCTTCCCAAATATATTGCAAACATCTTGAAAGCAGAGAACATAATAGTAATTCAGTCGTTACTTATGAATTATACAAAGCATTTCCAAATATAAATACCAAGAGTCTTACTTCTATTTTGAGTGAGACTAGGAAGTTTATATATTTACCTCTCTTTTGAATATGTATATTTAGATTATGTCATTATGTGTGTGATAAAATCAGCTACAATCTTTTCTTTTACTGTTAACACTTCAGCTAACTTAAAACTTCCCCATCTTAAAACAGTTTGAAATAGAACCTCTCAAGCATAGCTATAAAACTGCATCTAGCCTTCTATGCCGAAATTTAAGTAGCCTACAAAAAAAGAAATTGTAGAAACTTCTTTCAAAGAATCAAGTAATTAGAAATCAAAAACAATCAGTCTCAGCAGCACTTAGGAACAGAAATGTCAGGGGGTAATGCTTTTGTGGCACAAGAAAACCAGAAGTGTGGTGAAGGAAGGAGGCTTATGGAAGAACCCATTTGTCACTTCCTGAAACCAAAAAGTCAAATGTGGAGGGTAGACTCTACTGGAACTTCTTTCCGAGGATTTTTAGGGCCAAATTCAAGATTGGTTGCATGGAGACAAATAGGGTCATGAAAACTTGCACTGGAAACCACGGAGAGTGATGATGGAGTTTCTTCAGGAAGTGAAAGGATGAAAGCAACCTTTTAGGAACATTTGCCTGGTGGCTCTAATGTCAATACAAATGTCCAGGTATAAACAGAGTCTGGTACCTGGAGTCCCCAAAAGATTGGAAGGAGGGGAAACTGGGTAGCTTATGACACAAGAAAAACACTCACTAGAAACGTCTATGCGTTTCAATCAACGGTAAGCTCATTGTGAACCAGGCTGTAGCAAAAGCTAAGGCAACTTTTGGATGTATTGGTAGAGGAATTCATCTAGGGTGAGGATGTTAATACCCGTTTGTTCAGCTAGTCAGACCATTTCTAACGGGTTGTATACAGCGTTACTTCACATACTCTAAGAAAGACTGAAAAACAGTAGCATATGAAGAATGAAGAAAAGGGGATATTCAAACAGGAGAGGGGAAGATTGTTCAGATGTATAATGGAGGCTGAAGATAATAGCTGTTTTCAAAGCTGAGGAATTTTATGTGGAAGTCAAAGAAGTTCCTTTTTCCTTCTGAGGTTTAAATGGTAGTAGGGCAACCACTTAGAAGTTATCCTATAACTCACTTTCTATACAAGTAGAACGGAGGTTAAGATCCATAAATATAGGATACTTCCAACTTGAGGATGTATGAATTCAAGATACAGAATCAAAGTTAATGGAATGAACATATAATATTCTTGCCCTTCCTATACAAGCTGCTACTGATGCTGATTTGAATTGCTCATTGTAATAATGATAAGTTTGCACTGATAGACCTCCCATTTAATTCTCCTACTTGCAGCTGCATGGACTTTGTCTTGGAATAGAATATAGCAGGAGGCCATGGGACTCATGGAGGACTCAAGTCTCAGAGGCCAGCCTCATTAGCACTGATCTAACAGGACTTAGACATGCTCATTTTCACTGGGATTAGAACACGGCAAGTTTGCTTGAGTGATTGACTTTATTATTGAGAAAGGACAATAATTGGATCATTATTAAAATAGCCTTCCAAGAAGATGAATATTCAGTTATCTTTTACTTATCAATGGCTAAATGAAAAGCAGTTCTCGTTGTGGATTGATGTATTATTCCAGCTTCAGACTTATTGGCTCATGCATTTAATATACTATAAATACAGGATGACTTTCAAGTTATGAAAAGCTGGCTTACAAACCAAGCCCAGGCTGGCTACAATATTGACAACATCATTAAAAGCAGAAGCAATATATTATAAATTTAAAAGATGGGTGACACTGTTATAATTAAATGGTATAGTTTAGTTCAAAACTACACATTTTTCTCCAATTTTCCATTTCTAGTTGGTAACATATAAACATTTTAATCTGTTTTGCACTATAGTTTCAGATCATTGGAGTTTATACTTTTCCAAACAATTGGTCATGTTTTCAAGTCATTAAAAAAATGACATACTTATTCATGTTGGGATGTCATTGGTGAACCTGTTTTAGGCCTATACAGGGATATCTTTATTCATTCTCTCACCACCATCTGCCTACCATCTGCCAGGTATTTGGAAATATTATAATATAGAAAAAGTCACCGTCCTCACTGAGCCTACACTGAGCTCCAAAATGCACCTATAAAATGATTTACTCAAAGCTATATTGAGAAAAAATATAAATCAAATATCAGGGCAGAAGATGGGCACTTTTTTTTTTTTTTTTTTGTGGTACGCGGGCCTCTCACTGTTGTGGCCTCTCCCGTTGCGGAGCACAGGCTCCAGACGCGCAGGCTCAGCGGCCATGGCTCACGGGCCCAGCCGCTCCGCGACATGTGGGACCTTCCCGGACCGGGGCACGAATCCGTGTCCCCTGCATCAGCAGGCGGACTCTCAACCACTGCGCCACCAGGGAAGCCCGAAGATGGGCAGTTTTAAATGTCAATGTGTCCAAAAAAAATTAACTCTGATATACTCTTTTGCAGGAAGCTTCCTGATACCACCAAAGGTAAGAGGTGAACTGTGAAAGAGGAAGACTTAGAATCTGGAACCACATTTCTCAAACCGTACCAACTTGCCTTGGAAGCCACAGAAAAATCACAGGGTACCACGGAGTATTTTGGTAATCAAGGAGGATACGGTGACATTGTTCGACACCACATGAACTCCCAGTATAAATTTGTTGGGACCTAAATTCTCAATAAACAGTAATGTTAGGTATTTCTTTTGGACTAGGAATGTTGTAAGAAAAATTAATGTGACACAAATGGTATTATGAAGTGAGAACATTTAAAAATATTTAAGAAATGGAGTATCTAACAGAAGACAAAGGGAATCCTTAGGAGGATGGTGAAAGGAGAGTCATAATGACTAATATTCAGCAGGTCTAGAGATCTACCAGGTAACACTGAAGCAGGTCAGAAGAGTCTGGGAGATACTTCAAAGATTTTTTTTAAGTGGTAGACTGTCCAATGGGTTAAACAAACTGAGAGAGGAGATTTGTATCACTTTGAAGGTTGTGGTATGATTTATAACAAATACATAGAAAAAAAGCAACTAAACTAAGACAATTGCCAATATATGGATAGGAAAAAAAAAAAAAAGGAGAAAGAAAATAACCATAGTAATATTCATGGCTCATTTAGTAGTAGCTTTTATAATGTAAAATAATGCAAACACTGAATATCTTTTAAATTTTGGTCTATTTTGAGAGAATATGGGAAATAGGAAGTGTCTAATTTTTTTCTGTATGTGTGTGTGTGTGTGTGTGTGTGTGTGTGTGTGTGTGCGTGCGTGCACCAGAGACTAAACCATCATATTGCATTTGGAGAAGCTCGGAGATAATTCTTACCACCGAAAATAACTTTTAAAAGTAGCAATAAAATCTTACTATATTAAGTACCAAAAGAATAAGCTAAAAATGTGGAAGGTGGCTGCCTTTGGGGAACTGATAATTGGGAGTAGTCAGAATAATTAATGAATTAATTAGTCTCATAGAAGTATTTGACTCAAAATTCAGACTATAATGTTAATAAAAAAATTTAAAACTTAATTATTTAAACACATTTTATGAAACACTGTAGCCCATGTGCACTTCCTTGGGGCTTTTGTTATGATCTCTGTTTCTTCAGTGACTACTTTATCTGAGTCTGACCTCAGTGAAAGCAGGAGAGCAAGGATTTGAAGGATGAGGTCCCTCTTTCAGAAGATGTTGAGGTAAAAATAAATGAAATAGAATGTGGCAGCTTTTGAAGGAGAAGAACCCAGAGATAAATTACTTGACCCTGATTATTTCATTCTTTTTATTCAAGTATTTATTTTCTTTTGAATTTTACTTTTAAAATTAATCTACAGTAAAACTGTCTTTTTAAAATTATAATTCTACAAATTTTAGCACATGTGTAAATTCATGTTCTAAAGTTCAACACTTTAAAAATGTAGTACCACTTGCTTTTGGCCTCCAAAACTTCTGATTTGAAATCTTTAGCCATTCAAGCTCTTATTCCCTTAGGAGTAATGTGCCATTTTCCTCTGGCTACTTTCCTGATTTTTTTTTTCTTAATTTTCAGCAGTTTGATTATGATATATCCTAGCATGGATTTCTTTGGGCTTCTAGTTTTGAAAGTTAACTGAACTTTTTGAATCTTTAAGTTTGTGTCTTTTACCAAACTTGGGAAGTTTTTAACCGTTATTAAAAATACATATTTTTGGCAATCTAAGGAAACCAATGTTAGACATTTTGGTATTGCCACCCTGGTCCCTGAGTCTCTGTTATTTTTGTTCAATCTATTATTTCTCTGTTTTTAGATTAGGTATTTTTAATTGATATATCTTCAAGTTCAAGGACTATTTCCTCTGTAATTTCCATTCTGCTATTGAGTCTTTTAAGTATTTTATTTTGATAAATGTAGTTTTTAATTCTAGAATTTTCATTTGGTTCTTCTTTAAGTCTGTTATTTCATTGCTTATGTTCTCTATCTTTCCATTTGTTTCAAGAGTGCTTGCCCTTGTTTCTTGGAGTATTAGCTACTTTAAAATCTTTATTAGAGGGCTTCCCTGGTGGCGCAGTGGTTAAGAATCCACCTGCCAATGCAGGGCACATGCGTTTGAGCCCTGCTCCAGGAAGATCCTATATGCCATGGAGCAACTAAGCCCGTGCGCCACAACTACTGAGCCTGTGCTCTAGAGCCCGCGAGCCACAACTACTGAGCCCATACACCACAAGTACTGAAGCCCATGCACCTAGAAACCGTGCTCCACAACAAGAGAAGCCACCATGATGAGAAGCCCGCACGCAGCAACCAAGACCCAACACAGCCAAAAATAATAAATAAATAAAATAAAATAAAATAAAAATCTTTATTAGATAAATGCAACATCTGTGTTATCTCTGCGTGGGTGTCTTTTTTTCCCCCATGTAAATTGAGAGTTTTCTGTTTTTTCATATGTTGAACAAATTTGTATTGCATTTTGACATTTGAATACTGTGTTACAAGGGTCTTGTTTAAGTCCTGTTATGAACGTTGATATTTTGGTTTTATCAGGCAATATCTAGTTAAGTTTAGGTCACAAGTTCTGACCAGCAGTCTTCTGTAGGATGTGGTTTCAACGTCATTTCTGTTTTCAAAGCTTTTGCAATTCTATTTGGATCTTTCCTGGGTGTGCATCACCCCATGGCCAGTCTGGGACCTGAGTGGTGGTCTATCTTTTGATTCAGTTCTCAGTGTCTTTAATATGGTGTATAGGAGTACCACATGTACATCTTTGAGGGTAAACCTAGGCATTCATAAACATCTGCATGTATTATAGTAACTTTCTTCACTATCTCCCTGGTACTCTGTGATTCCTGGGCCTTTCTGTTGGTTCTGAGAGCAGAAAGTTGGGGCATTATTTATTATAGTCTATCATGCCCTCCTACCACTATGCCCCTGTCTGAGATAACATAGCAGGAGAAGAGACAGAGAGAAAGAGAGACAGAGAGAGAGAGAGAGAGAGAGAGAGAGAGAGAGAGAGAGAGAGACAAAGAGCAGAAGGAATGTATATTTCCCAAACTCTTTTGTGACCCCAGCTATTCTGATAGGAAATGAAAGTTCCCCTGCCATCTTCACAGTTTTAGGTGCATGTGGGTCTCAGATGCTGCCACTGTTGCTTAAAGTTTCCCACTCTTTGAGCCTGAACTAGGATGTTCCTCTGGAGCTTCTCTCTGTTCACGCCCAAGATCACTTCTCAGTTTCTGGCAGCCTTGAGACTGTGACCAGGCTGGGGGATATGAGAGAGAAAAAAATTATTAACTCAGTACCCCTGGCTCGGTATTCTTCTTCAAACTGCCTGTTTCGATTGCCTTTTCTGAGTCCTCAAAAAGATTCTCCATGTTTCTGCCTAGGTTTTCTAAGTGCATTCCTTGAAAGAGATAGGGTGGTGTATTCTGATTCCATTTTACCCATAACCGAAACCCACAGTCATTTCATTCTTATTTACGTACTTATGCATTTAGTTCTGTACTTCCACAATTACGAATGTGTGTATTTCCATGTTTCTAGTTTCTTTCTTTTAACGGTAAACCCTCTGGAACAGGGAACATTTTTTCTTATGACTTACAGGGCATTATGCTCCAATATATTTTCAGAAATGGCACTGCTAAAAGAAGTTAAAAATCTCACATTCACCCCATCTTTTTCTTTTGCCTTGCTAATTGAACAGTATTCATTCTAACCCTGGCCATCCAATAGCCTTGTTAAGATGGGGTGGCTTTTTATATGCAGAACACACGCTATTTCAGTTAGTAGATTAGTAGTTGGTGTTTGAAATGATGTGAGACTCAAGGAAGGGGCAAAGATAAACAGGGTGAACAAAAATGAAATGAATATGAGAGACGTGGTGACTATATACACATCATCTAATCACTGCAGGCAGATTTTCTAAGTAGACACCATTGACCTATTTGGTGGATAAGAAAAATAAAATTAGTCAGAACTCTGTCACCTACTTATACCATTACTCTGAAATCAGGGAGGAGAAACAAGGCCCATTCACAGAGCTCTGCCATCTCACTGAACGTATATAGAGGAGGTGGAAACCGAAAACTTGAGAAAACCATTATCAGTGCAATAACTTCCTACTGTTCCCTTGCCTTGCCTTTGCTACAAACCTTTCAGAGCTGCAGTTAACTATGATGAAACTGTCATTCTCTTTATCATCAGTGTTTTTGCTCCATTCTCCAAGTGGCCTAATGAATCTTGGACTTTCTATTCACATTTGCATGCTTCAGGAGTGTGAAGATTGAGGGGCTGGGGTTTGCCTTGACTTAGTGAATTCTGGCTATAGAGTTAAGCATGAGATGATTTGGTGCTGCCCAGGGCTGAGCACGCTAAAACATGCTCCTTAACCTGATGATCTGATAGCAGATTATTTTTAAGACTGAGTATCAACGATTGTGAAGATTATGTGGTCTTTGGCTAATGCACGCAGTATACGTATCTACCTGTCGACCATAGACTAATATTGTAAAAGAAGATGAGGAGGAAATAGTTAATAGCTTTGTAGAGGGGAAAAATTTTCCTCTACCCTTCTAGGTTCTGTTCACTGATCTAATAATCAAATTGACATAAGACAACTTAACAGGAGAAAAACACAAATTTAATTTCGTACATATGGAAGTCCCGTAGGTATGGGACTAACATAGTTAGTTAGTTAACATTGTTAGTTATGTTAGTTACTAACATAACTAACAAAGAAAAGATTCTTTCCAGAATAAGAATCAATTATTTGTGAACATGTGACAAAACAAATGGGTTTTGGCTTGGGATAGCAAATCAATGAAGAAATAAAAAGTCTGTTTATACAGCTTTCTCTGCCTTGAATTCTCTATCTCTGGGAATAAGGACGCTCTCCCTCCTCCAGGCATAGGGAGGATATTTTCACACGGGAGGTTTATCTCTTGCTTTCAAGGGAACACAGGAGGGTCAGAGTGTTCTTCGTATACCAGCTATTTCTCAAGTAACTTTAATTCAAAATAATCAATACACCACCTTGGCATATTTCAGGGCAGCCTGCTCTGAGCCCCATCAGCCTTTTGACAGGCTCAGCCTCAGTTATAGGTAAGCCTAGATTACTGGGAAAGAAAGCTCACAAATGAATATCTATATATATATATTTTTCTTTTTAAAGAATTCATTTGAAATATTACTGCCCCAAATAATACTTTCCATAGTTATATTTCACGTGATAGGAAGGCCTGCCTGCTGTGGTCACTCGGTCCTTATAGTAACCCTGTGAGGTAGATGAGACATGTTTTATTATTCTCATTTTATATATGAAGAAACTAGTTCACACATATTATGGTTCAATATCACATAGCAGTTGTATCTCAAAAACAGGTCTCAAACACACAGAATAATGTTTCCATTTACTCTTCACCAGTCAGACTTCCACTCCTATCACTTCAGAGAAAAATACACCTACAAAGATCATTAATCACTTCCTTGTTTTTGTAAGGCATACCCTCCCGGCAGCATTGACACAGCCCAATGGCTTCATAAGATTGAAACCCTCTCTTAGTTCTTTTCCTACTTTAACACCTCCTGTTTCTTTCTATTCTTCTTAACTAGAGCAGCCTGCTCCTCCAAATTTTAAATCAAGTAGCTTTTCAAGGATTGGTCCTAAGCTCTCTTCCCTTTATAACTTATATTTTTTCTCTAAGCAGTCCTAGCTACTCCCATAAATGAAGATGCATTACCTTTTATTATAAAGGTAGTTTTTACCTTTCTACACACTAGAGAATTCATATCATTCATACTCAAATATTTCCTTTTCAGTGCATTCATTTATCACTTCATTAATTTACTCAAAAATATTTATCGAGATTCTACTGTTTTCTAGGCACCAATCTAAGTTTCAGTATGCAACAGGTTAAAGAGGAAAAAAAAGATCTGCCTTCATGGAATTTACATTTGAGTAGACAACATACATAACCAGCAAAACTTGTTATATAATATGATGGCAGAGTATAATAAACACCACAAAGAAAATGAAAGCATTTGAGAATGGCAGTGGTTGTGATGCATGTGAGCAGTAGGTGGGGGTGGGGTCGTGGAACATGGAGCAGACAGGTAATTACATTATAAATGAAAGAACCCTGGATGGCCCTGTGGGAAGGAGGACCACTTCACTGGAGAGAAAGGGAATTAGACTAAGGGTCAAGAAAATTCACAATTTATCTTGCCTCTCTCCTTCACATATATTTTGGTAAAGTCCTTTAGCCTCTCTGGGACAAATCCTTAGATGATTTCTGAGGAACCTTTCAGTTTTATGATTTTTATCACAGATCTTAGAAAAGATGGGGCAGAGACAAAAGAATAAATGAGAAATAGAATTATTAGTGGTTATTTATTTTCATCAATGAAGCTTTATTTAGATTACAGATCTTTTTATTAAGTTCAGCCATTCTCTCAGGAGTATTTATTGACCTCCCACTAATTTCCAGGCACTGGTCTAACTTCAAAGAATGCTGAGGTGAATGAGTTCACAGCCTTTATGTCAAGGGGCTCACAGCCTAGTTCACCATGTTCGGATCAGATTTTTCTCTGTTTGGAATCTGTCAAAGTCCCATTTTTGTCACATCTTCCAGGTCTTAAGTATCTCCTGCACAATATCTTCTGATACTCTAACAGAGACCCTTGACCAAGAAACCCCTGAATTTTTCATAAATAAATAAATAAATGACGAAGGCCATTTGGAAAAATTTTGAAAGAAACAGAGAAGGATAGCGTCCCTGATACTCCTTGTTAATTTTTTGAAAATTTGAACCCAATTATATAAAGATAAAATACAACGTCCTCCAATTCATTACAATCTCTGTTAACAGGTCATTTCAGGGTTTTAATCAAAGACCTACAATAAGTTATATGTGGAGGACCTAGACTAGAAAACAGATCAGAGAATTCGAGGGACAATAAACACAAGTCACACAGGAAAACCACCTGATAGATATTACTTGTGTTCAGCAATATCTGATTCTCCTTTCTTCAGGGCACAGAGAAGACTGAAGTTCTCAGCACCTTGCAATTGGTTGTGTCCATAAGACAGATTACAGCCAATAAGGTGCAAGGAGAAGTGATGTGTCTCATTGCCTTGCTGAAGCATCTAATTGCTAGTGTGGGACTCTACAGCATTTTCTTCCAGCCTTATCAGTTAAGGAGGCCATAAGTGCTAAATGGTGAAACGGTAGGATAATGGAGCTTTCATCAGCCTAGATCTCCTACTACATAGAGAACAGTTTCTCTAGAACTCTGCATAGAGGAAACAACATTTTTTTTGTTTAGTCACTGAGATTTGGAGGTTGTTTATTACCACAACATAACTTAGCCTATCCTTACTAACTTACTATCTATTCGAATGTCCTTTTTATCAAGTTAAAAAGAATTTGGGATCTTGGAGAACTGTGAGGGTACCCCAAAACAAAGGATCCATGTGATTTACACTCATCATTTTTAACACTAACTCCCAAGAAATCAACAGGCATTCTTACCTTTCTTTGTTATTTTCATGTGAAGCATCTGCTAATCTTTCCTGTTCTCACTAATCTTTCAATGTAAACATCTAGAGACTTTGGCTGCTTTGTCTTCTCCTGCTTTTCTTTTCTAAAAAAATTTATTTTATTTATAATAATTTTGAAAAATCAGTTTTAGGTTTACAATAAAATTGAGAGGAAGAAAGTAATATGCATTTTAAGGTTCCTCCATGTTTTTTCATGGCTTGATAGCTTGTTTCTTTTTAGGGCTGAATTCCAGTTTTTCTTCTGACGAGTAACATAGTAACCTGATGTTTATACTACAAAATTCAAGTCAGTACAGTTTGAGGTTCAGTATTATGTCCAACTTTACACAGAGAGGATTCATTCATTAATTTCAGCTGTTTTCACTGACCAGCTTTCTAAGTTCTGTCAAGTTCATCATTAGTCCCAAGGAAATCAATATCTTCCCTAGCTGGTTTTATTAGAGTTCAGATCTTTCTTATAACCTCTCCTTTCATGTGACACCCCACTTTCCCAATCCTTCATTCAGAAACCTTGAACCTCTCTTTTCTAGGCATTCAGTAGCTTCAAGCCCTCACATACTCTGTGTATGCAGCACTTGCTTTTTACTGATCGAACAGTTCGAACATTATCAGTTCTTTTTACAGTTCGAACATTATCAGTTCCCTTTCTCTCTTCTTTCTTATCTTGTTATGGTCCTTCACATGGTGCCAGATTTCTGCTTCAGACCTTAGAGACCCCATTTTTCTTATTCTATGGGGTTTTATTTTTTTCCAGTCAACTTCTACTAGATACAGGTATATATTCAAAATAACCATACTTGCTTGAGATTATTGTTTTAGTTAGAGGGCTACAAGTAGATATATGCACAAACAGGCATTTAGCTACCCACACTGGGGTCAAGTGACAGAAAAGAACATGATCCTTTCCTTCAGGACCCAGGTTTACTCTGAGTCATTAAACAAATTCTAGTATCCTCCTGAATGCGTTTACTGTTAGAGCCATCTTAAGAATTCTGATAAAGATGATTTAAAACATTTAATATTCTTGGCTCCCTGATTGAGAAGTCTTATCTTAAATATATTAATGCAACCGTAAATGAGGAACTCAAATATAGCTACTGTCATTCCCTGAGCCCTAACTTTTAATGAAGTAACAATTAATGTAAGGATAGATTGTCATCACAAAGCTCTGTTCATAACTGCTTAAGTTGAGTTTGTGGTCTGCTGATCGGCTGAGGGAAGTTAACTGAAAGTAATTATATACAGACAATTTGAAAACTGTAAAAAGTAAAATAAATGTGAAAAAGTAAGCCTCTGGCACAATGCAGTGAGTCTTATGGTAAGAGTAAAAAATGAAAACTTCTATGTCTATTTAACAACCTTTCCATGATATTATTTGCAAAAGATTATAAGCCAATTTTAGTATCTAAGCAGGAAAACCAACTTCTAGACTTCCTAAAATGTCTCTGTCCATTTCTGACCTACTCCTCTTCCCAAAAGGCATAAATTAAATCGAATATAAAAAGAATACTCATTCATTATCCAACTAGCATTTGTTTCTTGGATATAAACCAGGCAATGTGTTCAATATAAGGGATTAAGAAAAAAATCAAATACTTTCCTCTTAAGATGCTTAAAGTCCAGTAGGAAGACAGATATACAAAAAAAAAAAAATCATTACAATTAAGTATGTGAAAAAAATTCCAATATTAGAAACGCCAACAAAATATTATAAAGGAACATAAAGGGACAACTAATTCTGAGAAAGCTAGGAAGGCTTCACAGAGAAATTCACATTTTGGTTCATCAGACCAAGAAGGTGACAGAGGTGACAGGAAAAACAGATATCTGTGTGCAACACTTAGTTCTCACACACATGTACACAAAGTTTATTGACATAGCTTATTGAGTGTGTCAGTAATTTAAAGACTATCCATTGTAAGGTGCACAGGTGGGTAGATTTGTACTACATCAGACTGTGAAAATGTGCTCTGACTGCTGGCTGCTCAGGTTGCAGGCCTTGCACAAGAGCTTCTAGACCAGAGTGAGTAGCTAGTGTACAAATCTTAAAAGGTCAGAGTTGGCTGGGGCTTCAGTGATCTTCATATCTAGGTCCTCTATTTTACAAGGCAGCAACTGAGTCCCAGAGAGGGGGGTAGCTTGTCCAGTGACACTTATTAGTATAAACAAACAGTATAGAAATTCTACAAATAGTAAATAATGACACTGTTTACCGTAATAAGTTGACAAATGCACGTCCCTTTAGGGATCAGCAAAAATATGATTTAAAAAGCTGCTCCTCAGATACAAAATAATATGTTTTGCTTTGTTTTAAATCTGTTTTCTTCTTTTACAAGCACTCCTCAACTATAAATGTTCAAAATTATTAATCTTATTTGGAATCCCTTTGCATCTTCTTTGGTAAAAAGTAGCAATCACATAATGATTATGTTCTCCCCAGCAGAAATGTAGCAGAAAGTTTCTTTATCCTAAATTTGGTTGCAAGTAAGGAAATGAAAAATTTGAAAATCTAAACTCTAAACTGGTTTTTCCTTTCTTCTTTAAAATTTTATTTCTGAATTTTATTTATTTTTTATACTTAGTTATCTTATTTTATGCATATTAATGTATATATGTCAATCCCAAACTCCCAATTCATCCCACCACCACTCCCCAAACTGTTTTTTTCTGAAATGTTGCTGCTTCCAAAAACAGCCTTCATCTATTTTGTTTTCTTAGTGGCAGGAACAGCAATGTTTACCTAGTATTCTTTCTTGGGAGATAAAATGATATAGGTTACAATATGGTGGGGGCAGGGGGAGAGAGAGAGAGGGAGAAAAAGAGAGATTAGTAATTTCCTTATGAATAAGTGGGGATATCTGGGATATCACATAGTTTGGGGGAGTGAATCCCAGGAATCTGAGCTGGATAAAGCATTTAGAAGTTTCTACTCTGTGTCATGAGAATAGAAAGCCACGTTCAGGACTGAAGAAGCCAAAACAAAGCCAGGTAGGCAAAGTCAAGTCTTACAGGAGCAGGGCAAAGAGGCAGAACCATTGTGGGGAAAAGGGCAAATGTAGCAACCAAGAACAAGTGATATCCATTGGAGCATAAAACATCAGTGAGCTAAATCTCATCTCCAGTGGCTTACAAAGTTTACTTTGAACCCTGACTATGGATATAGAGGAAGATGTGAAGAATGGAGCAGATTATGCCAATACGCTTGATGTTGACAATGTGAACTAGAGAGGCCTTTGAAACCTTTTAGTATAGATGAGATTTCTGTAAGAAGGAAGGTTTCGGAAGCATCAGGATTTGGGATATTTTACTTGATAAGGAAAACATTTTCCCTTATAATTCTTCAGTTTAAGAATAGTAAAATGTGGTCTTGGTATTCAAAAAAAGTTTTTTTAATGCAGAGAAATAGCTGCCATCGTACATAATCCATGGGATTCCAGGAGATCAAGTTAAAACAAAGCTTTGTGCCTGAAGTAAGCACTCAGGAAGTGCCGACTAAATTGGCAACCCAGGTATCAGAGCCAGAAGAGATACACTCAATATTTAGAGAAAGTATTAAAATAAAATTCTTACTTGGATAAGTATCAAAGTAAAATGAATAGAGGTCTTTGAATGTGTAAAGATTGCTAAGGTGTGGGAAAAAGGGAATTTCTCTGAGCATATTAAAGTAAGGATATTAGAATTTCCTAAGGGTAAAACAGTAATTTGATGAGCATTTTTGTAAAAGCAATTCTAAGCCTTAATAAAATGTATTTAAGGTGCAGGGATGCTGATAATTCTGGTGTACAAGGTGCTTTAGGGATGAAGAGAAGATTATCAGGAAAACTAAGTGGTTTCATTATTACCAACTTCACTGAAATTGTTAGATTCCCACACCTAATTTATTCTTCGAGGCAAATAGGTCAGAGGGATTAGGGATGCTAGCAGTATTCTCACAGGCTTTTCCCAATCTCCTGACATACCATACATGTGAAAAATAGCCAAAAATAAATAAATACATAAATAAGAAAATAATCATTTTACTTAGATACATCCCCTGGAGTTGGAAGAGTGATGCTACCGAAATGATGGATAAAATATATAAGGATAAAATATATAATTTATGGATTCAGATGCTACCATGCCCAACATTACTAGTGCTATCTGCAAAATGAAAGCAAAACCCCATACTAAATTTGACAGCTGACTTAAGAATAACCTCTGGAGATAAAAAGCACACAGGAAATTTCCATATGCTTATGAGTGGAAGAGGGGGTGTGAACTCAGAACCTGCTGGTATGTCCACTGAGGTTTTGTAAATTCTGTCCTACACCAGCAGTTCTTACTATGATGGGAATGTGAATGAATTAAGGAGGCAAGGAACATAAAACAAGCTCACTTTGCAGTACTTCCCAGACTCTCTTTCAGTAACTATTTTTGTTGTCTTAACAAAGGCATTTGATCTTGGCACCACATCTTAAGAGATGGATGATTTTTCAACAATTGGATGATTAGATCTAAAGTCTTAATCCACTGGAAAAAATTTTTTTTGTTGTACATGTGTAGATAAAATCCAACATATTTGCCATCTCAATT
The DNA here is from genome assembly GCF_949987515.2 of Delphinus delphis. Lineage (NCBI taxonomy): Eukaryota > Metazoa > Chordata > Mammalia > Artiodactyla > Delphinidae > Delphinus > Delphinus delphis. The sequence continues at coordinate 89,828,920 of NC_082684.1, forward strand.
AATACCTCTTTCTCTCTGTATACATGTATACATCTTCTTAGGATTATCCACGAGATACTGAAATTACACCACACAGTTATATTAAAGGTTTCCTTGGGGAGACCTTCAAGATGGCAGAGGAGTAAGACGTGGAGATCACTTCCCCCCCATAAATACATCAAAAATACATCTACATGTGGAACAACTCCTACAGAACACATACTGAATGCTGGCAGAAGACCTCAGACTTCCCAAAAGGCAAGAAAATCCCAACATACTTGGGTAGGGTAAAAGAAAAAACAAAGGCAAAAGAATAAGGATGGGACTGTACTTCTGAGAGTGAGGTGTGAAGGAGGAAGAGTTTCCACACACTAGGGGGCCCCTTCACTGGTGGGGATGGGGGGTGCATGGGGGGGGAAGCTTCGGAGCCATGTAGGAGAGCGCAGCAACAGGGGTGCAGAGGGCAAAGTAAAGAGATTCCCACACAAAGGATAGGTGCCGACCATCACTCACCAGCCTGAGAGGCTTGTCTGCTCACCCACCGGGGCGGGTGGGGGCTGAGAGCTGAGGCTTGGGCTTTGGAGGTCAGACCTCAGGGAGAGGACTGGGGTTGGCTGCATGAAGACAACCTGAAGGGGGCTAGTGTGCCACAGCTAGCCGGGACGGAGTCCACGAAAACGTCTGGACCTGCCAGAGAGGCAAGAGACCTTTGTTTCAGGGTACGTGAGGAGAGAGGATACCTTCCCAGTGTGCCCACAGAAGGCAGAGCACTGCCTAAGTGAGCTCCAGGGACAGGCACGAGACACGGCTATCAGCTCGGACACCAGAGACAGGCATGAACCGCTAATGTTCTGCCGCTGCCACCAAGAATGCTGTTTGCAAGCACAGGCCACTATCCATACTCCTGGGAGCCTACGCAGCACGCCACTGCCAGGGTCCCAGAATCCAGGGACAACTTCCCCGGGAGAACACACAGCGTGCCTTAGGCTGCTGTAACTTCATGCTGGCCTCTGCCGCCTCAGGCTTGCCCTGTATTCCAATTATGACTAACATACCCTTCCCTCCCCCCAACCTGAGTGAACAAGACAGCCCTAATCAGCTGCTGCTTTAACCCCCTCCCGTCTGGGTGAGGAACAGACTCCTGAGGGTGGCCTACATGTAGATGCGGGGCCAAAACCAAAGCTGAATCCCAGGAGCTATGGGAACAAAGAAGAGAAAGGGAAATTTCTCTGTGAAGCCTCAGGAGCAGCAGATTAAATTCCCACAATCAACTTGATAAACCCTGCATCTGAAGAATACAGACAACAAATGTTCCCAAGATGGAGGTGGTGGACTTTGGTAACAACTGTAGACTTGCGATTGCTTTCTGCATCTAATTAGTTTCTGGTTTTATGTTTTTCTTAGTATAATATTTAGTGCTTATTATCATTGGTGGATTTGTTTATTTTGGTTGCTCTCTTCCTTTATTCTTACATATATATATATATTTTTTCCTTTTCTCCTTTTGTGTGTATGTGATATATATATATATATATATATATATATATATATATATATATATATATATATATATTTCTTTTTTTTTCTTTTCTCTTTCTGTGAGTGTGTATGCTTCTTTGTGTGATTTTGTCTGTATAGGTTTACTTTCACCACTTGTCCTAGGGTTCTGTCTGTTTTTTTTTTTTTTTTTTTGTTTTGTTCTTTTCCCTCTCTTCCTTTTCTTCTGAGCCCTGTACCTGGCAGGGTCCTGGTGCTCCGGCCAGGTGTTGGGCCTGAGCCTCCAAGGTAGGAGGGCCGAGTCCAGGACACTGGAGCACCAGAAACCTCCCAGCCCCACGTAATATCAATTGGCAAGAGCTCTCCCAGAGATCATCGTCTCAACAGTAAGATGCAGCTCCACCCAATGGCCAATAGCTCCAGTGCTGGATGCCCAATGACAAACAACAGCAAGACAGGAACACAACCCCACCCATTAGCAGAGAGGTTGCCTAAAGTCATACTAAGTTCCCAGGACGAGGCGCTGTCCACAGGACGAGGCCCTGTCCACCAGAAGAACAAGATACAGCCCCGCCCACCAGAACACAGGCACCAATCCTCTCCACCAGGAAGCCTACACAAGCCACTGAACCAACCTCACCCACTGGTGGCAGACACCAAAAACAATGGGAACTACGAACATGCAGCCTGTGAAAAGGAGACCCCAAAAACTCTAACTCAAAGAATGTGAGAAAACAGAGAAATATGTAGCAGATGAAGGAGCAAGGGAAAACCCCACCAGACCAAACAAATAAAGAGGAAATAGGCAGTCTACCTGAAAAAGAATTCAGAGAAATGATAAAGATGATTCAAAGTCTCAGAAATAGAATGGAGAAAATACGAGAAACGTTTAACAAGGAACTAGAAGAACTAAAGAGGAAATAAACAATGATGAACAAAATAATAAATCAAATTAAAAATATTCTAGAAGGAATCAGTAGCAGAATAACTGAGGCAGAAGAACAGATAAGTGACCTGGAAGACAAAATAGACGAAATAACTGCCACAGAGCAGAATAAAGAAGAAAAGAATGAAAAGAATAGAGAACAGTCTCAGAGACCACTAGCAAAACATAAAACACACCAACGTTCGAATTATAGGGGACCCAGAAGAAGAGAAAAAGAAAGGGTCTGAGAAAATATTTGAAGAGATTATAGTTGACAACTTCCCTAACAAGGGAAAGGAAATAGTTAATTAAGTCCAGGAAGTACAGAGAGTCCCATAAAGGAAAAATCCAAGGAGAAACACACCAAGACACATATTAATGAAACTGTCAAAACTTAAATTCAAAGAAAAAATATTAAAAGCAGCAAGGGAAAAGCAACAAATAAAATACAAGGGAATCCCCATAAAGTTAAAAGCTGACCTTTCAGCAGAAACTCTCCAAGCCAGAAGGGAGTGGCAGGACATATTTAAAGTGATGAAAGGGAAAAACCTACAACCAAGATTACTCTACCCAGCAAGGATCTCATTCAGATTCGATGGAGAAATTAAAATCTTTACAGACAAGCAAAAGCTAAGAGAATTCAGCAACACCAAACCAGCTTTACAACAAATGCTAAAGGAACTTCTCTAGGCAGGAAACACAACAGAATGAAAAGACCTACTATAACTAACCAAAAACAATTAAGAAAATGGTAATAGGAACATACATATCAATAATTATCTTAAATGTAAATGGATTAAATGCTCCAACCAAATGACACGGACTGGCTGAATGGATACAAAAACAAGACCCATATACATGCTGTATACAAGAGACCCACTTCAGACTGAGGGACACATACAGACTGAAAGTGAGGGGATGGAAAAAGATATTCCATGCAAATGGAAATCAAAAGAAAGCTGGAGTAGCAATTCTCACATCAGACAAAATAGACTTTAAAGTAAAGACTATTACAAGAGACAAAGAAGGACACTACATAATGATCAAGGGATCAATCCAAGGTGAAGATACAACAATTGTAAATATTTATGCACCCAATATAGGAGCACCTCAATACATAAGGCAAATGCTAACAGCCATAAAAGGGGAAATCAACAGTAACACAATAATATTAGGGGACTTTAATACTCCATTTTGACCAATGGACAGATCAACCAAAATGAAAATAAATTAGCAAACACAAGCTTTAAGAGACATATTAGACCAGATATACGTAATTGATATTTATAGGACATTCCATCCAAAAACAACAGAATACACTTTCTTCTCAAGTGCTCATGGAACATTCTCCAGATAGATCATATCTTGGGTCACAAATCAAGCCTCAGGAAATATAAGAAAATTGAAATCGTATCAAATATCTTTTCTGACCACAATGCTATGAGACTGGAAATCATTATAGAAAAACATCTGTAAAAAATACAAACACACGGAGGCTAAACAACACACTACTTAATAACCAAGAGATCACTGAAGAAATCAAAGAAGAAATCAAAAACTACCTAGAAACAAATGACAATGAAAACATGATGACCCAAAACCGATGGGATGCAACCAAAGCAGTTCTAAGAGGGAAGTTTATAGCAATACAATCCTACCTCAAGAAACAACAAATCTCTCAAACAAACAACCTAACCTTACACCTAAAGCAATTAGAGAAAGAAGAACCAAAAAAAAAAAAAAAAAAAAAAACCCCAAGATAGCAGAAGGAAAGAAATCATAGAGATCAGATCAGAAATAAATGAAAAAGAAAAAAAGCAAACAATAGCAAAGATCAATAAAACTAAAGCCTGGTTCTTTGAGAAGATAAACAAAATTGATAAATCATTAGCCAGACTCATCAAGAAAAAAAAGAGATAAGACTCAAATCAACAGAATTAGAAATGAAAAAGGAGAAGTAACAACTCACACTGCAGAAATACAAAGGATCATGAGAGACTACTACAAGCAACTATATGCCAATAAAATGGAGAACCTGGAAGAAATGGACAAATTCTTAGAAAAGTAAAAATTTCCAAGACTAAACCAGGAAGAAATAGAAAATATAAATAGACCAATTTCAAGCACTGAAACTGAAACTGTGATTAAAAATTTTCCAGCAAACAAAAGCCCAGGACCAGATGGCTTAACAGGTGAATCCTATCAAACATTTAGAGAAGAGCTAACACCTATCCTTCTCAAACTCTTGCCAAATATAGCAGAGGGAGGAACAATCCCAAACTCATTCTATGAGGCCACCATCCCCCTGATACCCAAAACAGACAACGATGTCACAGAAAAAGAAAACTAGAGACTAATATCACTGATGAACATAGACACAAAAATCCTCAAAATACTAGCAAACAGAATCCAACAGCACATTAAAAGGATCATACACCATGATCAAGTGGGGTTTATCCAAGGAATGCAAGGTCTTCAATATATGCAAAAAAATCAATGTGATACACCATATTAACCAACTGAAGGATAAAAACCATGTGATAATCTCAGTAGATGTAGAAAAAGCTTTTGAAAAAATTCAACACCAATTTATGATAAAAACTCTCCAGAAAGTGGGCATAGACGGAACCTACCTCAACATAATAAAGGCCATATATGATAAACCCACAGTCAACATCATTCTCAATGGTGAAACACTGAAACCATTTCCTCTAAGATCAGGAACAAGACAAGGTTGTCCCCTCTCACTGCTATTATTCAACATAGTTTTGGAAGTTTTAGCCACAGTAATCAGAGAAGAAAAAGAAATAAAAGGAATACAAATTGGAAAAGAAGAAGTAAAACCATCACTGTTTGCAGATGACATGATACTATACATACAGAATCCTAAAAATGCTACCAGAAAACTACTAGAGCTAATCAGTGAATTTGGTAAAGTAGCAAGATACAAAATTAATGCACAGAAATCTCTTGCTCTCCTATACACTGACAATGAAAAATCTGAAAGAGAATTAAGGAAACCCTCCCATTTACCAGTGTAACAAAAAGAATAAAATACCTAGGAAAATACCTTTCTAAAGAGACAAAACACTTGTATGCAGAAAACTATAACACTCATGAAAGAAATTAAAGATGATACAAACACATGGAGAGATAGACCATGTTCTTGGATTGGAAGAATCAACATTGTGAAAATGACTATACTTACTACCCAAAGCAATCTACAGATTCAATGCAATCCCTATCAAACTACCAATGGCATTTTTCACAGAAGTAGAACAAACAATTTTACAATTTGTATGGAAACGCAAAAGACCCTGAATAGCCAAAGCAATCTTGAGAAAGAAAAATTGAGCTGGAGGAACCAGGCTCCCTGATTTCAGACTATACTTCAAAGCTACAGTAATCAACACAATATGGTACTGGCACAAAAACAGAAATATAGGTCAATGTAACAGGATAGAAAGTCCAGAGATAAACCCACGCACATATGGTCACCTTATCTTTGACAAAGGAGGCATGAATATGCAATGGAGAACAGACAGCCTCTTCAATAATTGGTTCTGGGAAAACTGGAGAGCTATATGTAAAGAATGAAATTAGAACACTTCCTAACACCATACACAAAAATAAACTCAAAATGGATTAAAGACCTAAATGGAAGGTCAGACACTATAAAACTCTTAGAGGAAAACATATGAAGAACACTATGACATAAATCACAGCAAGATCCTTTTTGATCCACCCCCTAGAGAAATGGAAATAAAAACAAAATTAGCAAATGGTACCTAATGAAACTTAAAAGCTTTTGCACAGCAAAGGAAACCATAAACAAGACAAAAAGACAACCCTAAGAATGGAAGAAAATATTTGCAAACAAAGCAACTGACAAGGGATTAATCTCCAAAATATACAAGCAGCTTATGCAGCTCAATATTAAAAAAAAAAGATGTGATCCAAAAATAGGCAGAAGACCTAAATAGACATTTCTCCAGAGAAGATATGCAGATTGCAAACAAACAGATGAAAGTATGCTCAGTATCACTAATCATTAGAGAAATGCAAATCAAAACCACAATGATGTACCATCTCACATCGGTCAGAATGGCAATCATGAAAATATGTACAAACAGTAAATGCTGGAGAGGATGTGGAGAAAAGGGAACCCTCCTGCACTGTTGGTGGGAATGTAAATTGATACAGCCACTATGGAGAACAGTACGGAGGTTCCTTAAAAAACTAAAAGTAGAATTACCATATGACCCAGCAATCCCACTACTGGGCACATACACTGTGAAAACCATAATTCAAAAAGGACATGTACCAGAATGTTCATTTCAGCACTATTTACAATAGGCAGGACATGGAAGCAACCTAAGTGTCCATCAACAGATGAATGGATAAAGAAGATGTAGCACATATATACAATGGAATATTACTCAGCCATAAAAAGAAACAAAATTGAGTTATTTGTAGTGAGGTGGATGGACCTAGAGTCTGTCATACAGAGTGAAGTAAGTCAGAAAGAGGAAAACAAATACCATATGCTAACATATATATATGGAATCTAAGAAGAAAGAAATGGTTCTGAAGAACCTAGGGGCAGGACAGGAATAAAGATGCAGGGGTAGATCATGGTCTTGAGGACATGGGGAGGGGGAAGCGTAAGCTGGGACGAAGTGAGAGAGTAGCATTGACATATATACACTACCAAATGTAAAATAGATAGCTAGTGGGAAGCAGCTGCATAACACAGGGAGATCAGCTCGGTGCTTTGTGACCACCTAGAGGGGTGGGATGGGGAGGGTGGGAGGGAGGCCCAAAAGGGAGGGGATATGGGATATATGTATACATATAACTGATTCACTTTGTTATACAGCAGAAACTAACACACCATTGTAAAGCAATTATACTCCAATAAAGATATCCAAAAATATAATTAAAAAGAAAAGGTTTGCCCTAAGTGTCTTGCTTTATGCAAACCAGATCGAAGATTAAATTCTAATGCAAAACACTTGCAAGTATTTATAGTAAAATTTCTATTTTCTTTTTCCTTAATTGTATATGTTAATCTATTTTCAGATTGGACCAGATGAAGTAAACTGAGTTATCAACCTGACTGAGGACCGTGTTTTTTCCTATGAAAGCCAGCCAACTAGATTTTGAAAAGACATTCTCTGTGGTTCATTATGGGGAGGGGTGGAATGATGTGTGGAACCTCTATTATCTGTTCTGGATTATGTCAAGGATTAGAAATAGATTATTGTCACCTTAACTTTGACTATATAAGTTTTTTTGTTTGAACCACAACCCTAACATTATTAAAATGTGGCTTTTGTATTTCATTAAGAGCTAAGCAATTAGGTTTGCATTTTTGATGCACCATAATTGTAATAGTGTGACATTGTTCTAATGATAATGTTCATTGATCATTCATAATGCAACTACTCGCACCATGAATCAAGTATAAATCAACACCTTTTTTATTTTACTTGCAGTAAAGCACTTTATTTTCAGATTGATACTTTGTACTCAGTTTAATCATCAGCTGTCAGAATTTTTTTGGTTTAATTTCCATATGCTTTTCTTATCACAGATCTTTAAACCCTTATGAAAAGTGTTTTAGGAATAAACCAAATACCATGGCAGGAGAACAAGGCGAGGTTTTAGCATTATTAATAAAGAAGTCTATTTAATTGCTGAGTAAAAAATTTGACATTCCAGCATAGGACAGACTGCACATCAGTGAAATCCTTGGTTTTACAGAGGGAATAGAGGTGCAATATATCACCTTCTAATAGCATCAGAATAAGTAGACACATGGCTATTTGACCTCAATAACTATGAGGTTATTTGTGGTCCAACCCACTCTCTGAATTCCGTGGCTGATATAGATACTGTCCCTAGAATCTATTCAGATACCTTTCCAAATTTCTAAATTTCTAAAATAAAAGTATAACTGCTGTGGTTTTATATAGTGTCAACTGCTCTAAGTTAGAAGTATGATTTCCAGAATTTCTTGTCCTGTACGGTTCTGGGTTAAGATGCGTCATAGGAGAAATTTGTGCAAGATTTGAGATGAGGAAGAAAATTAGCAGTCATTATGTTCTGAAGGTTAGGATAGCATGACAGGTGCATATTGTCACTGACCTGCTATCTCGCCTGATTGAGGGAAAGCACTTTGGCCTGGAGCTCTTCCAGGTTCTTTCTCACCACATTCAGCTTCTCTGAGTCCTACACTAGGTGCATGTCCAGGTTAGTGGAAAAGGGTACCAGCTTCTTTGGCAAAACACCACATAACTGAGACTGGATACAGGCATGGGTTTTATTCTGTCCTCCCGATTTCCAGTTTGTTGTCACTCTCCTTTGCTTCATGCCTAGGTTTTCTTTCCACTGCCAAGCATGCTGATCAACAGAAGCTTCAGGTCCAACACCAGAAGCAACAAGAGCTTTCGTAGACTTCTGTATCACCTTCCACAGTGTGTACTGTCTAATCTCTATATAGACTCTTTTTTCCACATAACTCCTAATGGTTCTGCTTCCCAGATCAAACCCTTACTGGTAGAATAACAGAAGCTAAATTCTAGGCCAGTGATCCCCTTTCAGCTGATAATTGGAGAAGAAGCATGAGTTATGCATTCTTTTCTCCAAGACTTTGCAGCATATGTTGACATGTTTCTATGAACAGAGGAGAACTTTAATTTTTATCTGTGTGTACATGTGGCCTTTTGAAAACACAGAAAGCAGTCTTACCATCCAGAATATTTATGGAAATGAAGCCCTAGAACCTTTGTTCATTATGGTTGGAGTCTATGTTGCCCTCAGAACATTGTCTTTGCTGTTCTAAATATGAAGAGCGCATACGTTGCTGTGTAATGAGGGATCCTTTTCCTCTGCCAGTCTGTTCCCATTGTCACCAAACTAGGAAGAGAAGAGGGAAAAGCCCAGAACTTGGGTAATTATTAAGGGGTTTATCTCTTCATGGAAGCTGTCTTTCTTCTCTTGGCATCTTATTCTTTCTGGCTTTTCTACTCCCTAAGATTAGCAACCCTCTTGAGAATAGAGTTAATCTCCTCAAGAAACTTCCATCTCTCCTATGTTTACTCATTAAATTTGACTCTCCTGTTGATAATTTTGATTTAATTTCAAGTTTAATGTTATTTAAAAGCAGGTTCTATGATGGTAGGGAGACAGCCTGGTAGTGCTCAAGGAAGTTCTACAGAAATCTCATCTCATCCAACCTTGTGGATTTTTTGACCTAGAAGATGAATAAATCAGATTGTTGCATGCTCTAGACTCTGTGTATGGAAGGGAAAATGGTGACCAGCATTCTCTGGGAAGGGTTTAAAACTGGAATAGTCTCATCCAATGGGACTGGACCAATGCCAAAAGGACATACTTGGGGACGGATTATGGAAGGAAGCTAAGGCAGGTGGCTGGAAGGTGGCATCTTGTGAGTTCAGAACCAGACATCTCCAGTATTGTTTGCATTTCTCTCAGGAGTAATAAGATCTCCCAAAACACAGTAAGATGCATCATATTTGGGAGTAAAAGTAAAGGCAAAAGGTGAAGAGTTTGATGATGATGATGTTTATTGTTCATTCATAATACAACTAGATCACCCACAGGCAGCTAGCCCTATAGGTACCTTGAGAGGAGATGTAGAACTCCAGTTAATCAGACTCTTATTAGGAGACAAGATTTCAGTTTCTGGAGGGAGGATAGGGAAAAGAAGGTAAAAACTTCTTCTGAAAAACCAATTCAGAACCCAGTTACAGAGGAACCCTGTTATTTATGCATTTACTAAATGCTTATTGAGTGTACAGCATATTCTTTATCCTAGATGAGGCACTAGGGATGCAATAATTTTCAAAACTGCATTTCCTGGAACTAGTGCTTTTGCATTAGTGGCATTCTTTGAAAAATAATTCTGTGTGCAAATATTTATTATTACTATCATTTTCTACAGAACTGTTGAGAGCATTTATACTGCTAACGTACTTTTCCAAGAGAGGTATATAGTAGGTTGCATTTTCCACACACAGCCTGTTTAATGGTGCATTCTTTAGGAAATGTTGGAGTCATGCATAAATACTATCCTTGCCTTAGAAGACCTCACAGTCTATTGACAGCTAATAGTGAGAAAAGTGATCAACGTAGGTAAATAGAACACTGGAGCGATAGAAATGGAAAGTAAAGAGAAGAAACTGTGCTGATGCTTCTCCATTTGCTCTTTTGGTTTCATTATTTACCCTTCTATGTCTGCTGTGTCCCAGGGAGGTGATGGCTGTGGACAGCATTATTTGGGCTCTCCTGCCCTCTATTTTCCAATTGGGATCAGTCAACAAAAGATCTCAGCAGAACATCAGAGGGCATGAAGATAGAAAGATTAGTATATTATTTCTGCCTCCACTTACTCCCTCCCTCTACCCAGGCAGGGGGATTTTGGCAGCAGCTGCTTTCTCCTGATGAAGGCTACAGAACATGTCAAGCAGCCTCCCAAATATGCCAGTATGTCTCAATTGATTCAGGATACGGATTCCTCTATTCATTCAGGTCTAGGGTGGTAACAACTTCCACTTGCTGTTAGTTCCTGTGTGCTTCACCATCTGCTGTTCATCCTTTAACCCTGCTCACACCTCTGTATAAAGTATTGTAATTAAACTATCTTTAATTAACTTCTGAATGAATCATCTATACTGTGTCAAGACTCTCAGTGAAAAGGGAACTAATATTTTTGAGCGTCTATTATGTCCCAAACATTTTAATACACGTTACTTTAGTTATCACAAATGCCCTCCAAAGTATGAATTATCAGCTCCATTTTATAGGATAAAAAAATAAAAGAGAATCAAGACCCCCTCAAAATTAAGTAACTTGTTTAAGGTCACACTTCTAAAGTTAGTAGACCTGAGACTTGAGCCCAGCTGTTCAAAACCCATATGCTTTTTATCACACTATATTATTAAGAAAAAAGGACCAATTATTGGAAATAAGTCAAAAGAGCAGAAAGAAATCAGCAACAAGATCTGCTTCATACTGAACTGACTAAATAATGAAGTGATTTGATTATGGAACTTCAGGATCAGGGCAACTGGATTGAGTGCAAAGAGAGGAGGAAAACAGAGGCCAGGGACAAGGCAGCCTCTTTCAGAAGTGAATGTGGTTTTTTCTCCAATCACAAAGGTATGCAGACACAAGTACACTCAGTGTGTACGTTGTCATAAAGTCATAGCCTGCCACAATGAAGGAGGCTTGGATTCTTTTAGAGCTATGTGTATCTGGGAAAGTCTCTTAATTGCTCTCTATTCCTGCACCCTTAAAAAAATAAGATTAGGCAAGCAATGTCACCTATAGTTAATAATACTGTATTGTACACTTGAAATTTGCTAAGAGGGTGGATCCTAAGTGTTTTCACCGCAAAAAAAGAAGAAAATGATAACTATGGGAGGTGATGTATATGTTAACTAGCTTGATTGTGGTGATTACTTCACAGTGTATATGCATATCAAAACACCAAGTTGTACGCTTTAAATATATACAATTTTTATTTGTCAATTATACCTCAATAAAGCTGGGGAAAAATAAGATTAGGAACAACAACAACAAAAACTTACTTGTGTTATTTTGTGCCGTGGGGGCCATAGATAAAGTATTGCTGTTTTCTCCAACTTTAGGGAACCATTAGTGGATTTAGGTCATTTGCTGCCTATTTGAACCTCAAGCCCCACACAAATGTGATAAAGCTAGATGGCTAATAAAATATTTTTTATTTCTTAATATATTTCTTAGCATATAAAATCCCTTAGTGTTCTAACCCTCTATAAAAACCTACAGCATCTGAAAAAACAATTAGGGCATTACACATCCAGACATCTGCAAAGAAAATTTAAAAGTTATCAGATAAATGAAATTCAGTAACAAAGCACAAAAACATCAACTGACATTTGCAAGAATTTCGAAAGCTAGCAATTTATTTCTCTGCAGCTAAGTCTAGAATGGGTTTCCTAAAAGGACTGTCCAGTCTCTGAAAGGGCTAAAGTGGGACACACAAAGGACAGCTGGAAGACCTGATGACAAGACCTGATGACAATGGCTAACATAAAAAAACAAACATAGCCCCAAACTATGCACTTTCTATAAACCTGAGAGAATGAAGATGAAAGGAGATTTAATCAATCTAAACAATACTTTTTGCTCATTCTCACATCAGTTACTTGTTTTGCCTAAGTATGTTATTTTGCCCTTGATTTTGCTGGAAATATTTTTACCAAAAAGAATGGATCTCATAGTGGTGACAGAGTATTTCTTAACACAAAGAAGTTTTTGCCTGCAGGGCCTATATCACATGGATCAAAGATTTTTTATTACAATACATACAGTTAGGACTATAGCTGTGATGTTTTTGTGTGATATCTAGATTCTGTAATGAAACACAGCAGAAAGAATGTGAACTTTAGGTAAAAAAATGCAATATTCCTGAAATCTGTGTAGGATCTTTCTAACTCCTGGTATTATGATTAATTTTCTCTGGGAGGCAGCTGCTGTTCAGAGACATTCTTTTGATGGAGAATATCTGGTGATGCCAGTCAGAATAGCTGCAAAAATGATGATACCTATATCCTTTCTAAACTGGGTTTGTCTGATGAATCGTGAGAAATTTTAGAGCTACAAACAAGTGGGACCCAGAGTAGAATTTGTGTGTGTGTGTGTGTGTGTGTGTGTTATTTTTCCAACTTTTGAACTGATGTAAATTTGGGAGGCCAAACTTATTATTCTCCACAAGTGGAAAAATGACCAATAAAATATGAAAAAAATGGGGTGTAGTGTCAGAAAATCTGGTGTGAAGCAAAGCTCTACTGTTTTTCTGACAGTGGATTTGGGGCAAGTTACTCTACTTCTTTGAGTAACAATATTCCTGATTGAGTGATGTCAATCATAATAACATCTATTTCACAGGTAGTCATAAGAATCAACTAAAATGATATACACGGAAGTGATTAGAGACATCTACTTCTTGGAGTCAGGCAGTCTATAGAATCTTACCAACTTTCTCCCTGAGAACGAATAAACAAAATGGATAAAATATTTTAAACTCAATTTTAAAATATATAGTAAAGGGTTGGTTATTAGAAATGGAATATCAGAAGTCAAAAAATCAGTAAAACTAGGAACTTAGAAGGAGTAGCAAAAGACTGGATTTTAGTTCCATCCTGAAGACATTTTCCAAATCTGAATGAACTTAATATTGAGTTTTCATGGCCTCACAAAAGACACAAGACAAAGCCTAAAACCAGCTTCAGGTAGGAAATCTAACAGGGGGTCCCCTCCTACCTTGGCATTAGGCTAGAACCTCCAAAAGCTAATCCTTGGTATAAGGGCATCTAGAAATGAACCTGCCTTTCTTCCCAGGAAACTATTTAGAGAAAATCCCTTTTCTGAATCCATGATTTGGGGAGTAAGGAAAACAGTATTTCCTCTGGAAACCTACAACTGTAAGTATGTTTCACATAGATTTGTATACCAAATTTACGTTATTTTGCTGGTTTGAAATGTAGAAGTTTTCATGTCAAAAATCCCTTAAGTTGGGCTACCCTGGTGGCACAGTGGTTGAGACTACGCCTGCTGATGCAGGGGACACGGGTTCATGCCCCGGTCCGGGAAGATCCCACGTGCTGCGAAGAGGCTGGGCCCGTGAGCCATGGCCGCTGCGTCTGCGCATCTGGAGCCTGTGCTCCGCAACGGGAGAGGCCACAACAGTGAGAGGCCCACGTACCGCAAAAAAAAAAAAAAAAAAAAAAAAAAAAAAATCACTTAAGTAGTAGTAATCCAGAGATGTAGTAGAACTAAATGGAAATCATTTCTGGAGAGACCAACCTTCAGTCTAGCTCTCAAAAGAAGGTAAGTTTATAGTCAAAAATCATTAAATGGGTAGGTTAGGTGGACTCCATGATCAAAATCCAGCAGGCACAAAAAACCTGACAGAGGCAGACTCACAAAAAGTTCAAATATTGAAATTATTACACAAAATATATAATAAGCATGTTGAATATGTCTAAAGGTAAAAGAGATTAAAATTAAGTAAAGAGTCTTCTGTTTCTATGATGGGGTAACTTGTATTTAACTAATCTTCTTGTCCAAAACAAGCATTAAAGTTGAACAAAATACAGAAAACAACTACTTGGAAGCATAATAGAGCAAAGAAGATAGCCAAGACTTGAAGGTATAAGATTCTGGAAAGAGAGAAAGTGCTCTGAGGTGAATACTAGTCTCCACTCTTTTCTTCTCAGAACATTGGCCAATACACAACTAGTTTCATAGAAGCCAGACAGAAAGCAGTGACCTAAAGGGAGTTACACTGGGATGAAGATGCAAAAACTGGACCTTAAGCTAGAACTTGAGGGTCAAGATCCCAGAAAAAAAGGAACCACAAAGAAAGGACCCCCCCATTTACTCATGCAATTTCCCCTTTAGACATTAATCAACTCCCATATTGAACATGCACAATGTAACACAGTGAACCAAGTAGTTCCTTCTAGTCCTCATTTGATGATAATTTTTATCATGAATGGGTATAGAATTTTTCTATTTAGAAAATTGCATGTTTATTTTTTTCTTATTAAATCTCTTAATATGGTACTTTATATTGTTTCATTTTTCAAGTGTTAAAATAATCTTGCAATCCTAGGCTATACCATATTTGATCATGTATAATTGTTTTTATATATTACTAGATTTGTTTTGCTTTTATTTTGTTAAAAATTTTTTATGCCTATATTTATTAGTGAAATAGTGATTTTCATTACTTATAATGTCTTTGGTTTTATTATTACTGCTGTACTCATAAAAGGTGTCAGAAGGATTCCCTGCTGTTTTCTTTTCTGGAAGAACTTGTGTAGAGTCGGTATTATTTGTTCCTTAAATGTTTGATAGAGTTCACCAGTGAAATATTCTTTGTGGAATCACTTTAACCACACTTCAATTGTTTTAAATAGATACAGGGCTATCCAGTATACCTACTTTTTTTTTTTTTTTTTGCAGTATGCGGGCCTCTCACTGTTGCTGCCTCTCCGGTTGCAGAGCACAGGCTCCAGACGCCCAGGCTCACCGGCCATGGCTCATGGGCCCAGCCACTCCGCGGCATGTGGGATCTTCCCGGAGTGGGACACGAACCCATGCCCCCTGCATCGGCAGGCAGACTCTCAACCACTGCGCCACCAGGGAAGCCCCTATACCTACTTTCCTGAGTGAACCTGGGTAGTTTGTATCTTTCAAGGAATTTCTCCATTTCATCTAAGTTATCAAATTTATGGAAATAATATTTTTGTAATATTCCATTATTATCCCTTTGATCTGTAGGCTCTTTAATGGTGTCCTCCTTTCATTCGTTCTTTAATAGTATTTATATTTTAGACCAACTTTAGCTTCACAATTGTCAAAATCAAAACCGAGAACAGCCTTGAAAATTTCCTGAGCAGACAAAACTACTTCAGTCATACAGATAAAGCTTAATTTAGCTTATTTTGCAAGATTAACTTTACCTGGGTATTTCTTGGAAGCATAATAGAGCAAGATTATGCCTCTGGAAATCATAAGCAAAACTTGAACTGTTCCCAAGATTGATATGAGGTAATCATTGAAAATTCTACTATTATAGGCAATCACTGTAAAGAATAAACACTCACTATTTTCTCACATATGTGTTTCTTTATAACAATATACCCTGAGCCTCATTCCATGTTTTGGTTTGAGTGCTTTTAAAACTGCTTTTGTTTTTGTTTTTTATTTTGGTGTGTGCAAAATAAACTTTTACTAATTACTACTTCAGTGAATCATTGGTTTTATTTCTGTTCTTTCTGAACTTTTGACAGTTCATGGAGTCAGAAACGGGATCCAAAGAAGACCCCAGTGACTCTGAGGTTAGTAAGCAACCAGGTGCTGGTATCCACAGAGCCCACTGAGCTCACTGCTTTCTTATGGACCTTGGAATTTGAGGCAAGTCTCTCTTGGATCTGAGCTCCACTCTCTCTGCATACTGAGCTCTCCAACTTTATCGTGCACATTTGCTTTCTGTTTGTGTTTGTTGAAGCTCCTTGGTAAGACACCCTTCTGTTTGTAAGTGGAAAAAAAAACATGATTCTCTGGGTTTTAGGCAGCAGTACTAAAGTTTTAGGCAGAGATTACTGGCTTCCTACAGATTATTTGTTTTAGGGAATCTAAAGGCAGAGATGGGTTCCACCTGGTCTAAATCTCTTCCTCCTCTTTCCTTAAAAAAAACCCTGCCTACCCACAATAGGCCTGGATCTCGTGCCTTTTTAGAAAACTGGGTGAACTTTAGAATAATCTGAGATTATAGTGGCCACTTTGGGGAAACTTTAATTTAGATAAGTCTGCCTTAAAGGGCACCCTTAAAAGAGAGAATTCCAAACCTCTCAGACAATGAAATGCATTCTTTGACTGGTATACAGAAGCTTCTACAGGACAAAATGACTCCAAAAACAGCTCTAAAAAGATATTTATGGAAGCCAATAAAAAATATTTAATACGGGCATACTTCATTTTATTGTGCTCCGCTTTATTGCACTCTGCAGATATTGCGTTTTGTACAAACTGAAGGTTTGTGGAAACCCTGCATTGAACATATCTATAGGTGCTTTTTTTTTTTCCAGATGCATTTGTTTGCTTCACGTCTCTGTGTCACGTTTTGGTAATTCTCATAATACTTCAAACTCTCCACCAGCAAAATGATTATAACATGCTAAAGGTTCAGATGATGGTTAGCATTGTTTAGCAATAAAATATTTTTAAATTAAGGTATGTACATCGTGCTTTTAGACATAATGCTATTGCACACTTAACAGACTATGGTAAAGTGTAAACATAACTTTTATCTGCACCGGAAATGCAAAAAATTCATGTGACATGCTTTACTGTGATAGTCACTTTATTGTGGTGGTGGGGAACAAAATCCATAGTATTTCTGAGGTATGCCCATAAAAGACTGGACATCTGAGTTAACCTTGACCTAGTCCATCTGTGAGAAACACAATTTGGATCTAACTATTCTTTTCGTTTTGTACTTGAGACATGGCTAAAATTTTCAAAACAAAAGCTGTAAGATCTCTATTTTTCTCTATCTGTATGTTTATGTATCTCTATGTGTATGTTATAGATATGTGATATTTTTCTACCTGCAGATTGTTTTACAAAAATTTATATGTAAAGAGCTCTATTTAATTGACTTAAAGAAAACTAAGAGTTTATATAAATCAAGTATACTCTCAGAAACATGGAAACTAACCCAAATGTTTTACAAGTTCACACGATCTGGGATAATCTTTGATAAATAAGTGTTGGTTTACATTTGCTGGCTTAATAAATACAGGCATGCCTTCACAATTTTTCAACAAGGAATATAACTTTAGGTAATGGTTAACCGTTTAATGTCTAATCCAAGAATAATTGCTAAAAACAAGTAATTTAAATAAATGTAAATAAGATCAAAGTTTAACTGAGTTAAACTAAATAACGGATATTCATTGAATATCTAGATCATTTCTCGAAGATAAACATTAAGTGCTAAACATAATTTCATCTGTTTTTGGCTTTTTAATTTTTTATAGTGACAAAAGACATTTGTGTCTATTAATAAACATGTTTTGTGCCACACTGAAAAATTTACTATGTGGGAGGAATACAAGTCTCTTAAGTAAATTCCCTAGTCTTGGGAAAGAAACATCCACTGGGGAAATCCCATGTTGGCCATCAACCTCTATGTGGGGAGGGATGCCATGTAAGTTAGATGCTCGTGGACCACTGCATGGGTATGGGGACACCCTGAAAATGCTGGCTGCTTTAATGCTCTTGTTTGAGGAACTGTGCATAGTGCACTGTGGCAAAGAAGTAAAACAAAGGGACACCAATGCCCACCTAGAGGCTGAAACTCATGTTGGAAAGTTGGAAGAAGTGCTGAGATTAGAGAAAGACATGCAGTTGTCCATGACTCTCCCAGCTTTGGAGCTGGCAGACAAGGTTGGAAAGCAGGATAATAAACTGGAAATCTTGGTGTGCCATTTTGTAAAGCTAGGAGGCACAAGATACTGTGGATCAAGATCCAGGTGCTTGTTACAAAGCCTGATAAGGACACTAAAAAATGGAATCTCTGATAAGCATGAAGAAGAGGATATTGTGGTGATTGATAAAGGAAATGGACAAACCATGCATACCATCTGACCTATAATACAAAGGAAATTTTTAAATAGCAATTACCCCAAAACACCTGGGAGAAAACTTACATTCTTTCTCTATCCCTTGAAATTCTAAGTCATGTCTTTGAAATGTAAATACCCCAGGAAGTAACCAAAACATTGTCATGGAACTGAAGGAAAAAAAAAAAAAGTGGGAGAGGGGAGGTTTTTAAAAAACTACAGACTGCTATAGACGATCCTTTGCCATAATTTATTTGTAAAGGATTGAAGGAGTTTTATACAACTACTAGAGGGCTTCCCTTGTGGTGCAGTGGTTAAGAATCCACCTGCCTATGCAGGGTACATGGGTTCAAGCCCTGGTCTGGGAAGATCCCACATGCGATGGAGCAACTACGCCCGTGCGCTACAACTGAGCCTGCGAGCCACAACTACTGAGCCCGCATGTGCCACAACTACCGAAGCCCGCACGCCTAGAGCCTGTGCTCTGCAACAAGAGAAGCCACCACAATGAGAAGGCTGTGCACTGCAACGAAGAGAAGACCCCACTCGCCGCAGCTAGAGAAAGCCTGTGCACAGCAAAGAAGACCCAATGCAGCCAAAACTAAACATAAATTAATTAATTTTAAAAAATTATTAAAAACTACTAGAAATAAGGGTAAAAGAAAATGAATATATATGAAGAGAAATATGTGTGTTTTGGGGAAATAAAGGTATGAGAAATGGAAATACATTTTTGTTGAGGGATAAGAAAATAATTTTGTGCTAAAAAATAAGTGTTCCAGAAAAAAAATAGGAAAAAACCTAAACAGATATAGAAAGCTGTAAAAGGTTTGTGGTAAAGGAATCTTGTGAATGGTATTTTATGTATGATCAAGCTGACTTTATCTATTTGGACTGGATCTATTTAACTTTTTAAAAAGGGAATATTAATACCATAAGTATACTGGTGCAAAATTAGAATTTGGTTGTCTCTCTCTCAAAAGGACAAAGTTTTATTAGAATATTGGTCTGCTCTTAATAAGAAATTGTAAACAAAGGTTTTTCTTTATCTTCAATGCAATCTGCCTATAAAACAAAGAATCTGTGTTTTGTCTTTATCAGGTCTTTGATTGCTTTAAAAAAATGTGGCTCTTCTCTACTAAAAGAGCTAAGTTTTTTACAACTCTGTGACTTTTTGTATATGTTAAATTTCATGGGAAACACTGCCAAATAAGAAGTCATGCTAAACTTTCTTTAGGGTATATGTTTATGAAATTCCTAAAAATCTGGTATGTCCTGCTATAATATTTTCAGTCACAATTCTAGCTATTATCTTTATTATTTATCACAAAAATAACCAAATTTACTTGTCAATTACATTTTTTTTTGTATGTGTATGTGAACTCTAACCAGATCTTTAACTATGGCCATTTTTAAAGTTTTTGTCATTTGCAGACAGTTACTGTTTCACACTGATGCCTTTGCAAAAGTGTTCCTGCAAAAGTGCTTCATCTTCAAAGAGATTCATGGAAAAGGCCCTGACAAGTACTCTAGAATGCAGGTTTCTGATAACTTTAAGATCATAACACTCAACTGGATAAGAATTTCTAAAACTCTGATGGAAAACTGATGAATTTATAAAACTGCTAACAAAAGATCAAGAGCAAGAAGAATTAATTACAGGGGACTAAATGAACTAATGGAGATGATTATAATCTTATGACTTCATTTAAAACGTTGCTGGTTCTTTAATGTTTTGTCTCTAGATTTAAAGGACCCTTTTCTCCTCTCCTTAAACACTAACTAAACTTCTTATTTTTCATGGCAATATTTGTATTTGTATAAGTTCAATAAAAATCTGTTTTCTTTGTTAACAGGATACAACTCGAAAAGTCTATGGCTTGACCTCTTAGCCTAAAGAGACTTTTAAAGGTCTAATATGAAATTCCCTATGCAAAGTTCCAGCAAATAAGATTTAAAAGAGTCTACATTATCTATCACTATTCTTGCTATTCTTGCACTCACGTAAATAATCAGGCCAAGTTTATTAAAACTAAAGAATTTGCAGGGCTTCCCTGGTGGCGCAGTGGTTGAGATGCAGGGGACATGGGTTCGTGCCCCGGTCAGAGAAGATCCCACATGCCGCGGAGTGGCTGGGCCCGTGAGCCATGGCCCCTGAGCCTGCATGTCCAGAGCCTGTGCTCCGCAACGGGAGAGGCCACAACAGTGAGAGGCCCGCGTACCGCAAAAAAAAAAAAAAAAAAAGAATTTGCATTGAATTAGTCTTTTTTTTTTAATACAGCAGGTCCTTATTAGTCATCAATTTTATACACATCAGTGTATACATGTCAATCCCAATCGCCCAATTCATCCCACTACCACCACTACCCCCTCGCCACTTTCCCCCCTTGGTGTCCATACGTTTGTTCTCTACATCTGTGTCTCTATTTCTGCCCTGCAAACCGGTTCATCTGTACCATTTTTCTAGGTTCCACACATATGCGCTAACATACGATGTTTGCAAACAAATTAGTCTTTGATAAAAAATGGAGATTAGAGGAAAAAAAAGTTTCAATAATATGCTTTTGTGGGTATCATATTCTAGTGTTGTTAACTGTCTTTGATGTTTTGTTTTCTACCTGTAAACTGGATTGGATCCTGAATTCTTCTCATTTCCTCCAGTATTTGCCTAGAATTCTCCAAACTAACATTTCCAGTTTCCCCCCACCATTTTGACTTGGAATCACTATGAAACTAAAACTGTCCCTTTCCCGAAGCCATATAAACTAAAGCTGAACAACTTGATATAAACTTTAGAGAAATCACCATAACAGCTCATGTTATGTGGACACGTGGACAATCTTTATGTCTGTTGCTATGTGGCCACTCAGAAAAATTACCCAAGACATTCACACTGTGGACCAGGAAAATCTGATTACCACTGCTTGTACCACCTCCTGAAATAAAACACCCTCAATATTCATCCTGTCCTAAGTAATCATGAGGATATGTGTTTGCTAATACATTATGTTGTGCTTATGTAAATATTTTTAAAAAAATCGAAACCCTTATTTAATTGGTTAACTTTCGGTTCCTGGAAATCTTCATTCTGGGGAATTTTTCAATCTTTGGCTATTGTTCTCCTCAGCATTGTCTACTCTTGAGGGTTTTAAATGCCTGTTGGGATCCATTCGCATGCCAAGTGATATGCACAGGATCAGACAACAGGATGAAATCAACAACAACTACATAAATGATGAAGCTAATGACTCCATGGCTCTCTAGCCTAATGACTCAACTAATGGAAAAAGTGAATATGTGATTCTCTGGCCTGATTAAATGAAAAATGGTAACTGAGAATGATACTATACTGGTTGGTTATTCTCTGCCTGCTGAGAGAATATCAGAGGGGAATCATTAAAATAAAAAACAAACAGAAACAAGTAGAGATCAGCCCTGAAAACTCCCTGAGCGGACAAAATTACTTCAGTCATACAGATAAAGCTTTTAACTTAGTTTATTTTGCAAGACTAACTTGACCTGAGTCATTTCTTGGTTATGCCTCTGGAAAGCGTAAGCAAAGCTTGAACTGTTTCCCAAGGTCAATATGAGCTAACCACTGAAAATTCTACTGTTATAGCCAATCACTGTAAAGACAACACAGTCACTGTTTTCTCACATATATACTTCTTTATAACAATATACCCTGGGCCTCATTCCATATTTTGGTTTGAGTGCTTCCAGTTTGCAAATTGTCTTTTTGGTGTGTATACAATAAATTTTACTAATTACTACATCAATTATTTGTTGGTTTTACTTGTTATTTCTGAACTTTTGACACAGAAAAGCTGAGCAGAAGGAACAAAGGCTTCCCATATACTCTGTGCCCTGACAAATACATAGCTTCCCCATTATCAACATCCCCTACCAGAGTGGTACATTTGTTACAACTGATGAACTTACGCTGAGACATCATGATTACCCAGAGTCCATAGTTTACATTAAGAGGCATTCTTTGTACATTTTCTGTTTGGACAAATTTATAATGACGTGCTCACCACTGTAGTGTAATACAAAATATTTTCACTGTCCTAAAAATCCTCTGTGCTCTGCCTATTCATTCCTCTCTCCCTCCTAGGCCCTGGTCACTGCTGATGTATTATTTTCTAATATAAACATTTAACTATAAATTTTCTCCAGATACTTCTTTAGCTCTATTCTCCAAATATTGATATGCTATATTTTTATCTTCATTGCATTCCAAATATTTTCTAAATTCCCTTGCAATTTTGTTTTTAATTCAAGGCATGGGTTAGTTAAAATTATATTGCTCATGTGTGTGTTATCAACTCTTTGGACATTATCCAAATATCTTTTCTGTAATCAATTTCTAATTTAATTCTGTTGTAATCAGAGAGCATATGTTGTATGCATGATTTCAATTCTTTGAAAATTATTAAGATTTGTTTTCTGGCCCAGAATATGGTCTTTCCTGGTGAATATTCCATGTACACTTACAAAGTACACAAAGTCAGCTCTTGTTGGATGGAATGTTCTTTAAGCATCTATTATGTCAAGTTGGTTGATAATGTCTCTCCAGTCTTCTCCATCCCTGATTTTCTTTGTTCTATAAGTTATTAAAAGGAGTGTTGAAGTCTCCAGCCATAATTGTGAATTTGTCTATTTCTCCTTTAAATTCTGTTTTTGTTTTGTGCATTTTGAATCTCTGTTTTTATATGCATACACATTTAGGAATTATATATGTCTTCTGGTGGAATTGAAACTACTATTATCATGTGATATCCTCTGCATCCCTGGTAATATTTACTTCTCTAAAGTGTACTTTCTCTGATATTAATTGACACTAAGTGTCTTTAATTCATGTTTTCACATAACTTCACTTTTTCATCCCTTATGTCTCTATATTTAAAATACATCTCTTGGAGACTGCATGTAGTTTGGTCTTGCTTTTATTCTTAACCAACCTGTTATACTCCATATTTCAAATGAGGGTGTTTAGTCATTTACACTTATTTATTGATAATTCTATCACATTACTACATTACTAATTACTACATTACTAATTGTCATACATTTTACTTCTTCTAAATATATAATTGCCAAAATACGTTACTATGTATAGTCAATTATTCTTTATCAAAATTAAATATACAGAGACTATTAAATTCACCTTCACTTTTAGTATTTGTGGCACTCTTCATTTCTTTGTGTATATCCATTTATCTTCATCTGATATTTATAAAACTTGTTCCTGAAGAATTTTCTTCAGTATTTCTTGATGGCTGGTAATGAATTCTTCCATCTTCTGTTTCTCTGAAAAAGTCTTTATTTTGCCTTCATTTTTGAAAGATACGCTCCCTAAATGTTTAATTCTGAATTGACAGTTTCTGTTTATAAATTTTGGCACATTAAAGATATAACTCCATTTTCTTATGTTTCGTAAAGAATTCTGAGAAGTGTGCTATAATTCTTACCTTTTCTTCTCTATATGTGTGTTTCTTTTTATCTGGTTGCTTTCAAGTATTTTTCTACTTTCAAGCATTTTTCTACATCATTTGAGTATGATATGCCTGAATGTGTGTGTGTTTCATCTTTTTTATTTCTTGGAAATCTCTAGATTTCTTGTATATGTAAGATTCTTTCATTTTATTAAATATTTAAAAACTAATGGGTCATTATATCTTAAATTATTTTTTTCTGTCCTATTCTCTATTCTTGTTCTGCAACTCCAATTACTCATAGATTAGACTGTCTGACATTGTACCACAGCTACTTCTCTTTGTTAGAGTTTAGATAATTTTTATCGATGTATCTTCAAGTTCAGTAACTCTTTAATCAGATATATCTGGTCTTCTGCACACTAAAAAAATTATCTCTGATATTATTTTTTTAGTTCTAGATTTTCATTGATTTTTTAAAAATGGTTTTTATCTCTCTACTGAACTCCTCCATCTTTCAATGTATGTTGTCTACCGCTTCCTCTGGTTTCCTTAATGCATTAATTGTAGTGTTTTAAAAGTTCCTGTCTCCTAGATACAATATCAGGATCATTTCTAAGTGTTTTTTATTGCTTTATCTCCTAACATGTATTTTATTTTCTGCCTGCTCTTTTGTATGTTTCATAGGTTTATATTATGTTTCATATTGTGTATATAAGAACATTAGAGCCTGAGGTAAAGGGTACTTACATCCAGAAATGGACCATTAGTATTTTTTTGCAGGGGATATAGTGAGAAGTTGAGCTGGGTTGGGGTTTTGTCACCCCTATCATAACCTTCTGCTCATGACAGTAGTGGTTTGCTGTAACTTTTGCTTTACAGTGTGATCTGTGGTACCAAAGGGTTTCTGTTCCATCTCAGCTCTCAGCAGTCCTTCTTTGGATTCACCACAGTGGGGCCTCTGTCCACACATTCTTGACCCATCCACAGCAGTGGACTGCTGTGATTTTTTACTTAGTGATAAGCTCACAGTGACAGTGTTCTCTGTTCTCCTGGTTCAACTTCTGTCTTCAGCAGGCTCTGTGCAGCTAGGCCTCTTGAGGCTTTTTTACAGTGTCCTTGCTTCTCCTCCCCATGCCTGCCTACCTCTGCCTTGTGTCTATGGTGGGTCTCGCACAGGAGGACATTTCTTGACCTTCCCTGGTAGAAGCAGATCTCAACTTTGTAACAGCTTGGATCCTGAGCTCAATAAGGTTTCCTGCTCCTCAATCAGGAATAGAGTATTTTTCCTTGTACTCTTTACCTAGAAGTAATCAGTCATTGTTACCTGATGGTGGGAAGGTCTTCTGTCCCTATCCCAGAGGCAGACATGTCTTGCTTCTATCCTATTCCAGAAGCAGGAGATCATCGTGCTAGTCTTCCAGTGGCAGCCAGTTACCTCCTACTGAGCTTCATCACACTCTCTGAACCTAGTCCCAAATATTTCTCATGAGCACCCTGGAAAAGAATTTATAGGGGAACCAAACTTACTCCTGGGGCTGCCAGTGACACTAAACTGCCATGCTTGCCAACACTCAGTTTTTAAGAGTTAATTAATACGTCAGTGAATTTTTGCAACTCTTCTTTTATGGACTTTACTTCTTCCTCACATAATCTGCCGAAGGCAAAAAAGTACATGGGTCCTGTATCTTCTCAGAGGGCTTATTGCCCTTTGAAATTCAGTTTACCTTGTTATTTTATTCTCTGATAGACTTAGGAAATGTTGTAATTTACTGTATTATCCAAGTTTTCCTAGTTGTTAGGGTGGACGCAACTTTTTCTTTTGGCTATCTATAGCCTAAGCAGAAGTGGAACCCATCCGTGTGTTTCATATTGCTTTCGTATACGATGTATCCTTCAGGCCTTCCTTTGAAGTACAGTTCTCCAGTGAGTATTCTTACATTACATAATATATCCCCTAGAGCATGCCATCTTCTCTGAGCCTGATTATGCCTTTGTCCACCATCTTCCATGGCAATCCTACCATTTCCACCTCAGTTAGTATGGGACATCACTTTTCTCATGCTTCTAGAAGCCATGCTAGCAATGTGTCTATACCATCTCCAGCATGCTTGCCAGGCTGTTAAGTATTCTATCCCAGGAAAGTATTGGAAGACTACTAGACTCTCCCTTCTCCAACTTATGTTTCACTTCTCTTTGATCAAGCACCCTCAGAATCCTACCAAAATCCCACAGTTGCTTTGGAGTACAGTCCCTTTCCTCCCTTATCAGACCCAGCAAATCTCCAGCTAAGTTATATTCCAATTTTAATCTTCCTTATAGTCCTAGTGTCTTGGAGGGGAGAAAGAGACAGATTCGGAAGAGATCACATGGGGGAAAGACCTATGCGGAATTTTCCAGCAATTAGAAAAAAATAGTCTTTAATGTGGAGTACTGGGCCATCTCTTCAGGCTCATTAGTTTCAGGGAAATTTGGGGATTCGAGACTGTCAGGAACTTCATCCAAAATATCCTTATAGCATGTGTTAGAGTTATATTCTTTCGTATCCTGGACCCTAATGTTAGCACTGCAGACCTCGTTTGTTGGGACTTTCACTTTTTTAGAATGTTTCTCCACTTAGAATTAATTCCTAGACCTGGTCATCAACTCCCTCTGCCCTACCACTTCCTTCACATTTAGCTTTTAATTACTAATTATTTATATTCAACCTTTTATTGTTTTTCCAAAATATCAATATAGCTTAGCAATAGCCAGTCCCTTGTCCTGCCAGTGACTATTTATCCCAATATTTCTTATTTACCTGATATATCACAACAGTTAATGCATTCCCTTCCACTGGTATACCATTCTAGTTGACTTACTGGTGAAAATTTTAACATAATTGGACTACTACCTTGTGCCAGAGGTCATCTTTAATCTACCTACCAAAGTGATGATTTCCTCATTGCTAACCAAACAGTTGGTATCTAGCTCCAAAATCTCATCCTACCTTCTGCTTCTGCAAAATGTTCTTTACATCAATTATCACATGTTGGTTCTCTGGTAAGCATGTAGGAAGTTTATTTGGGGATCCTTTTGTCATCAGTACTGAGGAAGTGAAGGGAAAGCATTAAGACTGGGAGGAGATGAGCTATGACATAGTCTCTACAAAAGACTCAGCCAACCCTGTGTATGTGAGGGGAGTGGAGTGGGGGGTTTGAAGATAGAATGACCTTTCAGAGTTCTCCATACACACTTATATAGATCATTGGATCTGGATCTCCTCGGGAAAGTGATATAACCTTGGCCATGGTGACTCTCTTCAACTAAGACAATCTCCTAAGAGGATTGGCAGGTGAAGAGGCCATGCTGGCAGCAATCCTAGCAGCTGTGGTTAATACAGCCTACATTTCTGAAGGGGGGTCTTAGAGGCACATCAAGTTTGAGAAATGTGAAGAAACCATACCAAGACAATCACTGTCAAACTGCTAAAAAGTAAAGATAGAAAGAATATCTCCAAATCAAGAGAAAAAGGGACATCAAATAGTAACAGAAAGTTATACAGCTAGTTTTTAGTAATGTAAATCAGAAGTTAATTAAATGTTACCTTTAAAACAAAAGAGAAAAATAGCTGACAACCAGAAATATTGTTCCCATGTAAGAAGGCAACATAAGGATGTTTGAAGATAATAATCAAAAAACAGGTTTTTTGTTTGTTTGTGGGTTTTGCCAGAAGAATTGCACTAACAGAAATACTAAAGGTGGCTGAACTCGTGGACAGGGGTTACTTAGACATTTAAAGAACTATTGGACATAGAGTGCCAACTGAAGTTGGTACCTGGATTCCCAATTCATCTCTGTGATCCTTCTTGCCCCTCCATTAGAGTGGGATTTTGTGAGAGTCAGCTAATAAAGGAATCCTGGCTACATCTAGCTCATAGTGGGTTCACTGTGTCTGTAGACCCACCCAGTGATTATTGCCCAGTCCCCAGGCAATCCTTGGCTTGGAAGACCAAATGGAAACCTCAGATACTGGCCCCCTTCCCAGCCAAAAGAGTAATAAAAAACAACACTGCATCCTGGGAGGGAGATTAAGTGATGGCAGATATTAGTGCCATCATTAAAGAACTACATGTTGCAGGGGCAGTGGTCCCTATCATATATTAATTTAATTATACCATCACTTATTACATTATTGTATACGAACTGTCCCTGGAAGTGTGTGCCCTTGGATGATGCAGCATCCTGCAATTGAGGCAAACCCTAAAGAAATTCAAAGCTGGCAGCTCTTCCCTGAAAGCCGGGGCAACAAGTCCTGTCTCAATGGGGGATTTGAAGAGCACATTTCCATGTTGACCACAGCAAATAATATAAAGTAAGATTAAT
Organism: Delphinus delphis; assembly: GCF_949987515.2. NCBI lineage: Eukaryota > Metazoa > Chordata > Mammalia > Artiodactyla > Delphinidae > Delphinus > Delphinus delphis. The sequence goes on from NC_082684.1 coordinate 89,857,332, forward strand.
TAGGCAATTTAAACTTGAAAAGAAATGAATTTCTTCTAAATGCATTATGTAATTTTCCTCAAATCATCTTTTTTTTTCTACCCCAGACTTGATTGTGTCATCACAGACTGTGACAAGTAAGATGAGAGCCACGAGGCTTACCCTGACTGGACTTGTCCAATAGTCCAGCTTTGACTTTTCCCCTCAAATATGTCAGTGCAGACACCTCACTTAAAATAACAGTTTAAATGCAAAAACTGACTTCCATAGAGGAATGGAGACTCTCTTTTATTTAATTAATCACCAAATACTTATTGAACTAGGTGTCAAGAAATGAAAATAACTAGGGAAGTCTAACAGCCTCTAGACTTAATGTCTTTTGTGTACATTGTTCAGTATTTCATGGAGTTAGTCACCACATTTCTCACCAGTTTCTTCCTAAATGTATTACTGTTTTTTTCCCCATGGAAACATATTTTTAATTACATAATGGAAGTCAGCAGAAAATAGGATTTACATGACAAATATTTCCATTCAGTCACCTTTGCTATAAGTCAAGGGATTTATTGCTGATAAAATAATTTTTCATGCAATCACCAAATTGAGTATGCAATCTGGTTTATATACTGTGTGGCATGTGAAATAAAAGATGAATAAGCTGTAAACTCTTTATAAGAACCTCTATTCTATTAGGAGAGGTGAAAGATGGACATAAATAAACAAAATATAAAACAATATGTATGAGGTGCCAGATAACAAGGGAAGTAATGTAAGAATTCAGAAGAAAGTAATTCTACCTCTGCTTGGTATGAGATCTCTGGAAATGGCAGGATAGAAAACATTCTTGGCAGAAACAACAGCATTATAACCAAGACATGAAAGAAAAAGAAAAATCTTTAGGGAAATGGTTACTAGTTCAGGTCGGCTGGGGCATAGGTTATTTGCAGGAGAATGGATAAATTAAAGTTTAGAAAGGTGTTTTGAATCTCATGAAGGTCTGAATGCTGACCAAAGGACTTAGGATTTAATTAACTAGACAATGGGAATACTCCCATGGTTGTTAAGAAGGGAATGTGTATAGGTTCAGAAGCAGGGAATGTGTATAGGTTCAGAACCAGGCTTTTAGAAAACTAATTTGATCGCTTGGAGCAATCTGGATTGAATTGAAGATTCTAGAAGTTTGAGAGCTTTAATTAGTTCTCAAAAAAAAAAAAAGAATATTTAAATAGTTCAAGTAAAAAGTAATGAGGGCCTAAATTATTTTTGCACAATATTGCAATTATTTATCTACTCTTCTATTACATCTTATTTAAATTTTTGAATCTAAACTTCTAATATAGTGCTAACCTTGTTTGCTTTTTAAGAAATATAGTAAGTCTATATAGAATAAATATAGAATAAATGAATCTATGATAAGTAGGAAATACAATGTAAAAGACAGTTTGAAATCAATGGAATCTTCTGAATCATCTGATATGGAAACTGGAACAGAGAGATTTCAAAGAAGTTGCACATGAGTGGATGAAAGAATGGTGGTAATGATTATAGAAAAAAAAAAGCTCAATTGGAAGAGCAGGTTTGAGGCACAATATGGTAAGTTTGGGGCAAGATGAGGGACATTCTCACTTGAGCCAGGAGGGAGTGCTACTTTTGACCATTTTCTCACAAAATGGCACACAGAGAGGTAGGCACTTGCCTTTTCCTCACAGAACACAGCATTGCTTCAGGGCAGTGAATACTGGATGGAAGTTAGCATCATTTTGACTTGTTAGATGCCTGCTCTTTTGAAATGTTTTGGGGTTGTAGCACTCCGTGGAGGTTAGTGTTTTCTCAGATGAATAGCAGGAACATGTGTGACCAAACCCTAGAGAATAGTTCAAGATTTGGCAAAAGGAGTAAATGTCCAGCCACCAGAGGGGACTCCCAGGAACGACTTGATGGGAAGCAACAGCCTCTAGAAGCTGTAGTCACATTGTTGGACACAGGTGGGATTCATTTGGAACTTGCCCAGAAGATTTTGGGGTGGGTGGAGTGTACATTGCAGGAACCTGAGGATTGTCAATAATGTCAGTGGGTTATTGATCTCACAGAATTAGTGGGCATTATTGTTAACAGAGTTGCATAACAGTCACAGACCGTGGACACTACAGACAAGCCACACTTCTCTTCCATAGGAATTGCCCCCTCCTACCCATTTGCTTCCAAGAATCATTTCTATATACATTTAGCATGTCTTGTCGATGGACAGAAATCATTACAGAACCAAGTTTTAAAGCATTTATGGTTGGTTTTGAATTTGGAAAAAATGTGCACATATCCCCAGAAAAGCTAGGCACAGGTTTTCATCCAGAATGAATAATTATGCATAGAACTGATTACTTAAATACACAGTTCATGATTATGAATGAAATTACCTGCTTTACACTGCAAATACCTTGCTCTGCATGGATTAAGCAAAGTAAAACTTGATTGCAGATGCTGAAAATTTTAGGTCTTGAGATTTTCCAGTTGCTCTGAAAATATATCACTTACCTCTTATAATATTCCCCTTATAGAAGTAATTTACAAGTTGAAATTGAAAATGAAATATTGGTTATACTGGATTTCACAGTGGAGTAAAATTCCAGGAGCTGGGCCACAGGAAAGTAAGTGGACTGTTTTTCTGTTTTTTATATCATCTAGTTCAGATACTTTTCCCAAGATACAGAGGCACAGGCCAAGTAGATCTCTACCTCCTGGTTTAATCTGGGGGATTCCTGCAAAGCCCCAAACTCCTTAGTTTCTCCTATAAGCCTGTGTAGATGCCTAAATCCTAAATCCTACCTTCATTAACTTTACTGGTTTAGGTTTTTTTTTACTTATTAAAATACATGTTCCTAAGGAAAATAATCTGTGACAGTGTGATCCATCAAAGTAATGTAGTATGAACCAGCTTGTCAGCTCTATTCCAAAGTGACAGCTGGGGAAGAACAGGTTTATTTTCTGATGTTGTTTGGGCAATGTCATTTTTCAAATCTTTTCCCACTAACCAGATTAGGACCCTCTGTGGACGCAAGGGCTTTGGTTTTGGCTTTTATCAGATAATTTTATATGGCCTCACTTCCCATTTTTGAGGAATTTATTTACTTTTCTTGGATTTCATTGAGAGTTTTGTAGAAAACCAGCTTTGTAAGTATGTAATGCTTAAATGCTGAAATTGTGATCCCAGATCAAAAATAATTTAAAGACACCAAACTCAGAAGCACTTTGAAATGTAGGCACAACATAGCTCATTTCCCTTGGTTTATTACTTTCCTTTATGTTAATAAATCATAGCACTATTTTAAATTAAATTTTATATTTACTAAAGTAATACATATTTAAAGTAACATAAAGTATTGAAAACTAAAGTCACTTTGAAAGTTACTATAAGGGAAAGCAATAGTGCTTTGCTCTCCAAGGCCTCTGATTTCTTTTTCCCTATTTTAAAGGGAAAGCATTAGATATAATGTTACTTGTAGATTTTTCACAGACATCCTCGATCAAGTTGAGAAACTGCCCTTCTTTTCCTGGTTTGCTGAGACTTGTTACCATAAATGTATCTTGTACTTTCTCAAATCATGCTCTGTATCAATTAATTGTATATTTTCTGTTTTAGCCTATTGATATGGTGAATTAAGTAACATTAAATTATTTAAGTTAATAAAATTAAATACTAGTGGATTGATTTTATGGATTTATGAATGTTCAACATACTTTTCATTCCTAGGATAAACCCCCACTTGGTCATGATATATTATCCTACTTTACATTACTGGTATTGATTTGCTTACTATCATAGTTCTCTGGATTTCTTTGAACCTATTGCTTCATTCTCCCATAGCTTCGTATAGGTCAGTACACTCTTCCACATGATGAGAAGTATCTGATACTCTGTCAGTTCAATTCTCCTCGGCATTCTCATTCAATTTGGACAATTATTCTCTAGGCTTGCTGTTCTCTAAATCATCATTCTGAGAATGTCTTTCTTCTCTCAACTTTTATCCTCTGTTCTCTGTATCCATGCTCTCTTTTTCTTCGTTGTTTTTTAATTACTTATACATTAATTTTTGTGGAGAATATCTTTCAGTACTCTCCTTTGAAAAGTAGTTTTTGAGACACTTTTGGTCTTGGAATTACTTTACCTTCAAAAAGGATTGCTAGTTTGGTTGGCATAAAAATTTACATTTTAAACATTCTCCAATTAGAATGTTATATTTTGTTTTCCATTTTGCTGTGAAAAAGTCCAGAAAAATGATGCTTCTTGACCCTTGGTAAGTAACATTGTTAATTTTTCTTTCAAAGAATGTCTAGGATCTTTTCCTTATCCTTGACATTCTAAAATTCCATAAAGATGCCTCCTGTGTGATTTTTTGGAAAGTAATTGTGTGATTCGTTGGTCAGCCTCTTCAATTTTGAATTCTGGGAAATTCCTTTAGTTCTGGAAATTTCTCTTCTGTAATTTATTTTTTTTTTTGTGTGTTAACTACTGACTTGTGAATTTGGAGTTAAATTTTTAGAGGAGAAAATAATGGCAATATTGATATATTTATAATTCTAAAACCAGAAGTCTGCTATTTTTCTCAGTCTATAATTTTAGTTTAACAAACATTAATTGAACATTCATTATATGCCAGTCGCTGTGCTAGAGAAAAAGAACCCAAAGATAAATTAATCCCAGACACTGTTCTTTAATTGTTTATGATCTACTCAGTAAAAGATATAGACATGAAATCTGATAATAGCATTCTAATGTAGTAAGTGCTGGTAGGTGGGATAAATAGGAGGATAGGGTGTGTGGAGGAGGGACACGCCCCTAGGGAGTTCAGGGAAGATTCCCTGGAGGAAACATGTAAGTTAAAATTTAAAGACGCATGTAAGAATTAATCAAATGAACATGTAGGTGAAGGACATTCCTGGCAGAGAGAGTGACAGTCATTCATTCATTTATTCATTCATTTACTAACTTATTCAATAAGCATTTAAATCTTATTCCAAACATAATTCTAGACATGGGGATGAATAACACATAGTATAATCAAAGGCATGAAATCACAAAATAATGTTTTGTGTCTGTGTGTACTTGTGGGCAACTAGAAGAGTTTCAGAAGAGTTACTGTAGTGTAATGTATGAGAGATGTGGCAGAAAAGAAGTCTGGGAACAGGTACTTTCTTGAAGTGTATGGTATGGCATGGTAAGTAGCTTGAATTTTTTTTTTTTTTTTCAGGTTTTTGAGTGTCATTGTCGGATTTTTTCCCTGGTTTTGTTTTTATAATATAATCATTTTATATGTCTTCCTTATATTTGCCTTTTTTAGCTTACCAACTAGATATCATTTACAGGCTAGAAATTATGGATCTAACCCTTTTCTTTCCAAAATAGGATATCACCTATGTTGTCTTTGCTTTAAAGCAGACACTTATCTATATCTATATATCTGTATCTATCTAAATTCCCTCTCCTCACCTTTTTTCTCTACCTCCACTCGCAACCAACTCTCACATTTTCTTCCACTAAAATAAGTTGACATGTCTAAACATACTGATGTGTATTTTTCTATAACTTTATCTTTGTTGAAATAATCATGTGTAAACATTCATCTACCTTTTTTCTATTTTTACATTCATTTATAAATCTATCTATTCATTATCTGATTCAAGTCTGCCGGGTCATTTAAAAAAATTAGGTCCTACTGTACCATTTCTCAGCTAGGCCTCACAGAAATCCTTTCACGTTAGCTCATATAGCTTTAATTAATTATTCTTAATGGCTACAAAGTACTCATGTCATTGTACCATAATTTATTCAACCATTCTCCTACTGATGGTTATTATCTTTGTTTCCAGTTTTATGTCACAATAACAATGCTGAAATAAACATCCTTGTACATATATCTTGGCACACTGTTGTTTTAATTTTATGAGATAGGTTCCAGATGCAGAATTACTGAGTTGAAAGGTATGTGTATTTTCAAATTTAACAAATTTTGTTGCTAAATTGCTTCCCCCAAAGACTATGTCCTATGTACACCAGCAAATTAAGAGAAGGTTGTTTTCCCCATATCCCTCCAAACAATAGATATTGCTCTGTTTAATTTGTGCCAATTGGACTATAAAAAATATTTCATTGTTACCATACTTTTCATTTCTCTGGCTACTGTTAGGTTTGGGGATATATTCATTGGTCATTTGGATTTGCACTTCTGGGACTTTTGCTTATTGTTAATTAGCTTTTTCATATGAATTTGTACATGGTCCTCATTTTAAATACTAATATTTTGTTTGCCATCTATAACTCAAATGTGTACAATTTAACAAGTGGCTTTTGTTATACTAATTTTTAATATAAAAGTTTATAATTTTGTAGAATGATATTACTATTTTTATAGTCTGTTGTTTCTGGATTGCCCATCTTGATCATGAAGTTCTTCCCCACTCATTTATTATGTGTATATCTCTTACAGTTTGTACTAAGTTGTCTTTTTCTTTAAAGTTTTCAATCCATCTGAATTTTTCTTTTATTTATGATGTGAGATAGGAATCCAACTTTCTTTTCTTTCAAATGCAGAACAAGTGTGTGAGCACTACTGAAATAAAATACCATCCTTGTAATATATTAAATTTTCATATGATCTGTAGTCTGAGTCTGAATTTTCCATTAGATTCCAATGATTTCTATTTCTATGTGAATATCTCTCTTTTTTTTTTTTTTGTGGTACGCGGGCCTCTCACTGTTGTGGCCTCTCCCGTTGTGGAGCACAGGCTCCGGACGCGCTGGCTCAGCGGCCATGGCTCACGGGCCCAGCCGCTCCACCGCATGTGGGATCCTCCCGGACCAGGGCACGAACCTGTGTCCCCTGCATCGGCAGGCTGACTCTCAACCACTGCGCCACAAGGGAAGCCCTGAATATCTCATTTTTACACTACAGGATATTAATAATGTTTTTAATATTTATTAAGGTAAAGTCCTTTTCACTATTCTTGCATTTGTTTTTATCGGCTATTTTCTGAAATTATTATTTCTTATCCATTTAAGATATCTGTCAATTCTCAAAAATAATTTTAAACTGTAATCCCTACAAATACTTTAACTGGAGTTGAAATATATTTATTAATATTGAGTAAGTTGACATTTTTATTCTAATAATTCTTTCTCTCTGAGAACATGGTATGTTATTTCCATATTTTTCTGATTTTAAAAAATTATTTCCTCTTTTAGATGAGAAAAACTAAACTCAATAATCTCTTATCAATTTCTTTCCCCAACAAGTGGCAACAAACATGAAGGGAAAATTTAAATCCTTTGTAGGGACGTTGGTCTCCAAAAGAAATCCTGATACTTTGTCCTCAAAATCATATTTCCCTTGAATTTTTTAGGGTCAGACTGCTCAAGTTATTGAGTATATCTTTGAAATATGTTACCTGAGTAAGTCACTTCAAATTATACAAACTCTGTTTACTAGTATTATCAGTGCAATAAAGAAATATTTTTGATTTTATTAACTCAAGAACTCAAATCTTTCCCCTGCTAGAGCAAGGAAAATTGTGTAGAAAAGAAGCCTTTGACTTACAGTCCACTTCCTCATATGGCATAATGAAAAGATAGACTCACTGTAGCTGTGATTTCATCATATTCAATGTGTTTACTATTTCAGAGAAATGTGCTCTCCTATATTGTAGACATCATACATATGTGGACATTTAAATTTAAAAGAATTAAAGGTAAATAAAATTAGAATTCCTCAGTTGCACAAGCCACATTTCAAGTGCTCAACAGCAATATATGTCTAGGAGATACCATGTTTGACAGACCAAATAAAAAATATTTTTCATCACTGCATAAAGTTCTTTTGGTCAATGTTATTCTAGAATAACGAATTAAGAATATTATTGATCACCATCTATTCTCTTTGAAGGAATAATGCTTGGATTGATTTTCATAGATAGCTTCTTTGTCTGTGTCACGTTTTCCTTGCTACCCAATGCCAATGCTCTTTTCCCATGTTCCAAAGGTACCTCTTCCAGTCTACATCACACCTCACGAGATAATCATTAACTACTTCAAAACAAACACTCTCTTCTGTATCCCTCTGAGTTTGGTGAAAAATAGAACAAAGCGCGTTTCTTCTTACAGGCTCTATATCAGTGCTCAAAGCTGATATCCCACACATTAGTAAACATTTCCTTGCATACATACATACACACACACCATAGACATGTGCACCTACACATATACCTCAATACATACACAGTTTAATCTCCTTTTTCTTACATGCTTATGATATCATTGGCATCCAATAGTACAATTTTATAGATAAATTTTACCAGCAACTTATTCTTATTTTCCTGGCATACTATTTGTCATTAATTTGCAGTTGGTTTTACAACCTTCTCAACAATAGTGTAAAGGTCATTTGCATTTCCTTTCACTCTGAGGAATGTAATTTTAATATTGTTTATGTCATTTGTGCTCTTCAATGGTAAAATATGATCAACTTTATATGAAAAATACTTTTTATATTATATTTATAGAAAATCTTAAGAATTAAGAGAAAAGTTCAATGACTTTATGTTTATGTTACCATTTGTTAGATTTTATTGACAGCTAAATCATTGTGGACCAAGAAAATTATTCAATGGCCCAACAAACTCAAATTTTTAAATAATTCTGTACTTTATAATTCTATTTTTATTTGGCTGATTTTGTGTAATCATTACAATTAAAGATTCAATTTATAAAAATATACATTCACATTCTATACTACCACTGGCATCCCATTTATTATTTCTCTCAATACTAACAAGAATATTCAGGTGGCCAGTGTTTTGTGTTCCTTCCTCTATCAAGCTTTTACACTTCAATAAACAATTTTTGGAGCTACTGATTCACTGTTGTCAATAGAGATGTCATAAATACAGTAAAAGTGTAAATTTGATATATATATATAGTATAAATAACATATACGCTACACATAAATTGAATATACATATTATGAATACATAAGATATGAAATTATGTTAGCCGTGATAAATCACACCCTCTTAAAAATGTGCACAGAAGGTGAAAATTAAATAAAACAAGATTTCTGTAAAGATCATAATCTCACATTTTTGTTTTGAAATATATATTGAAGTTATTTTTCCATAACTCGCCTATCTTACATGGATCACTTGTTACACCACAGGACTTTGAGAATATTATTGGGGTAAGCAAGCAGGCTGTCAGTGACTCTAATCTATGTATACTTTTGGGGAGAGACTTTAATTTTTCAGTTTTTACTCCTCAGGAAGTTGTACACAGGGATCAAGTGTGGGAAGCCAATGACACAGATGATATCTATGTGGAGTAGTGGTGGAATGTAGAATGAAATCCACAACATCCACTTAGAGAATTGAAGTGGTAGGTGACTCAGAAGTGAGACAAAGTTTACTAACGTTTTAACAAAGTCCACTCAGAGATGAAGGCAGATTTTTGGGAACAGAAATACATCTATGAATGTGTGAGGGCACATAACTGTATGGGGTGACAGAGGGCTACCCCCTAGAGAGTATTTACTCTCTCCAAGACAGAAGGAACTTGTCAGGGTCACACAAAGCTCCAGGTGTAAACTCCATAAAGTGCTGAGCCCCTACCCCAACCAACACTTACCCACCAACAACAGAGGTTGATAAATGCAGATCAGTGATTTCTTATTTGCTTACCATAATTAAAGGGAATATAATTACAGTGTATTCACCCAACTAACATACACAGGAATACTTCATTTACTTGGCATTGTCACTGAGGGAAACGATTTTATGTAAAGAGAATTTACATGTAACTATCTCAAGTACAAAATCCTTTTAAAAATTGAAATGTCATTTAAAAAATCTCTCTAAAGTTTATTCTAAGAAAAAACAAACAGAGATGAACAATACAATAACTGAAATGAAAAATACACTAGAAGGAATCAATAGCAGAATAACTGAGGCAGAAGAACAGATAAGTGACCTGGAAGACAGAATGGTGGAATTCACTACTGCAGAACAGAATAAAGAAAAATATGAAAAGAAATGAAGGCAGTCTAAGAAGCCTCTGGGACAACATTAAACACAACAATATTCGCATGACAGGGGTCCCAGAAGGAGAAGAGAGAAAGGATCCGAGAAAATACTTGAACAGATTGTAGTCGAAAACTTCCCTAACATGAGAAAGAAAACAGCCACCCAAGTCCAGGAAGTGCAGAGGGTCCCAGGCAGGATAAACCGAAGGAGAAACATGCTGAGACACACAGTAATCAAACTGACAAAAATTACAAAGAAAAACTATTAAAAGCAACAAGGGAAAAACGACGAATAACATACAAGGGAACTCCCATAAGGTTAACAGCTGATTTCTCAGCAGAAACTTTGCAGACCAGAAGGGAGTGACATGATATATTTAAAGTGATGAGAGGGAAGAACCTACAACCAAGATTAATCTACCCAGCAAGGATCTCATTCAAATTCGATGGAGAAGTCAACAGCTTTACAGAAAAGCAAAAGCTAAGAGAATTCAGCACCACCAAACCAACTCTACAACAAATACTAAAGGAACTTCTTTAAGTGGGAAACACAAGAGAAGAAAAGGACCTACAAAAACAAATGCAAAACAATTGAGAAAATTATCATAGGAACATACATATCGATAATTACCTTAAACGTGAATGGATTAAATGCTCCAACCAAAAGACAGGCTTGCTGAATGGATACAAAAATAAGACCCAAATATATGCTGTCTACAAGAGACCCACTTCAGACCTAGGGACACATATAGATTGAAAGTGAGGGGACGGAAAAAGATATTCCATGCAAATGGAAATCAAAAGAAAGCTGGAGTAGCAATATTCATACCAGATAAAATAGACTTTAGGGCTTCCCTGGTGGCGCAGTGCTTGAGAGTCCGCCTGCTGATGCAGGGGACATGGGTTCATACCCCGGTCCGGGAAGATCCCACATGCTGCGGAGTGGCTAGGCCCGTGAGCCATGGCCGCTGAGCCTGCACGTCCAGAGCCTGTGCTCCGCAATGGGAGAGGCCACCACAGTGAGAGGCCCATGTACCGCAAAAAAAAAAAAAAAGACTTTAAAATAAAGAATGTTACCAGAGACAAGGAAGGACACTACATAATGATCAAGGGATCAATCCAAGAAGAAAATATAACAATTATAACTATATATGCACTCAACATAGGAGCACCTCAATACATAAGGCAACTGCTAACAGCTATAAAAAAGGAAATCGACAGTAACACAATAATAGTGGGGGACTTTAACACCTCACTTACACCAATGGACAGATCATCTAGACAGATAGGTAACATCTTGGGTCACAAATCAAGCCTCAGTAAATTTAAGGATATTGAATTCATATCAAGCATCTTTTCTGACCACAAAGCTATGAGATTAGAAAAAATTACAGGGAAAAAGAACATAAACACAAGGAGGCTAAACAATATGTTACTAAATAACCAAGACATCACTGAAGAAATCAAAGAGGAAACCAAAAAATACCTAGAGACAAATGACAACAAAAACCTATGGGATGCAGCAAAAGCAGTTCTAAGAGGGAAGTTTATAGCAATACAATCCTACCTCAAGAAACAAGAAAAAATCTCAAATAATCAATCTAACCTGACACCTAAAGGAACTACAGAAAGAGGAACAAACAAAATCCAAAGTTAGTCTAAGGAAAGAAATCATAAAGATCAGAGCAGAAATAAAGAAATAGAAACAAAGAAAACAATAGCAAAGATCAATAATAAAGCTGGTTCTTTGAGAAGATAAACAAAACTCATAAAACTTTATCCAGACTCATCAAGAAAAAGAGGGAGAGGACTCAAATCAATAAAATTGGAAATGAAAAAGGAGAAGTTACAACGGACAACGCAGAAATACAAATCATCATGAGAGACTACTACAAGCAACTCTATGCCAATAACATGGACAACCTAGAAGAAATGAACAAATTCTTAGAAAGGTATAACCTTCCAAGTCAGAATCAGGAAGAAATATAAAATATGAACAGACCAATCACAAGCAATGAAATTGAACCTGATTAAAAATCTTCCAACAAACAAAAGTCCAGGACCAGATGGCTTCACAGGTGAATTTTATCAAACATTTAGATAAGAGCTAACACATATCCTTCTCTAACTCTTCCAAAAAATTGCAGAGGAAGGAACACTCCCAAACTCTAGGAGGCCACCATCTCTACGAGGTCACCATCACCCTGATACCAAAACCAGACAAAGATACTAAAAAAGAAAAATAAAGACCAATAACACTGATGAATATAGATGCAAAAATCCTCAAAAAAATACTAGCAAACAGAATCCAACAACACATTAAAAGGATCATACACCAAGATCAAGTGGGATTTATCCCAGGTTACAAGGATTCTTCAATATATGCAAATCAATCAATGTGATACCCCATATTAACAAATTAAGGAATAAAAACCATATGATGATCGCAATAGATGCAGAAAAAGTTATTGACAAAATTCAACACCCATTTATGATAAAAACTCTCCAGAAGGTGGGCATAGAGGGAACCTACCTCAACATAATAAAGGCCATATACAACAAACCTACTGCAAACATTGTTCTCAATGGTGAAAAACTAAAAGCATTTCCTCTAAGGTAAGGAACAAGACAATGAAAAAAAAAAAAGACAATGATGTCCACTCTCACCACTATTATTCAACATAGTTTTGGAAGTCCTAGCCACGGCAATCGGAGAAGAAAAAGAAATAAAAGGAATACACATTGGAAAAGAAGAAGTAAAACTGACACTGCTTGCAGATGACATGATATTATACATAGAGAATCCTAAAGATGGCACCAGAAAACTGCTAGAGCTAATCAATTAATTTGGTAAAGTTGCAGGATACAAAATTAATGCACAGAAATCTCTTGCATTCCTATACACTAACAATGAAAGATCAGAAAGAGAAATTAAGGAAACAATCACATTCACCGCCGCAACAAAAAGAATAAAATACCTAGGAATAAACTTACCTAAGGAGGTAAAAGACCTGTACTCAGAAAATTATAAGGCACTGATGAAATAAATCAAAGATGACACAAACAGATGGAGAGATATATCATGTTCTTGGATTGTAAGAATCAAGTTGTGAAAATGACTATACTACCCAAAGCAATCTACAGATTCAATGCAATCCCTGTCAAATTATCAATGGCATTTTTTACAGAACTAGAACAAAAAATCTTAACATTTGTATGGAGACACAAAAGACCCCGAATAGCCAAAGCAATCTTGAGGGAAAAAAACGGAGCTGGAGGAATCAGACTCCCTGACTTCAGACTATACTACACAGCTACAGTAATCAAGACAATATGGTACTGGCACAAGAACAGAAATATCGATCAGTGGAACAGGATAGAAAGCCCAGAGATAAACCCACACACATATGGTCAACTAATCTATGACAAAGGAGGCAAGGATATACAATGGAGAAAAGACAGCCTCTTCAATAAGTGGTACTGGGAAAACTAGACAGCTACATGGAAAAGAATGAAGTTAGAACACTCCCTAACATCATACACAAAAATAAACTCAAAATGGATTAAAAACCTACATGTAAGATGGGACACTAAAAAACTCATAGAGGAAAACATAGAGAGAACACTCTTTGACAGAAATCACAGCAAGATCTTTTATGACCTACCTCCTAGTGTAATGGAAATAAAAACAAAAATAAATGGGAGCTAATGAAACTTAAAAGCTTTTGCACGCAAAGGAAACTATAAACAAGCCAAAAAGACAACACTCAGAATGGGAGAAAATATTTGCAAATGAATCAACAGACAAAGGATTAATCTCCAAAATATATAAATAGCTCATGCAACTCAATGTTAAAAAAACAAACAATCCAATCCAAAAATGAGCAGACGACCTAAATAGACATTTCTAAAAAGAAGGTATACAGATGGCCAAGAGGCAAATGAAATGCTGCTCACCATCACTAATCATTATAGAAATGCAAATCAAAACTGCAGTGAAGTATCATTTCGCACAGGTCAGAATGGGAATCATCAGAAAATCTACAAACAACAAATGCTGGAGAGGGTGTGGAGAAAAGGGAACCCTCTTGCACTGTTGGTGGGAATGTAAATTGAAACAGCCACTATGGAGAACAGTATGGAGGTTCCTTAAAAAACTAAAAATAGAATTACCATATGACCCAGCAATCCCACCACTGGACATATACAATGAGAAAACCATAATTCAAAAAGAGTCATGTACCACAATGTTCATTCCAGCACTATTTAGAATAGCCAGGACATGGAAGCAACCTAAGTGTCCATCAACAGATGAATGGATAAAGAAGATGTGGCACATATATACAATGGGATATTACTCAGCCGTAAAAAGAAACAAAACTGAGTTATTTGTAGTGAGGTGGATGGACCTAGAGTCTGTCATACAGAGTGAAGTAAGTCAGAAAGAGGAAAACAAATACCATATGATAACACATATATATTGAATCTAAAAAAAATAAAACTGGTTCTGTTGAGCCTAGGGGCAGGACAGGTATAAAGAGAGAATGGACTTGAGGACACAGGGAGGGGGAAGGGTAAGCTAGGACTTGTAGAGAATGGACTTGAGGACACAGGGAGGGGGAAGGGTAAGCTAGGACGAAGTGAGAGAGTAGCATTGACATATATACACTACCAAATGTAAAATAGTTAGCTAGTGGGAAGCAGTTGCATAGCACAGGAAGATCAGCTCGGTGCTTTGTGACCACCTAGAGGGATGGGATAGGGAGGGTGGGAGGGAGATGCAAGAGGGAGGGGATATGGGGATATATGTATACATATAGACAATTCACTTTGTTATACAGCAGAAACTCACACAACATTTTAAAGCAATTATACTCCAATAAAGATGTTAAATTAAAAAAAAAAAGATGTGGCACACTTATACAATGGAATATTACTCAGCCATAGAAAAGAACGAAATTGGGTCATTTGTAGACACGTAGATGGACCTAGAGACTGTCATACAGAGTGAAGTAAGTTAGAAAGAGAAAAATGAATATTGTATATTAACACATATATGTGGAATATAGAAAAATGATACGGATGAACCGGTTTGCAAGACAGAAATAGAGACACAGATATAGAGAACAAAACATATGGACACCAAGGGAGGAAAGTGGGGGCCAGGGGTGGTGTTGTTGGGATGAATTGGGAGATTGTGATTGACATATATACACTAATATGTATAAAACAGCTAACTAATAAGAACCTGCTATATAAAAAAATGAAATTAAAGAAAAAAAACACGTATAACCCCAGACTAACCATGAGAAGGACATCAGACAAATACCAGTTGAGACTCACTCTACAAAATATTTGACCAGTGCTCTGCAAACTGTCAAGGCCATCATATATAAGGAATGTGTGACAAACTGCCACAGCCGCTAGAGGCCAAAGAGCCATGACCCCAAAATGTAGTGTGGGGTGCTGGATGGGATTCTGCAACAGGAAATGGACAGTGGGTAAAAACTGAAAAGATGGGAATCAGGTATGAACTTTCAATAATGTATCCATATTGATTCACTAATTGTTATAAACATACCATAGTAATGTAAAGTGTCTGTAACAGGGGAAACTGGGTGTGGGATTATGAGAACTCTCTGTACTATCGTCATATTTTTTTCTGTAAATCTCAAGTTTTTAAAAAATAAAATTAAAAAAAAATAAGGTTATTCTACAGCCCCTCACTTTCTAAAACAGAATGTACTGAATAGATTCCCCCCCACCATCAGTGACACTACCTGAAGAACATCAATGATTTTGCTGTGCTCTATAAACTGATGCCTTTATAGGCTCTTGATGCATATGAGATTTCTTTCCTCTTCACTAAATGGCCTCAAGCAGTTCTGATTCTGCTTTTAAGTTTCTCTGGTTCCTCCCCTGTGGATAGGCTGTTTTCAGTTGAGACTTCTTACCAGAGTGCCTGCTGAAAGTACTGTCTTCCCATCCTTCTTTCTTTTCCTTTCCTTCCCTTCCACCATCTCTTCCAAATTAATGTTTCTAATTTGTTTAAGGCTGGAAGACAAGTATTCATATATACAATAGCAATAAATGTTTTGTAAGATTCCGTCAATTTCCTACTGATGGTCAGTGGCTTTTCTAGTGAGTAAAGTAGCAGGTTTAGGGAGCTGGTTCTGTGATACTCTTGTCTCCTGGCATTTTTCTCTCTCTTCTTTCTGTGTTCTAAGCTGTGCTTTACAGGACTGAGGAAACCCACCACGACTTCTGGTTAGGTGTCATAGTTTTGTAGTTTATGAAAAGCAATTAAAAAAATATCTGTATCCCTTTATAAAATTTCAAATATAAAATGAAAAATCAGCACTAACAGAAAATGCACATAAACACATGCTCTTAACCACATGATTTCTGCAATTATAAATTTCCTTGGCATTTGTTTCAGTTCATGTTTCCTATTATTGGCGTCAGATCCATTTCACTTAGGAATGCTAGGTGAGCAAAATTCTATAGTATGAAACTCTTTCTTCCTTGTGTTTTTATTCATGACACACAGTATTTTTTAAGTCTGAGGAATCACTGCAGCAAGTTGTAAATGATGTATGGAGTGGCAAGTCTTTTTCTACTGCATGAAAAGAGAAACTGTGCTGAGTAATGACTGCTGAGATGCACTGTTTCTTGTAATATTTAGTTTATACAAAGCTTTGGAAACCCAGCAGGCTCCAAACCTTCTGCACAGTAAGACAAAACCTTTTTTCTTTCTTTTCAATACATTTCCAGTTGAGCAATCAGTTTCATGCCCCAGGGTGCATTGCATGCCTACAGCCCTAACTATGCAAAGTGCTGGGATTAGGATTGGATCAGGAGGTGGAAATAGGAATTGCAGCCTTCTGGCCTCTCTCCGCAAAACCCTACCATCAGCGAGGGAAATTCACCCACAAGGAAATTCTGTGTGTGTGTTAGGGATGGAGGGAGGGTGTGCATGTCATGCCCATACTCTTATGCTCTTTGCTCTTAAGTGGAAAAAACATGTAGTTGGTCTCAGTCACTAAGTCAACCTCATCCTGGGTGCCCAGTCTTCTGCTGGGCAGAGAGGAAGTGCTTATATTCTGGACCAATGGGCTGTTCACCAAGACAGCATCCCTTCTGGGGCATGCTTGGAAGGGGACAGGGATGATATCAAACACAGAGAAAGGCTTGATAATACACATATCTAGAGGGAGGCTCTCCTGAGAGTGAGTAAATGGAAGTTAACTTTCTTTTTTTTCACTGACTTCAAACTGCCAAGGACATTATTTTAACTTAGAAGTACTCACACATGCATCTGCATTACAGTTCCTTTGTAGGAAAACTTTGGTATGAAATTTCCTGAGATACAGTTGGTGAAAAATGTCTTTTCCCTTTACTTGGAACTGTGAATCCAAGTGACCCCTTCTTGTTATGTGGAACAAATACAGAAACACCAACAACTCACATATGATCTACCACCATCTCAGGTCAGCATCTCACAGCTTGAGTAGCTTGACTTGGAACTAAATGTTCTTTTCCTGCAGTATTTGCTTATTAGCAGTTCACACTATTTTTTGGAGAGAGGATGTGTTTGGAGTTAGTGGAAGAAAGGATAATGTTCATGTGCATGACCGTTGTAGAATATTTGGTCCTGTCCAAAATGTCCACAAGACATTTGGCCCATGCCAAAAGGCCCTTGAAATTTGATCCATGCCAAAATGTGTATGAGCATATTTAGTCCATGCAAAATGGTTTTTGACAGGACCAAATAAATATCAAGGATCTTTTGGTGTGGACCAAGCATCTCCATCAATGTTTTGAATAGGATCAAATATGATCAAATATCAAAAATGTTTTGCACTAAATTTCTTTTGATAATTTGGACCAGGCCAAATATCAAGGACCTTTTGGCATGGGCCAAATGTCTTATGGATGTTTTGGACAAAACAAAATGTCTGCTAACCACACATGACATGTTCCCATTAGATGGATAGAAGCATTAAATGGATAAGCTAGTTTTGGGGTTCTTTGAAATTCACTGTAAGTCTTCTATAGCTCTACCTCATTTTCCTCCCATTCATCCATGACAGACCCATATGCAGCAGCACAATTTAAGAACGAGTGAGCAGCCCTTGATATCTTTTTATCTGTTGCTCAGAGATGTGCTCAGAGATGGGCACTGCATAGATGAAATTGTTCTGAAGAGTACTAATGATCATCAAGGATATATGTGGTCATTAGGGGAAAAGTGGTAGACATTGATTTCATGGCCCAGGCAACTGGAGTTAAGGTATATCTATGTGGGTGTGAATTGTGTGAATTACTGGTCTGGACTAGGACCCAGGACACCTAATCTAGCCTCTAAACACATATGAATCCAGCTTATCTTCAGCCTTTTCAGCCCTTACTTCCAGATATAAGAATTAAAGACATATTTCTATGTTCATTAACTAATTAAAATTATTCCTAAGAATACTTCACTTGCATGATAGTTTTGAATTTGAAAACAAACACCTCAAAGGTATTTGTCCCTGCCATCCACTTAAGCTGCCAGCAGGTAAATGATGATACCTCGGTTATGGTATCAGCTCTATATTGGAATTAATTTTAAAAATTAGATTCATAATTTTCTCTGTATAGTTATACTTTTCAGTAAAAATTAAATATCTACATTTAAGCATCTAAAAATAATAAAGTATATATAAATGGAGAATTTTAAAAGGATTTTAAAAAGTAAAAATACATGAGGCTTTTAAACTGAAATTTATATCATAATCATATTCATGTCATCTTATAACAATTTCTCCTTTTTTCTCCATTATATTAAGCCCTCTAATGTTTCAAGTTTGAAAGATACTAAAATTCAAGCTAAAATAACTTTTATATTTCTCTCTTTAATAGAATGGCTGTAGGTATTTTCTGATAATTCCATGAAAATTTCAGGTTGACATCCTGGCATTACCAATCAGCCCTCTGAATGATCAGATTTCTGGTAACTTGCCCTTCCACAATTAGATTAAATTAAAATTTAAAGTTTTAGAAAGAGATCAAGATGGAGGAGTAGGAGGATGTAGAGCTCACCTCCCCCCACAAACACATCAAAAATACATCTATACGTGGAACAATTCTCACAGAAAACCAACCGAAAACTATCAGAAAGATCTTTTATACAACCAAAGTTATAAGAAAGATTCCACGTAACCAGGTAGGACAAAAAACCAACAAAGTCATCAGGACATGACCGGCAACCCTGGGAAGTAGCTGTGAAAGAGGGAAGGTCCACATGGGTGGCTCCTTATCCTGCGAAACCCCCTTGCCTTCTGGGAGGTCTACCAGGACAGACAGAGGGACTGGTGCGGTCTGAACTCTGCTCGTGAGGAGTGTGCACATGCTGGCTTCCTAGCAATCAGGGCAGAGAGAGACCAGCACTGATGTTTGCCACCTTGCAGTGCTTCCCAGACCAAACATGCCCTGAGAAGGGCTGCCAGTACGTGCAGCAGCTAGTGCTGAAACTTGGGCTTCAGGGGACAGACCCTGGAAGAGGACTCCGTCTAGCTGTGTGAGACATCTCAGAGGCCTTGGAATGTAGTGAGGGCTTAACCTCAGAGCCCACTGTTAGTGCACATAGGGTGGTGTGTGGGCCCCCTGTAGGAGCCCCACTGTCAGCATGCTCACGTGTGGGCATGGCTCCAGCAGCAGTGAGTTGTGTAAGGGTGCACAAGGCATGTGGGGGCAAGGCTGACATCAGAGCCCATTGTCAGTACTCCCACAGCAGTGCCGGGTTTGGGAGCAGCAGACTTTGTTGGCAAGCAAACCATGTGGCAGGCAACATCACAGAATTGCATATCTCCAACACAGAGCCCCTGGAAAGGAGTATGCAGTGGTTCCTTTCCCAGCAGGAGCACTCAAGTTCCATCTCACAATGCAGCTTGGAGTGGGATCTGGGGCAGAGAGGCCCTAGGAGAGCCCTACCATAGAGACAGGCTAAGTCTCAGATGGCAGCACAACCATCTCAATTCCTGTAGCCATAATGCCCTGGTCCCCAGCAACAGCCTAGTACTAAGTCTGGGATGAACACAATGCAGAAAGGGACGTGACTTTTTGCCACTTCTGGGGAGAACCACAGACACCTGTATGGGCACCGCATAGGTTCACT
The DNA here is from genome assembly GCF_949987515.2 of Delphinus delphis. Taxonomy (NCBI): domain Eukaryota; kingdom Metazoa; phylum Chordata; class Mammalia; order Artiodactyla; family Delphinidae; genus Delphinus; species Delphinus delphis. The sequence goes on from NC_082684.1 coordinate 89,877,531, forward strand.
GTGATCACACGGGCCTCACTTGCTTCAGCTGTCACCTCCTTCAGGACAGAGCACACACTTAAGGGCAACAGCCTTATCGAACCTGACCTTCAGGGCTTCTACTCCAACAACTGGGGTGTCACCCCAACAGAGTGACAGCCATGAAGAGAAGAGGAGGCCTCTAAACATCTAGTGCAGGCTCTGGTCACCACAACACCAATCACACCCTTATCAAAGGGATAATGGCCAGCATACCCTGAGGAAAGACATAGCAGGCATCCATACCAAAACCAGCCCTGGCACCAAAAATGTGGGACTCAAACAGTACACAGGGATGATCCCACATAAAAACAGCACTTCAAGACCACAGTAGATAACTGTTTCTCCTAAAGTCATAGAGTCGGAGATATTTAAGTAAGATGAAAAAGCAGAGGAACTACTCCCAATTAAAAGAACAAGAGAAATCCCATAAAAGAACAAACAATGAAACAGACCTCTCCAGTCTACTAGACCCTGAGTTCAAAAAGGAGGTAATAAAAATGCTAAAGGAATTAAGAAAGATTATCAGTAGAAATGCAGATCACTTTAACAAGGAACTAAAAACTATAAAGAGGAACCAATCAAAATTAGACAACTCAATTGCCAAGGTAAAATCCCATTTAAAAGGAAATAAACAGCAGACTAAATAATGCAGAAGAATGAATAAGTCATCTAGAAGATAGAATAATAGAAATTACCCAAGCGGAAGAGTGGGCAGAAAGACAAATAATAATTAAAAAAAAAGGAAAGCAACATACAAGATCTATGGGATAATATAAAGTGTGCCAACTTGTGCATAATAGGGGTTCCAGAAGGAGAAGAAAGAGAGAAGGGGATCAAAAACGTATTTGAAAAAATAATGGCTGAAAACTTCCCAAACCTAAAGAAGGAGACAGATATCCAGGAATGGGAAGAATAGAAGATCCCAAACAAGATGAACCCAAACAGACCTACACTAAGACATATCATAATTAAAATGGCAAAAGTTAAAGGCAGCAAGAGAAAAACAAAGAGTCAGTAACAAGGGAACCCCCATAAGGCCATCAACTGATTTCTCTACAGAAACTTTGCAGGCCAGAAAGCAGTGGTATGATATATTCAAAATTATCAGTAGAAATGAAAGAAAGAAAAAACCTGCAACCTAGGATACTCTAACCAGGAAGATTATCATTTAGAATAGAAGAAGAGACAATCTCAGAAAACAAAAACTAAAAGAATATAGCAATACTAAAGCTAACCTAACAGAAATATTGAAAGGTCTTCTCTAAATAGAAAAGAAGCAAGAATCTATAGGAAGGGGAAACACACAATAGGAAAGGCAAATATATAAAAGGAATGAAGATCACTTAAATAAGCCAGTACATAGATTAAAAAATTGTTTTGTGAAAGTAATCATAACTATAATTAACAGCAAAAGGATATACATGAAGACGTAAAATAGGACATCAAAATCACAAAATGTCAGGGAGGGAAGTAAAAAATGTAGATCTTTTAGAAAGTGTTTAAACTTACATGACCATCAGTCTAAAGCAAGTAGATATAGTTATGGTTTAACATACTTGAAAACCAGGGTAACCACAAATCAAAAACACACAAAACATTCACAAAAACCAAAAAGAAAGTGATTTAAGGATAATACAAAAGAAAAGCATCACACCACAAAAGTAAAAACAAAAAGAAAAAAGTAAAAAAGAACTATAAAATCAACTGGAAAACAAGGTTTATAATGGCAATAAATATATACTTAATTAATTTTAATGTCAATGGACTAAATGCTTTGATCAAAGGCATAGAGTGGCAGATTGGATTAAAAAACAAGAGCCTATAATATGCTGTCAACAAGAGACTCACTTTAGGGCAAAAGATACACATAAATTGAAAGTGAGGGAATGGAAAAAGGTATTTTCTACAAATGGAAATGACAAGAAAGCAGGGGTAGCAAAACTCATAGAGATAAAATAGACTTTAAAACAAATTCCATAAAGAAAGACAAATAAGGACACTATAATGATAAAGGGATCAATCAAGAGAAGGATATTATACTCATTAACATATATCCACTCAATGTAGGAGCGCGTAAACATATAAAACAAATAATAAAAAACATAAAGTCATAAATTGACATGAATACAATAATAGTAGAAGACTTTAACACCCACTGATATCAATAGACAGATCTTCCAGACAGAAAATCAATGAGGCAACAGAGATCCTAAATGACACAATGGACCAGTCATACTTAACTGATATCTACAGGATGCTACATCCAAAATACCCAGAATACACATTCTTTTCAAGCACACATGGAACATTCTTTAGGACAGACCAAAAACCAGGTCATAAAACAAGATTCAACATACTTAAGAGGACAAGATTATTTCAAGCATCTTTTCTGACCACAATGATATGAAACTAGAGATCAACCACAGAAAGAAAAACAGGAAAAAAAATTACATAGAGACTTAACAACATGCTACTAAAAAAAAAACAAAAAAACAATGGGTCAGTGATGAAATCAGAGGGAATCTGAAAATACCTCAAGACAAACAACAATGAAAACACAACCTTACAAAATCTACAGGGTGCAGCAAAAGCAGTTCTAAGAGGGAAGTTCATAGCAATACAGGCCTTCCTCAAGAAACAAGAAAAATCTCAAATAAACAACCTAACCTACCACCTAAAAGAATCAGAAAAAGAAGAACAAAATCCAAAGTCAGAAGGAAGGAAATAATAAAGATTAGAGAGGAGAGAAATAAAATAGAGATTAAAAAATAGAATAAAATCAAAAGCTGTTTTTTTTTGAAATGGTAAACAAAATTGACAAGCCAGGCTCACCAAGAAGGAGAGAGGACCCAAATAAAACAAGAAATGAAAGAGGACAAAAAACAACCACTTACTGCAGGAAATCAAATAATCATAAAAAAAATACCATGAGCAGTTATATGCCAACAAACTGGACGACCTAGAAGTAATGTACAAGTTTCTAGAAACATACAGACTGCCAAAATTGAATCAAGAAGAAACAGATAATTTGAACAGACCAATCACTAAAAGTGAAATAGAATCTGTAATAAAAAATAATAAAATAAATTTCAAGAAATAAATAATTAAAAATTTTTGTAAAATTAAAAATAAACAAACAACAAATGAAAAAACCTCCCTGCAAATAAAAGTCCAGGACTGGATGGCTTCACTGGGGAATTCTACCAAACCTACAAAGAAGAACTAATACCACTCCTTTTCAAACTCTTTCAAAAGATTAAAGAGGAGGGAATACTCCCAAAGTCATTCTATGAAGCCACCATCACCCTTATATCAAAACCAGACAAAGACATTAAAAAAAAAAAAAGAAAATTACAGGCCAATATCTTTGATGACTATAGATACAAAAATCCTCAACAAAATATTAGCAAACTGAATACAACAATACATTCCAGGGTTGCAAGGATGATTCAACATATGGAAAATCAATCAGTGGGATATACCACATTAACAAATGGAAAGACAAAAAACGTATGATGATCTCAACAGATGCAGAAAAAGCACCTGATAAAATTCAACATCCATTCATAATAAAAACTCTCACCGAAGTGGGTACAGAGGGAACATTTTTTAACTTTATAAAAGCCATTTAGGACAAACCCACAACAAACATAATAATGGTGAAAAGCTGAAAGCCTTCCCACTAAATTCTGGAACAAACAAGGATGTCTATTCTCACCACTTCTATTCAACACAGTATTGGAAGTCCTAGCCATAGCCATCAGACACGATAAAGAAAAAAAAAAGGTATCCAAACTGGAAGGGAAGGGGTAAATTTGTCATTATATGCAGATGACATGATACTCTACATAGATAACCCTAAAGACTCCACACAAAAAATATTAGAACCATAAGTGAATTTAGCAAGGTAACAGGATACAAGATTAACATATAGAACTCTGTTGCATTTCTTTACACAAACAATGAAATATCAGAAATTAAAAAAAAAAATCCTTTTTAATATTGCATCATAAAACATACCTAGGAATAAACCTAACCAAGGAAGTTAAAGACCTATAAGCTGAAAACTATAAAACATTGATAAAGGAAACTGAGGTTGATTCAAATAAATGGAAAGATATCCCATGCTCTTGGACTGGAAGAATTAATACTTTGAAAATGGCCAGGCTACCCAAAGCAATCTACAAATGAAATGTGATCCCTATTAAATTACCCATGACATATTTCACAGAACTAGACCAAATAATCCTAAAATTTATATGGAATGACAAAAGACCCAGAATTGCCAAAGTAATCCTGAGGAAAAAGAACAAAACTGGAGGCATAACTAACTCAGACTTTAGACAATACTACAAAGCTACAGTAATCAAGACAGTGTAATATTGGCACAAAAACAGACATATAGATCAATGGAACAAAATAGCAAGAAATAAACTCACACACCTATGGTCAATCAATCTATGACAATGGAGACAAGAATATACAATACACACAGTCTCTTCAGCAAGTTGTGTTGGGAATGTTGGACAGCCTCAGGTAAATCAATGAAATTATAATACTCCCTCACACCATGTAAGAAAATAAATTCAAAATAGCTTGAAGACCCAAATATAAGACATGACACCATAAAACTCCTAAAAGAGAACATAGGCAAAACATTTTCAGATATAAATTGCAAAATAGCAATACTTTCTTAGATTAGTCTCCCAAGGCAAAAGAAATAAAAGTAAAAATAAGCAAATGTGACCTAATCAAACTTAAAAGCTTTTGCACAGCAAAGGAAACCATCAACAAAACAAGAAGACAACCTATGGGATGGGAGAAATATTTGCAAACAATATGACCAACAAAGGCTTATTTTCTGAAATATACAAACAGTTCATACAACTCAATAACTAAAACACAAACAACCCAATCAAAATATGGGCAGAAGACCTAAATAGACATTTCTCCGAAGAAGACATACAGATGGCCAACAGGTACGTGAAAAGATGCTGAGCATCGCTAATTAATAGAGAAATGCAAATGAAGACCACAATGAAGTATCACCTTACACTGGTCAGAATGGCTGTCATCAAAATTTCTCCAAAAAATAAATACCCCAGAGGGTGTGGAGAAAAGGGAATCCTATTACACTCTTTGCTGGTGGGAATGCAAGTTGGTGAAGCCACTATGGAAAACAGTACGAGTCCCTTAAAAAAGTCAAAATAGAGTTAACCTATTATCCAGCAATCCCACTCCTAGGCATATATCCAGAAAAAATGAAAATTCTAATTTGAAAAGATACATGCACCCTGATGTTCACAGCAGCACTATTTACAATAACCAAGATATGGAAATAACCCAAATATCCATCAACACGATTGGTTTGATTTAAGAAGATGGGTAGTATAATATATATATTACTCAGCCATAACAAATAATGAAATATCACCCATTTGCAGCAACATGGATGAGCCTAGAGAATATCATACTAAGTGGGGTAAGTCAGACAAATATTATATGATACCACTTACATGTGGAATCTAAAAAATAATACAAATGAATCTATATAAAGAAACAGACTCACAGACATAGAAAACAAATTTATGGTTACCAAAGGTGAAAGGGAGGGTGGAGGGATAAATTAGGAGTATGGGATTAACAGATGAAAACTACTATACATAAAATAGATAAGCAACAAGGATTTACTGCATAACACAGGGAATAATATTCAATATCTTGTAATAACCTATAATGAAAAATGATCTGAAAAAAATATATATATAACTGAATCACTTCGCTGTACACCTGAAACTAACACAGTATTATAATAAACTATACTTCAACAAAAATCAATCCATCTTCTTGCTCTTCCATGCCTGTTATGACTGCCTTTTTATGATTAAATAACATTTTTTCCTACCTCATTGCCTCTCATTATTTGACTTTTTTGTTCAACTTTGGTGATTTTTCTCCTTTGATCTAGGTTTGACTTTGGTAATCTTATTGCTCCCTTTGCTTTAAATAGTCACCTATTAAACATCTCTAAGTGAAGACGAAGTACTTAGGCCATCTATGAAATTGTTTTTTCTCTGCTTTACAAAAGTCTAGTTGATGCAAATACTGACCCAAATTTTGAAAAAAAAAATTTTTTTATAGGCCCACAGTCCTAATTACAACTTTTGTCACCTGGATCCTGAATCCTCCCAACCCACCTCTGTCTTGAACTGTGATGATGATGGTGATGATGATGATGATGACTTATGATTATATGTATCTAGGACTTACTATGTGCCAGACACTGTTCTAAGTGCTGTATACATCTTAATCCATTTGTCACAAAACCATTTGAAACTAGATAGATTACTATCTCATTCCTCATTTCACAGATGAGGAATCTAAAGCCGAAGAGGCTTAGAAAGCTGGCCAAGACTATGACAATATTAAAGTCTGAAACAATTTCAGACCTCTTGTTTTAGCCACTCATTAATCCAGTTATAGAGTTCCTGAAGAATTTATTCACACTAATTAGGAAAAAATGTAGACTTTTCTGACAATTTTGACATGGAGACAGAGAAGGGCTTACACTATGTACCAATAGTTTAAAAAAAAAAAAAAGATCTAAAAACACGAATTGCATATTTTATTCTCTGAAATTCCTTCTTGGCAATGCCATCCCCTATAGGACATTTCTGTGTGTTGGCCCCACTCCCATGCAGCTATCCTCTGGCAACTGTCTGCAGCTTCTGATTTTCCCTGCAAACTTCTGGTTCTCGCTCCTCAATTGCACAGAACATTCAGGTCCTTTCATCCCTTACTCCCCCACTGAGCTACAAAACCATCCAAGTATTCAGCTACAACCTGCCATCCCCAGAATAAACTCCACATCCTCAGAAAGCAATAAGAGTATATAGTGATGAAACATTGTGATTCTATTAGAACTTGTTTCTATTAGCTACACAGCCCTTGTAATTATCATTTTAATGGCTCATTAAATCATCTCCTGGCTGATGTTCCATAATTAATAAACTACTCTTTTATTGTTGAATATTTTGGTGGTTTTTAGTGTTTTGTTGTTTTGTTTTATAAACCACCACAATAAACATTTTTATTCATTTGTACTTAGCACCTGTTATTATTCTTTATTATTCTGAATTATTTCTTTAGGATAAATTACAAGAGAGATTACTGGGTCAAAGGATAGGATTATCTTTATGTTGCATTATTTTCCAAATAGGTTGTATCAGTTAACAGAGCTGTCAGTTGTGTATAAGTTAAAAGTCATAGGAAAACTCTGTCAACATTATTTCTATTTTCCTACTATGCAGAAGGATGAAAATACTTTCCTCATACATTGTTTTCTATTTGTATTTTCTCTAGTGTGATTGCTTTGTCCACATTCTTGGATCATTGCCTACATGGTGAATATTTTTCTTTGTTGCATTTTTTTTTTGAATTTTAAAATTTTATTTATTTTTTTATACAGCAGGTTCATATTAGTTATCCATTTTATTCATAGTGTATATATGTCAATCCCGATCTACGAATTTGTTTCCTTTTTAGACTTGAATACCATTTGCACTCAAAGCCCACTAAATTTTTGTCTGCTCTACTGGTAGCAAGTAATTTAACTTTTTATATTTTTCATTTTAGTAAAGTTTTGTATTCCAAGGATATTTTAAATATACTTTGGTCTTTCCCTATGTGATTGCTCTTTTTGCTTCAAAGGCAAGAAATCCATCTCTTCCAGAGATCAGATAACAATTTTATTTTCCCCTTTAAAGCAATAGTTTTTTCTCTCTGTCATAGATTTGGAATATATTTTGGAGTCTAATCTGATATTCATTGTTGAAATAGGATTTTGTTTTTCCAAATTCTCAAAAACAGTGTTTTGTCAAGGGCAAATTTTATTTTCATGACAGGAGTTACTTGAAGGATTTGGTGATCGGAAGAGTCTGAATATTGGTTTCTGTGCAGGATGAGGCCAAGAAGAGAGGAGTGGTGAAAGGAAGAGCACAAAAGGGGCTACTGGAAATATGGAAGGCAAAGTATCTATTTCACAGTATAGGCTTTGGCAGTCCCTGTGCTGGAATTTTCAATCAGGCATGAGACCTTGTGTTACTCCCTGTGGTGTAAGAACAAGATTGATGGGTTAAACTGCTTCGAGGTAGCTTAGAACAGTAGCCTGAGGACCTATCTTTTACTCCAGTATGAAGATTTTTGGAATAATTTTTTTTTAAAAGAAATTTTATAGATTTATTTTTATTTATTTATCTTTGGCTGCGTTGGGTCTTCATTACTGCACGCAGGCTTTCTCTAGTTGCGGTGAGTGGAGGCTACTCTTCGTTCTGGTGCGGGGGCTTCTCATTGCAGTGGCTTTTCTTGTTGTGGAGCACAGGCTCTAGGCGCGTGAACTTTAGCAGTTGTGGCTCGTGGACTCTAGAGCACAGGCTCAGTAGTTGCACCGCGGCATGTGGGATCTTCCCAGACCAGGGCTTGCACCCGTGTCCCCTGCATTGGCTGGATTCTTAACCACTGTGCCACCAGGGAAGTCCCAAAAGAAAGTTTTATTTAAACTTTTTTTTAAAGAAAAGGGAATTTGAGTTTTTTCTTTTATCCACTGAGGACATTAAAACAAAAATTTTAACTTTGTTAAAATTAAAATAAACCTCTGTAAAATTAAAAGATCCTCATAGTTTCTGCCACCTTTCCCTAAAGACATCTTTGATAACAAGGCTGGTCAAGTCTCATTCACATTTGGGAGCTCAGAGAGGCAATGAGGGCCAAAATTCCATGAGGGTCATGGTTCTTTTCTAGACTCAAGAATAACCCAACCCCTGTATTCCATGTGCTGAACCAGGAGTAAAAGGGTCACATTGACCAGAAGACAGTGATAGTCACTGGGCATATAGCTCAGAATTTTTCTCCTTTCTGAGCGGCTCCCCCACTTTTCTTTTTCTTGTGTTAGCTTCATACAGCTATCCTACTTGGTTTTATCTAAAGCCAGAATTTTTCTACAAAGTAGAAAATACAGGTACCTGAAGAAAGCTAAGCTCTATGTGATAATTCAGATATTTTACACAGCTGTAGTCCTTTAATTTCCTTTATATTCACAAATTCACAGACTATAAATACCGATCTAAAACACAAATATATTTCTTTAATAGCTTGACTCCTCAGTAAACAGGGATCCTTCTGTTACGAAAGAATCCTCCTTTGAAGAATTAGGTCTACAGTCAGAAAGCCAGCTTATTAGTACACAGAGTGTGTCTCTCTGGCTTGGGCGCGGGAAGGGTAAGCAAAGGGAGAGGGATAGGACACATACCAGGAGTTTACTTCTCAAGAGCGTTCTCTGTACCATCAATGACTGCTCTGATGTCAGAGGAAAAGTTTTCATTCCCCTCCACCAAAGCTAATCCCTTCGTCTCTCTTGATCCCATCCCATTCTGACTTTTCTCCATTGACCAACCTGTTTTGTTCATATAATCTCATATTTCTTCTCTTTGCCTTAAACACAAGTTTCAGGGGCTGAGAGGGAAGCAAGAAATGATAAGAAATAGAGAGAAAGAAATAATACTTATTGAGTACATGTTTTAGACCAAGCAATTTATGTATGTTTTCTTATTTCAACATCTCTCAAAATTACAAACCTTCACATGTGTTGTTCACCATTTCTAATTCATTTTTCAGATCAAAAAACCAAGACTCCAGGAATTTAAGTAACTTGATGAGATTACACTGCTAATATGCTGCACTGTTGGTATTTAAAGACAGATCTGTTTCACTCCAAAGCCTGTACTCTGTGTACCACTTAGCCTTGCTGAGATGCAAATCCCGTCATAAAAAAAAAAAAAAAAAAAAACCTTTTGACTCTGCTACCCTTCCAGCTTCTGTCTGCTTCGTCTAAATGTCTTCTGACAACTCCAGTTGCCCCACCAGCCAGCAGAGGGCCCTGCTTTCTTGCCATCCCTATAGCTCTCTGTCCATAATTCTGTTAGAGCCGTTGCTGTGTAAGCCTGTCTCCTTTTCTGGGTTCCAGCATATCGAACCATTTAAGATGATGGATTCAGGTGCTAGACTGATTGAGATTTATATTCAGTCTTATATTCAGTCAGACTGACTACCTGAGTGAACTTGGGAAGGTTAACCTCTTTTATACTTCAACCCCTATAAAAATATGAAAAGTAAAAATATTTACCTCATAGGGTTGTTATAGGTAAAATAATATTAACTGTCATACAGTAAGAGCTCAATAAACATTGACCACTCTTCTAGGCTAATAAACTACAAGGCAGCAATTGTGTGATAATCATGCCTCAATTGTGCCTAGCATGGTGTTATAATAAGAATAGAATTTTGTTGAATAAATGAGTATAGTTAAGGGGAATCTATATGCATTACTTTTAACTTTTCTTTAAATCCTGACTTCCATTACCACCAATCCATGAAAACTGTTATTATCAAAGTCATTAGTAACATTTTAATTGTTAAATCCAATAGTCCTCGCTCCTTAATTTCTATAATATTGGACAGCGGTGCCAATTCCCTACTTCCTAAAACTCTTGCTGCTCCTTACTAGTGGTGTGGCACCCAAGTGGGTCTATATATCCTTCATGGATATCTGTTGATTTTACCTCCTACAAAGTCTTTGCAGACTAATTCCCTCTACTCATATGCACTGCTATGCATCTGATCCTAGTTTTTATAACTCCCTACTGAGACTACAAGAATGGCTCTGAATTAGTCATCTTGTACACACTCTTTCCCCAATCTCACCTTTTTATTACACGTTGGCTAGAGTTCTCTTTTCAAAATACAAATCTGATTATATCACTCATGCATGAAACCCACCAATGTCTTCCCTTTGCTCTTAGAAGAAAAACATCCCTAACATAGCTGGCCGGGGCAAATATAACCTGACTCTTCCTTCACTGTTATACTCTCACACCCAGCAGGTTTCCTTTTGCTTCCTGAGCTCCAGATACACTAACTTTCTTTATGCTCATTTACAATGCCACTCTCCCCACTGGCCATGGGGTAAGTGGAGTCCCTCTGCACAATTTTACCCTCATCCTAGCCTTGTTAACTCCTACTTTGCCTTCCTGTTTTAGTCATCAGTTTTCCAGGACAGTCTTCCCTGACTTCCCTGACCAGGTCAATTGCCCTCATTAAATACTATTAGAGGATGCCATTTCCCTCCTTCAGAGGATTTCACAGTTCTAATTTCATGTTTCACAGATTATTTTTTTAACATCTTTATTGGAGTATAATTGCTTTACAATGGTGTATTAGTTTCTGCTTTATAACAAAGTGAATCAGCTATACATGTACATATATCCCCATATCTCCTCCCTCTTGCATCTCCCTCCCACCCTCCCTTTCCCACCGCTCTAGGTGGTCACAAAGCACCAAGCTGATCTCCCTGTGCTATGAGACTGCTTCCCACTAGCTAAAGACGCAGACATAGAGAATGGACTTGAGGACACGGGGAGGGGGAAGGGTAAGCTGGGATGAAGTGAGAGAGTGGCATGGATATATATACACTACCAAATGTAAAATAGATAGCTGGTGGGAAGCAGCCGCATAGCACAGGCAGATCAGCCCGGTGCTTTGTGATCACAGATTATTTGATTAATGTCTGTCTCACCTACTAACCCGTAAGTTCCATGAGTGTGGTGGTGGGTCTAATTTGTCTCACTTTTGTCCACCTAGCACTCATCCCCGTGACTGGCACACTGAATAAACTTAAAATATTTTGTTAAATGAATGGGTGAATGAATGAATCAATTTATCCGTCAATGAGCGTGCAGTTTGACCTCTCCACCTTTGAGTATTCTTTCTATATCATTTTGCTACCTTTTTCTCCTCACACCTCAAATGTAGGCATTCCTTAGGCTGTTTACACAGTCATTATCTTTTGTCTCTTTGTAATTCCTCCCTTAGTAATATCACCCTTTTCCATAACTTTAACCATCACGCCTGTGTGGATGACTCCCTGACTGTAGGCTCCAGCCTGTACAGTCAACTCTTCTGAGCTCCAGGCTCCCATACACAGCCATTTGCTTACCTGCAGTAACTAGCTCAAAACTTTCCAAACAAAATTTCTCATTTTTCCCCTTGATCTTGCTTCTTTTAACTTTTTAATTCTGAAAGTGTAATTACTATTCTACTTTGCCAGTTTCAAAGCTTTAAAAACTTATGACTCCTCTTCTCCATGACTTCCCACATCTAGTCAATAGTTCCTATCAATACCTCCATGATATCACTCCTATTTTTTTAATTCTTTTTCACTACCATGCTGAAGGATGCTATGTGTAGGGATTAAGTATCAGAAATCAGTGATTTAAAAGATAAATAGTTTAGAATCAGTAATGTGCAAGTGAAAGAATTAAGTGGAACAAAACAAGAAACCCAAACGTCATCTCTGAGTAATGAGGAGGACCTTAAAATTTAGGCATCCTTTTAATTCATCTAGGAAATTCTACATGTTTCCCAGTAAGGCAAGTACCGTTTCCACGTGTGGCTTCAGGAAGGGAGGCAGACGTATATCAGACCATGCACAGCAACACTGGTGCATGAAGAAGCAGTAAACAGTGGTGCTTCCAATGGGCAGTTCCTTCCAGGGATCAGTCAGTCCCAAAGCCTCCCCCACACAGGATTATGTGTTTGATGGTAATCACAAAAAACATGATGCTACCTGTTCTGCAGCTCTGTTTCAGAAGCTCATTCTTTATAATTTCCAGGCTGTGAAATTATCCATCTAAATGTTCTTCACACAAATGCTGCTTGATGAAGAAAAGTACAGTGCAGATTATGTCCCTTAATGTTACTGCTAATCTGTAATAATCGTGGGTGATGATTACTCTTTATGTTATTCAAGGTAAAAATGGATTTGTGTGTGTGTGTGTGTGTGTGTGTGTGTGTGTTTGGTGTGCGCGTGATTTTGATTCGGAAGGAGAAAAAAAGAAATGGGACAGCTTAGTCAGAGGCTAGACTGAAAATATGGATTAGCACTGATTATTTCTGATGATTTCAATCCTCTACATGCGGTAAAAGCATTAGAAAACCATGTGATTTTTATATTTTAATATTTGATTTCTGAATCACTGCAAGTGATAAGTAATAGAAAAGTGCAGCAGCAGACGTTATTTTAGGTTCTGTTTATGAAGCGGAGACAATTCCAAAGAGTACAGGGATTACTGACATAAAAGCACATGTTAAGTTCCAGTTTCTCTTTCAGGTCTCTACCTCCCAGGTAGCAGAAACAGAATTATCATCTTCAGACATTTCCAACCATTATCTGTTTCCAGAACTTGACTATGCCCACCCAATTCCCCGCCCACTTCTGTTTCTGTTAACTTGGATGCTAATATGAAATTCATGTGGATAGTTGAGATATAAACAATGGATTAATGGTTTGTGGACCAAGAACTGTCGCTGTTTCTTGCTGTTGGCAGTAGGGCAACACCTGGGAAACAGGAACAGGAAGGATTTCTTATCTGAAAAGTTTACTCTGGAGTCCATATATACTAAATCTCTCTATCATAGCTACCCAAGTGTGGCTCATGCCAGCAGCCATTTAAAAGTGACATTTGCTTTGTAAAAAATGAGGGAGAAAGTCCATGTAGAATAGATGCAATAATTTTTTTTGTACTTTATTTTGATGTATTCATTTATTTAGTGTCTCAGTTGAACTCAGATAAAATCTTTATTCTTCTTTTACAAGCTTTGATCTTTTTTTTCCTTAATATTTAGTCTTTTTGGTCACTGTTTTTTGTTTGTTTGTTTTTGTTTTTAACCAAAACTGGTTTTTCTTTCTGTCTCTATAACTATTGGTTTTATATTATGACTATTTCCCTTTAAGCCATTTAAAAAGAGCATTTCATCTAGGAGATTCTATATGCCTCCTGTTAAGGCAGATTTCAGTCTCCTTATGTGGCTCCAAGAGTACATAAATATATGTCTACATACTTGACGAAAGTGGTAAATAAAGGAACCGGAGGAAGAACAGCTTCCAGAAGGCACTTCCTCTCAGGAGTTGGTCTCAAAGTCCCCCTGTAAAGGACTGCATGTGTTCATGGTGATCATAAACATGGGCTTTGCTTGACTATATTCCCTGACACATCTTGACTGAGTAGCTGTCCTATTCTGGGCACACAGCTTGCCTGTCTTTAGCATATATGACCACACCTCCCTATCTTTTTTTTTTTTAACATCTTTATTGGAGTATAACTGCTTTACAATGGTGTATTAGTTTCTGCTTTATAACAAAGTGAATCAGCTATACATGTACATATATCCCCATATCTCCTCCCTCTTGCATCTCCCTCCCACCCTCCCTTTCCCACCGCTCTAGGTGGTCACAAAGCACCAAGCTGATCTCCCTGTGCTATGTGACTGCTTCCCACTAGCTAAAGATGCAGACCTAGAGAATGGACTTGAGGACACGGGGAGGGGGAAGGGTAAGCTGGGACGAAGTGAGAGATTGGCATGGACTTACATAACTCTTTCTTAGGGTGTTTTTCAGTTTCTGGTTGTAGGCTACTCACTGCTGTCTCATTACATGTTGCACAACTGAGCTCGATGAATTCATGTTCTCACTGCCATTGAAGCTCCTGACTGATTACCTGTGGTGTAGACTACCCCAAAGAGGTGGTCTTAAATAACTAAAATCCACCACAAGGAGAAAAAAACTTCAAAACCCTTTAATACTCATACTTCCTTCTTTTCTCTATCTTCTGTCACACCATCTAATGAATTCAGAGTGAAGGAAATACTGAAAATGCACATACTTTGCTTGGATTCTATCTTCCTAGATCCCAATTTTAGATATCTCTGATCTTGGTTTTCTTAGAAGTGCTGGGATTCATGAGACCATTGTCTGTCAGAGTGAAACCATTGAATAAAGTTCTCTGGTTCAGTTGAGTGCAACAAAGACAGTGTATATTGGGGTTAGCCAGGAAGTTATATATTATAGAAATCCACAAATCCAGCTAATTACCAGGTGCCAAACTACCTTTGCAGTGCTATCGTTGTAAGGACATTAAAACCAAAACCTCAGCTGGCATGAGGCATCTATAGCTCATCTGGACCAGTGGATTGTATATGTGTGTGTGTGTGACAGAGAGAGACAGAGACAGAGAGAGGAAGGAAGGGAGGGAGGGAAAGAGAGAGAGAGTGCATTAGTGAGAACAGGTGGAATTTCAGAGGCAAAGTAAGTGTATTTATAAAACGGGAGACATAAATAGAATTGGGTCGGTGTTTCCATCTCTTTACCAGTGGTACATGTCTGTCAAAACGTATTTTCTTAAGCTTCTCAATTTTCCTTAATTCACATGACTTACGCAGACCTTAAAACGGATAACCATGGATCATAATGAGAGACAGAAGGAGAGTCAGACAGGGAAGCAGCTGGAGATGAGAAGTGATGGAAGGGCACCAATCCTCAAAGTGCTGAGGCATTTTAATCACCTCAGACTTGCCCTCAAGTGCTAGCACCTTCGGAGACTAATAACTGTGATCCTTAGTAAAAGAAAATTGGGCTTGTGACATCTTGAATAGGGAAAAAATGACACTTCTTGTTTTTAGGTACAAATGAGACACTTAGGCAGTCTAGAGCAAGATAGCCCTGTAGGAATTTCCTCAGGGGGTAGGTAATAGATCAATTTACTTTATCACTGACTAGGTCCTAAAACTAGTCTCCTTTTGCCACATAAAGAACTCATGAGGAGAGCAGTGCCTGAAAATACCATTTGGGATAACTGAAATTGAAGTTTTCTAGCTAAAAATCATTTAATAAGATTTCCTCATAGCCCTTTTAAATTTCAAATGTTAAAAGGAAGGAAAAATAAAGGTACATTTGGTAATTCAGTGATACCATGTCATCTAAAACATTCACTTTTCACATATGACCAAAGCCATAGATTCTACCATTTTTTGTTCTCTCCATGTGAAATGGAAAATCAGAGTCCAGCAGCCTTTTGGGCTATCCATTTTCTTTCTCTGTTCTTGATCATCATGCTGAGTAACTGCCTGCTTAGAGGATGAATCACTTTGGCAATTGAGGTAAGTGCACATGTGAATGTTGTAAATTTACATGATTCTTCCAGGAAACCTAATACTAAAGCATACTTAATCTCAATTTAATAACATGAGATTTTTCTTTACTCTGTAACTTAGAACGTGGTGTGCTAACCTCACTTCATCAAACAATTTCATGGATGAAATGAGTGTGCATGTAATACGGTTTAATTGCTCCAGGTGTGTGTGAGAGAGAAAGAGAGAGAGAAAGAGAGAGAGAGGGAGAGTGAGTGTGTGTGTATGATGCAAAGTGAATGACTGAAAATACACAGTAATTCTGGAGAGCAGGCCAAAAGAGTAAACCGAAGGCCCTTCATATTGGAGACACAAGGAATGCAGTGCCTAGGAGTTAACTAGAAGATACATGAAATAATAAAGGACAGAGATAGTCAGCCTGGTACTATTTCTCTGTTTCCACAATCTAATAATAACTATCGATTTCAATATAGCAAGCTTTCTGGGAGCGGCTCTCCTAAGACGAATGCTGTTGAGCAGACACTCTCGGTACAACCCTCACCCCCACCCCGTTCATTTTACTGCTGGGACAGGTTTTGCTGCTAACCGATCACACCTGCAACTTTCTCCAGAAGATCGTCCTTGGGTAATGGGCTGTGCTTCACCCAGAGGCAGCCTGGAACCAATGACTGACTGAGTGCCATGAGTATGTGAGTTGGTGGGAGGTGGCGGTCATAAAAGCTCCACCACCTTGTTGCCAAAAGGCAGGCAGACAGTGCAAACATTTATGTGGTATCAGGCTGAAGCTAGATGTCATCTGAAATGTCTTTACTTAGTTTCTCCCTGCCCTATCCTAATTTCCTCACTTCCTTTGAGGTTCCTCCTAAGAGTACCCTCTAAATAAATCATTTACATAAGAATCATGTCTCAGGCTCTGCTTCTAAGGGAGCCAGACCTAAGACAGTTACAAATGATGTTCAAAAATGTGCCTAAATGCCATGTTCCTAAATGCCGTTTCATGTTCTAAATGTGGACGTTTTGTTCATCCATCATTGAACAAGCATATAAGAATCTTATCCAGGTGCTTCCAGACAGCAAACTTGGATATTAATACTACTTTTCTTGGTACAGCCTAGTTTTTGCAATTATTTGAACACTGTATTGCTCTTCACCCATACAATTTTATGAGAATAGGAAATTGAAAATTAAAGTGCACATAATAAAGACAGGGAATGCAGTTCTAGAACAAAAGAAATGGAAGCGAAGATGAAAATCATTAGAGCTGTACTGAAATGGTGAGTCCTTAGCCTCATTCAGACTAAATCAACATAAGGTAGCAAAATGTGATTGATTGCGAAGGAAACAGACAAAATTAAAAAACATTTACAGAAGGCTGGGTGTACAACATTGGGTATTTTGTCTAAAGGAGAAAAGGATTATAGCAAGTCTTTTCCTAAACCTTTTAAAAAATTTTTGTGTTTGTTCTAGGAGTACATCATATATGAATGCAGATAACTGCATAGGAATAGGCAATTAAATTTTTAAGAATGGGAAGGCAAGAAATCCAGTGGAAAGGGAAGGGGAATGAAGAATGTGGCAGACCTGGATGCACTACCCAGATCTCCCTTCAAGTACCTGCTACAGGGCATATTGGCAGGTAGCCTCTCTCTGCCCCACCTTTGGCTCTACCCTAGCTTTCGTGCCTAGGGCACGCCCCCACTGGGCTGTTCCCTGTTAGAGACTGAGCACAGCAGAGGCACCAGGGTTTGGTCATTTCTTCCCAATGCAGGGCTCCTTTAACAGACAACCCTCGATCTAGGGATTCCCATCAGCCTGGCTGAGGCTTTCTCAGGAAAGCATTGCAGTCAGAAGCTCCTCCTACCCAAGTTTTTTTCCTTTCCTCTCTCATTTCACAAATGTCAAACCTGATCATATTTTGAAGGTTCCCTCAGCCTTCTCATGCTCCTTCCTTCTTTATCCTTTACAGTCTCTTCCAATAAGTTTCTCACGCATCTAATCTTTCTTGACAAATTCTTCTCTAAAGCCCCAAACTGATACAAAGCCCCACACTGATACAATACAAATGCATTATTCATTCACTGAGTCCTCTCAAAGAAATGCTTCCAAAGTACTTATGCAGTGTAGACGGTGGGCTTTGTAGTTTTCTGCCATCAAACTATAAAGCTAACAATTTAAGCAAATAGGACCACCTGAAAAATGTCTTAATTGGCTATCTGGTGTACATCTTCATAACCAGCTTAAATTTTAGAACACAAAAGCCAGCCTTCAAGAATGGGCAAAATCCAGAACACTGACAACACTAAATGCTGTGGAGCAAAAGGAACTCTCATTCATTGCTGATGGGAATGCAAAACGGTAAGATTCAGCTGTTCCCTGGTATTTATCCAAAGGAGTTGAAAACTCATGTCCACACAAAGGCCTGCACATGGATGTTTCTATCACCTTTATTTATAATTGCCAAATTTGGAAGCGATCAAGATGTCCTACAGTAGGTGAATGAGTAAATATAATGTGGTACATCCAGACAATGGGACATTATTCAGCACTATAAGAAATGAGCTATCAAGCCAGGAAAAGGCATATAAATACTGTTATATTACTAAGTAAAAGAAATCCATCTGAAAAGGCTACACACAGTATGACTCCAGTTATATGACATTCTGGAAAAGGCAAAACTATGGAGACAGTAGAAAGATCAGTGGTTGCGAGGGTTTAGGAAGAAAAAGGGATGAATAGTCAGTTCACAGAGGATTTTAGGGCAGTGAAACTACTCTGTTATGATACTATAATGGTGAATATGTGTCATTATAAATTTGTCCAAAGTCATAGAATGTACAATACCAGAAGTGAACTGTAACATTAACTACGGACTTTAGGTAATTATGCGGGGTCAATGTAGATCTATTAATTCTAACAAATGCACCACTTTGATTGGGATGTTGATAATGGGGGAGGTTATGCATGTGTATGGGCAGGGGTTATAAAAGAACTCTCTGAACTTTCCACTCAATTATCCTGTGAACCTAAAACTACTCCAAAAATTAAATTCTATTAAAACTGGGAAGGAAAAAAAAAAATTCAGGCCTCAGACCACAAAAGAAAGAGCCCTAAGGTGGTAAGAACTAATATTTAAATTCCATGTGTTTTGGGCAATCCATTTTATCCCACTGGGCTTGAGTTCTCTTAATTATAAAATCAGATATAACAGTGTTTATACTGCAAATATATTGTAAAGATAAAATAAAAAGACTTAGTGTATGGGGGAACGTCTAATAAAGAATCAATAAATGATAATTTTCTCCTAGCTAAACACTTGACTATCCAACCTTATGAACAGAAAATCTGAAGGTCATTGTATGTACTTCACAATTAATGGATGTAGGAGAATAGGGGAAAAAAAGGAAAAGAAAGAGAGAAAGAGTGAGAGAAAAAAAGAAAGAAAGACATATGATGGAATGAATTGGGAGACTGGGATTGACATATATACACTAATATGTATAAAATAGATAACTAATAAGAACCTGCTGTATAAAAAAAAAAGAAAGACATGAACATATAGAAAAAATATTTTCCTGTGTTACCACAACCAATGCTTTCCTCCCCCATCTCTGAATCCAAGCGATCAGGCTGCAAAAGTGAATATATATTTTGTGTTTTCTTTCTAATTTTCAGACTGGGAAAGATGAGAGATTACAAAAAGAAAAAATTCTTCCTTAAGCTAAGCTATAAATGAAAAAGCAGGAATGATAAGTTCTAATACTAATCCTTCCATAGATTTATCACATTTCCTTAAGGTATTGAAACCCCTAAACCTGGCAGAGAAATGTCAATGATTCGTTGTGACATTCTGGGCTTAAATATTTTAAAAGGCAATGGTCCATGTAGCAGAGCCTCAGGGAAATGTGGAGACCTCACAGAGGAGATTGGAAGTCCTTAAGGCAGGGCCACGGAGAAGGAAATTAAAAAGGAGGTGGAAGCTTTTAGAACAATAGATTAGAGGGTAAGAAACGCAAGACTTTCGAGGGCAATGATAATAAACAGTGTAGGGCACCAGATCTTGCCTCCAGCTGAAGTTTCATTACCCAGTTGGTGGTGGCCCACAACTCTTAGCTGAGACAGCCACTCCACCCAAGATCAGGCCTTCTCTCTAAGAGTCAATACAGGATACCAAATGCCCGCCTAACTTGACTTCACCTGGGGTGAATCTGAAGGGCTAACCCAGCTTCAGAGCTCTCCCAGGGATTGTTGAGGTCTTGGTCATACCCGCATTGCAGTTCAACCTCTCCTTCTGCTTATTCCTACTTCCATACGCCCACAGAGGTGTTGATCTTAAGAGTGTTTCCCAATAAACTTGCTGCATGCAAATCTCTGTCTTCGTCCCTGCTTCCAGGAAACCTGACCTGAGACATTAGCTGTGTCGAAAAGCATCAAAAGATGGAATGAATGAATTCAATTGATTGTCACATCTTGACAGGCTCCAAGAATATGTATAAGAGAAAATAGGTTTAATCAGATTTGCTGCAGCAGAAGACGGCAGCCACTAGTGCATTAGTAGTTGAGCCCCTATAAGGATGCATATTTTAATTTGAAGCAGAAATACATCCTGGGGCCTACATAAAATTTTTTTCCTTTATTCAGATCAATGGCACTGAATACAGAACTTGCCATAGTCTTGAAAATGAATATAAACAACATAATTTAATGAAAAAAAATCACCAAATAAACTGAATAACAATATAAAAATATACTTAAGAGAAAGGTTGAGTCCTAGACCCTGTCATGAAAGGCAGACTCAATGCTTATTGGCCAGTCAAAATGGGACAAAATTACCCTGGACAATTGGAAGCCACTAGAATAAACACTTTCTGTTCTGTTTATAAACACTGTGTTTATTCCAGTGTCTTCCAATTGTCCAGGGTAATTTTTCTAATTTATAAGTTTGCACACTATTTAGCAACAACTCAGTTTTCTGGGTTGCAGATGCAACATTTATGTTCTTCCTTCCCTATGTTATATTATCTTAAAACTTCATTTAATTCCCCCAGCTGATCCTTCTTCCTGCTCCTCTATTAAAAACAATTAGAACAACATTTAACCTTAACTGCCCTTAGCCAATTTCTGCTGACAATTTCTATTTTTCCTTCGGTTATACAGAGTATGCTTAAAATAAGGATATAGAATGCCCCTTCAGATTTGATCCTCTATGTTCATCTTCTATTTTTATTAAAGTTTGTTAATACTTTAATTCTAATGGAATTCCCATACTGTGATATCAGGGGCCTAAAGCAATGAAAGTGTGGTATGTTAAAGACTTGCTGCCTTCTCTCCAAGAAAATCATAATAATTAGTAAATCATGAATAAAACTATGCACGACAACATCAGATGTGATACTCTATATTCTATGCTTTTGAAAATTTCAACTTTGAAATTTCAATTTCACCAGTCTCAGCACAGATCTTGGGTCTGTCATAGGCTTCAGCTGACAATTATTATTTCTCCATTTCTCTCATATTAGGCTAATGCCCCTCCTACTTTCAGAATGGTCCTTTGGCTGATTGATGTCATTTCATAACATTCGAAAACAAAAGAGATATCTGTTGAGTATCCTTTTTCCTAGACTTCAAACTCATCAAAAATAGCAAAAGTAAGCAAAATGATGTTCAAGGGAGTGGAAGGAGGAGGGGTTGGAGAAGGCAATGAAACCAATGCTAAAATTAATTATGTCATTGGATGTCATCAATTTTTAAATGCAATTTTTACCACATATAACATACATTCATATTACATATGAGTCCAAAATATGGACTATGAAGGTATCTTGTATATAACTTTTCTTCCAAAAGGTGTGTTGCTGGCAGTAAGTAAAAGAAATTTTGAAAAGCTGCATAAATTTTAGGGATTAGTGGCCCTGCTCTGCAGTAACGGCCATAAGAGCAAATGCCTATCCCTTGTCACTCATAGCTAGTCTAGCAGCTCCTTAAAAGTGTCTTATACATTTTCAGACACAGAAGACCTTCTTTAACAAGGAGAAGCAACATCAGGAAGTGAATTTGGCCTATGGGAGAGATGTGGCCTTGTTTGCTTGGACAAATGCAGCATATGCTTATATTTATTGGGTACTTTTATGTGTATTAATTCATTTGATCCTCCTAACCACCTTATGAGGAATGTACCATTATTTCCCTATTATATAAAAGAGGAATCAGATACTTGGAGGTATGACATAACCTGCCCAAAGTCACAGAGTTGTTAATTGTCAGATCTGACATTTACACTCAGGCTGTCCGACTCTAGAGCCCCTTCTTTAAAAATAATATACTGCAAAGGCAAAGGTGGGGGGAAGAGCAGAAACACAGGCCGTATCAAACAGAAGGTCAGGGGGCAGCCAGCACATTCACTAACCTGAGTTCTCGTTTGTAATAGGGGAAAAATCAATAGATATTGCTTTATTATCTAGTCTCTTATAGCCCCCAAAGGTTGTAAGCTGAATTAAACAGGAAATCATATTTAGCTGTTACCCTCACAGAGCTTGGAACATGAGAAATACTCAATACACATATATCTGATGAATGAATAAACTGGATAAAAGAGAAATACTAGTATAAAATCCTGAAATTTTATCCTTTGCCTCCTATTCTTATACTTTTGTGTATAACACTCCCCCTATTTTTTCAGAAGTATGTATTATCTCAGGAACAATTCTGATTATAAACATGAATGCCAAAAGGAGTCGATGTTCCTCTTAAGACTTCCAAATGAGGCCCCTGAAACCCAAAATTAAAATATGAGCCTTGAGAGAAAAGTATTTTTTGAGGCTTGAAAGATAAAGTCCTAGCATAATCAATTTTCCCGTAACACTGAGAGCCCTTTCAAGGTTGAGTTGTGTGGAAAATCTTCTGAACTTGAATAAGACACAAAAAGAAGAAAACAAGAATATAAAAGGAGGTTAAAATATATAGAGGGTAAACTAAAGAGTTTCAATAAATGTATAATTAAAATCCCAGCCTAAAATAATGAAAAAGAAAGGAAGGAAGGGAGGGAGGGAAGGAGGAAGGGAGGGAGGGAGGAAGGAAGGAACATGATATTCAAAGATATGATGGCTGAGATGTTTCCTGTACAGATCAGAAACACCAATACTTACATACGAGAAGACAAAATAAAACCCCATCTATGCTAAACTGAAAAAGAAGCCTCACTTAGATACATAATAGAGAAACTAAAGAACATCAAACACAGATGGGAAAATCCTACAAGCAGCCAATATGAAAATATCAGTTATCTCTAGAGAAAAACTATTAAACTGACAGCTGATATCACCACAGCAACATTGGAAACCAGGAAAAAAAAAGGAATGACATTTTCAATATGTTAAGAGAAAATAACTGTCAAGTTAGAATTCTAAATTCACCAAACTAACTTTCAACAAGAAGGCCAAAATTGCATTTTTTTCTACCACCAAACATACACCGTAATACAATCTGGGGAGCCAAGAAAATGGTAAACAAGTGGATCAGCCTAAACACACCAGAACAGTATAAAATAATCACAGTTTGAGAGCCTTAATGTCAATCTGAAGCTTCAAAATCATATTTTAAATTGATTTGGCCTTGTCATAGGTGTATTAGTTTCCCATTACCACAGATTTAGTGGTTTAAAACAACACAAATTTATTATATTGCAGTTCTGTTGGTCTTCGGCTAAAATCAGAGTGTGGGCAGGTCTGTGCTCTTGCTGGAAGCTGTAGGGCAGCTCTAGGGAATAATTCATTTCCTTGCTTTTTCTACCTAGAAGCCCTCTTGAGGTCTAGGGCTCACCTACCTTCCTTGGCTTCTGGTATCTTCATTCCTGCACTCAAAACCAGCAAGGTCGGGCTTCCCTCATGGCGCAGAGGTTGAGAGTCCGCCGCCTGCTGATGCAGGGGACACAGGCTCGTGCCCCGGTCCGGCAATATCCCACATACAGCGGAGCGTCTAGTCCCCTGAGCCATGGCCGCTGAGCCTGCGCGTCCGGAGCCTGTGCTCCCCAACGGGAGAGATCACAACAGTGAGAGGCCCGCGTACCACATAAAAAAACAAAAAACAAAAAAAACAGCAAGGTCGGGATGAGGTTTTTCCTCACACCATCTCACTGGTTCTCCCTCTTCTGCCTCCCTCTTCCACTTATAAGGGCTCTTGTGATTACATTGGGCCCAGCTGGATAATCCAGAATAATCGTCCCATTTTAAGGTCAGCTGATTAGCAAGATTAATTCCATCTGCAACCTGAATTCCTCTGCCATGTAAGATATATTCACAGGTTCTAGGGATTAGGACGTGAACTTCCTTAGGGGGCCATTTTTTTTTTTTTTTTTTTTTTTTTTGCGGTACGCGGGCCTCTCACTGTCGTGGCCTCTCCCGTTGCGGAGCACAGGCTCGGGACGCGCAGGCTCAGCGGCCATGGCTCACGGGCCCAGCCGCTCCGCGGCATGTGGGATCTTCCCGGACCGGGGCACGAACCCGTGTCCTCTGCATCGGCAGGCGGACTCTCAACCACCACTGCACCACCAGGGAAGCCCAGGGGACCATTATTATGCCACTACATTAGGCTTCTAATTATCTTTGTCAGTTTTTAATATACAGTAAACCATGTCCAATCATGTAGAATTTACATATTAAGGTAAACTGCTTATAAACTAATTTTTAAAATCACAGAAGCACTACTGACACAGTAATCAATGCACAGAAAAGCAGACTAACAGGTTTGGAGATTGTTTGGTAGCTTCTTATGAACATAAAAATATATCTACTCTGTGACTCAGTAATTCCGGTCCTAGGTACTTCCCCAGGAGAAATGAAAATATATGTTCACAGAAAGACTTGTACATGAGTGTTCATAGCAGCCTTATTTATAATAGCCAAAAGCTGGAAACAACCCAAATGTTCATGAACAGAAATATAGACAAATCGTGGTTATACTCAGAAAAAGGAATAAATTACTCATGTACACAATATGGATGAATCACAAAATCATTGTGTTGAATGAAAGAAGCCACATACTTAGACCCAAAGGAATCCATACTATAGGATTCATTTACATCAAGTCCTAGAAGAGGTGTAATAACACGTAATAGAAGTCAGAAGGTGTCAGTCCTAGGGCAAAGTGGGAAAGTGACTGAAAAGGGGCAAGGGGGAACTTTTTTGAGTGTCTGGGTGGTGGTTACACAGGCATATACAATTATCATAACTCACTGAACTTAAGAACTGTGCAACTCCAATAACTTATCAAAGCTCCCTGGTAACTCTTCAGATATCATCTAAGTAACTTCAAACTCCACCTGTCTGGTGCTGGTGGCTTTTAGTTCCTTTGCTGTTAAGTTTATTCTCAGACATTTTCACTCTTGTTAAAATTACTTTTAGGGCATCATTAAAAAGCTTCATGTATTTTTGGATCTAATTAAAATAACCAAACACATATATGGTCCAAATTTAAACATTTTCCCATAAGCATAACTGTTTTCTGGGTACAAATATGCTTGCCTTTCTCTCATGGGCTGATGTTTTATGTATTTCTTTTCCAAATTTATAATCCACAATGACTACATTCAATACCATAAGAGAGGAGTATATTACTGCAGGCTCATTTCCTTCAAAAAGGTATGTAGCTATTTCTCATTAATTAGAATGAAGTAAGATCGAATAATAAGAGCCCAATTCATGATAATTTCTTTTCTTGTAATTGATATCATCAAACAAATGAATTCAAGAACAATCAATATTTCCAGTTGGACTTTATTCAGTCTTATTTACATTCAATTTTCCCTTATAAAATTTTAAATTCAATCAATTTTTATTTATTGAAAGTATATCTGTAAGCTCGTACTAATTAGATCTGAAGTACAAAATTTAATTATATAAAGTAGGTCAGGTTAAACTCATCTGTCAAACTTCAAGTTATAAGTAACCTTCAGATAGTTTATTGTCATACACTTGTACTTTTTGCATCAAAATCCTTTGTATAAGTGACTTTTAATAAACTAAGTGCCTTAAATGTCACATTTTCTTAACCTTATCAATACCTGGAACACAATACCTGGAACACATCTCACTTATTTTGTTCATAACTAAGGGTGACATGCTAATTCTCTCTCCTAATGGTAAGAATAGTACCTTTCCAAATAAAAAAAAATTCCAAATAAATGCTAATTTTTCCAACTTTAACTTATTTTTCTATTTCATTTCATTTTTCAGAACATTTAATATTATCTGGAGTCATATATTTAGTTTTTAACTTTGAAATTAATTTAGAAAGACCTAAGGTCCTCAATTTACCAATGAACTCTTATTAAAGAAACAAACACTCATTTTTTTAAGGTCAAATTCATTCCCCATAAGCATACACACAATTAAACAAATTAAAGAGTGAGTATATACACGTATTGACAAAATAGATGTTTTGTTGCTTCAGGTCCATGACAAAACTTGTCTTAAAATGATATATACTTGTATGTGGCTATACTATCTTTCCACATAAAACATACTTTGTACACAGTAAGAGTTCAGTGATGTTTGCTGAATTGAGCTGCTTTCACATTACTACCCACACACGTATATATCCTAGATGATATTGAATTCAAAAACATTAAAAAGTCTTCTTAAGATTGAGGGATTACTTATTTGCCAGAGGAAGGATTCTGAGTCTCTCAGAGAAATATAAACTCACAAGTCTGTTTTTCTTTGCTGCCCAATATGGTATTTTCTACAATATTTTCTAGATCTGTACAAATCTTGGTCAGTAGACTTAGACTCAACTATTATTAGGAAGGATTCATCCTCTGTCTGGGGAAAACCAGTTTATATTTGTATATAATAGGAGAGCTTTTCTAGCTGATTCAACTGTTAGCACAAGTTTCTACAGGATTCAAAAAAGTTAAAAAAAATTACCTCATGGACACTATATGTTCTACTTTGTTAATTAACTTTCTTTTAAGTCATACTTAACTCCTTTCTATCATTGTGAATATTTATTTAATTTTATTTAAATAAACTGGATTTATTTACTCCTAAAGAAATTCAATCTTAATTCCTTTAGTTATCCTGTCACTACTGAGAATCAAAATAGTTGCAATTATACTCTCTGTTCAAGGGCCATACCACCTTGACTTAATGTTTGCATGCGTCTCTATCCCTGCCCTGGAAATAGATTCATCTGCACCATTTTTCTAGATTCCACATATATGCGTTAATATACAATATTTGTTTTTCTCTTTCTGATTTACTTCACTCTGTATGATAGCCTCTAGGTCCATCCACATCTCTACAAATGACCCAATTTCATTCCTTTTTATGGTTGAGTAATATTCCATTGTATATTACCATGTTTAAAATAGATAGCTGGTGGGAACCTGCTATAAAGCACAGGAAGCTCAGCTTGGTGCTCTGTGATGACCTAGATGGGTGGGATGGGGGGCGGTGGGAGGGAGGTCCAAGAGGGAGGGGATATATGTATACATACAGCTGATTCACTTCGTTGTGCAGTGGAAACTAACACAACATTTTAAAGCAATTATACTCCAATAAAAAAAATGTTTGCATGCAAAAACAAAAGTGCAAAAACACTTGTTATACCTTGTCTTCTTGACAATAGACATTCTGACACGTGTGAGGTGATATCTCATTGTGGTTTTGATTTGTATTTCCCTGATGATTAGTGATATTGAGTACCTTTTCATGTACCTGTTGGTAATCTGTATGTCTTCTTTGGAAAAATATCTGTTCAGGTCCTTTGCCCAATTTTAAATTGGATTATTTGTTCTTTTTGCTATTGAGTTATATGAGTTCCTTATATATTTTAGATATTAACCCCTTAACAGATATATGATTTGCAAATGTTTTCTTCCATTCTATAGGTTGCCTTTTCACTCTTGATATTTTCCGCTGTGCTGTAGAAGCTTTTTAGTTCGATGCAATCCCACTTTATTTTTGCTTTTGTTACTTGTGCTTTTGGTGTCTTTTCCAAAAAATCATTGCCAAGACCAATGTTAAGAAGTTTTCCCCTGTGTTTTCTTCTAGTGCTTTTATAGTTTCAGGTCTTACATTAAGTATTTAATCCATTTTGAGCCAATTTTTAAATATATGAGATAAGGGTCCAGTTTCCTCCTTCTGTATGTGGATATCCAGTTTTTCTAACACCATTTATTAGGATATTATCATTTCCCTATTTTCTGTTCCTGGCAATCTAGTCAAAGATCAGTTGACCATAAATGCATGGACTTATTTCTTAAACAGCTCTTTAAATATTCCTTTTTAAGTACTATTAAAGAGAAGTACTTGAAACTGAACACAGCCAACAATTCCTGAAAGTATTTCAGGACTAATAATGGGCAGAAAGGTAAAACAAACAAAACAAAAAACTTTCAGAGAATTACACCTAAACAAGCCTTATTGTTGTAGGTATGCCACAATTATCTAAATTAATTTTCTAAAAAACATACAGAAAACTATTTCTCACTGTTCCTTGTTTTTTTTTTTTTTTTTAACTGTCTTGGGTGAAACGTTTAAAGCTTAAATGTTATTGCTTTTCTTAGAAATTTTTTTTACTGTTGCAACTGATGACAGAAGCACTAACTACCTCAAAAGTGCCTCTCTTTATAATATTTTTCTTCCAATTCTTAATTCCTAAAGGATTTATATGGTTCATTCTGAGTGCCAAAAATATTCCTAAAGGTGACAGTAGTTGAAAACAGATTTGTTTTATCTTTGTGATTCTAATTTATTTGCCTTTGAAATCATTGAATTTAATTTTTATGTCTTTCTCTATTCTCAATTATCAAGCATAATTTCAAGAGGAGCACTGAAGAATATTTTTCATATTTTAAACTCCTCAGATGGTTTAAAAGAAATACATAATTCCTGAGTGGGTCTTTAAATTAACCACTTTAATTTAATATATAAATTCAACAACCTAACTAGATCAATGAACCTGTATATAGGGTAGGTTATTTTGCCTGAAAATTTCCTTTAAAAATCATGTGCCTGACCATTTGTATCTTTTCCATTCACAGGACCAAATAATCCTTTGCAGGAAAAAATGGCTCATGAAACTTAATGGCAGGTCATCATATATTTATCAAAAATACCAAATTTTCCTGAGAAAAGGGCTATAGAAGTCCAATCTAAATTTTCACTTTTAGAGGGAAAATATGAAAAAAAAATTAGTAACACCTTTATTGTAAGCAGCCTAATAATGTACTTCTTTGAGTACATGGAGATTCTTTAGAACTGGGATATCATCATCCATTCACCCCTCATATTTCAAATGTTTATTGATTGCCAACTGTGAGCAAAATATCATAAATATGTACATGCTCTTTAACCCTTGGAATAACAATTCACAGCAGTAAGTTAGGCAGGAACTGTACTTTTTTTTAAATATAGAATTCTATTTATTATTCGTCCCATCAAACACGAAAAGTATTTACCCCACAGAGTACTACAAGTAAATACTTCCTTGGTTTTAGAAGTCTAAATTCTGGTAGGCAATGCAGAAAATGAAGAAATGTATAGCTTCACTTCATTATACACTATATAAAAATGTGTATAAGTGTATCCTGATAAAGAGATGAGAGCTGGAGTGATGGTATTCAACACAGTTTTCTGTGTGCTTTAAATTGCAACATAAGGGAAATAAATACTGCACACAATTCTTTTGGGAAAAAAGATAAGGGGACTTGATTCCATAATACAGCACTTTTCTTGAAGCTAAATTTAAAAGACCTAAGGTAGACAAAAAGGGAGAGATGTGTAGGGAATATAAACGAAGCAAACCCTGGTTTTGTAAAATGATATTTAAGTGAGAAAGTGCAGTGCCATGTCCACAGATTCAAGCTAAGAAGCATCTATGCACATTTCCGCCTTTTTTATTTTTCAAAAGAAAGGGTTACATGCCAGGAAGCTGACAACAGAAGAAGTATTTGGAAATTCAGTGCTTTTATCTTGAAAATAACATCTAGGAGAAATGGAAAGACTGCATTTTTTTTTTTATCTGCACAAAAGCAAATTCAAAAGATTACTACTTTTTATTCTCTTGGTGGTATCACCATAGGCTTTAATTAAATATTTTCCCCAAAAAACTCACCCTTTAAATTTGTAACTAAGAGTACTTGAGGAAAGAATGAGAGTCTGAAAGTCCACTGGACAGGTCATGATTTTAAAGTTCCACTGACTCTTATTCATTAACTGTCAAAACTTAAAATCTGGACACGGGGTCTAATCCACAAAAACCCCATAATGCTCACTGCAAGGAAAGAAGGGAACTCAAATTCAGCCACTGTGTTATCAGTATCACTATACCCCAGAGAATAACATCACATTAAAAATCATTTTTCCTTTCCCTTACACTCTAAGAAGTTTACTATGTGATCTTAAAAACAAATATCACTTGGCTAGAAAACAAGCAGCTCATTAAAACAGGATATATAGTCTCCCTCAAGGATAGCGAGATCCCACCAGTGACCTGCAGTGTCTCAGCCTTTTTGTTCATATCTGAGGTCTTTAAAAAATTGTCTTGAAGGGGTCAATTTGCTTTCAAGTGTGTTTCCCCTACACCTAGACATTGATTTGTAAATCAGAGTGTTTAAAGCTTTGAAAGAAGAGAGGACTCTCCTACCATTTTCTTTTCTTTCAATTCTGGCCACAATTCTGCGGGGAAAGTGCTTTTATCCAGTCCTTTGGACTTTTGGAGAATGGAGATTACAAGACAATTAGTTAGGTTGAGGTTTAGTTAAGAATGTGTGTGTGTGTGTGTGTGTGTGTGTGTGTTGGGGGGGTTGCTGGTTGGAGATGCTCTTTTTAGCACAATTATCTAATAAATCTGACTAATATTTACTATGCTTATTGAATCAACATTTCAGTACATGACATTTGCTGTCCCACCTGACTTTATGCATTTCTTGTCATCCCGTTAGCTCTATAATTATCACTCTTGTGATAATGATAGCCAAAAATTATCTATAACTTTGAGTGTTAGGTAGTGTTTTAAGTACATTATACATTATCTCACTTAAGACCCATAATGGCCCATAAACGATATACTAGTGTTGGTATCCCAATTTCATAAATGAAGAAACTGAAGCATAGAAAAGTTCAATGGCTCCAGGTTTCAAAGTCAGTCAGTAGGTGAAGCCATTAATTCAACCCAGCCAGGGTTTTAACTGTTAAAACATTCTGCTTCTTGATTCCTCCAGTACTTCATATCTACATCTTCAGTGTTGTTTTCTGATTAGTACTGTCTCCCTTTTCCTTCCTTCCTCCCTTCCTTCTCTTTCCACAAATATGTACATATTTATGTGTGTGTATACATATATCTATGTGTGTGTTAATATATTAATAATTGGCAAAGTGTTTACTTAGGAAAAGAAAATTTCTTTGTGTGTATATGGAGTTAGCTTGTAGGCCTGTGCAACATCTGGAAATGAGAATAACTGCTTTTCATAAGAAGGGAAGGAGTCATTAATTGTTCTGAATTGTTTTGACATCAAGCAAAAGGGAAGATGGCAGAAGAGGGAGTTGGAGGATGTGAGCCAGTGAGACTGCGGACTACTGAAGTTCCACAATGTGAATACCATCTCAGGTCCCCTCCAAAATGTTCAATACTACCCCTCCAGAGTTCTGTTCTATGGGGCATCAAACAACAGGACCTGGAGCAAGGAGCTAGAGAAAAGCATGAGACAGTAAGTCTTTAAAGGCATGGAAGTTTGCAGAGGGCTTTTGCTTTTCAAACATCAGTAGAGTAGGGTTTGGGCCAAGTTTAAACACATCTTCAAGGATGGGGTCCAGAATAATATCTTAACATCTTGGTTTCCCTCTCTTCCTCCATTCCTTCCTGCCTACCTTTTTCTCATTCTCCTCACTTTTACCCCTCCTTTTCCTTATTTTCTTTCTTCCTCCCTCTTTCTTCCCACCCTCCCCCTCCCCTGTTCCTCCCTGTCTTTCCTCCTCTCCCCCATCCCCCCTTTTTCATCTTCTACTCTTTCTTTCTCCCTCCTCTATCTAGTTTAACAAATCCTTTCAATTGCTTCCATAAATACATAAAATATAACTAAAATGGCAAATAGACATTTCAAAGCAAAGTTGAGTAAACTCCAGATTAAATAGAAAACAAGACAAAGGTTAACAGTATTCACAGATATGTAGGTTATAGAAAATATTTTTATACAGCTATGCTCAAGTTGTGCTATAAATTTTAACGTGAGCTTCCTCTTGGCTGAAGCAATAAAGGGAAATAAGTGCTTACAAGATGCATATTGAACATAAGCAAATCTATTTCTTGGAATGGATACTTTTTCTGCTATTTTCCCTATAGCTTGTTTGTTTATGGAATGTTACAAAATTTTTCTGTTTGTTCACGTGACATGGTATAAACCTAATGCTTTCCCAGTTTTAAGATGTTTTGCCATGTTGGCCAAGGTGACTAGCCTCTTCCAGCTTTGAGGAAAACTTTCAACCCCATACATGTCATAGTCCATCCCTGATTACAGGGTCAGGAAGGGCAGATACTCTCATTGTTGGCAAACTTTAAGACTTTTAGACAGCTACATTGTTTAGCGTGTTTCCTACAGTGGTTTACTACGGTTTCACCTACTGAGTTTTGGGGATGCAGTGGACTGAAAGTCCATTAATTCCACTAGTAAATCTTGTTGATATTTTTAAGCCAATTCCCTTGTTGGGATTCTTTACTAGAAAATAGTTCTTTCCATATCAAACCTAGCACTGGAAGAGCAAATGTCAGCCTTTTTTTTTATGGTGACTTTCTAGGTCCTCGATCTCCAACTGGAAATAAAAAGCATATTGTTTTAGATATTTAGAGGCAGAAGTAGTCACTGCACAGTGTGAAAGTGCAGTAAGAAATGTATTCCATCAATATATTTTACAAAAGAAACAAAATTTAGAATCTCCAATGAGCTTCCTATAAAACGATTACACTTGAGTGCTAGGTAATATTGCCAGCACAGCACTTTTTGATGGTTTAATGGGAATTCTCTACAATCTTAAATTCTTTCAACTTAAATTGCACTTCAAAGTTTCATTCATATCCTTTAAAAATTATATAGTTAAGTTTTCAACAGGGAATGAATTATTCATTACAGCAGATAATGGTGTTA
The DNA here is from genome assembly GCF_949987515.2 of Delphinus delphis. Lineage (NCBI taxonomy): Eukaryota > Metazoa > Chordata > Mammalia > Artiodactyla > Delphinidae > Delphinus > Delphinus delphis. Next base: position 89,910,727 of record NC_082684.1, read on the forward strand.
GGGCGCAACCAGGGAGGTATAACATTAGCATAAAGAATTCCCTGTGCCACCTTAATTGTTAAAATTGAAAATATAGAACACAAAAGATATTGAGTCAGAGATCTTTTTTGTTAAATTAAATAAATGAAAGTCTTTTATGATAACCTTTGTATCATACTTTTAAGCATGCTACCCAGGGGTTTATAAACCATTTGATCTTTCTTATTAATGATATTAGTGCAAGAAATACACTTCTATGTAGGCTTAATGATAGTTTAGGGTGGAGGTTTGGGTTTTTTTTTTTTTTTTGGTCTTATGAAAATTCCACAAATACACTATTTGGAGTAAAAAGTAACCTGTGTATCTGTATATCATTTCATTTATTTTGTCCCCGAAAGATGCTGATTTGTGAGTAGTAGCTTACAAATGCACTGATTGAAATTTATAAGAGAAACAACCTCAAACAGTATTTTATTCAATAAAGGTATCCTGATTGAAGCATATACAATGTATCACTGATTCAAAACATCATGATGTAATATGTGCCAGATAAAACATTAGACAGGGTGAGAGATAAATATGACATGATTTATGCCCTTAAGAAAACCACTATTTATTGGAGGAGAAAGATTATGAAAGGTAGAGGCAAATTTCAAGGGGATGGATCAGCTTCCGAGCTTAACCACTTGGCTATTGGCAAGTCTCAGAGAAAAAGAGCAAGAAAGAGAGACAGAGAGTGAGAGTGAGAGAGAGAGAGAGAGGACAGAGGGATCCCAAGATGGAAGCCACAGTCTTTTTATGACAATATTGAAAGCAACATCCTGTAAGTACTACAGTATTCTATTTGTGAGAGGTGAGTCAGTCTAGCCCACACTAATGAGAAAAGGATTACACAAAAGGGTGAATATCTGGAGATAAGGATTGTTGGAAGTCATCTTAGAGGCTACCTCCCCAGGCATATATATTGCGTCAGCTGCTGCAAGTAAGAGTATAACCATGTCAGACTTCCTCAAATACCAAGGGAAAATAAACAGAAGGTGAATGCAAGCAATGCAGTAAGCATAAAAATAAACAAATAAAAACCTGTGGCTCATGAAGTCTCAGGGAAATTCCCATTCTGACCAGCTATTTCAATTCAACCCAAGAGAAGGCATTTTTAACCACTGAAGGAATGTAGTTCCTCTTTGTGAACCAATATGATGCCAGATTATTTTCATTTAATGAAGCAAAGTGGAAAGAGAGAGGTGGTCATAGTTCTAAACTGTTGGGTTATTAGTCCATGTTCTTCTGAAGATTCTTCATCCACCTTGACATTCTGGAATTGTTTTTATTCTGGAAAATCATTTTTCCTTCTAAGAGGACTATTTGATGAAATAGAAAGAGCAGCACAGTTGTATTTAGAAAACGTGGCTTCTAAATCTGGCTCTGCCTCATACCAGCTGTGTGACTTTGGACTACTCATGTGCCATTTCTACATCAAATTTTCTCAATTATAAAATGGATGGGATGCAAAGTGATTAAATGCAATGACGGTTGTACATGCCAAAAGCATTGGGAACTCAGAGAGAGGAAGTGAGGATAGTGATCACTAGAGTATTGTGGGATGAGTGTGGGGTTCCAGAAGAGTGGGAAAGGCTGAGACCAGGTGCTGTGGGAATGAAATACAGAGCCAGCTAGGTATGGGAGAGAATGGATAATGCCCCTGCTAAGGCTGGGTGATATGGATTTGTTGTGGAGCCGAAGAGAACCACTTCTTCTTCTTTTTTTTTTTTTAAATGTTGAGCCTTCTTTTAATTAATTAATTTTTATTTTTGGCTGTGTTGGGTCTTCGTTTCTGTGCAAGGGCTTTCTCTAGTTGTGGCAAGCGGGGGCCACTCTTCATCGCTGTGCGTGGGCCTCTCACTGTCGTGGCCTCTCTTGTTGTGGAGCACAGGCTCCGGACGCGCAGGCTCAGTGGACATGGCTCATGGGCCTAGTTGCTCCGCGGCATGTGGGGTCTTCCCAGACCAGGGCTCAAACCCGTGTCCCCTGCATTAGCAGGCAGATTCTCAACCACTGCACCACCAGGGAAGCCCGAGAACCACTTCTTGATAGCTTTTGGCAGCTTGTTCAATGGGCTGGAAGCAAGAGTACTGATTGTAAATAGTGAGATTCGCCTAGAGTTGGGATTTGTAAGAAAGGTGCAACTGGAGATCAAGGAAGCATGATAATCTAGGGTGCTATTTAGTGGGAAAAGGTAGTCCTGGAGTAGCCCTTTCCAACTGCTACATTTTGAATAGAGAACTTTCTAAAGCTATTGGGAGACACTGCTCGCAGAGGCCTCTTATGTCAAAAAATATGGTCTATGTGCCAAGACATCTGTTCTCTGTTCCTATTTATGGCTCTAACACATGGCAAATCATTTATACTGATATAGGCAACCTAAGTGGCTGAAAAAGCACTTGGCCAGCTACAGGCAAAATTGGTAATCTTATCTTTAATGTATTATATATATATATATATCTTCTGTATACCCTTCACTGTTTCATTGTGGACCCTCAGGCCTTTAGCCCACACGTAACTCTCACAAGTCTCAGGCTGACTTTTTTTTCTTGCTCAGGAAAAATATATATGATTAAAAAAAGGTAGGACCTTCAATTCAGAAATTCAATAGCTTTTATGTGTATCGCATTTGCCTACAAATATGAAGTTTATTGCACAGATTTTCCAAAAAGGCCTGTCCCAGGTGTACCAAATCTCTATTGGTGAGACTCCAGTCTTAGGCAAGCCTGTCTGAGGCAGAAGAGACTCAATTCCTATTATAAAACTGGCCATGATCAAGATCAGTTCAAAAAAGTTCTAAAGTTGAAGCCCTTGCTTATTGTAATGTAACGTATTATGATGCAATGTCTCCTCTTTCTTTCTCAATGGATGCAAGGCAGGACTAGGGCTATTTTATCTATTAGCCACAAAAAGCAGAGTGCTTAAGGACTATAAACTCTTCAAAGACCTATGAAAATGTTTTGAGTTTTTAGAAAAATAGTTCATTTAGTAAAAAATGAAACAAAACTCCAAAATTAAAATTAATGTTTAACTCTACGTCTGCCACATGTAACATCATTGCAACATCACTGCAACTTCATTCATTTCAATCTTCACAAAACTATGTCCTTGAAAATACTTTGTAGCTTATGTTTTTTAATATGACTGTCAAAAATTACACAATTATTGTAAAAAATCATAAATTATAAATCGAATAATTTACTCATAACTAAATAAGCTTAAAGATATTAGTTTTCATTCATTTATTTATTCATTCATTTCACAAGCAAGCACAATTTGTACTAGGTTAGCAGTGTTCAATCTGAAGTACTAGTATCCTTGGAAAATAAGAAGACTTTACAAGGAGGATGTAGATATTAATGGTTTTAAGTGATTAGTTTACAGATGTTCAACTTCTATGTGTACTCATTACTGGTATTGATTCACCAAAGAACAAGGCTGCTCCTCTGGTTCCATTCTCCCACTGCCTCATTTCTGATCAATCATCTTTCTTCCCGTTGTAGATTAAAAGCATGGACCTCTAGAACACACACACACACACAGACACAAACACACACACACACACACACACACACACACAAAGACACACACTCACTCGTAGGGTAGTCTAAATATTACTGTAGATGCTGAAGAAAAGAATGCTAAAACAACACATTCTTAAGAAATACCAGTGGCTTTTAAAATTTTTTTTGGATTTTACCACAGTTGAAGTAGGAACAAATTGTATTTCATAAAGTAACTTCTGATGCTAGAAAGAAGTAAGTGACATCACTATAAGAAAACTCCTTCCATTTCTACCTAATTATTTAAGCAAAAAAGTTTTCTCAGTATTTATACTGACAAGAACCAGACACAAAAAATGGAATTGATATAGAAACCTGTCTTCCATCAATAAGCGATAAATTGAAAAGTAAAAGCTCCACCCATATCAGTAACAGATTGACTTCCAATAAATTTGTGTTAGAAATTGATTAGCAAAATTTAATATATTTATTTTTTATCAATTCTGTGCAATTTTTTAATCAATTAATGATCATAATAATAATCAATCCAGAGGATATTTTTCAAAGCTTACAATCTCATGATTATAGGTTTTTAAATAAAAATAATTTTTCTCTTTCTCTCTCTCTCTCTCTCTCTGGATATATTATAAATATATTTTGGAATAAAGATGCAGACCTACTAGAGAATGTACTTGAGGATATGGGGAGGGGGAAGGGTAAGCTGGGACAAAGTGAGAAAGTGGTATGGACATATATACACTACCAAACGTAAAACAGCTAGTGGGAAGCAGCCGCATAGCACAGGGAGATCAGCTCAGTAGTTTGTGACCGCCTAGAGGGGTGGGATAGGGAGGGTGGGAGGGAGGGAGACGCAAGAGGGAAGAGATATGGGGATAAAAAATAAAATAAAATAAAAAAATATATATATTTTGATTTTTGTTGTAGAGAATATAAGTATAATCAATAAAATATTTTTATAGAAATATATTAGCATAAATTATGTAGGGAATTGCAGAGGAGAGATTTATATTGTTTCAATACAGATTTCAAAAAGCCATGGCATTGTGAGTAATAACAGTGTTGTTTCCTTTTTCCTCACTGAAGATGGGGGTGGGTAATAAGAAAGTAGCGAGGAATGATATATAAAATAGATAATAAGCAAGGACCTACTGTATAGCACAGGTAACTATACTCACTACTCTGTAATAACCAATAATAGAAAAGAATCTGAAAGTGAATAGATACCTGAATATGCATAACTAAATCACTTTGCTGTACACCTGAAACTAACACAACATTGTAAATCAACTATACTCCAGTGTAAGATAAAAAATTAAGAAAAAAGAAAAGAAACTAGCCAGGGATGGCAGGCACATTTGGCAATAAAGAAGGCAAAGAGATGATTCCTGGAACTCAGCAAGATTTGAAGCCTGAACACTTTGTAGATTCTTCACCAATTAATTGGATAATAGTCAAATAATCATGGAACTGTGAAATCTGTAATCCATTTTTAAAATCAAATTGTTTATAGAGACCAGGGCCTCACCAAAAATATTTGGCAAGGACCATACACACCCTAGAAGTGGCCTTTACTGAAAATTATGGGGTTAGGTAGGCCCAGTCATCCCACAAAACTTAGGACAAATATGAAGACCACTCTAGCTTCAGAGCTGTACACAGGATTAGCTGAGACATCCACTAAACTATATCACAGCTACACTTATCCATCTGCCCAAACCTGCTTCCTACTCTACCCTATCCTTCTCTTCCCTTAAACAGGGGTGTTGATCACAGGGCACTCACTGTCCAATAAAACTCCAGCATGCCAATCTGAGTAAGAGTCTGCTTCCTAAGCCACCTAATTTGTGACACATCCTCATATCCTGTTGAATATGAGTTTGTAAGTATACTGACTTTTCATAATTTGTGAAGGATTTGAACTTAGAACACTTATTTGGATTAGAAATTGTGTGTATATTATTTTTACTTCTGATCCTCTGGTATTTCAGACTGCACTAGTTTATACAGACAGAGAGGCCTTTGACAGTTCACTAAAATGAGTGTTCTTTGTTAAATCTGCTTCCAAGGACCTCCTGAAATGGTATGAAGCAAGAAAAGTTGAAGAAAAAACTAAAATTATAGAACATATAAGAGAGAAAAGAACATGAACTGAATCCAGAAATTATCAAAAGATTAATTCATAGTAATCAAGTTACATTTATTACAGAAATGAAAGATTAGATTAATATTTAAAAGCCAATTAATGTAATCCACATTAACAGAAAAAAAGAAATATCATATCATATGACCATCTTAATGGATGTAGAAATACATGTGATGAAATACAACATCTAATCACAATAAAGATACTTGAAAACTAGGAACAGAAAGGATATGTAACAAAACCCATGGAAAATACCAATTTTAATGGTATATTACTGTAAGCTTTTCTCCCACTATCAGGAAGGAGACAAGGATGTCATTATTACTATTTCTATTATACACTGTACAGTAGATTAAGGCCAAGGTATCAGAGTTAGAAGAAGGAAAAAACTGTCATTATTCACAAACAGCATAATTATATACGCAGAAGGTCCAAAGAGAGTAAAATAAAATTATTAAAATTGATAAATAACCTTAGTAAAGTTGCTGCATATGAAGCAAATATAAAATAGAAATAAATTGCATTTCTCTCCAGCAGAAGCAAAGGAAATTAAGTATTTTAAATAGATTATTTCAAAGTAGCCTAAAAAGTATCAAACATTAATACAAACATTTTGGAAAACTGCTTGGCAAAATCTACCCCCAAAAAATATGTGCATATCCTAGGATTCAGTAATTCCACTTCCAGATATATAACCAACAAAAACTCATACATATGTTCATAATAGCATTATTCATAATGGCCCCAAACTGGAAATCTCCCAAATGTCCATCTGTAGTAGAATGGATAAAATAATTGATGTGTTCACAAAATGCAATCTATACAGCAATAAGAATGAGTAAATAAAATATACATAAAATTATGAATAAATTTCATAAATACAATGTTGATCAAAATAAATTAACTACAAAAGAATACTTGTTGAATGATTCAAATTATTTAACGTTCAAAGTAGATGGAAGAGGATGGAAGAGAGACTTCTGGGATGTTGGTAATTTTCTATTTCTTGATCTGTTGCTAGTTGCAAGAGTACTTTGACTTTGTGAAAATTTATTGAGCTGTTTATCAATAATCTATACGCTTCTGATATTATTCATATATAAGCAATAATAGTAGAAGCATAAAATTTCTTTCAGAAAACTATAAAGCACAGATTTGAAAAATATTAATGTTATTAAGATGCCAGTTCTCTGAAACTAATGTACAGATTAAATATAATCTCAATTTTGTGGAAATGGACAAGTGATTCTAAAAACTTATGAGGAAGTGCGATGGGTCAAGAATAATAAGGATGATCTTGAGGAACAGAACATGGTATAAGAACTTTAGCAACTGGATGTCAAGATTTACAAAGCTATAGTAATTAAATATTTAAGGTATTTGTTTTTGAATAGCCAAATAAATGAATAGAATAGAATAGAATTCAATAGGATAGCACAGAAACATGACCATGCTATGACACTGTAGAATTATGGGAAAATGATGTTCTTATTAAAAAATATTGCTAGGAAATAAAATATTAATTTGAGAAAAAATAAAACAAAAATCCATTCTAGGTGAATTTTAAACCAAAGATGAAATAAAAACAACAAAATTTATAGAAAATAATATAAAACAATAGTTGCATAATCCCATGATATAGAATCACTCTTTAAATATCTATATAAAACTAATTATTAACAAAATTTTAAATATTGGACTATATTAAAATTAAAAATAACAAAAATAGAAATAAAAATGTCCATCAATAAAATGTGCAAAGGAAATACATGGAATTGGAGAAGACACCAGCAACACATCGCTCAATAACAAAGGAATCCTATTAAAAATATATAAAGAAGTCCTAAAAATCAAAAACGAAACTACAGACAACTCAAGAGAAAAATGGGCAAAACACCTGAACATGCATTTCACAAAAGGGGATAACCAAGTGGTCATAGTTGGCTTATATCTTGATTAATCAAATAAATAAAGATGGAAACAGTGGGATATCATTTCATACACAAGAGAACAGCTAAAATAAAAATGATTATCACATGTTGGCAAGAATGTAGACAACTGGAAACTTTCAGACACAGCCTGTAGGAGCATAAATTAATATATCATTTTGGAAAACTACTAAGCATTATAAATTGAATCTGAAGATCTTCCTAGCCTATGATTCAGCAATTCCACTCTTAGGTAAACCCTAAAGAAATGCACTTCTATGTGCTACGAAGAGGTATAGACAAGAATGTGCCTCACCATAAAATTCATATTAACTCCAAAATAAAAGTAATTCAATTTCTGCTAATATTAGAAAGGATAAATAAATGAGGTGTAATCATACAGTGAAACAGTATGCAGCAATGAAAATAAGTGAAAACTAGGTACATGTAGCAGCATGAATGAATCTCACAAACATAATGCTAATGAAAAGAGCTTCACCACAAAAGAATACATATGGTGGAATTTCATTTACATAATAGGTTACAAGAAAAAATGTAGTGTATGATATCCTACTTATTTATTAAAATTACAAAGAAATGCAAGGAAATTATAACCAAAGATATCAGGAGGGTGGCTACCTTTGGCAGGGAGAAAAATTAGTGACTGAGGGGAGGCATGAAGATTTGGAATTGAGTCTTTATGCTGCTAGTAAGATTTTTTTCACTATTTTAAACAATCCCAGTTAAAGATATGTTAACCAGAAAACAGAGTTGTCACATACTGTGCAGTCACTAATAACTCTAAGATACTCTTCAAACAAGCCACACATGCAGGGTGCCTTTTGATGTTATACAGAAAAATCACCCTGCTAGAAAGTCCAGTTAAACAAAATAACCTTTTCTCTCTTGAATACTGATTTAATCTCACAATTCTCTTTTAACATAGTCCTGGCATGACTAAAATGTTTGTGAGAGCTCCAATTACTTGGGTAGCAATAGATCTCAATAAGATTCTACTCATCACTTTATATTTATTTATATTTTCTATCTTAGAAAAAAAATTGTGATCTCTTAATCCAGTAGCCAAGTAAATGTAAGAGAATTCACAATTTATGTGGCTAATTCTGTGTTGTTTTGACAGTTCTCTCATGTTTCTTACCATGCCCCATGTGGACTTTACAGTATACTGCAAACTTGAGTAGAAGTTTCTTCTCCATGACCACCTAATCTAGGCTTATGACTTGCATTTATTTACCATTGTTTCAACACAGCAAATTTTAAACACACGTCTAAGTTGAAAGGATTTTATATTGAACATTCATGTACCCACCTTCTATACTCTATCATTAACATTCTATTTAATTTGCTTTATCATTTAGTTATCTAGCCATCTGTCCCTTTATACAACCATCAATCCACCTAATCAGGTAATTACTTTTCTTTTCTTTTTTTTTTTTTTTTTTTGAGATACGCGGGCCTCTCACTGTTGTGGCCTCTCCCGTTGCAGAGCACAGGCTCCGGACGTGCAGGCTCAGCGGCCATGGCTCACAGGTCTAGCTGCTCTGCAGCATGTGGGATCTTCCCGGACCGGGACACGAACCCGTGTTCCCTTCATCGGCAGGTGGACTCTCAACCACTGCGCCACCAGGGAAGCCCAGGTAATTACTATTTTTAACAGCTCAGGCATTTATGACAAGGTAAACCACAATGAAAGCAGCACTCAAGTCAAGAAACAACATTTTTTCCAAGAACAATTCCTACCCTCCATGTTTTCAGTCCTTGGGAAGGTAAATGATCCTAAAGGGAGAATTTTTTTTTTTTTTAATAAATGTGGAATTTTAAGGAAATTAGCTCATTTTACCTTCCTTGTTCTCTTTTTTTGGTAGGTTTGTCTACAGGTTGAAAATGAAGAAAGATAGAATTTCACACACAAAAAAATGTACATATAACTTCCTCATAGGTTTCCTAGTATTCTCTAACATGTATTAGAATTTCTCAACACTTCCAAAGTCGAGGAGGTTGAATATTTTGTAAATCAACAAATACACCAGACTGAGTCAGTAAACAAGTTAGATCTATGTCACATGGGACATTTGCTAATGTAAGTTTCCTAAATATGGGCAGTTTAGAGCTCGTTTTTGCCATTATCAGGTAATACAGTTTGCATTGAACTAATACAACCTAATGTTTTTTAATGTATGATCTTTTTTCTGAATTCCCCTTAGACATGATTGCAGCAAACTGCACAGTGAAGAAAGCTTTCCATTTTTCACTATGCAGTGATTTGACTTCTCACATTTCTGTTGGAATGAAAATTAGATTCAAGGACAGCTCTGTACCTGATAACTCTGACAAGGTGTGAAATGCTAAGCTTTATATAGCTGTAATGAACATACGCAAGTTTTTTTTTTTCTTCTTTTGTCTCAAGGCTTCAGGCTGTCTATCCTGGAGTAAAGAAATTCTTTCTAGTATTGTGGTATCAGCTATCTTGTCTGTACTGTCCATGTTCTCCAAATGCCAGCTATATGGGGGAAATGCTATTTCATTAAGGGCTTCTTATTACTTAGGTATTTGATTATACAAGGATTGACAATGTTAATAACTCTCCTGGTTGATTTTCTGAGCTTCTCTTTGCTCACCAGCTGACATCCTTTGGAATCACATTTGAAGGAGAGTAGCAAAACTGTAAACTTCTATAATGAACAGAGGAAAAGTTAGTGTAAAGTAGAAGAACAGGAAGGAAGGACATTTTTGTTAACTTATATGGAAATATTACTATTTTTATATGATTATTGACAGTTTACATACAGAATACACTAAAATTCAGATTTTGTTAAATATGCTTTTAACTTTTTGGTGAAGTCACAACAGTAAAGTAAGGTCTACAGCTCTGTGCATGTGGGAAAAAAATTATGAATATGTGGCCAACGAAGGCTGCTATTAATTCTCAAGGGAAAAATGAAGTCCTGGGGATGCTGGACATGGATAGCTTAGAGATTTGGACGAACAACCTCTGGTTCTTGCACAAGCCCCAAATCAAGAGAATAAATTAAATTTCTATTGTGAGATACAAGATCAATATACAAAAATCAATTTATTTCTATACACTAGCAATGAACAATATGGAAATAAAATTAAGAAAAAATTCCATTTAAAATAGCATCGGGCTTCCCTGGTGGCGCAGTGGTTGAGAGTCCGCCTGCTGATGCAGGGGACACGGGTTCATGCCCCGGTCCAGGAGGATCCCACATGCCGCGGAGCGGCTGGGCCCGTGAGCCATGGCCGCTGAGCCTGCGCGTCCGGAGCCTGTGCTCCGCAACGGGGGAGGCCACAGCAGTGAGGGGGCTGCGTACCACAAAAAAAAATAGCATCAAAAAAACCAAAATACTTAGGAATAAATTTAACCAAAGAAGTATAAGATTTTTACACTGAAAACATTATTGAAATAAAGAAAATGTGAATAAATGCAAAAGCATTCTGTATTCATGCCTTGTAAGACAATATTGTTAACATGGCAATGTTTCAGTTTTCATGTTGCTGCTATAAAAATTTACTTCAGCTTCAGTAGTTTAAAACAATACAAATACATTCTCCTGTAGTTCTGGAGGTCATAAGTCCCCCAAAGAACATCAAGAACATAGGTCTAATGGGCTAAAATCAGTATGTTGGCAGAGAGTATGTTGGTTCCTCTGGAGGCTCCTGTGGAAAATCCCTTCCTTGTCTCTTCAAGCTCGTAAGACTGACTGCATTCTTCAGTTTGTGGCCATATCACTTCAATCTCTGCTTCCGTCACTACATTGTCTTCTCCTAGAGTCGTCTCCCTCTGCCTCCCTCTTTTAAGGATACTTAAGATTATATTGAGTTCACCAGGATAAGCCAGAAAAATCTTATAATCCTTAACTTAGTCACACCTGAAAAGTCCCTTGGGCCATGTGATATAACATATTCACAGGTTCTGGGGATTCAGATATGGATGTCTTTTGCAGGAGGTGGGGAAACATTATTCATTACCACACTCCCAAACTGATCTACAGAATCTATGCAACCTCTGTCAAAATTCCAGCTGCCTTTGTTGTGAAAATGGAAAAGCTGATTCTAAAACTTATTTGGAAATGCAAGGAACCCAGGATAACCAAAACAATCTTGAAAAAGAACAAATTTCGAGGATGTACATCTCCCAATTTCAGAACTACAAAGCTTCAGTATTCAAGACAGTGTGGTACTGTCATAGACATATAGATTAATGGAACAGAATTAAGATTCCAGAAATAAATCTATACATTAATGGAAACTGAATTCCAACAAAGGTGCCATGACCATTCATTGGGAAAAGGAGAGTCTTTTTAACAAATGATGGGTGGGAATAACTGGATATACACATGCAAAAGAATGAAATTGGATCCCCTATCTCACATGATATTAAAATACTACCTCATAATGGATAAAAAACCAAGATGTAAGAGCTAAAACTATAAAAGTCTGAGAAGAACACATAGGTGCAAATCTTTGTGATTTTGGGCTGGGCAACATTTTCTTAGATATGACACCAAGAGCACAAGCAACCACTGAAAAATTAGTTAAATCTGACTTCATCAAAAATAAAAACTTTTGTGTGTCAATGGACACTACCAGAAAAGTGAAAAGACAAGCCACAGAAAGGGAGAAAATATTTGAAATCATGAGGGTCTGGTATCCAGGATATAAAAGGTACCTAAACAACCCAACAATAAAAAGACAAATAGCTTAACTTAAAAATAGGCAAAGTATTTGAAGAGACATTTCTCTTAAGAAATTGCAGAAATAGCCAAAAAGCACATGAAAATATACTCAATACTATTAGTCATTAGGGACATGCAAATCAAAATCACAATGAGATATCACTTCATACCTACTAGGGTAGCTTTAGTAAAAATTTTAAAAAGGAAAAAAAAAGTGTTGATGAGAATGTGGAGAATTTGGCACCTTCATATATTGCTGGAGGGAGTGTAAAATGGTGCAACTGCTGTGGAAAAGTTACTTCTTAAAAATTTAAACATAGAATTATCATATGACCCAACAATTCCACTCCTAGTTATATACCCAACAGAACTGAAAACATATGGTCACAGAGTATTTATAGCAGAATTATTCATAAGAGCCAAAATATGGAAACAATCTAAATGTCCATCAACTGATGAATGTATAAACAAAATGTGGTATATACATGCAATGGAGATATTATTCATCCATAAAAAGGAATAAAGTACTAACACATGCGACAGAATGGATGAACCTTAAAAACATTATGCCAAGTAAAGAAAGCCAAACACAAAAGGCTACATTGTATGATTTCAATCACATAAAATTTCCAGAATTGGTGAATTCATGGAGACAGAAAGTAGATGAGTGGTTGCCAGGAACTGGGGAGAAGGAGGATGGGGAATGACTGATAATGGGTATGGGATTTCTTTTTAGGGTGATGAAAGTATTCTGGAACTAAATAGTGGTGATGGTTGAGCAATGTTGTGATATACTAAAAACTACTGAATTGTTAAAAATTAAAGCATACATTACAGATAGAAGGATAGAGTTTAAAGGTTATCTTGAATTCCAGGAAACAAATCATCTCTCTAGTCTCAAAATTTGAAGAATGTTGATTTTTTGTTGGTTTTTGTTTTATTCTGTATAATTCTTTGAGAATAAAACAGAGATATTGAATATTCAAAGGTTAAAACAATCCATTGTGTGTTCTAGAGTATGGTAAAAGGTATCTTGTGTTTTCATTTCTCTTTAAGAGGATAGGAAATTGATGTCTCAGATATTGAGTCTGTGTGTCCAAACTGAGTGTTGATATGTGACATAGTGGGAAGGGGCATGGAGTGTTGGTACAGAAAGTAAGGTAGTTATATGTTATGGACTGAATGTTTGTTCCTCCTCAAAATTCATATGTTGAAACCCCAATTCCCAATGTGATAGTATTTGGAAGTGGGACCTTTTGGAAGTAATTAGGTTTAGATAAGGTCTTGAGGATGAGGCCTCTATGACAGAATTAGTATTCTTATAAGAAGAGGAAGAGAGATCACAACTCCCTCTCTCTCTCTCTCTACCATGTGATGACACAGTGAAAAGGCAGTTGTTTGCAAGCCAGGAAGAAGGCCCTTACCAGGAACTGATGTGCCAACATCTTGTTCTTGGACTTCCCAGCCTCCAGAATGTGAGAAATAAATGTTTGTGTTTAAGTCACTCAGCCCATGGAATTTTGTTATAGCAACCTGAGGTGACTAATACATTGTGGAATGAGATAGGAAAAGGAGAATGGGACAAAAGCAGACCAGGGAATAAGAAATACATTTGCTTAATAAAACAGAGACCAGATTGGAGAGAGATTTTAAAAAAGGACTTGTGTAATATCATTTAAGTTCTTTGATTTTTTTTTAATTAAAAATACTCCCATGGACCAAAAATAGAGTGTAGATGGACCATAATAACATTGCTCTGTTGATCAACGTCTCTTTAATCTTTTTAAAAAATGAAACTATAGTAGAATAGATATGCTTATTAGTTTTTATTCATGCAGAAGTCATAGATTGTTTTATGTATTGTGGTATAACTATGTGTACACAATTTATAATGTCTTTTAGGAAAATACAGTGAAGCAGGCAAAGAAAAGGATCTGTTGAATTCTTTCAACTTGAAATGGTTGTTTTATTTTTATTTGTTTGTAATGAACTGGGTCATTCAGAATGAGAGTTCAGGGTGAGGAAGAAGTAAAGATTGGTGATTAATGAGGCATAAAATGAAAATACAGGGCAGAACAAGAACCTTGTGCATGGTAAGGAATACAGTCCAGTGTGATAAGATGGCAAATTCACTGTGTACGCTTGAGAACCAAGGCCCCTTCTATAATGAACCATCCAAATTATCCCCTTATCAGCCATTTAGACGCAGTGTCATTTTGCTGTCCCTGAGACTCCTTCAGGGACATATCATTGTAAAGGCTAGCAAAGAACAGCAACAAACCTGGAGGAGTCAGTAAACAAAATGGACACTAGGTTACGAGGTTTTGCAAATAGTAGAATTTCAAATAGAGATAGAAAAAGTCTTATATGCAGCCTGACTACTTTCTCCAAATATATACTACTTTACCCTCATGCCAACTACATTCTTTTCTGGTCTTCAAAGGGAGCATGTCTTTTCAGCTTTAGTTCCAAGTGATTCTTCCACGAAGCATTGCTTAGGAGTTTGTCCTAGATTTGTCTTTTAAACTCAGCACCAATTGCTATGTGAACTTGGGGTAAGTGATTTATCCTCCTAAGCCTTATTTACGCATCTGTAAAATGTAAATAATAATGTTTGCTTCAGAAGCAAAGACTTGTAAAGATTAAATAATGTCTGTGAAGTGCTTCATACAGTACCTGAAAGAGTAAGTACCCAATTCATATTACACAGCTAGTATTTCTTCAATTCTGAGGTTCCATAACCAGAAATCATATTTCCTTTTCTCTTCTCCTCATGCATTAAACCTAGCTAACTTCTCCATGTTGTTCTCACCAGGCACTTTCATAAATAACTTAAGCCTTTTTCTTTTCCAGTAACAGCTGTAATCTCTTGAGCTCTTTCAACTCACCCTCTGAATTATACAACCTCTGCCCTTGAATGGGCACTGATATCTCAATTCCTTCCCTACTTCTAATTCCCTTATATCCAAGTATAATCTTCAGGCTTTATATGTAAGAAGGACTCAAGGATTTGGGCAGATTCTTTGCAAAGTGTAAAAACAAAAAAGCAAAACTAGCCATGCACCTTGCAATCCTTGTGCTTCATTTTTGGGCAGGAGAAACGAAAAGACCAGCAATGAGGCTCTAAGAAGTGCTGAGGAAGGTTTCCACACAGGAACTGTGAAGGCCTGTGCCTCCTCACTGATGTCAGTAATTGCCTGCTCTCACAATCATCCATACCACAAACATTACTCCTCAGAAACTGGCTTTTTACCAAATTCTGGTAGTAGGTCAAAGAAATCTGCAAACCACAAATGAGGATCTTAAAATGCACTGAAATGTAGATTCTGTGTCGAATATAAATACTGGTATTATTTACATAGTATTGCTTCCCTAGGGAATTCCTTAAACTTCAGTGCTTAATCACTACCTTAAGTTGTTTATTAAAAAGGCAGATTCCTAGTTCATTCGGTCTGAACATAATCGCAAATGAAGTTAATGTAGATAGTTCATGTACCACATTTTGTAAAATGCTGCCTATAAAAATGGAGAGACAGTTCACACCTTAAGGTAAGAAAGCAAAACCCCTGAAGATGCACTTATACATGATAAGCAGAACATACTATATAACCAGTTTATGTACTTACAAAACAAAATACCTTTTGCTCTACCTTAAATAATTTCATTCTGTATCCTGAGCATTAACTTTTCATTTAAATAAGGTAAAACAAAGCAATCCTTCGCTTAACTCAAGGAATGCATCCTTGGCCATGCTCAGAATGAAAGTGCTACAAGTAGAAGTCAATTCCCTGTGAGAAACGATATAAAATCTGGGGATTGCATACTATTTTTTTTTTTAATGAATTACAATCCAGTGGTGGCTTTGCTCTTGTTATCCTCAGGAAATGGTTTGCTTTTGCCAAGATTTTCAGAGAAAACTCTGAGAGGTCGATTCTCAAGACATCAGAAGAAAATATCATTACCCACTCAGAAACTTCAGGCAATAGGCAAAGGCCACTAAACGGGAAAAGTTTTCCCTAGGAAGAACCTCATTATAGTGTTTCATGTAGGTGCTTCAACGAAGAAACAGCTGGATGGCAAAATGATTTTGATATTATGGAAGTTCATTAAAAAAGGATTCTGTCTGTAATGAGATGCAGGTACATGACCCATGGAAGGACTAGAAGCAGGAGCTGAAGAATAGGTGATGGCAAAGAGGGAAGAAAATAAAAGCAAAACTATGATGATAACCTCAAGCAATCAGTAATGTCTCCTGAAATTGAGAGAATGAGATAATCAGGAAGAATGAGAAAAATATAGGACAAAGCATATAAATGGTGGCTTTATTTAACTCCTTTCTCCCCTGCCCTGCCCCCTCACACCCCAGAATAGGTCATGTTTCCATTTAAAGAATTCATTATTTGTTCAGATATACAATCTAATTTTAGACTTTAAAGTTCCTAATTGTATCATATTTTTATTTGTTTTTGTTTTCATGGAAAAGGCATTTTATTTTAAATATAGCAGTGTGTACATAATAAATCAGTTTATTTATTTGTTCTTGATTTTGCTTTAAAATCCAAAGAAGACATACAGATGGCTAAAAAGCACATGAAAAGATGCTCAACATCATTAATTATTAGAGAAATGCAAATCAAAACTACAGTGAGGTATCACCTCATACCAGTCAGAATGGCCATCATCAAAAAGTCTACAAACAATAAATGCTGGAGACAGTGTGAAGAAAAGGGAACCCTCCTGCACTGTTGGTGGGAATGTAAACTGATATAGCCACTATGGAGAACAGTATGGAGGTTCCTTAAAAAACTAGCAATAGAGCTACCATATGACCCAGCAATCCCACTACTGGGCATATTCCCTGAGAAAACCATAATTCAAAAAGACACATGTACCCCAATGTTCACTGCAGCACTATTTACAATAGCCAGGTCATGGAAGCTACCTAAATATCCATCAACAGAGAAATGGATAAAAAAGATGTGGTACATATATACATAACGAAATATTACTCAACCATAAAAAAGAACAAAATAATGCCATTTGTAGTAACATGGATGAACCTAGAGATTGTCATACTAAGTGAAGTAAGTCAGATACAGAAAGACAAATATCATATGATATCGCTTATATGTAGAATCTTAAAAAAAGGGTACAAATGAACCTATATACAAAGTAGAAGTAGAGTCACAGATGTAGAAAACAAACTTATGGTTACCAGGGGATAAGAGGGGCAGGGATAAATTGGGAGATAGGAATTGACATATACACACTACTATATATAAAATAGATAATTAATAAGAACCTACTGTATAGCACAGGGAACTCTACTCAACACTCTGTAATGGCCTATATGGGAAAAAAAATCTAAAATAAGAGTGGATATATGTATATGTATAACTGTTTCACTTCGCTGTACACCTGAAACTAACACAATATTGTAAATCTACTATACTCCAATAAAAATTAAAAATAAATAAATAAATAAATAAAATACAACAGAAACCATTGAAAATTAAGTTTTCAAATACTGTTCCTTTTCTATTTCCATATAAAATTTAAAATTTTAAACCTGGCTTTTATTTTCACTTGCTTCTAAAATCTCACTAATGTTAGCTACTATTTTTTTTCTGGGCAATATTAGTATTTTTATTATTTTTGTAAAGTTCTATCCTTATGTATTTTTAACCTGTATTTCAGAAAGATAACTACCTCATTCCTTCTAAAAACTTATATTTAATTTTGGCCTTTTCCATCTTTGACTCACTTAGCTTTCTTTTCTTCATTGGAATACTTTGCTTTTTCCTTTCCTTTTCATCTCTTCCCTTTTTCCCTCTGTCCCTCCCTCTGTCCCTCCCTCTCTTCCTTCCTTCCTTCTTTCCCTCCTTCCCTCCCCTTTTTTGTCCACACTTATCTTTCTTCCCTTTTCCCTCCTTTCTTCTCCTTATCATTTCCCTTTATCTTTAAGGTTCCCTAGGAGATTTCTATTCATCCCTTTCTGTACCCATGAAGAGCTCAGTTAATTTGCAGGACTTCCTAATATCCATTTCCTACCTTGACACTTTATATTATCTCTAGGCTTGTCATCTTCAGTTTATTTTTTAAAAGATATATTCATTTTCATATCCAAAGTCTAAAATGGGTCAAATACAAGTTTATAATCTGTCCATAAAATAATTATAAGATGCCAATTTTTCCCTATGCTGATGTTGGCATCAACATTCCCCAGATTTTAATACCTAAAGTCTTAGTCATCTTTAAATGTTTTCTTTCTTCCATGAAGGAAATACTTCACTAACAAGTATACTGATTTTTTTTTGAGCACGATTGATATGTCCCTTACTTTTTTCTGTTTTTGTATTTATGACTAAATCTCTAATTCTCATCAACTCACATCTGAACCATTATACGCATTTTTTTCTGATTTCTTTGCATGTAAGAGTGACAAGTCCAGAAACCAACTATCATGAGGACACATGAAAGTAAATGAGACTATCAAAAGAAGAGATGATTAAGGAAAATGGTATAACTTCTCTTTTCCCTGCCAACTCTGGCATTCCATGATATGTACTTTTCTTTCTTAGGTTCATGCTTTTACTACACTTATATTTTTCTCAGTCTTACTTAATTTTCCTAACCTACCAGGAAACAAAAAAGAAGGCCATAGTACTGTCAGATACTGTCAAATGATGGCTTCTCCAAACATCACCAAATCAACCTACTGATTAGACAAAGCTGGGTTTATTGCTTACCTAGGCAGAGAGAGCGCTACCATGACAGTCTTAGTAGTGTCTCAGAGGGAAAGAGCAAAAACTTGGCTTTTTGAAGTCTGGTTTAAGGTGGATCTTCTAATGCAGAAAACTTGGTTAAATTGAGAAGAGATCATAAAATAATAATTTAGGATTGGTAGATAGGGCAAGAAGATAGTTTTGAGTCAAGGAGTTGCAAGAGTTAGGGTATAAACTGTCTTTTGATGCTTTCTATTAAATAATTGATGGCTTTTTCCAAAAGTTCCTTAGAAGAACAATAAGTCATTTGAAGCTTTTATCTTCCAAGGCAAGGGTTTCCTGAGATAGTAAGGGTATGTTGAACTTTTTTCATAAAGAAATTCCATCTCTTCATAGAGAAGATTTTAAAACACATATGGTTTTAAAACATATACTACAACTGCAAAAATAAAATTTTATAAGAAAAATAGAGGATAAAATCTTTCACTTCCTGAAAACAGGTGCTTTAGTTTTTTTTTTTTCCAAAACTCAAGAAACTTGTGTTTTCAATAGTTTCACTTTAGAGAAGAATCACATATCTAAATCAAAAACCACAAGCTCAAATGCCTAGATGGACCAGGACCAAAACATCAGTGCATCAAAATGTGGGTTCCCAAGGACTGTGGGAACCAAGGGGTTGGTAAGGACTGTGGGAACCAAAGATTTGGAAACTTTCTCCATTTAAAAGCATTCATATCCAAATTAAAACATTTTAAACCATGTCTTAGTTGAACAGAATCTAACTTCAGGTCAGCTTCTACCTGTAGGCCACCATTTCGCAACCTTTTTTCAGTTGGAAAGATTGTGAAGATCTTACAGATGTTTGATGTTGATTATAAAGTCAGGAAAATGCTTGAAAGTTTCCCAGTGTCCATCCAGCTGTTTAGCATCAGATACGTGCAGCCCCAAAGTGTAGACAGAGCGCTGTGAGTAACCCCATCCAGTAATGAAAAGGATTAAGTATTACAAAGTTCTACAGTGACATGGAGAAACATAACGCTAATCCCAGATGCTCAGACCAACATGAGAAAATAAAGAGCTACAATTTACTTGGGAACAATTGCAGTTCTTTTGATTACGGAAGACATTCTTTCTTTAGCAAAGCAAACAAAATTTCACAAGTGCTTTTATTTTCATATATCTTCATTTGTTTTTCAACATTGATAAGTATTTAAAAGCATTTGAAAGCCTATGCTTTCTCACAAAATCATCATCTTCACTGTAGATTTGAAAGAAGAAAAGTAACAGAGGGAAAAAATGCTGGTAAACCTTCTCACTAGACTGATGAGGTCAGCTATTACTCTCCAGCATGACTCCTGGCGTGACTGCCTAAATGATCATTTGGTTCTTGGTGTCAACAAGTTTTCAGATCTGGTTCTTTTTGTGTATGCAGCTTCAGGAATTATATATGACATGTTGATTACATTCTGCAGCAGGAAATGCTGTAGTGATCTGCTTTATCCAAGCTCAGTCTCATTGCCATCAGCAAGAAAATCTCTAAGAGCCTTGAAAAGGACAGGCTGCCAGCTAAAAGCCCAAACAGAATTAAATTGTGGTCTAAAAATATAGTAAACCCAATTATACTGGGATAGTTAGTGGAGGTAATTTGTTAGTCATGTGAACGCCCCTTCTCTCTGGTCCCTCTGTTTGTTTATGGGCTGATCTAGAAAATCATAAAATCCATAGTTCTGTTAAGAAAATCACTGGGCTCCATATGGGTTAAAGTGTTCAATATTCCATTTAAGATAAACCATTTCAGTACAAATCATTCCTGTAGGTCTATCTGTCAACTGAGCAATCTGCATCTTTTGGATGGCACTACCTTAGCATTTGGCACTGGCCTCCCTGAAATGTGGAGAAGGCAAATATTCGCATCCTCAGCAAAAACAATGATGGCCACATAACTGATTCATCACACACTATCCATTTCCAAAAGAAAAGGTAACTCTGTCTCTGAAGTCTAATCACGCAACGAGGGCCAGCCTTCGAGTGTAGAGGGCAGTGGAAAGGTGGGTAAAAGAGGGTTGGTAGCTGTCCTAAGCCAAGGAAAGTCTATTAGAGATGCATGCATTCTTTAATCTGACTGCCTTCAGAAGGCTGCATGATGTCTCCTGAATAATGTACAAAGGAAGCAGAGGCACTGCTGCTTCATGATGTTCCCCTAAATTGACCTGTCATCTGAGGTCACATCACCCTCCTCATACTGTGGCTCTCCTCACCGTGCTGGCTATGGTATCCATAATATGAAGTCACCTCAGTCTTTACAATGTAGTCAGATTTACTCTATCGATTACATTCCTCACTTACCTGCTTTTTGGTGATATAAAGTATCCGTATGTTTCAGACAGTTTAGAGCCAGATGGAAGCATTTTATCATTGAAAAGAAATGAGAAGTAAACAAGAGAATCTTGGTTTTCTCCCACTTATGAATAGGTCAGAACAAAAAATGCATACATAATTGACAGGAAACTGAAGGAGATAAATAAGATAACTTTCTGTTATTTTTATTTATTTACATATTTAGATTCTGCTAGATATTTCATTTGGACAATAGTTCTAGACCTAATCTATTTTAGATCTAACCTAGAATAATACAATGTAAGTTTTAGAAGCAAAGTTAGCATCTAATTAACCCATCAATTCATAGATTACATAACACATTAATGTAGGAATCAGATGCTGTAATTCTAGGGAAGTACCAACTAGCCCTGTCCCAGAATCTCCTGCTTGGTCCTTTTACTCCACCATACCTCCCAGACTTCACTATCCTGAAGGCCAGGGATCTCTGTCCTCTCAATGTCAAGCCTAGTGTCTGGCCCAGAGTAGTCTTTCTGAAAGCAGCCAGAGGGGAAAAACTCTTAACTGTAACAAAGATCTTGAAGTTATAATTATGAAAGTGAATTATCAATTTAATCTATGGTTTGACCTAAAACTAAATTCCTATTGAAACAGAAAATGCATAGAAAAATAACTCCTCAATTCAGATATCTCAAAGTATAACTTAGGAATTTTCTGCATCAGACTTCCCTCAGTGCCCCCATTCCAGGCTTACTGAATTGGAACATCTAGGATTGCAGCTCAGGAACTTACATGTTTAATACTTTCACAGATGATTCATATTGTTTCATATTCACACTGAAGTTTGAAAAGCACTTTATTCAGCTGTTAAGCCTCCAGCAAGGATCCTCAAACAACTTCTAATGGGAAGCTTCTTTTATCTTACCTAAATAACTAGATGTATGGGCAGGTGATGGTAATACTGAGTGCCTGTGTAGATGGGGAATTTCAACCAGCCAGAGTCAGGAATTCCCATGGAGGAGAGAACAGAGCAACAGTGACAATGATTTCTGGCTCCAGGTTTGTCTCCTTGCCTGGGCCTAATATTCCAGTGAGCCACAGGGAGTTGGGCATAACAGCAACCCTCATCCATAAGAACTGCCATCTTCCCTGTTATTTCACACAAAGAGGAGAGGTTTTCCTCATATTGTGAATAAAGATCTTGCAGACGGAGCTATTTTTCCCTTTCTTTCAATCAACAATCAACTTATTTCTTACCGTAGGCTGGACTTCGTATTATAGATTTCAAATTATTTCATAGTCTCTATGTTAGAGGAGTAATTTAAAGTTAAAAAAGAGTCACTCTAAAGGTAATCCTGTACAAAGTTTGGACATATATAGTGTTTTAACAAATTATAGTGTTTATTCATTTAGTCGCACGTACTTTTCTAACGTATTTTTAGGTTTCATTGAGCATGATTGACATACAATAAACTGCACATAGACAAGTACACAATTTGATAAGTTTTGACATCACTATACAACCATGAAACCATCACCACAATCAAGACAGTGAATACAGCCATCAACTTGCAAATTTTTCTTGTATCTTTCTGTAATTCTTCCCTCCTCTTCACTCATTCCGCCTACCTCCCCTTCCATGACTTCACTCACTCATAAGCTTTCTGTCACTAGGGATTAGTTTGTTTTATCTAAAGTTTTTCATCAATGAAATCTTACAGTATGTCCCCTTTACTGACTAGGCTTTTTTCACTTGGCATAGTTATTTTTATATTCATCCACTATATATCAATGGTTTTTTCCTTTTTGCGAATAAGTAGTTATCTCATGGTATGGATGTACCACCGTTTGCTTAAGCTTTCATCTCTTGATACATCTGGTTTGTTTTCAGTCTTTCTTTGGCTATTATAAATAAAGCTGTTATGAACATTTATGTACGTCTTTAAGTGGCTATATTGTTTCTTTTCTCTTGGGTAAACTCCTAGCCTGGATCAAATGGTAGATGTGTATTTACTATTATAAGAAGATGACAAATTGTTTTTTCAAAGTGAGTGTATGAGAGCACTGTATGAGTTTTACTTCTCCCACATCCTCATCAACATTTGAAATAATCTGTCTTTCAATTTTAGTTACTTTAATAGTTGTATAGCATATCATATTACAGTTTTCACTTGTACTTCCTTCATTATTAATGATATTGAGCATCTTTTCATTTGCTTATTTCTTATCTATGTATCGTCTTTGGTAAAGTAACTGTTAGACTCTTTTGTCTGTTTATTTACTGGGTGTCTCATTTTCCTATTATTAAGATTTGAGAACTTAGTATACATTTTGGATAAAATCCTTTATCAGATATGTGCCTGAAAAACATTTCTCCTACATTGTAGCTGTCTCTTCCTGGTCCTAACAGTATTATTTGGACAGCAAAAATTTTACTTTTGATGACATCCTATTTATCAATATTTTCTTTTTGGTGTCATGCTTTTGCTATTGTATGGTCTCTAAGAAATTATTTGCCTTGCCAAAGGTCACCTAGATTTCCTCCTTTGTTTTCCTCTAGAAGTTTTATATTTTTTGGTTTTATGTTTACGTCTATAATTCTTTTTGAGGGTGTCTGTTTTTGTTTGTTTGTTTTGGTATACCATATGAGGTATGGATCAAAAGACAAATGACTTCTTCAGAGTGCTGTCTCAATGTCCACATTATCTAATCAGGACTGGTGGTATTGTTACGATGAAGGATGTAAACAGAAATCTGTATGTAGTGACATAGGCTGAATCCAAACCACAACCATGGCATTTATGAAGGCAGGAACACAGGAACATAGGCTGACAGCTGTATAAGTTCTTTCAAGTTATAGTTTCTCCCTCTTTGACATTCCTACTGAAAGAGAGACTTGCTACATTTCTCTTGCCCTGACCCTATGGAAGTATTTGGAGAAAGCTGAGAACCAGGATTGGAAAGAATGGTGCATAGCATTGCTCCTTGGTACTCATTATTAATACACATTTTCTATCTTCTACACTTTTGAAACAGAAGCAGGTCCCTATTCTTACCTCTTGTCCTTTATCTCCTCAGTCTGCTAACCTACACATTGAGAAACCATGGGGAAAAAGGCAGGTATCCAGGGCCAGGGACATTAGTGAATGTGTCTGTGATGTGAAATGAAGAGACAGCATGAAATATTTCCTACTACAATTATGAAAACATAAACCTAGCAAGCTATAAATTATTTCTGAATTTATTTTAAAATATTTAACTTTGCACAGGTATTCAGCTGCAGTTTCTATACATAAACATTCAGCCAAAATAGCATTTTCATTAACAAGATTGACTGCTAATGGGAATATGTTCACACCATATCATGAGATAAAAAATTCAGGTACAAAACTTATGTAGAGTTATGAGACTGCTCTGTTAAAAAGATTCTATGCATATTAAAGGACTGAAAATAAATATACAGAAAAGATAAAAATACATCTGCTGGTGGTAAGAAAGTGATTTTCAAAAAATAGTTCTTTGTGTTCTCCTGTTATTGAAACATATTTTTATAACAAATATTTTCTTTCATAAAATTATTTTATATGAAGTAACTAAATAGCCTTAAAAATCATACTGGTAAAACACGGGCATTTATATGACTAGAGGTTTGTGCAAACCTGTTAAGCTAAGAATTTTCTCTAATAAAATGAATGCTACTCATATCAGCAAAGTAGTACAACTGTGGGCTAGTAACAATGACATGAAAAACAGAATGCTAAAAACATATCCATTAAAACATT
This sequence comes from Delphinus delphis, assembly GCF_949987515.2. Classification (NCBI taxonomy): domain Eukaryota; kingdom Metazoa; phylum Chordata; class Mammalia; order Artiodactyla; family Delphinidae; genus Delphinus; species Delphinus delphis. The sequence continues at coordinate 89,935,905 of NC_082684.1, forward strand.
AAATTCTATAACGGATAGATTCAACCTTTATCGCTTGTTATTTGGATTGCTCAGCTCACTTTAGCCCCTTCTTAGAATTCCAAAGGATTTGCTGCAGGAGGACAAGTCCTCCTGCATCATTATTTAATACTTCTCTGTGTCTTCACATGTTTGAGTCTGTAAAACAATTCTGTTCTAAGATATTGAAGATGAACTCCTGAGGTTGAACAGAAAGATTCACTTGTCTCACCAAAATTCAAAGTCATTATGAAACAGAAATCCCGCTTCCCCTCAGTAATAGAGTAGTCATGAATCACAGCATCACTCTGGCTCTCACAATCTGACACTTCATGCCTCAGACAATAACCTGATTTGTCCAGAGAATATCCCTGTGAGGGCTGCCAATAGTATCGATGCCCATCGAAGAGGACATAATTCAGCCCTTGGTGAGCTAATTTCATTTTCTTTTTTAACAACATGGGGTGCATAAGAGTAAAATATAAAGTAGAAAAAAATAAGGTTCTAAGAAACCTTTCTTTGCCCAAATCTGGTGCAGGGTCTCACCTCTCTTTGATCTGATAAAGGATGTTTAGAGACATTCAAAACAGCCTTCCCTCAAATACCTGACATTTACAGCATATGTGTTTGTTTCTACCAACTAAGCACCATTAGGCTTTCTCCAGGGATAAAAGTTTCTTCCAAATTAACTTCAGAAAAGCTCAGTGCTTCATGTTTGTTATCTGCTTCTATTATGGCTTAAGGATTGAGAAATTGATTCTGATTCACTTTACCACTTGCTGTGAGCAGTTTGGAGTAAAGGTATTTGTCGATTATGGTAATTTCTTAGAAGCTTGTTATTTGCTTGGGAATATGTCCATTACCCAACAGCTGGAAACATAAGGAGCTGAAACAGCCACGTTTTTAGTTAAAATAAGAATTTTATGTTGAGACAGATAAGTAGCAGATTAATAGTAATCTTAATCATTCCTATATTGTGAGTTTATATTGTGATAAACTCTGAAGTTGCACAAGGAAGTTCTACTATGACAAAGAAATAATCTCCACATCAAAAATTCTCTTCATCTTTGACCTTTATCCACCTTTCATATCTAAATATTAATTCCTTTCAAAATACAGGGAGGGCTTCCCTGGTGGCGCAGTGGTTGAGAGTCCGCCTGCCGATGCAGGGGATGCAGGTTCGCGCCCCGGTCCGGGAAGATCCCACATGCCGCGGAGCGGCTGGGCCCGTGAGCCATGGCCGCTGAGCCTGCGCGTCTGGAGCCTGTGCTCCACAAGGGGAGAGGCCACAACAGTGAGAGGCCCACGTACCGCAAAAAAAAAAAACAACAACAAAAAAAACAAAAAAAAAACTACAGGGTAAGGAGCTCATTATGCATGTGTTACATGTCTTGGTCAAAGACATTATATTTACCCGTCTTGGTCAAAGGCATTATATTAGTTGGGCAATTAAGAGGGCTACAAAAATTATCTTGAGTTCTGTCCCAAACTGATAACCAGCAAGATAAGCATGCTGATTTACTGATTTGTACCTCTCTAAATCCTGGGCCCATCCCTGGTGGAATGTACAGGCTGCACCTCATGTCAGAGCCTGTATCAAGAGTACGGTAGAGAGTAGCCCCGGCATAGAAGCCCTGGCAACGTGTCAGGTAAAGCTGTACTGGTTAATAGGTAGGAAAAGAAAGAGAGTTATTGAAATGTGTTTTAAAATTGTCACCTTATGATGAGAGCCTAACCAGATGGTCATTTTTTCCACTTTCAGGGACCAAAGGTTCCAACTAGTCAGGGCTGGTAAGAAGAACCAAACAAGGCTGAATTTGTTCATAAGACAGAGCAATACACATTGAATTTAATGTACAGGTCCTCACTTGCCCTTGCTGGCTATTTTTTGTCTTTTTGCCCTGTCTTCCCACATTCCCAAATTCCTAGAGTTTTTAAACTATGAGGTTCTCTCATTACAAGAGGAAATATTGTCCTATAATCCACTAACATTTATGTGCATGTGTTTGATATATTTTGTCCTAGAATCATTGAAATTTTCCAAAGTAACAAATGGAGAAAATATTGATACAAACAAAGATGAATTCAGACTTGTAGCACCTGGGTATGGGAGACATTTGGAGGCAAAGGATTCTTCCCAAACTTCCTCACTCAGGATACAAGGGGACTTTTCTTGTCCCCACATGCATGAGGTCAGCTGTGATGCCCTCATTGACACCCAGGTGGTGTTTTATTCTAAAAGCTAAGTCAAGATTTGGGATACCAGGCATGCAGAGAGAAAAATGAGTTAGTGGTTTTCTCTGTCATTGGTCCAGAGTGTCTGAATAAATTGGGAATCCTTTCAAAGATTCCTTGCAAGTAACAGAATGCCAGACTAATAGTGTTTCAAGCAAATAGTGATTTGTTTCTCTAACATAACAAGTTCAGAGGCAGTTGCTGGCATTATTCAAGAGGTCAAATCCACATATCGGTAGACCTTTCATTGTTATCTTTCTTTTTCTAACTTCACCTTTGTTATCACAGACCATTCCCTGAGGCTCATAAATTAGCCCTAACCATTTTCCACATTTTTATATTTGTCTATCTCTCCCTGTATCATCAAGAAACTAATCAATAATGCTAGATTTTTTTCTCTGAGGGAGGAACAAAGTGAATAGGAAGGAGAAGCAGTGGTTAATCTTGATTGACTGAAAATGGACTGCTTCTCATGGCAGCTGGGGCTCCTTGGTCAGTGTTTATTGTCGGGAATGGGTTAATGGAGTCCACAGCATCTTCTTAGGTAAGCTGTAAACGGAGCATTGTTATTATTCTATCCCAGTGGATCCCTTTGGCCACTCTTATTTAGCAGAGTGAAGAATAGTATATATATTGGCTCATCCCCTAGAACTTCCTTAGTCTTGCCTTGCACGAACCCAAGTTTTACAAGATGCTTCACCTGATGAACTATTTCCAAGTGTGAAACCTTCAAAATGAAAAAAAAAAAAAAAATCTGTTCAGGAAATGTATCCAGACTGACTTAAAGAGGAAGGCACATCATCTTTATCTGGGCAATTCCTTCCACTGGCTTTGGACCTGGACTGTTGTCGTTTCTGTATTTCTCAGGCTTATCTCACTTGGAATTTTTTTTTACTTGTTTGTGATCCCAGCATTAGACACTCTTCCTCACAAACTACTTTCCATTCCTTATAGCAACTAAATTTGCATAAGTTTTGAAGGTTTAGAATTTTGAAGCTTTAAAAAGCATTACCTTTTTACTGTTTCCATGACAGCTCACCCCAGCTCTGCTATGCTTCCTGAGGTTTTGAGTCTCCATGCCCTTAAATGTTGGTTTTATCAGAGATCTCTCTCTTTTTCTTATCCAACCTTATGCATACGCTGACTTTCTTTTCAAATTATCTTGTCCCATCCAACCACTAACTCCCTGCTGGTCCACTGCATCCAAATTTGTATCTATAGCCAACTCTATTCTCCTGATACTGGGAAAGCTATTTATAATTGCCTTGTCTACATCCCAGCCCAAAAGGTCCATAAGCACCTTGCTTTCAAAGTTTCAAAATGTATTTGATGGCAATCTACATTAAAAATGTGTTCAACATCATTAGCCATTGCGTACGTGCACATTAAAAACACAAAGAGTTATCACTACACACTTATCAGAAAGGCTTGAGGAAAAAATAAATGCTGGTGAGAATGTGGAGAAACTGGATCATTCACACATTGCTGGTGGGAATGTAAAATGGCGCATCCACTCTGGGAAATGGTTTGACAATTTTTTTAAAACATGCAAATACCATATCACCCTGATTGCACTCTTGGACATTTATCCCAGAAAAATGAAAAATTACATTCACACAAAAACTTATAGATGGATGTTCATAGCAGCTTTACTCATAATAGCCACAAACTGAAAATGACCCAGATGACCTTTAACAGGTGAATAATACTTAGCAATAAAAAAGTATGAACTGTTGACATATGCAGCAACTTGGACAAATTTCCAGGAAATTAGTTATGCTGAGTGAAAAATGGCAATCCCAAAAGATATGACTCCATTTATATAACATTCTTGAAATAACAAAATTGTAGAAATGGAGAATATATTAGCGGTTCCCAGAGGTTGGGAGCTGGGTGAGGTGGGGAGAGGGAGGTGGGTGTGGCTTAGGAAAATGGCCAGATGAGGAATATTTTGGGGATTGGAAACATTCTACATCTTGACTGTATCAGTGTCAATATCCTGGTCGTGATAGTGTAGTTTTTGCAAGTTGTAACTGTTGGGTCAAACTTGGTAAAGGATATGTGGGATGACTGAATTATTTCTTGCAACTACATGTGAATCTACAATCATCTCAAAATGTAAAATGTAATGAAAATTTTAATCACACTTGTTTTGGGTAGTACTGAATAAGTTAGAAAAGACAAGTAAAAAGAAACTTAAGTTCCTAGAATTAGAAAATTGCTCTTAAAAATTAACTTGCATAGTGTAACTGCACCCTTTCTTCTAAATTATTTAATCATACTTTGCATTAACCAATTTCTAAAAAACTTAATTTTCTCCACCTTGATAAGCCAAAATTTGTATGACTCTCTACTTTCCTATCAGAAATTCTACACAGAATCAATTCATTTGGGATATCTTTGGGAGAAATCATGTCTTTTAAACCATAAAGCAAAAAACTTATAAGGACATGTTTTTAAAAGCCATTTTAAATGTTTCAAACATGTCTGATTCTAACAGATACCATTTAATTTGTATTTTTACCAACTTCATACAGATAAATGTACTACTTTGAAAAACATTGCTTTTTTGATTAGATACTAAAGAATATTTATGATTAAGAAAGGGACAAAGCCATTGACAGAATCCTAGAAAGTACCAAAAATTAAGAAACTGGAAGAATCCAGTGAAAGGGGGAAGGCGGAAGAACTGAGAAAGATTACTACAAAGTGCAAGGGGGAACGTATCCTGCATTCAACATAATTTCTTCAAATTTGTTCTCCATTTAACTGATTCTCTCTTCAACCCTATTTCCATTGCTCTTAAAATTATTCATTGAGCTTATTTTAAAATTATTTTTAAGTAAATATATTATATAGACAAGTATACAAATTCCAAGCATACGGCTCAATGAATTTTCATCAAGTGAGCCAAGCCACCACCCAAAACAAGAAATATATCACCAGAACCCCAGAGAACTTCATTGTGCTCTGCCCCAGTCACCAACCATGCTCTTCCCAAGGGTAACTAAAATTCTAAGCTTTATGACCATAGATTGTTTGTGCTTGTTTTTGTACATTATATAAATGGAATTTTAAAGTATTTTAAAATAAAATAACATTATCTTCCCCACAATACACCTTCCTCCTTAAGTGTTGCCTATTTTGGCTTCCTAAATTAGAATGCTTAAGGTCATCTTCACGTTCTCCCTCTCCTGCTTCCAACATGATCTTTCTAAAATATAAACATTATCAATCATTCATGAGAGCAAGTCAAATCTGTGTGTCATCTTCAGGAAAAAAAAAAAAAAATTCCAATCATTTTAACTGGGTTACAAATCCTTTGAAGATCTGCTTCTGGAATATTTTTCCATGTTTACTCTGCCTACAAGTCCCAGCGTGCATTGTACTCCAATTGTATGGTATTATTTGCAGTTTCCAAAACATACTCTTTCACACAACTCTAAGTATTTTCATATGCTCTGATTTCTTTCCAGGATGCTTTCCTACCTCTTTATCTGCCTAGTGAAGAGCCTATTTAACCACCAAAACTTAATTAAAATATCCTCACTATCCCTCATTTCACCATCAGAAACAATTAGTAACCGTATGACATTACTTTCAGTATAATCTACAACTACTTGTACGTAACACTTTTAACATAATGTACAATTATTTCTTGGCATGTCTCTCCGTTCCATCAATTGAGGGTTTCTTCTACTTTTCCCTATATTCCCCATGTTTAGAAAAATATACATTAAAATAGTTGGTTTATTTGAATGACAAACAGTAAACAAATAAAAAAAGAAAAAGAAGTGACAAACAAAAGTGAAGTAATTAATATTCTCTAGATGCATCAAAGAAGGCAGGAAATGTCCTTATACAAAAGGGGCATTTAAGTTCAGTGTAAAATAACGTGTAGAATTTAGGTAGGCTAAGAATGAGGCAGACATTGATCTCTCATTATTCACAAGCAGTAACACGTCTTTGGGAAAGGTGTACCTGGTGGATCCCAGGCACTTAGAAAGGGCTCTTCTTCAGAGAACTTCAGAAAATAAACTACTTCATTGGGCCTGACCAAGACCCAGACCCTCAGACAGCATCTCAGCCACCTGACTCAGACACAGGCCCTGTCTCCTGGAGGTATTTTGAAAGACTAGAAATCATAAAACAAGCATTGCCCTAGGTCCATATCCCTGCGGCTTGTAGAATTTGTTGTTTGGTCCTTTATAGGACTTCCCACACATTATCTGTATCATGGGGATAACATGTTCTTTTTCAAGTGGGTTAATGTAAGCATCAAATGAACTAATGTTCATGAAGTACCTGGCACAATGCTTGAAAAATAGTCAGTGTCCTGGAATTGTTAATTCCCTTTTTTGTTCCCCCAATGCATGCTTGTGATGTTTTCCTTTTTATACATTAACTGTATATTGCATGCTGTACATTGTACCAGGATGAGGAGATGAGAGGGTAGAGGTGAAATACTGTGTGCATTAACTATGTAGCAGACTGTGTGGAGGATACTGTAACCCCAGCCAGGGCCGAGCATCAACAGTAAATCCTGCCATGTGAAGTGTGTTCTGCTGACCTCTGAGATTCCCTGGAAGCCCAATGTGGCCTGGATTGCTGACATAGGCATGATGAGAACTGTGCTGCTCAGTGCAAAACAGCTAGCTTACTTCACCTGATTTTGCACAGATTCAGAGCACAACACTCATTTCATCTGATTTGTGCTTAGACGAAGCAAAGGGAAACAAATGTCTGAAAACAAAACCCACATGCTAAGTCAGCAAGTTTTGAAGCTCTAGTCAAGATTGAACATAAATGAATCCATTCTTGCCTAGATAATTTCTGTTCCTGTGCCTTTCAGCAATACTGTGTAAGCACTAGTGTAGAGACAGCTATATCTGACACTGTGAGGACAGAGGGACTCACAAAAGCAACGGAATAACCATGATTTAGCTGCTTAATACATCTGCTGCTTGAAAAAAAAAAATTAGCTTAGCCACTACATGTTTTTCTCTGTATAATACCACTTACATCCACATATTTGACACATACTTTTTAAGCATCTACTATGTGCTAGGCACAGTGTTTGCTGTATGCTAAAGATTCAGTGGGAAACAACACGGATGAGGTCTGTGATCACAAAGCTTAGTGCTGATCAACAACTAATTTGAGAAAGTTCCCTGTTCACGCAACCAGTAGGGTGTGCAGAAAGACCAAAGGACATAGAAAACATAATTATTTAGCAAGATATTTGTTGAGCATATAGAAAATGGGAAATGATTCGTTGACACAGATTTGCTATAGATACAGATACAGGATCTAAAGGGATCCTCACTGTATGATTTGGGTCATGAGTGATTGCAGATAAGGACACTGGGAGCAGACAGAGGGGTCAGAGCCAGAATGATATATCAAAGAAATAAGACAGCAACAGTCTGTATTGATTTTCTATTACACATAAACAAATTACCACAATTGAGAGCGGGTTAACTGGGTCCACTGCTTAGGGTATCACAAGGCTACAATCAAGGTGTCAGCCAGCTGATCCCTGCCTGGTGGCCCAGGGTCCTTTTCCAAGCCATGTGGCTGTTCTTTACCTAGGAGCTATAAGGGCATGCACACTGTGTCTTCTGGTTGGCTAGAACAAGTTTTTTGACACTTCACCTTCTTTTAAAGAGCTCACATCATTAGGTCAGGCCCACCCTGGATAAGCTCCCTTTTAACTCAAAGGCAACTGATGAGTAATCTAAACACAGAAGTGCTATACCATCAGATTTACTGGCCTCAACCACACTCAAATGGAGGGGATTGTCATTGCGGAGGTGCGGGGGAGGAATCTTTGAGGTCATGTTAGGATTTTGTTTGAAGTCAGAGTTATCAATAAAGGGAATCCCTTCATAGTTAGCTGCCTTTATCCTACATGTGCTCATTTGCCCTGTTTGGAGGAAACTAGCAGTGTTTAGGAGTAAGACTCCAAAACTGGACCACTTAGGTTCAAATCCTGACTCCACTTCTTTTTTTTTTGTGGTACGCGGGCCTCTCACTGTTGTGGCCTCTCCCGCTGTGGAGCACAGGCTCTGGACGCGCAGGCTCAGCAGCCATGGCTCACGGGCCCAGCCACTCTGTGGCATGTGGGATCTTCCTGGACCGGGGCACGAACCCGTGTCCCCTGCATCGGCAGGCGGACTCTCAACCACTGCACCACCAGGGAAGCCTGTGACTCCACTTCTTCATAGCTGTGTGACCTTGGGTAAGATACTAACCTTTCTGATGACAACAATGAAGTGTTTACTCAAAGTATTTTGATTTTATTATCTGCAGACAATATTAAGTAAATTATGATTGTAAAGTAGTTCAAATGTGACCATTTAGTACATGTAATTGTAAAGGAAATTTCCTAGTTTTTGGTTATGATTCCTTTTCCTTGGGAATTAAGTAAAGGATATCAAGTCCCAGCTTGCTTATTAATAGCAAGGATTGTGATTAGAGTAAAAAAAGTAATGATTTTATCTTATTCTGTACTAAAGACCACAAAATATTTCAGTGTATTAGCACTAATAGACTCAGATTTGTTAAATTAAATTAAGCAATTAAGCCTAAAAGAATCAGACCCTCCTTCTAATGAGCAGGTCTTCAGAGTAACTAAGCCAATAAAAAGACAGCCTTCTCTTCTTACACAAAACCTTGGATGGATGGGACAGTAAGGAATATATCCCTTTCTTCTAATGTCCTTGGAAAAGGGTGGCTAGACTATATATTATAAACTAGTATAACCTAAGTAGGTATCTTGCTAGTTTTGAAGACATGCTTCATCCTGGCTCAGTTCTTTGTTTCATCCAATAAATAACACTGATATCATCCTCCAGGAGTCACAATCTTCACATCCATCAAGAACCACAGGATTTTGAAGAAGGAAACCTGGACTGTGAACATGTCCTGCTTTGGAGACAAGGGATGTATTCTTGGCAGACCTACAACTAATGTGACTGCATCCTTATGTATCCATTGCCTCCGAAGTCTTCTTTTGAGAGACTAACTTAAAATGCTCAATGGTATGGGTCTACACAGGAATGTTATGAAAAATTTAGCTAGGATTTGAAATATTTTGATACAACCATCAAGCTATTTCCTTTTGTTAATTTGTCATGTAAAATAGCTGCATTTTCCAGGTGGCAGAAGCTCTCAGCTCAGCAGACTGGGCCCTAATTACGGCCTATTGTGTGTTGACACTCTTCCTCTGGAGACCCTGATAAAGGCCTCAGACAACTTCAAAGCTGCCCATACATGGGACAACTGGATCCTTTTACAGCCTAAGGAATCTCACACCTTTGCAAAAAACTTTTTTCTCAGTACACCAAGATGAAGGGAGAGCAGAATATAGGAAATAGATCCAATTTTAGCTGAACTTCAGTTTAGAGTTAGGAAGAAAAGCATTATAAAAAAAAAGATATCTTTACAGCATAAAGTGTAGGGTGGTTACCTGAGTAGGAAGATAAGCTCTATCAGTGTAAAAAAACTGCAGAATCTAATTAGCAATGGTATCTCTGAGACCCCAGAAATGACTGGCGAAGATCAAACTATACAAGCTACACTGACTATGGTAATGTCTGACATTTCACCCTTTCCATGAAAGCCAAGGAATACATTAACTTCAAACATGAAGTTTCCCAAAATTATCCATTCTTTTAGCTAGTACCCCAATCAATTATTAAAATATAATTTTCAAAAGGTTAAAGTATAACTAACATATAAGTATAAAATGAACACCTGTCAAAGATTTTAAGTAATGGAAAAAACCAGCAAGAAATCAGTTCCAAATATATTTGCGGAGATAGGCAATGTAAGAAAGAATGGTAAAGATAAGACTGCATTGTTAAACACAAAGCTATTGTCTGACAGGGCAGTAACCTGTTAATGTGGAGTATTTTCCACTGGTAAGAAATTATTTTCATCCCTGTTGGACGAAAATGTTTAAGTTAACCTCTCCCCCTAGATGAGGGTCCCTCAGATTGGTTGGGCACTATTGGCATGCTGTTGTGGGGGGCTGCCCTGAACACTGTAGGAGGCTTAGAGGGTTCCTAGCCAGCAGCAAAGCTACCCCCAGTCATAGCAATGAAAAATGCCTCTGATGTTGTCATATGTCTCCTGAAGGGTAAGTAGAATTGTTTTATAGAGTCCAAGATTATCAAAATTTATCCAAAACTTTGAAACGGGCAAAAGAGGTCACTGGGTCTTCTTTCAGTGTAGCAGTGGGTGTACACCTTTGAGTTTCTTTTGACTGGACTATTTTACTTAAGTAGGGAGTGATTTCCAATCAGGGACAATTTGTGAAGTACTTCTTGTATTGCCAGCCCATACTACTGATTTTCCATTCAGCTCTGCCCCTCAATATGTTCCATCATGAGCTGAATAGGAAAAAATATTAATTTGACTATATATTTGTAAAATAATACCCATTTTTCAAAGGATGCAATAAATTGTGAGCAGCCATTTTAAGTTCTCTTTTTTAATATTTTAACTCTGTTTTATCTTTAATCCTTTTTTAGACATTTGATTCAGAATACACCAATGTTAGGCACGGACTGTAATTAAATGCAGTGTTGGCTATTCACCTCTCACTTATTGGTGGTACCATTTTCCAATAGGTTATTCTATTGGATATAGCTCTACTGGATCTATTTCCTATTTCTAATTTTTCCCTGCTGTCTACAGAGGAAAGATAATTAACTTTGTGACCTTCAGTGATGGTAATAATAATGAAGACACAGGTCAACCATTCCTTATCTAAACTCTTGAAGATAAACAGGCTTCAAAATTCTGAATTTTTCAAATTTTAGAAAGTTGATATGGTACATATTACTGAACACTCCCAGTGAGGACTGGGGCAGCATCCTATAATCAAAAACTTTAATATTTCTACAGCTAAACAAATGGACATACACATCAAATGGGAATAAAAAATCTACAAATAACCTCACATCATCTCACGTCAAACTTTGCTACCAAATGACTTTGTGCCAAATTTATGAAAAATATTTTGATTTTCAGAGCTTTTTGGATATCAGAAATTTAAATTAGGGATTACGGATCTAGAATAATAACATAATAACAGCAACAACAATATCTGATATTTAAGAGTATTCACTATGAAGCAGGCCCTGTGTTGTATTACATGTGATTAGATCATTTCAACCTCCCACAACCCTATGAGGTAATTCTATTATCATCCTTATTACACTGACGAAGTTTGGAGAGTTAGGTACTAGCTCAAGGTCATACAAGATTTAGATCTAGAAAATTTGATCAACAGTCCACGATCTGAAGTAGGTAGGATTACATGCTGAAACCTAAAAACTCTAGCCACATTTAGTACTCAACCTTTCCTTTTTGTTCTACCTGTCCTTAAGTCTACCAACCATGGGTCAAGAACATCACGTTAGTAAGTGAAGGGCACTATATTTATGTTCCTCTGCCTTGCCTAGATATTTTCAAGCAAATGTGACTTAAAGGAGTACAACTGACTCATTCTACTCAGGTTCACAGGATGTCTTTGCCAGTTTATTCAATTTATCTTAAAGCTTCCTATCAAGAATTTCATAAGCACAAATGCACTCAGTATGGATACAGAGAAAAACTGGCAGTCAATATTTCAGCTGTTTCCAAATGCATCTATCCTGCTGATACAGGCTCAGGGAGAGTTATAATCCACATGACACTTTCATGAAATGCTTCCCAAATGATCTTATTAAACATTTTCTGTGAGAAAAGTCAGCTGAAGGACTGACCCAAAGACAACCCAACTGGGAGTAACCGAGTGGCTAGAATATGAGCCTTCCCCTTATACAACATTTCTAAGCTGGCTTCTCATATGTGCCAGTTTGGGAACTACAAATATATATCTTGTCTGTCACTGTGTTCATAATTTTCGACTGTTCTTCAAATCAGTTAAAAAATGTTTTGTATTCTCAGTAAGCAATGCATCAGCATGACTTCTATGACTATAGAACTATCAGTTAATCATGTAATTTCACCTCTATATTCCCCTTTAGTCCTCACTTTTAGGGCTATGAAGTAGTCCTATGCCTTATGCGAATACAGCTAGACATGGCTCTTCAAACTAGGAAGAGAATCCAACCATGTTGGCAGCCTGATTTCAGAATTCCATCCTCTAGAGCTCTGCTTCTTAAAATCCAGGTGAGACTGCTACATGCCACGCAGGTGTTGATGGGCTGACACATCTCCATCAGCCCTGCCCTTGAAGAGAGGCTTGAACAAGGACAAGATCGGCCTGGTGACTGTGAAGATACTCTGTGGTTAGCTTTACAGGAGGGTGTATCAGACTGGAAACCCTGTCCCTGGAGGTTTGGAACCAAGAGGAGCAGAGGGAGGTAAGACATAGACAAACAAGCTTCATGGACCATGAGGATTCCAGAATGTCCTCACTCTGAGGAGAGTCACCATTCTTTGACCTAACAAACCAAAGGATGCCTATTACACACTGGCTTACAGCAGGAAAATGGGAAAACATCTTCTAACCGCAGTCTCCTGGGCTTGAGATGGAGAGCAAAGGACCTAGTATTGAAGTAGTACCTGTGAAAAGTCTGCATTAGAGGACATTTCAAAGGAATTTTATTTCTTTCAATTAGATGTATTAATAAAGACTAAGAGCTATAAAAATGAAAAATAATAGTAGTTTACTATCACATGGTATATCTTTTTTTTTCATCCTTTTACTTTCAACCTATTTGTATCTTTTGTATATAACATGCATCTCCTACAGACAGAATATAGTTGGATCTTATTTTTTAATCCAGTGTGGCAAACACCTGTGTTTTGATTAGACTGTTTAAATCCATTCACATTTTAAAAATAGCTTTATTGAGATATAATTCACATAGCTATTGTTCACCCTTTTAAAGTGTACATTTCCGTGGTTTTTAGTATATTTACGAAGTTGTACAGCAATCAACACTGTCTAATTCCAAGACATTTTCAGCAACCCAAGAAGAAACCCCATACTCCTACCCCCAGCCCATGGTAATCAATAATCTACCTTCTGTTTATATGACCTTTGTTTTAAACATTTCAGAAGTTATTCTCAAACACCTTGAGCCAGAAGGGCTGTGTTCTGCTGACAGATCTCTCTTTGAGTAGGGTAGTGATGAATGATGAGTATATTTTCTGAGCTTCAGTCTACTCTTCAAACCTACTCTTTAAATCGATGAAACTCAGAGATTTCTGCTTCTTATCACAATATGATGACTGGGAGCTACATTTACCCTTCCACCTCAAAAAATTAGAAAACCAGTAAAAGAATATATAGAACAACAATTTTCAGATTTGGGTAGCAAACAGCAGAAGACTATGATTTCTAATAGAAGAAGCACAAATAAACAAGGTGAATCCTATATTTTCTACAGTTTATTGTCTGGATGCAGATCCCTGTAGGAATTACAGAGCAGAGGAACCCAAACAAACCTTAGCATCTTTGTTGAGTAAAGAAGAGATCAGAAGTCAGGCAAGGTTGTTCAAGTTCACGGGGAAATGTACTAGAGGAACAAGAACACAGAGGTAGCACTGGAGATCTGCAGAGGGTCCCCTCATGTCTTTGTCTTAGTATAGATTTGTGCGTGTATGGAAAGAAATTACCCAAAGTCATTGAAAAGGACCACTGAAAGGCAAAGATTTAAACAATATTTGGAGCTCATACAGGTGAAGAATAATTCATGTTTTCATGACAAAGAATGGAAAGGCCTCATAAAATAAGTAGTGATGGATGGAGTCCTCAGGAAAGTATTATTTGACTCAGCATTTCCACTTCTAGATGTATACTTAAGAAATATGATAATGTACGCTCACTCAAAGACATGTACACAAATGTTTTTAACAGTATTATTCATAATAGCCAGAAACAACAATTGGAAAATATTGTGGTGAAATGAAAGGAATATCAGGGCTGGGAATTAAAAGAGGCAAATTTGATTTCCACTTTTTGAGTTATAGCATGTTATTTCTTTCTGAACTACAGTTTGCTCATCTATAAAATGGAAAATAAATACTATACAGGATTATTGTGATGAATAAATAATTTTTAAAAAATTGATTTGAAATGAGATTGGAAATGTACCCAAATATTATTGTATTAGGTAATTACTAGGGCACCAAATATAAGAATACTGTTAGTGACCTTACCTCCCCAGAAAGCTTAAACTTCAAATCAGAACTGATCAATTGTTATGGGGCACAATTTAAGCAGTATTCAACTAATATCATTTGGTTTCTGTCTGAGCAATTCATGCCAATATTCAAAGTTTTGGAAGATACAGATTTCTTATTTATTTATATCTCTGGAGGAATCCTTTAGTTTCTGTGTTCCTTAATCATTAAATTTTCTGAATCATGTAACTTAAATTAGTTTTCTTTTTACGTTTTATTAGTTTGTTTTATGTTTTATTAGTTTGTTTTATAAAATATTCTTCTTATTTTATATACCCAGGTTCCACTATCTTTAAATCAAATAATAATCACTGAAATCCATCTTTCAAAATTAATAAAATAGGTTTGTCTTCACTTCAGAATGTCAGTACTCGTAAACCTTAAGCGGCAGACATTTCCGTGAACACTACAAATAAGTTCAAGGGCTGTCTCTGAGAATCTAAACCTAAAAAGTTAGTAAAGTAAAACAGGACTAATTTAATTATAGTATTTAGCTGGATGTCCAAGACTACGAAACATTCTTCTAGCTTTTTGCTTTTCTTGTTGCTGCCTACTAAATTCTACTATTTCTATCCTTGGTAACTTTTAGTCACAAGCCTAATTTAATTTAGTTTTTCTGAATACTTGACATAAAAGTCACTTACTATAGACTGTGACTTCAAAACTTTCCCAGATTATAAAAATTTCTAGTGTCATCATCACTTAATATTTATGAAGTATCTACTTGACCTTGTCCCCTCTGGGATACTCAGTTTCCAGATATCCAGACTGATGAGTGTATATTCAATAATTTGAACTTTTTCCCTTTCTTTATTTCCTTCATTTACTGTCCTGCTTCTATCCTTTCTCAGGGTATGAGTATGTGTATTTGTAATTTTCTAAGTCATATCAAGAATGCTTGCCTCAACAGGTACAAATCTATTTAAAGTGAGATCTTTGGCTAGATTATTAATAGTTTATGTATTTTATTACATTATCCTGTAGAAATAGCATGAATTTGAGAACCAGAAATTTTCTCATTCAAATCTTAGTTCTACCACTTCAAACTGTATGATTTGAGTAAATGGCTTATTTTCGAGCCTGTCTCCTTATGTGCAAAACAAGAATCATAATAAGTGTTATGGGGAGTGAAAAATGATGGATATAATTTGATTATTACAGAAATAAGCAAGGATGAGGTACTCAGTAAATAGTCGTTATCAGGAAAATTGTCAATACCTGGGAGAGGTACAAGCCCCACCCCCCCAACCCCCCACCCCCACCCTTCAACAGAACACAGGTTGTGGTTTTTAGTTCACTGAATCTGGTCACAGCTCTGAAAAGTCTTACTTCAGTAGCTCTCTAGAGATCCAGAATGGCATGCCATTAACAGACTAAGAAAGGAGTGATTATGTTGGCAGGGGTCTTTACTCACACATGATACCACTTCACAGGACAGTAGATTCCACCTGCTTCTTTCAATATAAGATTTAGTGACATGGTGTGATTCTGGTTAACTGTGGTTAACCTCAGTTCTGGTTAAGACGGCAACTTGGTAATCCCTTTCTCACCTCCAGAAATTTATAAATTTATATAAATTTACATAAATGATAAATCAATTGAAAGGAAAATAACGAAGAAACTTTTGAAGACCCCCCAATTTTCCCCTTAAAAAGAAACTCAGCAAAATACTGGCAGAACCCCACTGACAATGCGTCATTTCCCAGGCCGGAAAAACTTGAAAGCCTTATCCATCCCTTGGAAGCACTTTGACAGCTGAAGATTTGTATCATTTGAGAGTACTTATTTATCCAATTTTGAAGAGTCACTTCCTTAAGAAAATATCTTCCTGATATCTTCTGAGATAATAGGGATTTCCCTGATGTGTGAGCACCAGTGCCAGAAAGAAATCTAGACACAGCCATAGAATGAACCGGTTGAGAATCGACACCACACAGACCCAAGTTAACCAACAGCTAGCTCTGGCATAGTGGTATTTTCCAATGTAGGAAAGTAAAATCCCACAACCCAAACAGCCCAAAAAAGACGTTCAAGCTGCTTGTCAAGGTTCTTAAGCTAAAAAAAAAAAAAAAAAAAAAAAATCCCTAAGCTTTTGTACCTTAAGTGGCTTATATAAATTTGTATAAAACAAACAAAACCCAGAATTGAGCTCAGCCATACCTCCAAGGGTCCCAGCTGAACAAAGCTCATAAACCATTAGTGTCCCTCTTAGAAAATCAAGGGGCTTCCTCCTTAAATTCTCTATTGACTTTTCCACTTGGCCTGGGCATTAATCTTGATACAGTAAGATGCACTGAGAATTGCACAGAATCCATCCTGACCCACAAAGAGGGTGTCTAGGGCAATTCTATCACTTATTACAAGCCTAATCAGGAAGGCTGACCTGAAGGCCTTCCAGGGCTGAGGAAGGTAAAAATCACTCTCTTCTCTGGAGGGAGACAAGATACTGCCTGATTCCCTCACAGAAAGCAAAGTCTCAGGGGCACACAGGGTACCCCCTGGAAAGAAAGTGTTGTTTATAATTAACCCAGGATGTACAGGTAGACAGTGCTTCCAATGTGGCCTCCCCACTGGCTGTAGGCTTCAGGGTTCCCAAATCAGTTCCAATAATTGAGTTTTGTCCTTATTTTTGGAGGGACCACCTTAGGGTAGTCAGTCTAAATCTGTCTTGTTAGTTCATATACCAGAGGTTGGGGAGGAGACATTTGTTTGACTCTCAGAATGACTGTGTCTGGGGAGAGGGGGACCATCAGGAGGTATTTTGCATGGGCAGTAAAGAAATGAGGGCCATTCTTGCTATTTCCAATAGACTTTCTCAGTAACGTTAAGGGAACTGGTGATCAAATCATGGCCAGAGCCATCTGGAGGGGGACAGCAGACCCAGCAATCAGTTATATTTAAGATACTTGCTACTATCTGGGAGAGCCTCACCAGGGCATTTTCCTTGGGGAGGAAGGCTTTAGGGCAGTTCTGAAAGACAAAGGTTATTAATGCCTCACCTACCTCCATATTTCTAGTGTTCTTTAGATCACCCTCACCCCACCCTTACTCATGGTGCCAGGTCGTTGCTTTCCCTTTAACACCAAAAATTGGTGTGCCCCATTCCAGTAGCTTTATCTTCATCTTTTTTACAATCATACCCCCTACTTGCACCTTTTGTCCAGAAGGGTCACTAAGAATGAAAAGAGGGATATAATGAAAAATTATTAGAAGATCCTTAGTATAAACCTATGTTATCAATTGAAAATATAGACTTAATGACATTGCAAGTGCTGACATCATAAGATTAGTAAGATGAAAAAGATCCACATAGTTCATTTAATTTAATCCCAATTTAGAAAAAACTAAAAATCATAACAAAAAGACTGGAAAATATGTTAAAATTTAACAGTAGTAATTCATGAGTTAATTTTATTTTGTAGCTTTAAAGTTCTGCATTATTATTCTTTTGACATATGTTATATATGCTATATATGTGCTTCCCTCAAGAGGGAAAACAATAAATGCTATTCTAAAAATTCAAATGAAATCAGTGGAAAGTCCTATAACTTCCCATAAACAATATGGAAAGAAGTCTATTTTAATTCATTTCCAATTGCTTCTACCTTTAATTTTAATACTTCTTTCTTTCCTTTCCTTTTTTATAATTCTTCTAAAAGTTTTGTATCATCATGTTCATAGGCAACACATGTGAAGGGTGGGGAGGAGAAGGAAGGTGTAGGCAAGGAAAGCCTCCAGACTGAAATGCAGGCTTGACACCTGTGAAAGGAGAGAACAGGAAGGAATACCAGATACGAAGAGTTTCAGGCTGAAGCACAGTTCTGGGGTTGTTTTGGCTGATGGCGTTATCAAGTCAATGTTGACCATTACAGGAGGCCCCCCTCCTGGAGGAATGAACACCCCTGGTTACCTGCCTCCTGTGCTCAGTCATGAACTGGGAACAGTAATAGAAAAGTCTGTCTCCTGTGAAAACTCAGAGGTAGATTCAAGGAGGGGCACTGGTCTCCTATACTCTATTCAGCAAGATTCTGGGCAGCACATTTGCATGGTTCCACAGTTTTAGTGTGAGCCTAGCCTTCATTGTGCTCTCAAAGATGTTCAAAAAATTTTTCCTCACACTGTAAAATTTCTCCTGAAGTGTCTCTGTTACCTGTACCACTGTGAACCATCTTTCTCTTAAAATTAGCAGAAAAGAACAAACTTTAGTACATTTTTTTCATCTGTGAATCTAGCAGTGGAAAGGAGCTTGGAGTGACACAGACCTAAGGCTGATTCCAGTTTTGCCACTTACGTGCTGTATGAGGTTTAACATCTCATGTAAATTTTCTTCCTCCTCAAGAAAAGTCCTTACTAGAGCAGTATGCTAGAAACTTTCAAGCAGTTTCTCAAGGAAGGGAGACTTTTGTAGAAACTCCCCACATGTGCAGCTGTGCTTATATTATGTGAGACTGTGCAACTGGTCATATCTGGAGGCACATGGGATGGATACGTGATTCCCACTGTGCCAGTTAGGATCTTCCAAAAATTTGGGATTAGGTCACACATGTCAGTGTCTAACACCACTTGGATTTGGAAGAAAAACAAATTTATAACCAACACTGTCACTGTAGTATGGCCAACTTTCATCATGTGCACATCAAATCACACTCACAGACAGCAGCCTGAACCTCAATACAGAGGCAAAAGCCAGAGATAATTAGGAAGTGATACAGAAAGACATACAGATTGAGAAAACCTGCCTTCATGCCTGATTTTCTCATTTCCTGGTATCAGTCTCGTGTGACTAGGGCATACTTCCTTGTTCTTAAAATAAATTCCCTTTTATACATAAGTTAGTTTAAATGGATTTCTGTTGCTTTTTACCGAAAGAGCTTTTAATAAAATAGACAGAGTCCTGATTAATTGATGCTTTTCAGAATAAATGCATTTCCTTTAACCTTAGCTTTCCTGGAGTCAGCTATTTTCTGAAACCCATTTTTCCATTTTTCTTGAACTTTCGTTTAGCTGGCTCTGGACAGATTATATTAACGGATTATATAGCTGTGTTTGGAGGCATGACCAGGACTCTTATGCCCTTATCCCTTACTGGAGCTAAGTGTGAGGCAGAATAAAAGAAAAATTAAAATGTACACCTGAGATTGCATCATTAACCGATTAATTCCAGAAACTTGGCAAAAAGAATCATCAGCCTCGGTCTCCTTGCTCAGTGTTAGTGTAATGGTTAACTGAGGAATCTGACTTCAAAAATGATCTAATCAGTACAAAGGCATCCTCTATTTAGCAAGGATAATTTAATTAGTGTTCCTAAAATATAATATCGATTACTGAATATTGTCTCCTTTAACTTTTAGAAAACTCCATTGAAGTCATGATGACATTGTGAGCCATGCAATCATAGATGACCGTAATTAGGTCAATGCAATATTACCAATAGCGTCTGACAAATGGAGCCATCAACCCAGTGAACAAACTTGCATCCTTCATACATAAAGCTGTAGCCACCATCCCCAAATTATTAGGAGATCTTTGTTTTGTTTTCCAGCAGTGGAGATGGCTTTGTGCTCTTTCATTGTGACTAGAGCTAGCTCTTATCAAAAGGATTCCTAGTGTTAGAATGCAGGCTGCTAAACAGCAAAATTAACTGGTCTATACACAAACTATTCTCTAGTATAAATCCCATTTCCACTGTGTTGCAGTCACCTTCATTGGTTATCAAGGTATGAGACATCCATTCCTTTAAATGAGACATCTTGCCTATGGAAGAAGTCTGTAGGCATCCATTCAGTTAGAAATAACTTCTTCCATCCATATATATATATATATATATATATATATATATATTTTTTTTTTTTTTTTTTTTGCGGTATGCGGGCCTCTCACTGCTGTGGCCTCTCCCGCTGCGGAGCACAGGCTCCGGACGTGCAGGCCCAGCCGCTCCGCAGCACGTGGGATCTTCCCGGACCGGGGCACAAACCCGTTTCCCCTGCATCGGCAGGCGGACTCTCAACCACTGCGCCACCAGGGAAGCCCTCATCCCTATATTTGCAAAGCAACTTATTAGTTCTTTTATTACAGCTCTCATCACAGTTTACCTCATATTTGAGTTAACTATGTTTGTCCTTAATTATGTGCTTTTGAAAATCTGCTTCTGTGTCTCACTCTACTTGTAACACGCACAGAATCAACCAGTGCTTATACATTGTATGTATAATTACTCATGCAATTTTTTAAAAAAATAAACAATAAGTAACTAATAATATTGATATCCCTTTAAGAGAAGGAATTAAAAGCACTTGGAACTTTGAGGGCCATAAGTAAGGAGATTCTATTTATTTACAGAAAAACCCAGTATAACTTGCTAAATATATCTAGATTCATACAAATATAGTTAATTCTTTAAAATCACAGAACTTCTGAAGATATTAGAGAAACAACATAACCTGAGCAAAGACTTTATACACACTGATAAGCAGGTGAAAAGGTTCATAGTTGACCATGAAGCAAGTCAAAATCTCTTCATATTAAATATGACTTGGAATATACTAATATATGAAACATTTTATGTAAGAATCTGATCAGTTCTCCTGACAAGGTGGATTATACCTCAAAGATAATAGGAGGGATATGTTTAAATGTCACAGGAGAGGAAGTTATACCACAGCTTTAATAGCTTTTTAATGCTCAGAATCTGATCAAAGTAATTATAGCTTGGTAATTCAGAGAATGGGAGAAATTTACTTCTCAGAGTAAAATGAGATGTTTGAAAAATACAAATTCATTAAAATATCTTGACATTTACTAAGAAAGGAAGCTTAACACAGGACAAATTTCCTTTCTTTCAGTCTGAAATACTTTAAATTATACTCGTTTTATTATTATATTATAAAAAATTTAAATTATAATTCTAAACAGATACAGGTTGTAGAAAGTTTAGAAAAATTAGACAATAAGAATATAAATACTATCATTATTCCCACAATCTAGAATTAAATGTAATTCATATTTTACTGGATTTCCTTTAATATGTTTTCTCTTTATATATGTTAATTTTATGTAATTGATGACACAAAAATTATATAGCTTGCACTTTTACTTAAAATTTTAATGTGAAACATTATCAATGATATAGAAAAAACTTTAAAATTATTTTTGTCAATGACTACATGACATTCTATTACATGAGTATACTATCTATTTTTAAGAGTTTCTTTATTATTTGGCATTTAGTTTTTTCCCAATTTTATTATAAATAATTTTACATTGGGTATCTTCTTCATAAATTTTTATTTAAGTAACAATACTAATTGAAAATGATATGAACATTTTAAAGGTTCTTAACTTACCAAATTGCTTTAGGGAAAAATTATCAAAATTTATATTTCCCAAATAGTCATACAGATCTCATTTCATTAAATGCTTTGGTTGCTCTGAGAAAATGTTTGTTTTCCAACTCTACTTGTATTTATTAATGGTGCTTTTTTTCACTTTATTCTATGTCATATGTGCTGGAGATGAGTAAATAAGAGCCAAAAATACTACAGTGACTCAGATCCTGGTTTCATTCCAGATATGTTCTCTGTTTATCAAGTTCTACCATCTTATCAACCTTGGAAGTAAAAAAAAAAAAAAAAGTGCCTATCATACGTTCATACTTACCTTTCTTCTCTTAATAAAACACTGAATATTTGGCATAAAATTTTTTAAAGCATCTTTGTGTTTTCAGTCTGAAAAATTATTTGGGACAAAAGCCGTTATTTTATTCTCTACTGAATAACAATAAGAATGATAATGATATAGAATAAAAACAAGAGAACAACTATGATGCTCTTTCTCTGTGCCAGACTCATGATAAGCCTTCACATTCATTGTTGGATTTGATCCCAAGGTGGAAAAACATAATGTAATTCTTTAATGTAAAAGTTTAAACCCTATATTCTTTGGTTCAGATCTCCATATCTAAAAACTAAACATTCTCTCTGTCAGTCAAGTCATGACTGGAACCAGATTGTAAACCTCTAATTATCAGTTGTTAGTGGAGTCTTCTAGAAGTATATGAGAGCTATGAGAAGACACAATTTTGAGTTGCTCAGTCATCTAGAAGACTATCAGATAAAAATGAAAGGTGGGAATATTTGGAAGAGATTGACTTGGAGATAATAAAGAAATAACCATAAACTATGTTACTTGAAGAAACCTCAGGTCAAATTTGCACCTCTTCTACATATTGTAATATCAGTATCTTGTAGCCATAGATGTTTTTGTTAGGTTGTTGAAGTACCTGGCAGTCCCACTTACAATGTCTGAACTCCAAATTTTCAATTTTATAACTCATAGAATATAATATAAAATATCTAATTGCTGTTTGTGCATCAGTTAAATCCAGCAAATGTAAATTTAAATAGATAGCTGGTAAATTCTTGTTAAGGACAATAACAGGAAACTATTATAAATAGTCTTGTATAAGGCAGCATCTTTCCTCTTCTCCTTCTAGAAACCATATAAATACTCATTCAGGGACAAAGAAAAAGAAAACTCCATGATACTCCATGATGAGAAAGGTTAGTCTAGTGGTGGAAGACCTCAGAAAACGTCAGGAAAAAATTACATTTCTTGAAAGTGAGGGACTCACTCTGGATTGCAAAAGATTATCACTTCACTGTAACAATAGAGGCAGGAATGAGATTGAGAAGGACTAACAGCAAAAGCTGTCAGGAACTTTTTTTTGTTTCATTGAGAAAGCCTAAGGGGGAGAGTTTAACACAAGTAGGTTAAAAAAATCCAAAAACACATTATTTGAAGGAAGCTCTTTGTTCTTGTGGTAGTAAAGAAGAAAAGATCCCTTTGGAGGTGAAGCCTAAAAGACTACAAAAGTATCCCTATACGTCAATACTTTCTATATATTATTGTTCCAGAAATATATGATTTATTTAATGATGAGTAACAACAAATAAACTGGTATAGCACTAACACAAATATATTGTAAGAAAAAAGGATGGAAAAGAACAGCGTAATTTTTTAAAAAAAGAACACTTCAGAAAAACATTTTATGAAGCACATAAAAATTGTGAGCAAATATTTCACCATTAATTTTCTTAAAGTATCTTTATAAAGAAACTGCCTCGGTGAAGAAGGACTACAAATAATAAAGAACATCAATTTAGGATATGGCGAAATATAAATAGACAAGATGCAGAAAAAAAGTCGAAAAATTAATCGTAAAAAGGAAGACAAAATTTATGGGAACAAAAAGGATACTATATTCTGTGGGAAACTTTGGGGGTAAAATATGCAAAGTGGTCAAAATAAATTGGAAATAAAGATTTTTAAAAGGCTACACAGAAAAAGATCAATGAAAAAATAACACTAAAAAGTAAATTAAAACAATGTAACAAAACAAATACTTGAAGATAATGTTTTTTAAATCTTTCCTGAAAAAACCAACAACAGCAAAAAAGACAATATTCAAATTGAAAGTAATATCTCAGGAAAAATCAACACAACATTTAACACTGCAACATATCCTGGTACACACAACGAATATAAAGGAATAAATGAAAACTTTTGGTTAATTGTAGGGAGTTCAAGACACTTTTTAGGCAAAAAGATATCAGAATGCTTCAGATTTCCCCACAGCAACATTCAATGCCAGAAAATAATGGGGAGAAAGCCACAAAATACTTAAGAAAAGAAAGTGTAACCCAAGGACTTTATACTGAGCCAAGCCAAAATTCAGGTAGACAGGTTAAAGACAAACTGTTTGGTTTTGCCACAAATCAGGGAATGTTTCTATTATGAGTTCTTCCTCTAGCAAACTTGAAGAATGAGCTTCAGAAAACTAATAAATGACCTTGAAAGCTAGTGAAAAAGGATTGGTGGTAGGCATAAATTATATATAACGTTAAAACAAAGAGAAAAATAACGATTAGAATGAAGAGAATAGAACAAAATTTTTAAAATAAAAATATAAAAGAGAGTAGAATAAGTGTTATATGCCTGGACACCATAGAAATGATATAGCCAACCAATATTTGGGAAGTGGAACATAGAATAAGCTGCTGACTACCACCTCTATAGTGCTTCAGAGTCAAGAGGGTATCATTTCAAGGTGACATATCATATACGAGAAGTTTACATAAAATTTACAGTACCAAAGTGAATACTAAGATTAAAATTGGTCTATAGAAGATGTGAGAAAGAAAAGCTTGTAAATGTTATCAACCATTTAAGAGGGAAGCAATAGCTACAGCCTAAAGAAATAAATACATTAATTGCCATTTAACAATATATTATAAATAGCTTTCCACATCACCCAGAGAGAATCTACATGTTTTTTTTATTGGATGAATAGCATTTCTGTTTCTGAATATATATGATTCTTTTAAATAAGCCATATTATTGGAGACGTAGGTGTTGCCAAAATGTTAATTTAAGAGAAATAGCACTATGAACTTTAAACATATGTTTTTGTGTATTTGTGTGTTTACTTTTCCAGTTAAACTCCTAGGAATATAACTCTTGGGTCAATATATTGACGAATTTTGGAGGCTTTTGTAATATATTGCCAAAGTATCTTTTATAGCAAAAATGGTGATAATTATTTCTCTTGATTA
Source organism: Delphinus delphis (assembly GCF_949987515.2). Taxonomy (NCBI): domain Eukaryota; kingdom Metazoa; phylum Chordata; class Mammalia; order Artiodactyla; family Delphinidae; genus Delphinus; species Delphinus delphis. The sequence goes on from NC_082684.1 coordinate 89,960,954, forward strand.
TTGTTAATATTAGATGTGATCACACTTTTATATCTTTACAGAATTCCTGAGAAAATTGTCGTATTTAAATTTACATTTATTTCATTCTTCATAAAACAAATGAACTCATTATATACTGACTAAAAATTTGTATTCATTCTTTTTTTCAAAACACCTGTTTATTCCCTTTCTCTAATTTCCACTGAAGTTTGCATTCTTTTCATATTGATCTGTAAGTGTCCATTATGTATTACGACAATCCTTTATCGTGTTTCTTATAAATATTTCTCCCCTTTAAACTTGTATTTATGGTATTTAAAACTCATAAAAAAGTTACTTTTATGTTAAATCTATTTCTCTTTTCTTCTATAGCTTCTGCCTTTATTTCAGGCTTAGAAATTATTTTTAACCTAACTGTACATAAATTTTTTTTAGTACCTTAATTCTCTAGACTTTCTATAGCATCTGCGATTTATTTATTTATTTATTAACACAAAAGGTGTTTATTTAAATAGAACTACCATATGACCCAGCAATCCCACTACTGGGCATATACCCTGAGAAAACCATAATTCAAAAAGAGTCATGTACCAAAATGTTCATTGCAACTCTATTTACAATAGCCCGGAGATGGAAACAACCTAAGTGCCCCTCATCGGATGAATGGATAAAGAAGATGTGGCACATATATACAATGGAATATTACTCAGCCATAAAAAGAAACGAAATTGAGTTATTTGTAGTGAGGTGGATGGACCTAGAGTCTGTCATACAGAGTGAAGTAAGTCAGAAAGAGAAAGACAAATACCGTATGCTAACACATATATATGGAATTTAAGAAAAAAAAATGTCATGAAGAACCTAGGGGTAAGACAGGAATAAAGACACAGACCTACTGGAGAACGGACTTGAGGATACAGGGAGGGGGAAGGGTGAGCTGTGACAAAGCGAGAGAGAGGCATGGACATATATACACTACCAAACATAAGGTAGATAGCTAGTGGGAAGCAGCCGCATAGCACAGGGATATCAGCTCCGTGCTTTGTGACCGCCTGGAGGGGTGGGATAGGGAGGGTGGAAGGGAGGAAGATGCAAGAGGGAAGAGATATGGGAACATATGTATATGTATAACTGATTCACTTTGTTATAAAGCAGAAACTAACACACCATTGTAAAGCAATTATATCCCAATAAAGATGTTAAAAAAAAAAAACACACACAAAAACTTGGACTTACCCCTTCCTAGCTGTATGACCTTGGACAACTTATTAAATTTTCTGAGGCAGTAAAAAGTGTATGATACTTATCTCATATACTTATACAGCAAATTAAGTGTAATGATGTATGTAACATGATTAATAAGTATCCAATGATATATAATATTATTGTGCTTTTATTACATTAGCATGATAATCAATTATTGTCCTTATTTCACTAACACCAAAACTCCAAATGAGCAGTAGAATCTCATTGTACACAATAGCAGAGGCTGCCATTCAGTATGAGTAATGATGCCTCATTATGAAGATGACCCTTATGAGCAGATAAAACCAAATGTCCCATTTGCCATATCCTCAAATAGGAAACTTGTGAGAAAATATAAAAGGATTTATTTATGACTAGCATAAGTGAGTGACTGATTTATTTTTCATCAGGGAATGAGGGGTTCCACAGAGGTAAATTTGCCAAATAAAGAAGTAAGTTATCAAAGTCAATTTGTTTGATCATCCAGAGCTGATATTAAGAATACTATTTACTGGGACTTCCCTAGTTGCCCAGTGGTAAAGAATCCACCTTGCAATGCAGGGGACGAGGGTTCGATTCCTTGTCAGGGAACTAAGATGCCACAGGGCAACTAAGCCCACGCACCACAACTACTGAGCTCGCGCACCTCAACTAGATCACGTGCAACAAACTACGGAGCCCACGCACTCTGGAACCCGCACACCACAACTACAGAGCCCACGCACCCTGGAGCTTGCACACCACAACTAGAGAAGAGAAAACCCACACATCACAACTAGAGAGGAGCCCGTGCTCCACAACGAAAAGCCCACGTGCCGCAACAAAGATCCTGTGTACTGAAACTAAGACCTGATGCAGGCAAAGATAAATAAATCTTAAAAAAAAAATTATTTATTGCATGGGATAGTAACACTGCAGCAAACATTTTGGAATCCTATCCAGCAAATATTCCTCAATTCCTCTTTGATGGCAGAATTTCAATTTTGTGAATCTTGATTATTCTAGAGCAATTATGAAAGTTCCATATTCCTTGGAGGAATGAATAGACTTTAGTTTTTAGAGACATTTTATGTTTACCAAATAATAAAGAGATTCCTCATATACTCTCTCTCTCCCCCGCTCAGTTTCCCATATTATTAATACATTGCATTAACGGTGTATTTGTTACCATTGATGAACCAATATTGATATATTAACTAAAGTCCATAGTTTACATTAGCGTTTACTCTGTGTTGTTCAGTTCCATGGGTTTTGATAAATGCTTAATATCATTAATCCACCATTGTAGTGTCATAAAGAATAGTTTCACTGCCTTAAAAATACCCTTTTCTCCACCTATTCATTCCTCTTCTCCTCCCTCCAGAACCCTGGAAACCACTGATCTTTTTACTATCTCTACAGTACTGCCTTTTCCAGAATGCCATATAGTTGGATTCATACAGTATGTAGCCTTTTCTGACTGACTTCACTTAGTAACATGTATTAAAGATTCCCCCATGTCTCTTGGTGGCCTGATAGCTCATTTCCTTTTATTCTCGAATACTATTTCATTCTATGGATTCACCACAGTTTGTTTATCCTTTCACCTTTTAAAGAACATATTGGTTGCTTACAGCATTAGGCAACTATGAATACATCTGCTATAAACAGTTATGTGCAGATATTTTTGTGGTCACAAGTTTTCAACCCATTTGGATAAATACCCAGGAGCTCAATTACTAGATTAGGTTGTAAGCCTATTTAGTTTTGTAAGAAAATTTCAAACTAACTTCCGAAGTGCTTATACCATTTTGCATGTCCACCAACAATGGATGAGAGAATCTTTTGCTACACATCCTCTCCAGCATGTGATGGCAAATGTTTTGGATTTTAGTCATTCTAATGGTGTGTAGTAGCATCACATTGTTGTTTTAACTTGCAGTTTCCTAGTGGCATATGATATTAAGCATCTTTTCATGGTTGTTTGCTATTTATTTAGCTTCTTTGGTGAGATGTCCATTCAGAACTTCTGCCTACTTTGTTAAACCACTTTATTAAGGTATGATTGACATATTAAAAGATGTACATAAAAGTGCAGGACCAGATGGCTTCACTGGTGAATTCTACCACACATTTAAGGAAGAATTAATACCAATCCTTCTGAAACTCCTCCAAAAAAATAGAAGAGGAGGGAACATCCCAAACTCATTTTACAAGGCCAGCATTACTCTAACCAAAACCAGACAAGAATGCCACAAGAGAAGAAAATTACAAGCCAATAGCCCTGATAAACATAGACTCAAAAATCCTCAATAAAATATTAGCAAACTGAATTAAACAATACATTAAAAGGATTATACACTCTGATCAAGGGGGATTTATTTCAGGCATGCAAGAATTGTTCAATATCCACAAATCAATCAATGTGATACATAACCATAACAAAATGAAGGATAAAAATCAGATCTATAGAGAGAGACAGTGTATTTGAACAAAGTCAACATTCATTTATGATAAAAACTCACAACAAAATGGGTATAGAGGGAATGTACCTCAGCATAATAAAGGTCATTTATGACAAGCCAATAGAAAACATCACACTCAATGGTGAAAGGCTAAAAGCTTTTCTTCTAAGATTGGGAACAAGACAAGGATGTTCACTTTGCCACTTCTATTTAACAAAGTACTGGAAGTCATAGCCAGAGGAATTAAGGGAAAAAAATGCATCCAAATCAGAAAGAAAAGAAGTACAGTTGCTTCTGTGTGCATGTGAAATAATTATATATACAGAAAACTCTATGGATTCCACACACGTACACATACACACACCAAAACCATTAGAACTAAAAAACAAATTCAGTTTAGTTGCAGGATACAAAATCGATATACAAAAATCAGTTGTGTTTCAGCACACTAACAATGAACTGAAAAAGAACATAAGAATAAATCCCATTTACAAATGCATCAAAAAAATAAAATACTTAGTTATAAGCTTAATTAAGGAGGTGAAAGATCTCTACAATGAAAACTATGAAACAATGAGAAAAGAAATTGAAGAAGATACAAATAAATGGAAAAATATTCCATGCTCATGGATCAGAAGAATGAATATTGTTAAAATATCCATACTACTCAAAGGGCCCAGAAATAAACCCATGCATATTGGGAGATTGGGACTGACATATATACACTAATATGTATAAAAGGGATAACTAATAAGAACCTGCTATATAAAAAAATAAATAAAACAAATTTTTTAAAAAAAGGAGAAATACAATAACAAAGAATAAATAAAATTAGAAAGATAAAAAATATTTTAGGAAAAATAAAAATATAATTGAAACAGCTGCAAAAAGGTAAAACAAAACCACAACAGAAAAAAAGGCGGGGGGTGGGGGTGGGGTGGGGGGGGAACAAGCCAAAAGGAGCAGAATAACAAAGTATAAAGAATAAAATAAAATTAGAAATATAAAAGATTAGAAAAAATTAAAATATAAATGAATCAACAACAAGGTAAACAGAACCCCAACCTAAAAGAAGAAAAAAAAAAAAAAAGAAAAAGAAAATAAAAGCCCAGAAAAGGCCTTGGCTATGGGGGGTGGAGTTTAGGCAGGAGCCTGGAACCTAGGCAGGGGTGGGGTTTAGGGTGGGGCAGGGCCTGGGGGTGTGTGGTGACATTTAAGCATGGGGCTGGGTTTAGGCTTAGGACCTGCACAGAAGGGGAGAGGTGGCACATCCAGGGAGGGGCCTCAGGAGTGTGGAGTTCTGTAGTTTCCTGGTAAGGGTCTGTGTGAGGGTGTGTGGGTGGGGTTTAGGCCCAGTGCAGTTGGAGGGGGTCTCAGAGGGGTTATCTGAGTATAGAGGTAGGGCCCTGGGTGGGGGTTTAGGGGCGGGGCTTGGGCTCTGTGTGCAAGAGGGAGGCTCCGAAGGCAAAGGATTAGGCCTGGGAGCCCAATAGGCTCCCCGGTGCCCAAGTGGGCAGGGAAAGCGCTGGCTGTGTTCCGTTCCATTACTCTGCCCCCCTGAGTGTCTCCCCCATCGCTGCTGGACCCCTACCTGTGGGTGGGTCCCGCTGGGTGTAGGAACTCCTCCCTTCCCCAGCCGCCCCTCAGGGGTGCTGGTCCCATAGGTCTGGCCTTTACTTTTGTTCTGTCTTTCCTCCCTCCCACTCCCTCAGGACCCGCGCGGCTGGAGGGGGCCTCATTGGGCAGAGGATCAGGCCCGGGATCTCGGCTGGCTTCTGGGGGCCCAAGTAGGCAGGGGAAACGCTGGCCACATTCCCTTTGGATTCTCTGCCCTCCCAGTGGTCCCCCCCTTTCCCCTTCTGGGCATGGGATCCCTTCCCCTTCTCCAGCCACCTCTCAAGGGCACTGGTCCCATACCGCCTCCATTTCTCCTTCCCCCTTACTCCTTGCCACGTCCCATGTCCTACCCATGCTGGGGGTTCCTCCCATCCCCTTAGGTGTCCGTGGTCCCCCACTGGTGCCTGGTAGGTGCCCTAGCTGTGCAGAGACGCAAATTCTGCACCCTCCTAGTCTGCCATCTTGACTCCCCTGTCCTTACTCTTAATGTTTTCTGAAATCTGCCATATTAGAATACATGAGAATGGAAGAAACACTTCCCTGAACAGTTTAAAAATCTATCCTAAATGCATTGTTGTATATTTTCTTTTACTTTTTTTTCTTTCACTACTTTTTTTTTCTGCCACAGCTGTGGATTCATCCATATGGTACCTTCTCAAGAATGCAGCCAATGTTCCTGTATTATTGTCTAATTTACAAGTCTTGTGGCTTTTGTTTTTTGATATTCTTACAATTGAAATCTTGTGTTTGGGGAGACTCCATTTTTGCAATTCCTGTTATTGATCCCATTGAAGAATATATTGTTTATAGTTATATAATGGGGCTGGAAATAAGAAAGTATAATTGGATTTGACCAAAGGAAATACAAAAAGGAATGATTGCTGCCTTCTCTGACTGGTTAAATAATACCTATATTTCAGAAATCACTCTGAACCTAGGCTGAGTAATCTCCTCAAACTATCCTTTGACCTAGTTTTCTCTATAACATGGAAAGAGCATGACCACAGACAGGCATGGGTTCAATTTAAACTCCATGTCTTAAATTTTCCATTTCAAAGGAATTTATCAACCATATATAAATTTTGCAAAGACTTAACCTAAAATAGTTTAGTAGCTTTTGAACAGTACACCCACACTAAGATTATAGAAGTGTAATGTTGTACATTGGAAGTGGTGGAGGGAGTGTGTTAGGGGATTCTTATGGAGATAATTTTGGATAAAACTGCTGATATGTTATTAATACCTCCCCCTCACCCCAACTCACCCTATATACATACACACACACGCAGGCAAGAGGTGGGAGTAGCTACTTGTCTTTCACCATTCAGAGAGTTTGATACGTATCCCAAGTAGTTATAAGACATACTGAGTTAGTGTCTCACTCCTGCCTAGGAAATCTGCAGCCTAAGGATAAGCTAGCTAGCAGCTTTCGTGGCACTGTGAAGAAGAGTTGCTGATATGCTAGGATAAGTCTATGCAACCTAGAGTTGGCACAGCTAATAACTTACATGACTGAATTCCTAGTTGCTGAGGAAAGAGTAAGTGATCTTTAGAATAGAGTGCACTTGCTCAGATTTAGGAACCTGTAGCTGAGCAAACAACAACAATGACATGTGGAAGTGGTAGAAATGATCTCCAAAGACTCCATGGAAGTGTCAAACCAAAAAAAGGAACGCTAAGAGAACAGGCCAGAGAACAGAAAGCCAATTTACAACAGCACCACTCAAAAATTAATTCTCCTACATCCTTTAACTAACTCTCCTCCCTTAGCTTGTTTCTTGTTATCTTGAAGGGGTTCAAGGTTGTAGATATAAGGTGGGGGAGGAAGTGAGCAAGAGAGATGAGGCTGACCACAGCCCCTTCCTTGAAGTAACTTCCCTGGTTGTAGCCAGAGAAGATGGAAAGAAGTTTTACCTTTGATCAAGTTGGAAGCTTTCATGATTATATGGGAGTGGGTATTTTTAATTAATAAATTGTTTGTGAAACAAACTGACCTGGACTGTCTACTATCTACCATGACCAAAAAAATCTCATTTCTGTCCAGTTTTTCTCCGGGGGCAATGGAAGTACTATATCCACTGGGATAGTTTAAAGGGACAGTAGGAAACAGAAATAAAATTGATTTTATGTTTAAACGCTATGAGTCTTGTTTGATTAATTCTATTAGGTTTATGGCCTTGAGCAAGTTACTTAAATTCTCAATTCCTCATCAATAAAATTAAGTTAGCTATTAGTACTTCATAATATTGCTATGAAGACACAAGTAGTTTTTCAAGTTATAAGAAGCATTACTACTTAAATTGTCTAACACTGTGTCTGACTCATAATAACCATTAAATAAATAGTACCTACTACACTTTTCCTAGCTCACTTGGACCTTTCACTTATGATTAAGATATATTTTATAGTATTCTTGTTGAATACAGATAATACACTCACAGTGTTTGACAAAACAAAAACAAGGGGCTTCCCTGGTGGCGCAGTGGTTGAGAGTCCGCCTGCCGATGCAGGGGACGCGGGTTTGTGCCCCAGTCCGGGAAGATCCCACGTGCCGTGGAGCGGCTAGGCCCGTGAGCCATGGCCTCTGAGCCTGCGCGTCCGGTGCCTGTGCTCCGCAATGGGAGAGGCCACAACAGTGAGAGGCCCGCGTACCGCAAAAAAAAAAAAAAAAAAAAAAAGAAAAACAAACAAAAAAACAACAAAAAAAACTGAGTATTCACTTTTCACAAGGCATTACACTAAGTACTTTTTCATATATCTTTTCATTTAACATCAAAAAGTCCACATAAGGATATCACCATTAGCACCATTGTATATAATGAGTTTGAGACTTGATAATGTTGAGAAAGTTGTTAAAGTTCATGGAGCTGGTGAGAAGCAATGCCATAGCCATAATTCTAATCCTTTTCTCTATACTATGTGACCAGGACATTTTTCCAATATCTCAAGTTATTAATAATCATTTTTAGTAGGTGTTCTGCCCAAATGCCTGATAACAAAGGACAAGAAAGATGCGACTGTTTTCTGAATGATTACAGGATGAAAGAACTTACTTTCACCTTTTAAGCACCACATATGTCTGGAGAAATCTTTTTCAATAAATATCTGTTCTGAGTTCCCAGTCCCATATACAGTATTCTGAATGATCAAAAAAGTTTCTGCTCTTAAGGAAATTTAGTCCCTTCTTAGGAAAAAAATATAACTAAAATATAATCAAATGTAAAAATTATTGTTAGAAGCAGTAAGTGAAAAGGAAAGAAAGGTCAAAGAAGCACTTGTCTGAAGCAGAGTTTGAGTGAGAAAGACCAGTGGAAGAGATGGGTTTGAGGTGGGCCTGAGAGAATGAGCAGGCTTCTGAGCAATACACAAAAAGCAGGAGGCTTTTATAGATGAGAGGAATGGAAAAGGTATCAGATATACTTTGAGTTTAAATCTGTGATGGTTCTGTGTTTTGTCCTTTTGAATCTATATAAGCTGGGAATCCAATATGGTTTAATTGTACAAGTAAACATTCCTTAAGAGTTATTGAGATAATAGAGTACGGTATTTGACTTCTGTCTTAGTCTGTTCAGGCTGCTATAACAAAAATACCATCTACTGGGTGGTTCATAAACAACAGAAATGTATTTCTTACAGTCTGGAGCCTAGGAAGTCCAAGATCAAAAGTGCTAGCAGATCTGTTGTCCGTTAAGGGCCGGCTTCACGGTTCATAAATGACTACCTCATGCTGTGTCTTCACACGGAGGAAAGGGTGAAAGAGCTCTCTAGGGTCTCTTTTATGAGGCACTAATCCCATTCATGAGGGTTCCACCTCATGACTTAATCATCCCAAAGGCCAACCTCCTACTATCATAACCTTGGGATTTAGATTTTCAACATATGAAATTGGGGGGGGGAGCACAGACATTCAGTACATGGCAACATTGTAAAGTATAAACTTTTCTTTAAATAATAGCTGAATTATATTTTAAAAAATAATAGAGATTTAGCACCTAATCATGTTTTATATATAACACAAAATGATAAGTTGGGAGCATTTACTCCATTCTAGAAAAATAAAATTTTGTGTTAGAATCGTACTGAGCTAAGTAATTAGAATGTTGGGACAACTGCTATTCAGATATTTTAAGTCACATTTATCTATAGAAAATAAGATTTTCTAAATACGATGTTGTTGCATAAAGTGTCTCATTGCTTTATGCACATCTTTTCCTTTAAGTGAAAGCCACGATTTCAAAGTAAATAACATTTGCAAGCCCCTAGAACGATTAAGCTCTTATGATCTGTGTGTATATAGGGATGGAAAATATTTCTCAAATTCATAAAGCAATAGAATTGAGGACAGAGAGGGAAGGTGAATGGAGGACAAAAATAAAAGAAGATACCATGACTGGTTACAAAATCATGAAGCACACAGTAAGGTCTGTTGAATTCTCAGGAATTTTTCAATGGTTTCAACTCTCAATTATTTCCCACATCCCATTCAAAGGTGCATTAAAATGTTAACATCAGTATTTCATTTCTTTGCATTTATAATCATGCCCTTGCCCCACACAGACTCACACCTGCACATCTGATCTTCTTATGCAAATGACTTGGTACAGCTATATTTTAAACCTCTAGTTCCTAGGTTGAACTCTGTTTTTCTTTGACTCCAGATACGTGTAGCACCAAAATTTGGTAGTAGAGAAGGAAAAGGGACCTGCATAGATCTAAACTTGAACTAGTCTTGACACTGCATAAAGTGCTTCAGTTCCAGTTCATATCTCACTAAAGAACAGATTCATAAAAACAAAACAGACAAATAAAGAACAACAAAACATGCGGTAACAAATAGCATGGCTTACTGTAAAGAGAATGGGATTCATATGCTACTAAACCAAGCTGGACCTGAAAGCAGGCTCTGTCACTAACTAACTTTGTGTCCCAGGAGAGTGATTATCAAACTTGGGTGCATACCAGTCAATCACTTGGGAATCTTGTTAAAATGCAGTTTCTGACTCAGTATGTTTAGGGTGGTTCCTGAGATTCTGCATTTCTAACAAGCTATCAGGGGATGCTCATGCCACTGGCCCAAGGACCACATTCCTAGCTGCAAGTTCCTAGGACAAGCCACACAAGGCTGCTAAGGCTGTTTCTAGTCTCTAGGGAAGATATCATAACTCCCCTTATGTTGCTGAAAAGAAGTGAATGTAGTAATTCAGTTAAATCACCAGTGACTGGTGTGCGATAGATCTTTAGTAAATACCTTTGATGAAACAGTTATCTTTTGAACATCTTTCTACCATCTCTAATGTGGTTTTCCTTGTTGTGGGTTTGCTTAAGTCTCAATTTTTCCCTTGAGGGAAAGTTTGGACAATTAAACTAGAAATTTCTGTAAAATCTTCCTTGTAATTGTGACTAGGATATTGCAAATTCCTTGCCAGTATTAAAGGGTTAATAAACATTGCAGAGTTTCAGTGTTACTAAGGCCCTCATCTAGGACTATTAGTAAAATGACCTTGAGGCAACCAGCTGTCACTTAGACAAAATGCCTTATAAGGCCTGAAATAATGACACCACATTGTATCATCCCAAATCTGCATTTCAAAACCAGCAAAACGCAGCTGTCTGTCAGCCTGTCAGAAATCATTCAGCTTGAACCTAAACGTGTTTTTACGCTTTTCACCACAAATTTTAACAGTGACAAATGGAGGGATGGCTTCTATAACCTAATGAAGCTCTCACCACCTCTGAGACATTTCAACCCCCTCCACTTAAATGTTTCTTGAAACAAGATGTACAATGTCTGTGTCACAGAGAATGTCATGGCTCATTTGTCATCTAACCTCATACCTCTGAGCAGGCTGGTAAGGACAGGGGAAGAGATTATTTCTCTCAGGTGGTGAATTCCAATGTGTTGAACATATGACTCATTGTCTTAACTCTACTTAAGGTATTTTCAGCTTTTCCATTTCAAAATGAATCTCTAACTACTATATTAATAATCATGAAGGTCTCTCTTGAGAAATGAACAAATATACATTTTGTCATGTCTAAATTCATTGGCTTCCCTTTAATATTAATGCCTCTAAATTTGTTTATTGACTGTCACTTTAGCATATCTTTTTCTTAAGCTAAAGAAAGGCTATTAATAATATAATTCATGCATGAAATGTTTAATATTTAACACTATCTCCTAGCTGCTCCCAATGTAATATATTAATGTAGATGCATCAGTATGCTAAAGGAAATGCCTCACAATATTAGAAAATGTTATGGACCCAAAGGAGTAATGTCTAGTTAATTACTAAAGAGGAATCTACATCTGGTAGATTCTGTCTTCCCTGGTTTATTCTCTGATAGGTCTCCAGATGATCTCTGAATCAGTCTCCTTAAGCACGGAAAGGTTTCAGAGGTTATTAGTAGTAATTGTGTTGCACAACTGAGGGAATTTTGTTTAGCGTGATGAAAGCAGCAATGTCATTATTAGTTGATTAGTGTGAACAATCTTTGACAATATGTAGCACCAACTATGACTCCAACTGGTGGCAACTCATTATTCTGATTGCTATTTGATTGGCAGTATTATCAACCACAAAGTGAGCGACACGGACCAGGGAAGAAAAGCAAAAACTGGAAGATGTTTTTATGACCAGTGGGAGACATGAAGATTTCATTGTTTAGGAAAATGAATGTGCATGAAGCAATTGAGATTTTGGGGTTAGATTTAGAAGTCAGAAGTCTAGTAAAGTAATGCATAAAACTTAGTATCATAGACTTTTTTTTCATCAAATTAAATGTAAAGTAGGTTAAGGCACTGTGGTTTCAGTATTTGTCAAGGGACAATTTCAATTGCAAGGCAAAACAAGATACACACAAAAAAGGAAAGGAGGAGAAACTGCTAGGAGGAGTTTGGAGAGTAAGTACTAGAGGAGTCTATGAGAAAAAAATATTTTCTAGGTGAACAAATGCTATACCCTTGGAAGAATCTAAACAGAAACATCTTATGTTAAATTTAAAAGACATGTTTTCTGGTAAACTCCAATGGCAATATCATCAATAACAAGAGGTGCTTTTTTCTGTTGTGAGGCTTTTTAGTTGCTTCTAATGATATTACATGATACTTATCACATCTAAAAAATCACAGGTATAAAATATATATATCTGAAGCCTGTCAAAGAAAAATTGAATCATATGGAATTAAATAGGCAAGAAAACTTTATTCAAGGCTTGCAGCAGGGGTCAAGACTATTGCAATAACAGAATGTTTGAATTCAATTCTGTTGAAACAACAGGCAAGAGAGTTCTTAAATGATGGAGTGAGCTGTGGAAAAGTACTGGATGTGTTAAGAGGTAGGTTGGTCAATGTGATTAGGCCATCTGTGTTCGCTAATTGGACATTATAGTAGTTAGGCTTCTACTCTCTTACAGAGAATGAGAGACATGGTCTCTATCTTCCTTAATGATTGTATTTGAAAGGGATGGTTCCCAGGTCCCCGAGAAAGACATTCCTGGTTGTAAAACTGGTAGAAGCTAGGAGGAGATTTACTTTCTAAGGAGGCAGAGAAAGAATTTACAATTCCAAATTTTCTAGAGAAAATGCCCTAAGAAAAGAGCTCTGGGGCCTATGATTCCCCTTAGTCAATCTGAGGGGAATTCTAAGGTCATCTTGATCAAGTCCCACTCCTGAGACACATTGGCCATTAAACTTTTGGAGAACATTCTTGTAGACCTAGACCATTTTTCATACATAAGTTCATATTGGATATGCAGTGTAGATAGGTCCAAATATAGTTTTTTTTAAAAAATAAACTGGGTTATGTCCTGTTATTTTTGAAACTGTTTATTTTATTTGACAATATATCATGGAAATACTACTATTGTGAACAATATGTACACAGCATTCTTTTTAGTGATTTCATCGATTTCATTGTATTCAATCCTATGGGGCCATAATTTTACCAACTTATTTATCTAAAACTTAGTCTCTCCCATCCTTCCTCTGGATCTGTTAAAAGTAAACAACTTTACATGACTTTAAAGTCACGCTTCTTGAAAGAAAACTTCTTTCATTACCTTGCACTTCAAAATTTTGTAAAGAAAAAAATTACCAAATATTTACTAAATATTTTTGTAAAAAATGACCATACCACAGGGCAAATGCATTGTTCTTAGCTAATTATTTTATTATTTTAACATTTTTTACTTAGCTCACTCGATTTTGATATTGCTAGGAAGGGTTTCAAAGCTGAATCCTTATAACAAGGTAACTAACTAATTCATAAGTTGTGCATCTATTTACATCTCTATTTTCAAAGCTATACTTGAAATTCTAAGTTAATTTGCTATGGCTACATTGGATCTATGATCATACTGACAGACCTGCTGAGCCTGATCCCTGCTGTGAGATGCATTCTATAAAAGTCCAGAACATTTGTGAAATACACACACATTAATTCTAATAATGGGTTTAAGAAGAAGGATTTTTTGTTTGTTTCCTTGTTTGTTTTGTTTTTTCAACAATAGATAATTTAAATAAAACATTCTGGGAAAAACCTTTTTTTTTTTTTTTCCAAAATAGTGCAAGGTCAATATTGGCTTTCTTTTAGAACTCTACTTCCATCCTCTTGCTTGTTTTCTTCCAGACTCTAGACATAAGGCCCTTGTATTTAGACACTTAGAAGATATTTTCATGGAGAATTGGAGAAGATTGAGAAAGAAACAAATCACAGCTGGATCTCCCTCTCTTTCATTCTGTTATTAATGTTATGAAAACATTAGTGAATGTCAGAAATAAAACAGTCATCATTTTCACTATTTGCAGAAAATGTATCATATAGTTTCATTAGTTTAAATTTTTAACAGATTGTGGCATAATTCAATTGAATATTCATATTAGAAATAGATTGTTAGTTTGGTCCACCAGGATGTCAGGGTTACATCAATGGAACCCAGCCAAGTCTCTTTTCTTACTAGCCACTTTGGTTTATCAGTAAGAACTCTGTTCTATAGTTATAATATGAAGCCCTCTATTCTGTATAGCAGTTATTGTTATACTCCTTGGGGGGTAAAGCTTCCCTGACTTTTACTTTTTCATGAATCTTCACTGTTCCCTGAGAGTCAGACTCACCACAACTTTATCAAACTTCATTGCTTAAATAGAGTATGGAAATTGGAAAAGATTTGAAAAACCAACAGTGGAGTAAATCAACAAAACTGTTTAGTTTAGGCATATCGTGCCCTTTACTAGCTGCAATCAATGCAGGATTCTCCACTGGAAATGCTTGAGGAAAGGCAGGAAAAACAAAACAAAACAATGTTTTCAGAGCTGGAAACTCAGACAAGTGTGATAGTTAAAGTGGTACATTTTTCAAATAAATAAAGGGAGTTTGGACAAGAAGAGCTTAGACAGGATATTACCACAGTAGTAAAACACTCAAGTTTGCTAGATACCAAGAAACTAAACCTCAGAAGCTAGAGCCCTTCCCTTTACTACGGTCAACGACATGAATGACAAGAACTATTTCTTCCTTGAACATATTCTTACCTTTCAAAATTTCAGAATTAATTGTAATCCCCAGAATCTAGTATTTCAAAAAACAGAGAGATTTGAATAGGTATGTGAAAGATGTTATTTCTTGAATGATTTCCTCCCAATGCAAGATGTGTGGCAACATCTTTACCACTGCTCACTTTTTATGTCCTCCTCAGGATAGTAGGGGCATCAAGCATAGGTGATGAAATTCAACATTTCTACATGTAGTCCTAATGTTACAGAACTTCCAACTAGAATTGGACATTGTTGGTTTTCTCTACTGCTATTTCCTTGGCTCTTGTGATCCACATATTTCTAAGTTTCCTTCATGGGTCATTCTTCTTAGGCTGGTCTCTTAAACTTTGATGTTCTTCACATTTTTATCTTTCTCACTGTACATTTTATCTCAGAAAAATCATAACTACTTCAATGTTCCTGATTCTCAAAACTATATTTCCAACTTAGTTTTCTTTCCGAGCCTTGATCCTAATATCTAATTGCTTCTGGACATTTCTTCTGGATTGCCACATTTATACCAAAAACTCAATTGATCATTTTCCCCTTCATTCTTACATCTTCTTTTTCCTATCTCATTGAACCATTCCACCCACTACCCCATTACCTAGCCAAAACATAAGCATTAACATTTCCTTCTACCTGATCCTGTGCACTTCATAAGCCACCAAGTTTTATATCATTTTATATCTTTTATCTCTTGATTCATCCATTTCATTCATGATACCATTACCATAATTGTATCCACAATATTCTTTGCCCAAATTTCTGTAATAACCTCTTTTTTTTTTTTTTTGCGGTACGCAGGCCTCTCACTGTTGTGGCCTCTCCCGTTGCGGAGCACAGGCTCCGGACGCGCAGGCTCAGCGGCCACGGCCCACGAGCCCAGCCGCTCTGCGGAATGTGGGATCCTCCCGGACCGGGGCACGAACCCGTGTCCCCTGCATTGGCAGGCGGACTCTCAACCACTGCGCCACCAGGGAAGCCCTGTAATAACCTCTTAACTGCTATTCCTCCTCGCTCCATCATTAATCCCCCATACTGTGTACAAAGTGATTTTTCTAAAGTGTTCATCTGATCATGGCTCTCCTCTGCTTAAGACTTCTTAATGGTTTCCAAAGCCTTGAGATTAATTCTAATACGGAATACAAAGCACCAAAACCACTTGAAGTTTCATCTTTTACCACTTCTGTTCTTTATATTAGAACACACGTGTTCTAACCATCCTAAATGATTTCTACTTTTTGGACATGCCCTGTTTTCTCTTGTCTGTTAATTACCACATTCTCTGACCACTTCCTCTCCTTGGCAAATGTTTTTATTTTCTTTCTGGGCTCTTTCTCTGATTCCCCAGGGTAAATTATAAATTACATGCTCCTCCTATATTGTCTCAGATCTTCATTCGTTGGCCCTTATACACTTTGGTTCACTGGGTTTCTCTGTACTTACTGGTAGTCCCCTCTATATTGTACAAAATATGAATTTGTCATTGAACACCTCACCTAGCTCCTTTCTTACTTAGTACATTATAGGCAATCCATACTTGTGGAATGACTGAACATGTGAATGAACATTAAATCATTTTAATCCACATCTGACTGGTATATCTTCTTCCTCTGAATTTCTGTACCCATTTTATTATTTATTTTATTATACTTTAAATTTGTTACTAGTGAAATGAACGTATCATCACTAATATCACTTCTGCAGAGTAAGTCATATCCCAGAAAAACACAGTTTCATTGAGTTGTGTGAATTTTTACAAATAGATCTTTTCCCAATCTATGTCAGAATTAATGAAATTCCGTACAGAAGGCAAAAGGTCAAACACTGATCACTCATTACTGATCACAGCATCTTCTGATGTTTCTTTAGAATTTAAATCTGTAGATGAATACCGTCTTCTTGCTATTAATATTCTTGAGAAAATGTGAAAAAAAATTCTGCACAATCGTGTCTGGGAAGCCAACTAAAATAAATTCTTTTTAGAAGGCCCCACATGGCAGTATGGATACAGGAGATTTCTGCATTTGCTCTTTCATTTGTATAATGCGTATCTATTTAGGTGCATAACAGCTGAAATTTGAAATGTCAGTTTTTATTAATGAAAGAGATGGAGTCGCAGACTTGATGGAGAGTGACCTGATATGCACTTCAAATGAGTGGTTAAATACACAGAAAGGAAACTGTTCCATAAATACAATCCATTTTGAAGATGCATATGCTTCATCTAAGGTATTACAGAGGAATACTGAGGTGTGGTTTAAGACAATATGTCAGCTTTCAAGCATCAGAATCTCTGAACTGAGTATAATAGCCGACTAGATAAGCTATATTTTAGAGAACCAGAAAGAATTGGTCATAAAGAGGAGGCAATTGTTCTTCTTTGGTGTATTGCCCATTTTATTCCAAATATTTATTAAAGAGCGCCTGACCCAATGCTTCCCTTAATCCATATCTATGGTTTAAATGCTACAGAACAATGGCTCAAATGGGACCCCCTTGAAAACATAATTTGAAATGATATGCTTTTTGGCTATAAAATTTTGATTTTATAGAATCAAGGATTCAGGAGTCAGGATGAAAACAAAGGGAAATAATTAAATTGGAGCACTACAGCATATTGGACAAACCATAATGATAAATACTGTGCTCTATATATGCATAAAATATATGTATATATACTACATATGTAATTATCTTCTACTGGCCTTTTTTCTAATTATCTTCTAGGGGCTTTTTAAAAGCAAATAGTGAAAATCCTTTCTATCTAGTTCAGTTCCTGTTTGCTCAAGGACCAAGTTAGTGAATCAATAAATATGTACTCTTAAGACTATGTTAATGTAAATAAATGAAAAAACAGTAATATATTTATAATCGGATAAGAAAGGACATGGGGATATCTTTGGCTTATTCCTTATATTGGTAACACAAATTTATCCTTTCAAAGAAAGCATCCCATGATGTCATTACATGGATGATGCATGACTGCCTAGATGTGAGACCAAGTAAGTATAGAAATCCTCAGGTTTTACATAGTTGGATGAAAAGTAAATTACACTTTTTATTTAGTATCAAATAGACCTCTCACATAATACTTAATTCAATCACATATTAAAAACACAGTAATGCAATAGAAGAGTGGTAACTGAATGCAAGATATAAGTCAGCAGAGCTTAGTCCCAGCCTTAGCATACTGTTGCATGGTCCCGCCTTGGTCTCTATGGTTACGAGAGAAGTAAAATTGAAAACAACAGCAAGCAAAACGACTATATTGTTCATCTCTTATCTCAGTTCTTGTTTCTTTTCATGCCTATCTTTTATGGACCAAGTAGTCCCATTGCCTTTAACTTTATTATTGTAAAACTCTGGTAAATAAATATTACTACACAAAAGTGAAGCCTTTAGCCATGGCATTACATATTTAAAAAATTGCCTACAACGTCAGATATTGATCAACTGAGGACAACATATTCCCAGCATAATGATCACACTTTGAAGGCTTGTAATTCAAGTGATGTTTCTGTCATTTCAAGCTTCCAAATTCTACCATGCAGGATAACAAATCATATTCCCAATACCATGTCCTAGGGAAATAATTGGATTGTTCTTTTCCTCTTGAATCAGGACGAACACTACTGAGCACTTCACTGTGAATGGAAATCACTTCTACTGACCTTGTGACATCTTACTCAACCCTCATTATCTTCCCTAGTAAGAACACTCAGGTTACTTTCTGAAAAATGAGTGTTATGGGATTTGGAGGACAGAAGACTGGCTGTATGACAAAGGCTTTAACTGATTTGTATATAAAGTGTAATGTATATGTAAAGTTGGTAGGAGGAGCAAGAATTCACAGTGTTCAGCCCATTTTTAAAGTTCACAACTCATAAAAAATTAAGAATTAGTTATCTGAAGATATAAAAAAGATCCCAAGGCCTCTGGCATTGCTTGAATAATATGGAGAAGAAAATGACGCAGAGCAAGAAAATTTACCTACTATTTTTTTCTGTTGAGTGCTTACAATATACTATGTTAGACATTATACTTAACAATGTCTCTCATTAATATAACAGCAAATACACTAGATACTGTTATTCTTATTTTACGGCTGTGGAAATGGGGCACAGACAGGTTAGGTAATTTGACCAATGTCATGCAACTTGTAAATGATGAAGTCAATACTCAAATCCATGTTTTCTTTACATTAAAGTGTATGCTCTTTACACTATGCAATACAGCCAAACCCTGAGGTTGGTTGTCTAGAGCAGGCTAATAAAGTCACTCAACACATATTTAGGTAATTCTCCATCTTATTTCAGTAACTTCCTTTTTAGGTCCTTTATAACCAAAGGAAACAAACTGCTGCCTATGTGTATCTAATATATTGAATAGCTTCTATGTTTTATTTCAAGTGAGATCATGGATTTTTTTGTTCTGTGAGGGAAAATGTGAGGGAAAATCCAATCCAATGATAGCTGAAACCACAATTTCCTTTATTTTCATTTTAATGCAACATTATTTTGCATATATATGTTATGTTGTTATTACTGTTATTGTGATTTTTTAACCTAATATCTATATAAAAAGTCTTTCTTTGTCTCATTTAGTAGTGTTCTCCCCTCAAATTCTATTTTGTCTGAAATTAATACTGAAGGATATGTATTAATATTTCTCTATATGCATTGATTTATTTCAATATCTATTTAGTTCCATATCATTTTCTTCAAATATATGTTATTGTTGATTCTGTTTGATTATTCAGCTGTTTTTTTCTTGTGAAAAACCACAATTTTTATGTTTGTTCTCTTTTAGTATTTTCCCTGTTATCTTCTCTCATTATTTCTTTATTTTTTGTTTTACTGTGCTTCACTTTATTGCATTTCACAGATATTGCTGTTTTTACAAATTGAAGGTTTGTGACAACCCTGTGTCAAGCAAGTCTATTAGCATCATTTTCCCAAGAGCATTTGCTCACTTCATATCTCTGTGTTATATTTTGGTAACTCCTGCAATATTTCTAACTTTTTATTGTTGTATTTGTTATAGTGATCTTTTTTTTTTCTTCTTCTTCTTTTTTTTTATTTCAATGTTCTTTTTTTTTTCATAATTTTTTTTAACATCTTTATTGGGGTATAATTGCTTTACAATGGTGTGTTAGTTTCTGCTTTATGACAAAGTGAATCAGTTATACATATACATATGTTCCCATATCTCTTCCCTCTTGCATTCTCATTATTTCTTGAATCTTGGGGAATTTTAATGACAAAACATTTCACTGATCTAATTTTCAGCACTATCAATTCCTTTTCTATTCACTTCAAAGTGAATTTTAATTTTGTTTTGAAATTTGGGTTTTCCTATGGTACTATATTCTTATCAACTCTCTCCTTTTGTGTTTTTGCTTTCATCTTAGATTTTCCTTTTATAAATGTCTGCCTTATTTTTTTTTAGAAGCCACATCTTCTTGCACTCAATTGAAGATATAAGTGATAAAAGAAAAACAAGGTTATTTTAATCCATTCCTAATTTAAATACTATTCCTAAAGTATATTTTATCTGTGAATTTTAAAGATGTTTCTTTTCACTAAAGTTAAAGTAATTTTCACACATCACATAGCATTTTCTTTCTCCACTTCTGTATTAGCTTTCTAGAGCTGCTGTAACAAGGTACCACAAACTGGGTGGCTTAAAACAACAGAAAATTTTTCTCACAGTTATGGAGGCTAGAAGTCCAAAATCGAAGTATCAGCAGGGTCATGCACCCTCTGAGACTGAGTGGAATTCTTCCTTGACTCTTCCAACTTCTGGTGGGGGCCGGCAATCATTGGCTTGCAGCTGCATCTCTCCAATCTCTACCTCTGTCATCATATGGTGTTCTCCTCTGTGTCTTTGTCTGTCTTAGCGTTGTCTTCTTATAAGGACACAGTCATGTTGGGTTAAGGGCTCACACTACTCCAGTATGATCTCATCTTAACATCTGCAGTGACACTGTTTACAAATACACTTTCATTCTGCTAAGGTTAAGACTTCAATGTATCCTTTTGGAGGAACACAATTCAACCCATAATGACTTCTAAATGAGGAACTATTTATCCATATATGGTTTTGCTGAGAGACAGGATAATTAACATGTCCTTGGACTTGGTCACAGATCTCTTGGAATAGTTGCCAGATAGTTTCAACAGAAACAAGGTAATAAGGTCATGTTCTTTCATGTATGCTGCAAATCAGTGAAATTCTACATAGCATAAGCTAATAAAATAAACAGGGAAGTTTATGTGTATGTCATATTATAAAATGCTCTTAATGTCCAAACACCTCATATAATGGATTTTTATGTTTAAAATACTGAAAATGAATAACTTCATTGCTTGATGTTGCAAGAATTTTCCAAATCTTTACCTAGAGGACAAGTTGATTAGTATAGCTCGTTCCTAGCTCAATTTTCAGCACCTAGCAGGCATTCATCCAGTGCAGCTCTTCTTGACTGAGATGGAGTTTTTCCCTGCCTTTTTATCTCTGAACTGATGGAGTATAGATGTGACTATTCACTTCAGAAAGCACTATTTGCAGAGCTATTCCTCTACATTTTCTTACAACACCTGATATGTTAGCAGTACCTCTGGCATGCAGTATGTGATCACAATTCCCTATTGTTTAACGTCCTACCTTTTTTCCTATGAGTTTCATTTTTTAAAAATTTATGCAGGGGATGTATTAGGAAGAGAACAGTATCTCTAGATACTGAAAAAAGCCTTTCTGAGTTTTCTTAGACACTTTGGTGAGAATTTTACTACAAATGTCATTAATAAGTACTTCTTTGACTTGTAATGGGGTTACATCCAAATAAATTCATAGTAAGTTGAAAAAACCGTCAGTCTAAAATGCATTTAATACACCTAACCTACCCAACATCATAGTTTAGCCTAGCTTCCCTTAACATGCTCAGAACACTTATATTAGCCAATCGTTGGACAAAATCATCTAACACAAAGCCTATTTTATTATTAAGTATTGAATATCTTATGTAATTTATTGACTACTGTACTGAAAGTGAAAAACAGAATGGCTGTATGGGTCCAGAACGGTTGTAAGTGTATCGGTTGTTTACCCTCCTGATCATGTGGCTGACTGGGACCTGTGGCTCACTGCTGCTGCCCAGCATCGCAAGAGAGTGTCATACTGTATGTCGCTAGCCCAGGAAAAGATTAAAATTCAAAATTCAAAGTATGGTTTCTACTGAATATGTATCACTTTCCTACCATAGTAAAGTTGAAAAATTGTAAATTGAAGCATTTTAAGTTGGGAACCTGCGTGTGTGCATGTGTGTGTGTGTGTGTGTGTATATACCATATATATATATATATATATATATATATTCAAATTTATATATAGTTATATATAATTCATTATATACGATTTTATAAATAATTTTAAATTTAAAAATATAATTTTCATTACCTCATATAAGGCAATTAAACATATTTGAAGAGTCATTAAGAGCGCTTATTTATTTAAATATGACACAAATCGTTTCTTTTTTATTAGAGAGTGTCTCATTGGCTCTAAGGGATTTGACAGGCTAATTGCTAAATAGTTTTGTTTTCAATATATTCAATAGAACTCAGTATTTGAATAAGAAGTTTAGATAATTCATGTAGCTTCTTACTTATCATATTAGTAGTATTACTACCTCTTAGTCAAAAGCCTGTATTAACTCTCCTAAGGAAATTGGTGCATTTTTTTATTCTCCAGCTTATAAAAAGAACCTGAATTTCAAAATACTAGATTATAGGACTACTTGTAATATTGATTGGTTAACATAAGACTTTGATTCACTATGGCTTGTACGATTGCTGCCAGCTCTGTCTCTGCTTTCTAGCTTCTTTAACATTTCAGAAAATATTCATGTGGGAATACTAA
Organism: Delphinus delphis; assembly: GCF_949987515.2. Classification (NCBI taxonomy): domain Eukaryota; kingdom Metazoa; phylum Chordata; class Mammalia; order Artiodactyla; family Delphinidae; genus Delphinus; species Delphinus delphis. Next base: position 89,983,697 of record NC_082684.1, read on the forward strand.
AAGTAAAACATTAAATATCTGGTCAGAAAAACCTGGTTTGTGACCTGGCTTTGATAGTTACTAGCTGGGTGAAATTGAGAGGAAACAAATACTCTAAATTGGACTTCCTTGTAGGGAAGAAGCTTAATTATACCATCCACAGTTGTTGGAAAAAATCAAAATGATATGGTGTACTGCAAAATCTTTGTAAACTAGTACCTAAATGTTGGGAATTTTGATTATTATTATTCTAATGATGATGATTATCAGACAACTACAATTTAGTAAAAACAAAAACTTTTGTCACATGAATATATGATAAATAAACTTGGTTTGCATGAATTTCTTTAGCATATACAATCAAAGGCTCCAGTTCCACTCAAGATGGAGTAACCAGTTTTACAGCCTGAAGACCAAGAAGGAGGACCCTGGGAAGTGGAAAGTGTCAGAGAAATCACTAAGAGGAAGGAGCTCAGGAAAGAGACACCATAAGGCTGTATATAAATACCTGGGCTCACCCTCAAGTTTCATGCACATGTTTCTGATTAAAATAGCATAACAAACTCTTCGAGAATAATACTAATGTGCTCATTACCACCCAGATCCCAGACTAGCCACTGAATGATGCACATGTGGTAGAGATGGAAATAATATGGCAAGCACATAGAAAAATGAACTCACAGAATGTGTGTGAGAACTTAACTGAATTGATTTCCAGCTAAAATCAAACATTAATTAAATGATATCAAGAACATTTTAACATAATATTCAAATTCAGGATGCAATCCAAACTTATGTGACAAAGAACTGGGAAAAATCTTACGAACTCAAAGAAAAGACAACAAACAGAGGCAGAATTTGACATGACCCAGCTGTTGTAATTATCAAAGACTTTAAAGCAGCTCTTATAATCATGCTCAGGAAGTAAGAAGAATACTCTTGAAATGAATGGAAAGAGATAAAGTTTCGAGAAAATTTTAACAGAAAAATTAAATAACTGAAATAAAAATTCACTGGATGGGCTCAGTAGTAAAATGAAGATGATTGTGGAAAGAGTCAACGAACTTGAATACAGATTAAAAGAAATTATCCAAACTGAATAACAGAGAGGTAAAAATTTTAGAAAAAATTAATAGAACCTCAGGGATCTATAAGACAATACTAAAGTTTCTAACATTTATGTAATTGGAGTCCCAGAAAGGAACAAAAAAGACTGTGGTACCAAATAAATATATGAAGAATTAATAGCTAAAAACTTCTTAAATTTTGCTAAAAGATGTATAAATAGTCTTACAGATTAAAAACTCAGTAAACTCCAAATCAGATAAACAAAGAAAGCCATGCCTAGACACATCATAATCTAAATCTTGAAAACTAAAAACAAATAAAAATTCTTGAGAACCCAGAAAAAAAATGCCATATTATGTATAGGGTAACAATGATTCAAAGGGCAGTAGATTTCTTATCAGAAACAATGAAGGTCAGGAAATGTGGAAACTATTTTTTAAATACTGGCACAAATTGTCATTGCACAATTCTATATTCTGTGAAGATATTTTTCAGGAAAGAAGGTGCAATGAAGATACTCTCAAATTAAGAAAAACTAAGACAATTTGTTTCTAATAGAACTGCCCTAAGGAATACTAAAGGAAGTTCTTTTGATGGAAGCAAAATGAATCCAGAAGTAAACTTGCAACTTTGGGGATATAGTACAAACAACAGCAATTGTAAACATCTGGATAAGTAAAATAAACTATTTTCTTAATTTTTTTAAAAATATGTGTTATGGTTAAAAGCAAAAAATCTAACATTGTCTTGTGAAGTTTGATACATATATGATACTATTGGGTTGGCCAAAAACGGCCTTCAGTTTTTAAGTAAAAATAAAAGACATTTTTCATTTTCACCAAGAACTTTATTGAACAACGTATTTACCATTTTGTTCCACTACCTTCTGCCATTTTTCAGGCAACTTCATAATTCCATCTTCCCAAAACTTTCTATCTTTTTGAGCAAAGAACTGTTCCAGGTGACTTTTACAGTCTTCCAGGGAGTTGAAATTTTTTCCATTAAGAGAACTTTGTAAAGACCAAAATAAATGGAAATCCAAAGGTGCAATGTCTGGTGAATATGGCAGATGAATCAGAACTTCCCAGCCAAGTTCTAACAGTTTTTACCTGGTCATCAAAGAAACTTGCGGTCTTGTGTTATCCTGATGGAAGATTATGTGTTTTCTGTTGACTAATTCCGGATACTTTTCATCGAGTGCTGCTTTCAGTTGGTCTAACTGGGAGCAGTACTTGTTGGAATTAATCGTTTGGTTTTCTGGAAGGATTAATAATAGAGGACTCCCTTCCAATCCCACCATATACACAACATCACCTTCTTTGGATGAAGACCTGCCTTTGGTGTGGTTGGTGGTGGTTCATTTCACTTGCCCCATGATCCCTTCCATTCTACACTATTGTACAGTATCCACTTTTCATTGCCCGTCACAATTTGTTTTAAAAACGTAACATTTTCATTACGTTTCAGTAGAGAATCACATGTGGAAATACTGTCAAAAAGGTTTTTTTCACTTAACTTATGTGGAACCTAACCATCAAAGCAATTAACATAACCAAGCTGGTACAAATGATTTTCAATGCTTGATGTGGATATTTTGAGTATGTCAGCTATCTCCCACGTGGTATAACATTGATTGTTCTCAATATCTCGATTTGATCGCTATTGACTTCAACTGGTCTACCGCGACTGTAGAGCATCGTCCAGCTAGAAATCTCCAGTACGAAACTTCGCAAACCACTTTTGACACATTCAATCAGGTCACAGCACCTTCTCCAAACACTGCACAAATCTTTTTTTTGCATTTCGGTTGTGTTTTTACCTTTCTTGAAATAATAAAGCATAACATGCCAAAAATGTTGCCTTTTTCCTTTCATCTTCAACATTAAAATGGCCACACAAAAATTCACCAATTTTGTTGTGTTTTTTTAAATGCACACTGATAAAACAACTGTCACATACAATCTAACAAAATCATTTTGAATGAAGTTAAAGACAACTAAATGCTACTAGAGCCATCTTACAGAAAAAACCAAACGAATCTTTTGGCCAACCCAATAAAATACAAAAGGGGGACAAGATAAAGATTCTGACCACGTATATGGAGGTAAGGTTTCTATGTTGCATTTGAAATGGTAAAATACTAATTCTAAGTGAACTGAAAATCTACGTATGCTTAATTTCTTTAGCAACCAGCAAAAATATAATAAAAAAGATATAGTCAACATTACGAGTAAAATGGGATACTAAAATGGAATACTAAAAATATTCACTTAATATAAAAAAAATGGAAAAGGGAGGCAGTGGAACAAAAATGAAAGGAAAACAAACAGAATGGTATCCCTACAGAAAAATATATCAATAATTACATTAAATTCAAATGATATAATTACATAAAAAGACAAAGATTATCTAAAAGGGTTTAAAATAGAAAAAGAATACAAGACCCAACTATATGCTGTCTATAAGAAATTTATTATAAGTACAATGATATAAGTAGATTAAAAGTAAAACAGTGGGGCTTCCCTGGTGGCGCAGTGGTTGAGAGTCCACCTGCCGATGCAGGGGACACGGGTTCGTGCCCCGGTCTGGGAAGATCCCACATGCCGCGGAGCGGCTGGGCCCGTGAGCCATGGCTGCTGAGCCTGCGCGTCCGGAGCCTGTGCTCCGCAACGGGAGAGGCCATGACAGTGAGAGGCCCGCGTACCACCCCCCCACACAAAAAAAGTAAAAGAGTGGTAAAAGATATACCATACAAACACTGATCCATTTATCATTATGTAACAGCTATCTTTATCCCTGGTAACTTTCTTTGCTCTGAATATATACATTTCTTTTGTAAAACTTCTAACATTTTTTTGTAGGTAAGCTGGCAATAAATCCTTTAAATTATTGTTCATAAAAGTAAATATTTTCTTTTCAATGTTGAAAGATAATTTTTGTTGGGAATAGAATGTTCAGTTAATAGTTTTTATTTGTTTCTGTACTTCAGCATTTTGAATAAAGCCCTCCAGTATCAGTTGGCTTCTGTAGTTTGATGAGAAATCTGCTATATTCTTATTTCCATTCCTCTTTATGTAACATGTTCTTTTTCTTTCAAGATTTTCCGTTTGTCTTTGATTTTCAGCAGTTGGATTATGATATGCCTAGGTGTTTTGTTTTGTTTTGTTTTGTGTTTACTCTGTTTGGTGTTCCCTGGGCTTCTATATCTACATCTAAAAAATCCTTTCATAGTAACATGTAGATTAGTGTTTAATTGAAGAATTGGTTATTATAATCTAGCCAAGTTGACACACAGACCTATCAGCCATTTGATATTTCACTTTATCCATCTTTTCACCTGGAATATTTAGCATATTAATCTTAGTTATTTTAAATTACCTGTCTCAGAATTCCAAATCTGTGTCCTCAGTTCAGTTCTATTGATTTCCTTCATGTTTGACAGCATGTTGTTTTCAACTTTCTTCTTTTGTATGCCTTGTAATAATTTTTTTTATAGGTGGACATCTTGTATAGGGCCCTAGAGACTGAAGTGGATTGAGATAAGTAGTTTTGTTTTTCCTTATTGGATTGTAAATGAGCTTACTTTCCTTCTGCTAAACTATGCCTATGGGTATTGAGTCAATCTAGTCAGGAGTTGATATATGTTTGGGATTTGTTGTTACTATGGTTTCCTTCAGTGTAGTACAGGGTTCAAATTGTACCCTATTTTTAGGGTAGGAGTTGGTTTTCCAGTGGTTTTATCTCAGTATCTGCTCATCCTCATCTTTAGGTCTTCCCTTTGTACTGTGCCTCAGCCAAAAATAGTCTCTCTACATGCTGTTGGCCTTTGTCTAGCAGAAAACTGCTGCATCTTGTTACCTGATGCTTGTTAGCCTGGGGTGGGGTGTAGGAAGGAGATGTCTACTCTTACTCTGATTTAGCCTAAGTCCCAGGAAGACACTAGATTCCTGATTCCTAGGGGTGGTCATTCTCTGTGGTTCTGTCCCATCTTCAGTTATAGTAGACCTCTAGTGGTTTGGGACCAGCAAGCATTCCTACCTTGCCCACAGGATACTGAGTCTTATTTTGTTCCCTTTTATCAGCAGTTGTTTTCTTAGTCCACTAAGTGTGACAGGTTTTTTGTTGTTTTTGTTTTGGTCTTCCTTGAACAGTTAAAACTCTTATTCTATCGAAGAGGTAGGAGAGAAGAATCTGGGTGGGATTTTGTGCCTTCCTTATAACAGTTACTCTTCCTTTCCCAGTCCTACCATGAAGAAGGCTCTCAGGACTTGTGACAAACTTTTTATATGAGCACTCTGTGAGGAGAACTGCTTTCAAGTGGGTCTGCAAGTATTGAATTTCCATCAAGTCTGTGTACCTCAGATATTCTATATTATCTACCTAGCCTCTACCAATTTGTTAAAAATTTTAAGTGGATTCTACTGATGGATCCAGAAGCACCTGACTCAGGGAAGCAAGTGCTCCTGTGCTGTCTCTCTTTGAAAGTCTCTGTATTTCCTTGGATTCCAAGTTAGTTCATGGTCTGTAACCTCAGTTCTCTGACAGGATCAATGAAATAGCAAATTTGCAGATCATCTGGAATTTTTTGTTGTTTTTGTTGCTGTTGTTGCTTTAATTTGGGAGTGATGCTTTTGTTAGTTTTCTAAATTCCAAAGTTCTAGTTTTTGAATGAAATATTGGACAAAAGAAGCCTTGGCTCTTGCTTCTCTGATTTTATGGGGAAGATGTTTATTGAAATAAAATTATATTAATTTAAAAATAATTAATGCTTGTCTAAGAACTGAGACACATTCTCTGAAAAACACTATTTTAACAAAGGATCTTGATTTGTAGGTTTGGTATTTTGAAATGGGCTGAGGAAAAGATGCTTAGGCAAAACACAGTTGGATTAAAATTAGTTACTGGCTAATATAATACAGATTCCATTCTTTATGTTTGACTGTTAATAGCTTTTAAACTTTACTCCTCCTTCTTACCCTCTGCCCCACAACTGAGGGAGCTAATAAGGAATCCTTTGGCACTGGAGGGAGATTCAAACCATGCAAGCCCCTTGTCAAGCTGCTTAGGAGCCCTCACCCTGGCCTCACCCCAAAACCACAATAAAAACCTCTAGCCAGTCTCCTTTCTTTGCCATCTCAAGCCATTTTTGGACCTCCTTGGGAGGTCTACCCTGTTCTACCCAGAAAAGCCTCAATTGTGTAATTATACCCTCTTGGTGTGTGTATGGTGTCATCGATCTCAACATCCAAATCAAATTTTGGGTTGGGTCCATCCTGATATTTCAGTGTAGCCACAATAGCTAATCTCATATCTATTTAAGCCTGCATTGTTGACAAGAGTTTTGGAATATTTGCAAGTAGGTTATACTATATGTATGCAAATATTCTTGTTTAGACTATAAAAGTGTAGAAATATTTATATAAAGAAATTGAAAATGACCTTTTAACAGTTTACTCTTTTATTGAAGTACAGTTGATTTATAGTATTATATTAGTTTCAGGTATACAATATAATAATTCAATATTTTTATAGATTGTAATCCATTTATGGTTATTATAAAATATTGGCTATATTCCTTGGGACATACAATACATCCTTGTAGCTTGTATATTTTATACATAGTAGTTTGTACCTCTTAATCTTGCCCTATTCCCTCTCCACACTGGTAACTACTAGTTTACCCCAATCTTGCCCTATTCCCTCTCCACACTGGTAACTACTAGTTTTTTTTATATATGTGAGTCTGTTTTATATATGTGAGTCTTTATATATGTGAGTCTGTTTCTGTTTTGTTATATTAATTCATTTGTTTTATTTTTCAGATTCCACATATAAGTGATAGCATACATTATTTCTCTTTCTCTGTCTGACTTATTTCACTAAGCGTAATACTCTACAGGTCCATCCATGTTGTTGCAAATGGCAAAATTTCATTCTTTTTTATGGCTGAGTAATATTCCAGTGAGTGAGTGAGTGAGTGTGTGTGTGTTTGTGTGTGTGTGTATCACATCTTCTTTATGCATTCAGCTATGGATGGACACTTGGGTTGCTTCCATATTGTGGCTATTGTAAATAATGCTGCTATCAACATTGGGGTGCATATATCTTTTCAAGTTAGTGTTTTTGTTTTCTTCATCAGATATAATGCAGAACTGGAATTGCTGGATCATGTGGTAGTTCTATTTTTAGTTTTTTGAGAAACCTCCATACTGTTTTCCACGTAGCTGCACCAATTTAAATTCCTACCAACAGTGTACTAGGATTCCCTTTTCTCCACATCCTCGCCAACACATGTTGTTTGTGGTTTTTTTGATGATAGACATTCTGACAGGTGTGAGGTGATATCTCACTGTGGTTTGGATTTGCATTTCGCTGATGATTAGTGATGCTGAGCATCTTTTCACATGCCTGTTAGCCATCTGTACGTCTTCTTTGAAAAAATGTCTATTTAGGTATTCTGCCCATTTTTAAATTGGGTTGTTTGGGTTTTTTATTGATATTTAGTTGTATGAGCTATTTATATATTGTGGATATTAACCCCTCATCAGTCATATCATTTGCATTTTCTCCCATTCAGTAGGTTGTCTTTTCGTTTTGTCAATGGTTTCCTTTGCTGTGCAAAAGCTTTTAAGTTTAATTAGATTCCTTTTTTTACTTTTGCTTTTGTTTCCTTTGCCTTAAGAGACAGATCCAAAAATATATTGCTATGATTTACGTCAAAGAGTGTTCTGCCTATGCTTTCTAGGATGCAACATTATCCTTATTTTTAACTGTGAGCTTCTAAGGCCATTTGATCATGTACTTGATATATCAGATCTAGTCTCACGAGGAAATAGATGGAATACTTAAGTTATGATAATATGAAGGTAGTTTAATACAGGGTATATTTGCAAAATTATAGGCAATAGGTAAAGAAAAAAGAAGAGGCTACTACTTGGGCTAGTAGGCTAGTAACATTAGAGGCCAATATCACTCCTACATCTGAAGGGTAGAGGGAAAGAGGGCAACCACAATATAAGGAGAGAGAGGGCTGAGTGTACAGGTTATGAGGCTGAGATTGTTTTGGTGGGGACACACAACCAGCATAAGGTGACCATATAGGAAGGGAGCCAAGAGAACGCTGATATCACTCTTTCCCTCTCATTTCCTACATAGGATCCTCCCTTTGTTCTCCTTGACAAAATCCATCTGGGAGCCTGAGGACAAAAGAACTTTTAATGCCATCCATAAAAGTCAGTACTGAGCTGGGTGAGGGTGAATAGAAAGGAGATCTAAAGGTTCGAAAGAAAGATATCCAGAACACAGGACATTCTTTATGCTTAAAGTAATATTGTAAATCTACTTTCAAAATTATTGTCATTCTTCTTTTGAGTAGAAAGACATACCCTCTGGTCTTACTACACATAGAAGTAATAATAGCTGTCACGTCCCTAACAACTTTTGTAAAGTTTCCTGTATTAATTAATTCTTAACATATTCAGGTGTATCAAATATCTAGTCCCTTTAGCTGCTGTTACTGATTATTATTGTTGCTGTTGTCCTGTGTGTGTGCTTACGCATTTACTACAAACCCCTTGTTCGGAGTAAATGACAATAACTCTGGAGGTTATCCCTTATCGTCCTAAGAGTCCTAAAATACGGTTTTATTTTTTCCTTCAATGTTGAACTTTGGATAGTTGTGTCCACACTACACTACAAAAAATACAATGCTTTTCAATTCACCCCATGTCTAGACCAAGAGTGATTTCATCGTTTCTGTAACGATTTTATAATGTTAAAATATGAAGAAGGGGCTTCCCTGGTGGCGCAGTGGTTGAGAGTCCGCCTGCCGATGCAGGGGACACGGGTTCGTGCCCCGGTCCGGGAAGATCCCACATGCCGCGGAGCGGCTAGGCCCGTGAGCCATGTCCGCTGAGCCTGCGTGTCCGGAGCCTGTGCTGCACAACGGGAGAGGCCACAACAGTGAGAGGCCCGCGTATCGCAAAAAAAAAAAAAAAAATTAAGAAGGACATACACTTGAAATAATTCTAAACAGAGTTTTAATTTTTTCCCTTTGCTAGTCAAAGTTGATTCTTTTATATTAAAAACTTTAAAACACTTTTAAATGAACACAGACTATACTAGACATGTGTACCTATAGGCTATGAAGAGAACATGATTGATTGTGTTCATTATTTTTCCCTTAGAATAAAGGATTCATTTTTACTAAATAGCTTTACAAATATTTTCTGGGGTAAGGTAAGGCAGCCTTAGCTTTACTTATCTTTCTCATCTTTAGACTCTCATCCAGATTCTGTTCGGTTGTAAAATTAGTGTTTTATATTCTGATATTCTCTGATGCATAGTAGTGTATCCTGGCAAATGAAGGTTCCGCTCAACTGCTGGCAGAAAAAGTTCTTTTTTTCCCTATCTCATCCATCTTAATGAGCTGATGCTATGGTGCAAGATATGTATTAAACAACAGAAAATAGGAAGATTTCTGGTGTTCATATTTCATAAGTAGTTATAACAATTAAAATAATTTTATATCAGTGTAAAATGCCAGTAACAACAACAAAAACAAAAAACAGATTGTTTTTTGGAAAGAAAACATATTTCTGGATGAAGTTATATTTCCTTTCTAAAAATTTGGTTTCATCATAGTGGTTGAGCTAGATATTTAGCTAATCAATAAAAAGACCTGCATTAGGAAGAATGAAGATTGGAAATTCAGATTCCGGGAGATAAGTACCTAATGTCATGGGCCTTATAATCTAAAAGTAAATAAAGGCATTGATGAGTACTTGGGAGATAAGTGCATGGGAGGTAACAGAGTAATTACAAACTACAATAGCACTGAAAAAAAATGACAGTGTGTTTTTCAGTAAAGTCACTATTTTCCTATTGCATATATTTATCCATCACAAGCTAAATTTAAGTAAATTACACATTATCGTGGTCTTTAGCCACTAAATATAAAACTTCTGATAGTGGCAAAGAAATCTATATTTTTAAAGCCTTTCATTAGGATCACTGAAAAAAAAATAAATGGTTCTAAAAACTTACACAATTTAAAAATTCATAGAAACTAAAGTTATCCTGATTTGTATAAAAGGGGCATGTAGTCTTGGTTTCCTCAGCCTTAGGTTAGTATAAGTGGTTTTGAAAAAGATTTCTTTAAACTATATTACCTTAATTGAATGCTCCTTGAGGTTAGGCCAAGGCAAGAGAGAGGCTGAGAGAGAATGGCTCACACAATGGAATTCTCAGAGTCAAGGAGACTAATGATCACCTCAAGTCAGTGAGACACAGGCAAAGCCTCTCTCTACAGGTTTTGGCAAGTGTGACATGTATGCATTCTCCCACCCTACCAAAGCACATGCCTCCTGCAATATAGTTTACCCCTAATGGTGACAGTGATTACCTCTGTCAATACAGCATTTTTTAAGAAAGTACTTCAGCAGTAGAGTTATGCATGTTTTTTTTTTTTTAAAGACATTATTTTACTTTTACAGCTGGGGCTTAGAGCTAGGTTATTTATCCCCCTCTCTAAATGAATGGATCTCCACATAAGAATTCCTTTCACAGAGCATGTTAAAAACATAAGCAAGTTAAAATGCTGCCCCTATTCTTTCTGAGAAAAATAGAGGATTCCCAGCCAGAGAGGAAAGTTAAAGGTGATGATTTCTAACCACTTCAGGAAGATATTTTGCATTACAAAAGTGGCATAGAAGGGATACCCAGGGAGTTGGACTCAATCATTGGGCGAGAGAAGGAAGAGACTTTCCAACAATGGGTCCTAGGCAAGTGCAGCAACCTTGTGTGCACCAAATAAGTGACCAAGACTGTCTTAGAGATGGGATAAGCCAGCAGGCCTCACTTTCTTGTAGGGTTAGTTAAATAAAATATGACTCTTAACCATTAACAGTCAGGCATTACGGACTGAATTGCATTAAACGAGTGTGGTAGGCAGAAAAATGCCCCCCAGCCCCCACCAAAGATGTCTACACATGTATCCCCAGAGCCTGTGAATGTTACTTTATATAGCAAAAGGGATGTGATTAAGTTAAGGGTTTTGAGATGGGGAGATTATTCTGGATTATCCAGGTATATCCAATGTAATTACAAGGGTTCTTATTAGAGGGAGGCAGAAAGGTCAGAGAGGATGGGATAAAGAAAACAGAGGTTAAAGTGAGTTGATTGCTGGAAGGGGGCAATGACTCAAGGAATGTGGGAAGATTATAGAAGCTAGAAAAGGAAAGGACATAGATTTTCCACCAGAGCCCCCAGAAGGAAAGCAATTCAGCTGACACCTTGATTTCAGATTTCTCATGTGTATATTTGAAAGAAAATAAATTTGTGTTACCAAATTCACTAAATTTGGTAATTTACCAATTTCCTGTTACAGCAGCAACAGGAAAATAATGAAGATTTTGGTACCTGGAAGTGGAGTGCCACTGTAACAAATACCTAACATTGTAGAAGTGGCTTCAGTATTGAACAGTGGACAGAGGCCAAAAGAATATTAAAGAGCATGATTAAAAAAAGCCTAGATTGCCTTAACTTTAGTAGATACATGGATATTAACAATTCTGCTAGTGTGAACTCGGAAGGAAGAATTACCTAGCAGGTAACTGAATGAACATGCCTGGGTACAGGAAAATAGGCAGAAGTGGGAGAATAGAAAAATGGAAAAGGCCTGTCCCAAACAGGTAGGGCAAAGACACGGGAATCATGGCTGATTTTTGTCCAAAAGGAACACAGTTTTATAAATTTTTTCAGGTGTTTTAAGATAAATTGGAAATATCCTGATTTTTAAATGTTGATCATTAATTTAAAAAATTTTAAAACACTGTCGAATCCAAAAATATATATATGTTGTTCTGATTTGGGCCAAAGGCTGACATTGCTTTACATGAAATTTAGAAGAAAGAGATTGCTATAAAACACACAGGAAGTTTTTCTTTTACTTGAAATAAAATACACAGGAAGTTTTTCTTTTACTTGAAATATACTTTATGACCTAGTTGTGTTCCTGCATCATTTGATGAGTATCAAGTGTTAAAATGCTAGGTTACAATAACAGGTGATTTGAATGTATTGATTGTGTTGAACAGATAGTAAGAGTTCACTGATTACAACAGAAAAAAAATAAAAAAGGAAATAATGTTTCTAAAGACTAATCATATGCCAATTACTGTATTTGGTAGTTTATATATAATTTTTAATTTAATCTTCACAAAATTATGTTGCACTATTAGCTCCATTGATGGTTGAGAAAAGTGAAATACAGTATCTCTTGTAAAATATCAAAGAACATGTAAGTCATAAACTCATGTTTCTCTGCCTCTAAATTCACTGTCTTTTCAACAGAACTGACCACCACCCTAGCACTTAAAATAAACCATGTTCTTATGTGTTAAAAAAAATCACCATGTGGTTTGGATTTAGAGAATAATTCTGAGGTGAAACATGGTCTTTGAATATGGTAAGAATAGTTAATAGACACAAATAAACAGCAAGACTATTAGATCAAAGAGAACTAAGGTGAACTATCGAGTTTCTCTTTGGACAGAGAATATGTTGAGGAGCTGGGATAGAACTATTGAAATATATACACATATTGGGTGTTGAAGTAAAGGAGAAGGAAAAATATAGTGAAGATGAGGCATTATGCACTTCTATCCTGGACTTCTATGGTGTGTGTGGAATAATCTTGGGATTTGGAGGCTGAAGAATCATGTTCAAGGAAAGTATTTCTGCCTTACTGAAGAACATATTGTACTGAGCCTCAGTGTAATGGGAATGATACTCATTTCATAAGACGACTGTAAGGATGTTTTAATGCTATTTAAATTTAATGGCTTATAAATGTTAGTTTTTACTGCCTGTGTAGATATGATTGCATGATTGTAGAATTCTTTTACAATTTACTTTTGCTTAAGATATGTCTTCATTTTTCATATTACTGTATTTGATGAAAAACAAAAACAGAAACAATAACAAACCCACAAAGAATTCTCCTATTGCTGAATTAAGTCTTTAAGAAATAGCCAGAACAGGCCATAACACACTACCCCAAGACCACAAGGATTTTGTTAACAGTGAGAATCTACAGATGTGACTTAAGACTTAACTTAAGTGACTCCATTGTACATTTCCATCAGATGAGACTCTCCTTGAATACTCATAGATAATGTCCATTAAAATTGAAAATGAGACTCTACTAGTCTCAAACTAAATATGCATAGGGGGTGGGCAGGGAGATGAGAGAATGCATTTTTTGTGCATTCAGAAGAGCCACAAAAGGACCTGAATCTATCATTAAAAAACAAAACAAACAAACAAACAAAAACCTTCCTTTATTACTCAAAAGACACCAGGATTTGCTACCAGTGGTAAAAGTTCAAACGAGAAAACTTCACTATTAACATTACAGCAAGAAAGAATTTCTCCTTCTACTGGAAAGAATCCTATAGTGAAAGGAACGTGAGAAACTGTTCTAAGGTTCAACCCTTTTAACCTCTTAGGATGAATATTCCTAAAAGATCAAAATATTCTTTGTTTCCTAGAATAACTGATTTTTTTTTAAAGCAATACCAACCAGCTAGAGATATCTTTTATCTTTCCAAAGGGTAATGTTTATCATTACCCTCACATGCATTTACTTATTATTTACAATGATTTACTATATAGACATATTAAACTATTTTGAAAATATTATTTAGAGGAGCAAAGAATTTCCATGGGATGCATTTAAATCACTATGCAAGAAATATTTTACATTTGAAAAAGAAATATAGTAATTAGGTCACCTGAGGGAAGAGTGTTTGAAAATGAATGTCTTTTATAAAGACCATTTGCAATTGTGCTCAGAACTCTACACATAATGGTTCCGAAAATGATAATGAGTACATGAAAAACTGAAACTACAATTATTTTTTAAATTGAAGCTTGCTCTTACAGTATCAAGTGCAAAGCCAGCTTCACAGGCATGCAACCTGGGCAGTCATAAAGCACCCTATCCTGACAAAGACCCTGTATACTTGGTTCAATTCTCTGCTGTTGCTGTCTTAAAATTCTTTATAATTTTTGTACAAAAGGCATCATATTTTCATTTTGCACTGTGCCGCACAACTTACTTACCTGATCCTGGTTTTTAAGTGACTTATTGTTGATCCCCCTTCAACCAGCAATACAGTCCCTCTTCCACAGGGTCTCTGTCTCTTTATCACATTAACAGAACCACTACCTTCAAAAAATATTCCGAAAACTACAACCTGATGCTACTTCCTAAAATAATTAAAGATTTAAAAGAACTTTTAAACTTCCAGCTAATATTGAAGTAGAAAAGTAACTTACACCATTGTTGGGATCCTATCGAATCTTATTTTAAATTGAGACAGATAGTATGATGATCAGAGAATAAAAGAGGTTATTGAAAATTATTATTGAATTCACTATACAAATTAAAATTAAATTAAATTAAAATTTTAAAAATTAAAAATTTTTAAAAATTAAAAATTTTTTAAATTAAAAATTTTAATAATTAAAATTTAAAATTTTTTATGTGCCTTATTACATAACCAGATTTTATTGTGAATTTTCTATAAATAACAGAGTCATCAGGGGTATTTATTAATAATGCAGAAATCTGGGTTTTGTCCCCTGAATTTTTAATTCAATAGCTTTGGAATGATGAGGACAGCACTCCATACTTTGAGTAAGTACCCCAAGTAAATTCAACCCTAAATGAAATCCATCATTTACTATTCTGCTTTGTTTATTCAATGATATAATAGTTTTTCTGTATATTAAAATAGTATTCAAAATTGCTTTAAAGATATATTATTCCATCATGTGGCAATGCTATAATTTATTTTTTAATTGTATGCAGTATATCTGGAATATTAAAAATAATCAATTCAAAACCATTGTAAACTATAAGATAGTCCAGTGAAGTATGTAAATAAAGAATAAATATGCAGGAATTAGTGTTCTTCATTTAGACATATAATAATCTGTTAGTGGGTAAAATGTAATGAAAGAGTAATAAAAATATAAATTACATAGGAATAAACTTATTAAAACATTTGTCAAACTTATATGAGAAAACACTCAAAGTCAAAAACATTCCAAATGTTACTGAGTGGTATAAAATAATATTAGCATAATTGAAAAGATTTAACACACTCTTTGATAATAATAGTAAATATCTTTAAAATGTCAATTCAGACAATTCACTGAAGAAAACATGGTCATGTTATTATAATATACATGCAGATAAGATATGATGAGAAGGTACTTACCTCTATAGTATTATTCCCCCAAATCCAAAACCACAGTCTAATCATGAAGAAACATCAATCGAAAGACATTTTAGAAAATACCTGAGGAATTAAGTGTGTCCTGTGTGACTCCACTGGTAGAGGATTCTCGGAAGTTTGTGTCTGGATTCCTCTGGATTTCACCGCATGCACTTTTCCCTTTGTTGATTTTGCTTTATATCCTTTCACTGTAATCAATCTTAACTGCAAGTAAAAAAACAAGAAAAAAAATTGTCAAGGTCATGAAAAGAAAAGAATGGCTGAGAATTCTAAATTCTATTCTGAATTCTCTGTTTTGTTTCATTAATTTATTTGTCTTTACACCAGTGAATGACTCTCTTGATTATCTTAGCTCTATAAAAAGATGAGTTAAATGAGTCCTTGAACTTTACTGTTCTATTTCAAAGTTGTCTTGGCTATTCTTTTTCATTTCCAAAAAATTATGAATCAGCTTGTCAATCTATACCGACTGTTGCTATTTTGATTGGGATTGTATTGAATCTATGTATCAGTTTGGAGATGTGACTACTTAATATATTGAGGCTTTTGATTGGCATGGCGTAGCACTCATGGCGTAGATCCTCTTTAATTTCAATCAGCAAAGTTTTATAATTTTAGTGTATTCTTCTATATCTTTTTCTCAAATGTATCCCATATTTTTATATTTTTCATGCTACTCTAAATGGTATTGCTTTTATATTTTCAATTGCCAATTATTTGTTACTAGTATATAATAATACAATTGATTTTTGTGTATTGGTCTTGAATCTTTTAACTTTGTTAAATGCACTTATTAGTTCTAGTACCTTCTTCTCCCTGAACTCCCCACCTAAAATCTATAGGACATTCTCCATAAAAATCAAGTTATCTTGAAATAAAGACAGTTTTATTTCTTTTCTAATCTTTATGCTACTTCTTTTCCTTCCTTACTATACTGACTACAACCTCAGGGACAATACTGAGTAGAAGTGGTGATAATGAACACCCTTGGCTTGTTCCTGATCTTAGTGGGAAAGAATTAAGTCTTTCAACACTAAGTATGATGTTAGATGTAGGTTATGGGTAGATGGCCTTTATCAGACTGAGGAAATTCCTTTAAAGACATGTGAAGGGTCTGACATTTTACTGTATTTTCAAGCTAATGAATTAGCCTCCCACAATTTAATGGGTACTGGCAGAAAGCGTAAGACAAAAGCTTTCTGATTCAAAGACAAAAGATTTTAACTCATATTGATAACTGCTGCTAAAGTATCATTTTCTTGCACTACTTCCTTGAGCCCCAATTCCCACAATGTGATGTAAAAAGGACCAAGTTCTGCCTGCACATTCTGTGGATTGTGTTACTGAGGAGGAACTCGATCTTAGGGCATCCAAATATTCTATAATAGGCAGTATGTATGCCTGCCTGGTGCTCCAGAGGTAGACATTATCTTTACTAAACATGTAAGAATGTGCATTGTTTATTCTGGAGGGAGACATTTTCTCTATTTTCCACACCTGTTGCTCTACAAACACCCTTGAAAAGACAGTCCAGCACAACAGGACTATCAATACTTTGCTTGTAAGAAACGCAGAAACAGAAGACACTTATGGACAATTTTCTCTCAACCACTTCCTTTTATTCATATTTTGTTGAGTTTTTACCATGAATGAATGTTGGATTTTGTCAAATGCTTTTGTAATATTTTTTAATCATACAGATTTTAATCTTCATTCTACTATTTTAGCGTATTTTGTTAATTTATTTTCAGATGTTAAAAAAATAAAAATTTGCTTTCCTGGGATAAACCACACTCAATCATGATGAGTAATTATTTATATGTTGATTGATTTAGTTTGCCAAAATGTTTTGAAAATTTTTGCATCAATGTTGATGAGGCATACAGAGTGTCATTTTATTTTCTTGTGAATCATTGCTAATTTTATTAGATTAACACTTGTCTCATAAATAAGTTAGGAAATTGTCCCTTCTCTAATTCTAAAGAAGTTTGCATAGAATAGATACTATTACTCCTTTTATTTTGACAGAACTCACCAATGAAGGCATGTTGGCCTAGGCTTTTTAAAAAATGAATATTTATAATAAAGATTCAATAACTTTGCTTGACAGAAGTCTACTCAATTTTTCTATTTTTTAAAATTAATTTTCGTAACGTGTCTTTTCTAGGAATTTATCTATTTCACCTACATTATGTAATATGTTGGCATAAAGTGGTTTACAACATTCTCTTCAAATCTTTTAATTTTGATAGAGTTTATAGAGCTGTCCCCTCTTTCACTTCTGATGGTAATTTGTCATTCTCACTCTTTTTTTCCTTTGTCTAACTAGCTGAAGAATTATCAATTTAATTGATTTTTTATAGATATAACTTCTGTTTTCACTTAATTTTTAAAATCTTTTTGTTTTCTAATTCATTGATTTATGTCCTGATCTTTATTATTTCCTTTCCTCTCTTGAATTTGATTTGCATTTCTCTTTGTAGTGTCCTGAAGTGGAAACCTAGGTTAATAATTTTCTCTTCGTCGTTTAGTAGCATGGCTTTGATTTGTCTAAGTGTAGTTTCCTTCGTATTTCTCCCACAGAGATTCTTTCAGCACCTTGAATTGATAGGTTAATTTTTTAAATTCAATTTTGGAAGTTTCAGTCATTTTTTTCTTCAAAGAGTTTTCTAGCACCATTTAATTATTTTACTCATGCTGAAGTCCTTTTAATGTGTATTGGGATGCATATGACTCTATGACAGGTTTCTGAGATTCTATTCATTTTCTTTTAATTGTATTTCTGTATTTTCTGGACTGGAAACTTTCTAGTGTCCTATCTTCAAATTCATTGGTTATTTCTTATGATATCTAAAACTTTCTGTTGAGTACATTTACTACATTTTTCATTTTGTTGTTGTAGTTTTTAACTCTAGAATTTCCACATTATCTTCTTTTATAGTTTCTATTTTCCTGTTAAGACCTCCTATTCATTGAGTCATTTACACATATTTTCCTTTAATTAAGTCAGTGTCTATTAACTTATTTTTTTTTCCTGAGTATGGGTCACATTTTCTTATTTCTTTGCATGTCTAGTATTTTGTTTTTGTTGAAAACTAGACATTATACAGAATATTATATTATAGTCACACTGGATTGTGTTTTATTTTTCTGAAGATTGTTGGTTTTGTTTTAGCAATTGCCTACAATTAAACTGTAGACCCTATTTCCCCCTTGCTGTGCAACCACTGATGTCTCTGCCCAGTTGCTTTTAAAAATATTCTTATTTTTACCTTTTAATCAGGCTTCCTAGGAGTCAACCATCTGTCTGTATAGCTTAGTGATCAGGCAATGATTTTGGCAAAGATTGTACTCAACTATCTGTAACCTCATAAGGATTCCTTACTCTGCCAAGTCATCTGTGTGTGAGTTGGGGATTGCAGAGTTGCAGCCACTTATCATGTCTGTCTTGGCTTTCACTTTTCACTGCCATCACTTGGTTCTTTCTTGTGCATGCATAGTTTTCCAGTCAATCTGAGATGTGTAGAGAGCTTATATCAGGCTTCCTATGGCTCTTTCATTTCCACAATCTCTCTACTAAAAAAAAAAAAAATCTGTCTAATCTGCCGCTCTCCTCAACAGGGACTGCAGAATTAGTTAGGATAGCAAAGATATAGATTACTACTGTTTGTTTCCAATCTATTCTACCTGCCATGTGTTTTTGCCCTCTACTTCCAGATTTTAGCCCATTCCATTGGCAACAAAGTTTCTGGGTCTTATGGCAAACTACATGCTGGTAAAGTTGCCATTCTCACTAACCAAATTTGGGGGTGGGCAGACATTGGGTGGGATGAGGAGAGCTGGGGTCAGATGAGAGCAGCCTTAGTCAAAAGGCCACACACTCACAGTGTTCTGACTCAACGTTCCTGTGATTTTTCAAGAATAAACATGTTCCAATTTGTTGGTTACTTGTGCTCAATTTCCTGTGCCCTGAAATGATTGCTTTTTGAGTATTTTGGAAAATGTATTTATTTATTTTTGGCAGTATTACCAAACTTTTACTGCTATAACCAGAAACCCTTCTCTCCACCAAACACTTTTGACAGATATTGAACTGTATTTGTAAATTAATTTTGGAGGACTTCACCTGTTTATAATATTAATGTTTCATTCAAGAACATTTTTTCAAAATATCAGTGTTTATGTATGTTCTGCGTATTTCTAAACCTCTAATACATTCCTTTCTTCACCTGGAACGTGCTGGTATGAGATGAATTTGGAGCGTGCTTGGGGACGCCTTGTGAAATTCTGGCTTCTACTGCCCTGTATCAATGTCTCTCTGATCCATTCTTTCTGCTCTCTAAAAGTGTATCCCAAGTCCTCTGGAGGTATAGGTGAACAGCACAGAAATCTGCCTGGCCTCAGTTCTGCCCACACTGTTAGCAATCCTGATGTAAGTGTTGGAGAAAGAGTATGTCAAGAAGGAACAGTGAAAACCATACCTAGGAGAACACTGGGGAAAACTGTATAATAGAATGACATTTAAAATATTAACCAGTGTATATTCTCCTAATACATTTCTGTTCTTGTTTTTATATTTTCAATATGGTAGTCAGTAAGTAATTCCTTGCTTCAGAGATTTGGGTGTTTTATTGTTTGTTGATCTATTTTGTAAGGTAAAAAAGCAAAAGATGCTAAAAGTCAGAAGCAGTTTTGTTCTTTTGCTTTGTTTTGTAAAAGCCTAAACAAATTGAAGAGCTTATTGTAGGCATCCAACTAGCATAAAGAAGTGACAGGAATGCCATTAAGGGCAAAGAGAGAGAGAGAGAGGGAAAGAAGAGATTCTTGGAAGCTAATGCATGAGTCAGGTTACAAGTGTCTTTGTGATTGAAATAGAAAAAAACCTATTTGCCATAATAATAGCTGCATACAAGGAGCTGGGCATCTGCACCCATAATAGATGCTGTTCATACCTCCCATTATATCCCCTTTTACCCCTTTCAGTTTCCATAGCTGCAGTTTCTGTGCAGACTAATGGCTTCTGAGTCTAACACATGTATCTCTACAGACTGAGTTCTTTTCCTGGAAACATGATAGCTGGCTCAGCCTGAGCAAAGATCAGCCTCAAAAATCCAGAGACAGGTTACCAAAGGCAAATCTCAACCAATGAAGGGCAGGAATCAGTGATAAAAACACCAGTTTCCCAATCCCTTGGTGGACAATTCTAAGTCATATGGTCCCTCACAGGATATCCAGGAGAACTGAGCCCCAGTTGCGCACAGCAGTAACCCCACTCCATTAATACACATTAAAGTGATAAAGTTCCCTATTTCACTTTCCTCATTCCTGTACCTGTGCTTCCTGAGACCATCTCTCCTACACCTAAGTCCTTGTCTCAGGGTCAGCTTTGATGGCACCATCATCTGATTACACTTAAGATTATCTGCAGTCACTCCTCAAGATCTATAAGCTGCTTGCTGGGTCACACAGGCAATTAAATAAAGGTGTGACAGGAACAAGCTGTTCAGCAACTTTCAAGGCTTTGACAGTGGCACTAATTTTTACACTTCCTTCAGAAGTGATGTTGCATTACTGTTATGTTAGTATCATGGCAAAGAGTGAACACCAGGAATATGAATTTGGTCTTTCCTACATAATAGCCCTTATTTCATGGATCAGGGAACCGTTGTGGGGATTCTGCCAGTTACAAGGTAGATAGATAGAACGAGAGACAGAGAGATCAATTGATCTCTACTATATGTACCCAAACTGAGTAAATAAACACAGATGTTTCTGTGGTACCAATTGGACCTACACTGAGATGAATTCTGGCCAAGATACTTTCTATCATCTAATATCTATAAGCCACAGTGACCATGCTGGTAAAGTACGGTGGGTAAGAACTAGCTTTCATTTGAAGTCAGTACCTAATAACCTCCAGAAAACCTCAATTTTTTCCTTTTCCCAGTGCACACACCCTGGTAAATGACCATAGATCATGAAGGCTTGGAGAAAGAATATACCGTATACTTGTTGCCACATGGCAAATGGACCAGGTTCCTCCTTAATCAAGTAACTGTGGGTCTGCAAACTGAGTAAGGGGCTGTGAATCACCACTATGGTGACTTGAGTTAGGTTTCTTCCAATATCACCTAGAATTTATCTGTTTATATAAGTCAAGGCTGTCCCTCTATTTCATTCATAGGGTTTGTTCCCTTGATCAAATGATAACTCACTAATACTGTAGCCTGAGAGTCAAAACACTCCACATTCCACTCAGTTAATCAGTTGTGAAAACTGGGCACACCTGTGCTGAAGTGCTGCCACCTGTCCTCTATTACTCTGTTATCCAATTATTCCTACTATAATTGGGAAACCCAATTATATACTGGCATTGTCCATGATCATCTCTGGCCTTGAGAGGACAGGCCCCAAGAAACGTTTTACAGATGCTGATTTTTTGCTTTTTAATGCCCTCATGAAGGGAGTGTTCAGTAGGCTTTCCTAAGTGGAACTCCTAAGGAGTTCCACTCCAAGATTCCCATCTCCTTGAGTTTTCAGAAACTTTCCTCTAGATAGTGCTTGACTGTTCCCACCATCTCCCTTCCCTGTTGGTCACTTTTAAGGCCAAGCCCACAGTCAGATGCTTGAGATAACAGTATAAATCACAAATTCCAGATGAGTATACTCATACCGCTAAAATAGGCTTAAGTCAACTTTCCATTCTGTCATCTAGTACTAACACGCTTAGAAACCATACGCATGCATGCTCCCTCAGTTCTTACAGATTCAAATCAGCCAGATTCTGCACTATTTCAGTGTCCTCCTTGAATGAACCACATACCCCACTAGGGCTCTGCTGGAGCGTAAGTTTATGGTGAGTGTGGGTCCTGAAGACAATCTGAATCTCCTTATGAATTCTGATCCCCATTTAAAATTCTTGAAAAACTTCTCTTCAAGGGAAGTCTGGTTCTCTCACTGAGGTGGGAGAAGGACGGCTTTCACAGGTAAGGAAGATTTTGCAGTAATTTTTGGTTTAAAATTGTCAGCCACTTTGGGAAGCCAGATTTGTTGCCATCCCAAGTCTTGGGATCCCAGTATTTCCTGTTTATCTTGTTTTAGCATAAGAGACCTGGCAAGGTTGTGGTTTAAATGATTTTACAACACGATAACTTATATGATCAAGTTGTGGATCTGACCCCAAGCCACGTCTACATTGCAGCTACAAATGATAAGAGGGATTCCTTTAGAAACAACCTAGAGGCATTCTGATTCTCCACCTGTGACTTGACTTGGGTGTACAAGGCCTTAAGCTTAGTGTTTTCATTTTGTGAGCTCTCCATGGTAGCCACAGTTACCCAAACTGTTTTTATCATCATCATCGGCAGTAAACACCACATCCTCTGAACATAATGCCATGTCCTTTGATTGCCCCATGTCTTTCTATCCACTAGCACTTCAACCTCCACCAACACATATGACTATTTTACTAATTGTGATGCCACTCCATCCCCCAAAGTGCCTCTGTTCCCTATGTGCAGTGCCCTCAGGAAAGTGATACGACACCTAAGGAGGAGCTGCACCAAGTTTCCCACATCATCAAACATCCCTTCATTGTCCAATATGTGGCATTTGGAATCAAAGAGCTACCAGAACAAAAGGGTCTCTGGGAGCTCAGACAATTAGGATATCAGTAGCAATCAATATAAAGTAAAGAGTCAAACTCCTGTCCTTATTTTAGAAGTTTTACTCTCATTTTCCTCCTAAATATTGGTATAACTCTAGGAGGCAGTGGAATCCCAACACCAACTGCAAGATGGAGGTTGGGTGTCCAATTTTAATTTATGGGTGATACACAGATTTGTACACATTTTTTGTAGAGTCTATGGTTTTAAGTTAATATGTAGAACATATCTAAGTATTTTATATTTTACAGTAAAGAGATGTTAAATTCAGCTTTTTCTGATATTTAGGAGTTTCAGAAGCATCCCCAAAGTTTGAAAACACTAGAAAACAATGCAGGACTGGCTAAAAACTTGTGTTTGACTCATTTCCCATGCCACCTCTCAGCTATAAAATGGGACTGTTTAGAGAGGAAATGTGACTACAGCAGAGGGAGTCAGTGGGACCCTGTTGCAAAGAAGCCAGAAACTGATGGGAAGCTGACATGGCTTGACTGAGGCAACATCACTCGTTACTAAACATGCTCCTTGTAGTTCCCTGTGTTTTCCAGGTAAAAAAGCATCACCAGGGCTTCCCTGGTGGCACAGTGGTTGAGAGTCCGCCTGCCAATGCAGGGCACACGGGTTCGTGCCCCGGTCTGGAAAGGTCCCACATGCCGTGGAGCAGCTGGGCCCGTGAGCCATGGCCGCTGAGCCTGCGCGTCCGGAGCCTGTGCTCCGCAACGAGGGAGGCCACAACAGTGAGAGGCCCGCGTACCGCAAAAAAAAAAAAAGCATCAACATTTGACAGTCAGCATACAGAGGACCCCACTAACAATGCATTAGCACATAAGACTATGCCCATCCTTTCCTTACCAAGTCTGAAGTCGCAAAAAACAACAGGTAACAAGTAGAGTAAGTGTGTATCCAGAAGGAAAAAGGAAACCTAAGACACCCCTCTTCCTGATCACAAGCTTCCATACCAAGATTGCAGTTAAAACAGTTTTTCTTTGTTGGGAGGATGGGTGGGTGGCAGTGAAAGTGGGTAAGAAAGCTATGAATCAGATGACAAAATAAAGCTGTAATTATGTATCATTCTTCATTTTTTAATACCTCAAAAATATGACCAATTTACATGAGAGTAACCAGAAAACCTAATGCGATGGTTCTCAAAGAGTGGTCCCCCACCCTCTCCAGCAGCATCAGAATCATCTGGAAACTTCACAGAAATACAAATTCTTAGAACCACTCCAGACCTATTAAAGGAGACTCTGGGGTAAGGCCTAGAAATCTGGTTTTCACAAGCCCTCCAGGTGATTTTGATCAAGCTAGAGTCTGCGATCCACTGCCATAGTGGGATTTGCTTATGATTTCATCCAGGTGAGGGGAAGAAACGTTAGCAGGGCTTATTTAATAGACAGTGGTAGAAACAGTTCATTTTTTGCATGGCACCTTCAGGGTCCACCAGGCTCAGTAAACCAGTTACATATAGCTGCTTGCTGATATCTCTACATGGTGGACCTTCAGATTTTTAAAAAATTTTAAATCCTAGTTTTAATAGCCTTAAATGTTTTCTCTTGCTATTAGTCCTGTTTTGTTTGTTCTGTCTTTTCTTCAGTATCTTCCCTCTATTCTGATATTTTCTGTATCTTTTGAAATTTTTCTCATTCTGATCATTTCTTCCTTGTGTTTAATGTCTGCCTTCTATTTTTCTAATAACACTTCTCAGCAAAATTCAACTATTATTTCATGATTCCAATGATTTTGTGGCAATCAACTTCTTTATTTCTGAACATGGAATATTCTTTTGATTTCACAGTGGAAACTTGTTTGCCTGTGTTAATTTTAGTATTAAATCTTTGAGCTTTTCCGGGGTTATACTTAAGTCACAAATGAAGTTTTCATGCATAAATTTTTCTCCTCCTTATTCATACTGTACAAACATTCTAGTCAGACATTATTCCCTGTTTGCTCATATTTCCAAATGATTTTTGTAATCTTTAGAGGAAAAGTCTTTGGATGTGGCTTTGAAACCCTACTTCATAGCTCTACCAATGGCCAAGGGCAGGTTTGGAGTTTGATGTAACATTATAGCCTATCTGGTACTACTAAAAGTCAAAGAAGAACTGGGAAAGGCCTGAGAGAAATGTGGAAGACAGCATGTTTGAAGGAGGCTCACAGCGTGATGAAGCTGTGTGCTACAGCTGTGCTGATATCAGGTGGGCTAAATGGACTTGGCAGGGGGCTCCCAAGACACCTGCTACACCTTGTAAAAACTATCTCACACACAGCACCCTGAGAAAGAAAACAACGAACTTCCCTATAATCAAATGAGAGGAGCATTTTGGAGCAGAGCATGAGAAGAATCAGTGTCAGTACAGTTGGCTCACTAGTTCCCCAAGTCCAAGTTTAAGTTCAATCTGAAAGCCAGAGGCAGCAGCAACATTAGATTAAAAGCACCAGGTGCTGGTTTCAACAGTTTATTACATCATTCTAGAAGACAGACTGTGAGTTTCTGAAGTCAAGCAACTACTTTTAATTCATCTTTATCTACATTCCATCTACAACTAGACTTGGTAACTTTTTCAGCAGTGTTCAAAGAGCCACTGCTACACTTTTTACCCCATGGCAGTCATAGTAAAGCTACCCATAACTTGGAAAAATATTTTTCTCACCTGCGAAGTACTATACAAATATAAGAAATCTTCTTTCTTTGTATTCTAAATAGTATACATCAACTGTATAAACGTAAAGTGTTTCAGAGGAACAATCATGTTACTTGGTTATCTTTGCCAAAGGTTAAATTATGTAATTACATGTCTGTTGTTGAGCAACATCCCCTCAACACGTACACACAGCCATACCCATACCCACATACACCCTTTTTTGACTTTTTGGATGGCAGCAGATGTAGAATCTCTGAGCTTACATCCGTGAAAACACCTAGCATGGTGACTGGCATAAAAGTAGATACTTAGGAATTTCTCCACTGGAAGCATTAAGGTCATTCATTGTCATCACTTTCCACATCCAATCACTCACACTTTCCCTGCACTAGGAATCCCTGCTTATACTCATTTTTAATCTATGATGTAGACACAATATTTTCACCCAAGAATCACAGGTCATCAGTTCTTCATCTTTATTCTGTTACTGTTATTGTATGTCTCATTTTCTTCCTTACTGACTTTTCTCTATTTTCTTTCTGGCTTCTATTTTTGAGATAATGTCTTCTTGCTTGCCCTCTCTGCACTTTCACTCATCCTTATCATACTACAGTGGCCGTTCTCTGCTAAAGAAAACAAAAACAAAAAAAACTCACTATACCTTTTTTTTTTTTTTAACAATTTAATGCCTGGTTATCAGCACCTCACATATACCTGATTGAGGGAATATTCCTTTTCCTCCATGCAGCCTAGATAGCATCATAGCATCTCTGTCTCTGTCTCTGTCTCTGTCTCTCTCTCTCGCTCGCTCCTTTTCCCAGTGTTTCATGATGTCTAGCAACATTTTAACAGTAACTCCATGGATTTCCATTGCAATGTTTGAAATACGTAAAATACTACAATTTACACTTTAACACAGATGGTGTAAGCTCTCTGCCTAAAATACTTCCCTGAAATTTTTCCGTAATGTATAGATCCCTCCACCCCTACCAAGCATGCACTTACACAGCTTTCTTTACTGTCCTAGTATCTTCCTTTTGTTGCAAATACTTAAGCAGATTTATTTTCAGGTGAAAGTGAACTAAATTTGAAGTGAAGGGGAGACTTTCTTCTCTAATTAAAAATGTTATATAGAAGTTCAGACATGCTACATCAAGGTCAGAAATTTTCACTGCATTTTTCTTTTTTCTGCACTGGGTTTTAGTTGCGGCACACGGGATTTTCGTTGAGGCATGCGGGATCTTTTGTTGTAGCATGGGGTCTCTTTGTTGCGGCCCACGAGGGTTTCTCTCTAGTTGTGGTGCGTGGACTCCAGAGTGCGTGGGCTCTGTAGTTTGTGGCATGCAGGCTGTCTAATTGAGGTACACACGAGCTCAGTAGTTGTGGCACAAGGACTTAGTTGCCTCACGACATTTGGAATCTTAGTTCCCTGACCGGGGATCGAACCCTCGTGCCCTGCGTGGGAAGGTGGATTCTTTCCCACTGTACCACCAGGAAGTCCCCTTCCACTGCATTTTAAATAAGGATTGATCTTTCAATGCTGATTACAAAAATAGGATTATAAAATAAAAATGGAAATAAAGAAGTATACCATCTATCAAATAGGGCATCAACTTTTATTTTATATATTATTATTATATTTTTATATTATTATTTTATAATAATATTATTACATATTATTTATAATAATAATATATATTATAATATTATTATAATATATAATATTATATTATATATAATTATTATATAATAATAATTATTATTAATACATATTATTATATATTATTTTATATATTATTATTTTTCTGTATGCATTCATCCTGGTAATCTCAATACAAAGTATCAATTTCTATTTTGTTTTCATTTCACATATTGTCAAGAACATTTATCTATGTTGCTACATTGCCTTTACAATTGTCATTAAATGATGGTATGCAGTTTAAGCAAGTACGTTTATCATTATTTATTAGTGATTTAATCATTCCATTAACTCGTATATTTTCTATTATTTATTAATGTAAATATGAAATAATGATGCACTGAGAAAAAAATGAAAAGATAAGCATCTATACAGAAAGTTTTTTAAAACTTTTAAAATAAGGCATAAATAAATATATGTTCCTCACCTGTGTGTTCTACATATTTTCCAAAACGTGCACCAATACTTATATAAAAGCTATAAGATGTGCCTTTAAGTAAGTGATGAATGTCACCAAAGGGTGGCCTCCTTTTTACTGTGTATATTTAATCTGTATTATAATCTCTATTGAGTTCACATTTTCAGATTCTGGGGCCCTAACCCAAAGCTGTCCTTACATTTTTACTTCTGTATACCTCAATTTGGCAGTTCACTGTTCATTATTCAATTCTCTGCAAAGAAAAAAAAAAAAATGGCAGGGACCAATTCTGATCCAGACTAGGACTCTGACTTTATTTTGAGCTATCCTTTCCACACTTGCCTGTACATTATACTGCCAAAAGCCATTGCCCTCATCTCTGGAGTGTTAGATCTGCTTGAGATGTGACTGATGTTTCCATGCCTTCCAAACCCACTGAAGACTTTGTATCTATTCAGGGTATCTTATAGCTGCACTGTGGGTGAAGCTATAATGAAGTGGGAAAAAAGTGGCTGACCTGGGTCCTAAATGTTTCTAAGTCTCATTTTATTTATCTGCAAAATGGGGGAATTCATGACTAGTTTACACAGAGAATTTACACTGACCATGCAGTGCAATCATGGAACATCCTAAAAATAAAAGCTGATCCAGAAGTGCCTTGAGGAGATGCCACGCTTTCATAATAGCCAAGTCCAAGGCACACTGGCAAATTCTAGGCCAGTGATGAACTGGCCTCCTCATTGACAGCCATACCTCTCATAGACAGCACTCTTTAACTCCATTAGACCACTGGCGAACACACTGCCTGCATGCAAACCTCTGGACCATTGCTTAGGCTGAGCATACAGCCTGTGATGTCTCCAGCCTTGTCCATGCAGGATAACGTGTTATTTTTATTTCAAGACTTGGCTCAAATTCAGCAGTTTCCCTGAAGCCTTTCCTATTGCCTGAATCAAATGTATTATATTTCCCTTTATGGTCCTCCATCATGTTCTTTCTATTCCTGTTAGCACTTATATTTTATCCTGCTTTTAGAACAGTTTTCTGCTTCCATACAGGTTTCCTCAGGCAAATAGTGTCTCCTAAGTGTGTCTTTATTCTCTAACTCTTTACTACAGATTTAGTTACATGGAATTTTCTTAAAATTTTTTGACAAAAGTTGATGGATAGAATGACAATAAACTATTATTTTGGTATGTACAAGGATGTCTTGGATTATCATAAAGTTCTTGGAAAACGCTAAAATGGTTAGCTTTTTCTGGAAAATTGAATTTGTATGAAGATAATTGTTAAGAACGTTAATGTTACCCTCTTAATTTAATCCTTATTGAAACACTGATAGATCTGTATAGTGCTTCAGTGTTTTCAAAACATTTTCACTTGCTTTATATCACATGATCCTCACAGCAACTCTGTAAGTTATGAAGTTGAGTGTCTTATATGAGCCAAACCCACTGGTAAGCCATTAGGGTCCATTTATGATAACCCCTCTGATAACCCTGTAAGGAAAGTATTATCATGTTCATTTAAGAGATGGAAATGTTGGTTTATGGATGATAACATGTCCAATTCATATAGCTATATAAGCTGAAGAGACTGAAAACTTAGCCCAAATTTGTGTCTTATCAAAGGCTCTACCCCTAACCTTAGGTGTAAATAACTTGTCTAAAAACCCACAACCCTAACAATTTAGTGTGCCCTAATGTATACTTTGCATTATTTAGAAAAACAAGAACCTTTAAAAATTACTATTGGTGTAAAATTAGAGAAAGCATTTCTTCCATTCCTAGAAATCATTCTCTCTCACAAATGGTGCTTTATACCTTGAATTATGCTTGCACTAATGCCAATTTACATGTGTCAACAGAACGACATATCTGATGTACTTCCAGCTCTCTCAGACATTCCCAAGATAGGGTGTGGAGTATGATTATATAACCCTGAATTTTAATAAAACTTACATTTATATGTAGAGCCTGCTGTTGTCCATGAATAGTTACCTGACCAGGCTTAACCAGACTTTTAATTTTAGGGGTTTTTAAGCTCTATATATTATAGAAAATTGCGAGGTTGTAGGCACAGCTAAAATAAGGAAAAAACAATGGTTACATTATAATAAACTTTTAGAAATAAAGTACTACTTCTATTTCTAGCAATAAACTAACAAATTAAATTGTTGGAAAGGTTTTTCAGTCAGAAATATTATTTATTTATTTATTTAATTTAGTTTTGGCTACGTTGGGCCTTACTTGAGGCACGCGGGATCTTCGTTGAGGCATGCAGGATCTTTCATTGCAGTGTGCAGGATTCTCTCTAGTTGTGGTGTGCGGGTTTTTCTCTTCTCTAGTTGTGGTGCACAGGCTCCAGAACATGTGGGCTCTGTAGTTTGTGGCACACGGGCTTAGTTGCCCCGAGGCATGTGGGATCTCAGTTCCCTGACCAGGGATCGAACCCGCATCCCCTGCAATGGAAGGTGGATTCTTTACCACTGGACCACCAGGGAAGTCCCAGTCAGAAATATTTAATGGCAAGAAGATAGTATACTCACATTGTATTGGAAAGCCAATAAATACTCAGCAGTTTATGTGATATCAAATTTTGAAATTAATTGATTTGCTATTAATGTGGCTACTGTTCAATACTCTACACAAAATATGAAATTTAACATGTCACTAATCATGACTAAATTGTGAGTTCCTTTGTCTCTTTCCATAGATAAAACACTAAAAGTAGTTTTTTCTGCTAGAAATGGTAGAGTTGAGTAGTCATAGTTCCCTATTCCCAAAAACTTCAGCAAAGCAAACATGTGAGTATGAAGAACATATAGTCAACTTCATCATCAAAGCAAATACAAAGTATACTATGAGCCTCAAGACTGTTTATAAATATTTTCTCAGGTGTCTTACATCAAAAATTATATAGACCCCACAGTACAATGTTTTTCTTTTATTTATTCATCTATTCATTCATCAATGCACTCATCAAACCATCAATCATTTGATGACTATTACTGCTTAGGTCATTTTAGAATCTATGTAACCTTAATTCCACAACAATACTATATTAGAACTGTATGAGAATAGTTATTGGACAATTTTATTTATGAACATACATGAACAAATTCTCAAAAATATTAACTTAAACACAATAGATTTTAATAGTGGGGTTTGTTTTAGGAATTCAAAGATGGTTCTATATAAGGAAAAATCTATTATAGTTCACCATTTGAATAAACTGACAAAGAAAATTTAAATGATTATCTCAACTGTTGAAAATTACTTGATGAAGTTTAACACATACTGATTATAAAAACTCAACAATATGAATACAAGTGTATTCCCTTAACTATGTAAAGTTTATATATCAAATACCTGAAACAAATACCTGAAATAACTTTTGACAGATTCCTTTTAAAATCAGGAACAATATAAAGATGTGAACTTCTGCAACCACTTTTTAACAAAGTACCAGTGATGCTGACCAATGTTATAACGCAAGAAAAATTAAAAAAAATAAGAGACAGACAGACAAAACTGTCACTATTATTAGGAGATATGATCAACTAAAAAATAGATCAACAAGAAAACTATTAGAAAATTCTGATGAGTTTAATAATCTGTTGGATACAAAGTGAGCAAGAAATAACAATAGCATTTTTTCTCACACCAACATACACTGACTGGAACTTATAATAAAAGTACATTTCAGGGTTTCCCTGGTGGCACAGTGGTTGAGAGTCCACCTGCCGATGCAGAGGACGTGGGTTCATGCCCCGGTCCGGGAAGATCCCACATGCTGCGGAGCGGCTGGGCCCGTGAGCCATGGCTGCTGAGCCTGCACGTCCGGAGCCTGTGCTCCACAATGGGAGAGGCCACAACAGTGAGAGGCCCACGTACCGCAAAAAAAAAAAAAAGATCCAGTTAAGAAGTGAAGTATCACCCTGCTCTACAGGCTTCTCAAATACAAAGACTGCTTGTTTATTTTTGGACCTCCCATATTCCAGAATCGTTCCAGGTATAGAATAGATAGAGG
Source organism: Delphinus delphis (assembly GCF_949987515.2). Taxonomy (NCBI): domain Eukaryota; kingdom Metazoa; phylum Chordata; class Mammalia; order Artiodactyla; family Delphinidae; genus Delphinus; species Delphinus delphis. Next base: position 90,015,505 of record NC_082684.1, read on the forward strand.
TATGTATGTCCTTAAAATTTAATTACTATAGGAGCCATATACCAATCAATATCCTAAAAAATATTTTTTACTGTTTAGATTTCTTGTTCCTGTTAAATCAAACTTCTTGGACAAATTGATTATGAGCACATGTCAAAGTGTTTGTGCAAACTTTTCATGAGAGAAGAGGCCCCTTAAAAATGACTATTCAAAATTTTCTGTTTTACAGGAGACATTTTATAGGAAAGAAAAATTGTTAAATAATTGTTAAGATGGAATAAAAAATATGTATCTCTGATAAAATATTTTTATGACTTTTACTCAGTTATATGGGCAACCTTAGCTTCCCAGAATTTCTTAATCTCATTTAGGTATATCAAAAAATTACTCAAGTCTTTATCATAAATCATAATTACTTCCTAGATGGAGGTCATGAATTATGTCAAGCAAAAATGATCTGTCTCAGCCCAGGTTTGGGAAACACTCTTTTCTCATTAATTTTATTATAAAGTGTACCAAGACAAAGTAGGTTAAAACTATATAGCATTCCCTAATTAAAATTAATTTGGATATTACTTGATTGGTGGTTGGCTCCTCTGGCCAGCCTGTTTTTCCTTTTTGGTGGAGAAGAGAGGATATGCAGTGGAAAGGTCATGGACATGCAGAAATTGGTAGGCAACTTCTTCTAGGGAAGCAAGGAGACAGAGCAGGGGTCTCCAGATCACTAATATTTACTTACTTTCTCTGTTGCTATTTCCAGCCACCCAGGAAAAGCTATAAAATTTATATATGATCCCAACAGAAAAGTGAATTTAATTACTTGATGTGTTATTCTCAATAGATTCATCAAAATACCTTGTAGCCTCTTAATTGTTATTTCCTTTTTTGTCCACTCCAGAACCAAAGTACTAAATGCTGGTTAATTACTTTGCAGACTCAGGACCTAGGGTATTTTGGGTGTGAATTTTTTAGCTGCATCCCAAAGTGAAAAGGAAAGAGAGAGAGACTGATTCAACTCAGGCTGAGAAGGGTCCCAATATGAAGCCAGCTAAGATATGGTCTATCCATCCTGACTTCTCCCAAACAGAGAAGAGTTTTTATTACGTTTATCTGCCATGCTACAATAGGTTAAGTATCACCATGTTCACTATTTGCATAAAAAAAAAAAAAGAAAGAAAAGGAGAGCTCTTTATTTAGAAGGCCTAGATTCAACTCTTAGCTCTTCACAATTTTTCACAGCCTCCCAAAGAGGCAGTATTTTTCCACTGCTGGTGGAACTCATAACTTAAGCTGGCTGGTCCTGTCAAATTCAATTTGACAGCGTCACTTTGAAAATAAAGTCTATATTTCATATAATATTTATAATACACATACTTCAGGAATTATAATTATAAAATCTAAACTATTTTACTTAAAAAACCAATTCAGAGCACACAGACCTAACCAATATCTCACGTCATCAAACATAGGCAATTCCATAAAATCCACTTGAGTTCTTCAAGGCTTTATAGGAATGAAAGAAAAGGAGGGTCTTAAGCTAAAGTAAATATGAGCTGTAAGGTAAATAGGTGATATAATATACTTTAAAGGTCATTTAAATTTTTTGAACTATTACTCCAAAAGGCTTCACTTTGTGCCTTATAAGAGAAATCCTTCTGCAACATATACATATACAGTAAGAATTTGTCATTTTATTACTGTAATATTTAAAATATTTTATCCTGAGTATTTTTATCGGCTGTCAAACTTGCTATCATTGTACTTAAAATTAATATAACAATTCAAAATGTTCCATGGGACAAATGAAGTATGCTGTTATTAAAATAATTAGACTGAACTCTATTTTATCATTTCTCTTACTGCATGATTATGCAGTATTTCTTGAGTACCCAGAGTAACATACCAAAATAAAGTGTAGAGTGTTTAGTTCTCTTTAACTGAGGATTAACTAAATAATTTATATCCACCAAATTTTTATTAAACATTAACAAAGAACTCAAAACAAAACTAGGTCACAAATAAAATCTCAGTTATTACCACAGAATTTCAATCATGCAGACTGTGTTCTCTGTTAAAAATGTATCAAAATTAGAAATCAGTAACAAAACTGTAATTAACTCACATATATTTGAAAATTTTAAAAATAATAATGTTCAAATAACTGTCTGGTGAAAGAAGTAAGCATAATAGAAATTAGAAAATATCTGGAATTGAACAATATTTAAAACATGATGTATCAGACAAATGAAAAAGTGATTGAGTACTCACATTAGAAAACAGGAGCTAAAAATTAACTAACCAAGTGTCCATCTCAAGATGTTAATAAAATAAAAACAGAATAAACCGACCAAAAGCAATAACAAAGAAAGAAGCAGAAAATAATGCCATTAAAAACAATGCAACAATAGAGATGATCAATAAACAAACAAAGAAGTGGTGCATTATGATGAGAGCACCTGATATCTACTTCCTTAGCAAATTTCTAGTACTCAATATGGTATTATTAACTATAGTCATCACACTGTATATTAGATGTCTGGATTTATTCATCCGACATAACCTTAACCTTGTACCTTTGACCAACATCTCCTATTCCCCCCACCTCCCTGGCCCAGATAACCCTAGTTCTACTCTCTGCTTCTATATACTTGACTTTTTTAGGTTTCACATATAAATGACACCATGCATTGTTTTTCTGTCTGTGTCTGAATGATCTTCTGACTATAATAATGATTTCACTATGTACATGTATATCAAATTATTATGCTGTGCACCTTAAATATACACGATTTTTGTCATAAAATAAATAAAAAGTTGTTCTCTGGAAGTTTGCTTCTGACCAATATAGAGAATTCTCCCATAAAACTCTAAAAAGAAAGAGAGAGAAGAGAAGAGGAGAGGAGAGGGGAGAACACGAGAGGAGAGGAGAGGAGAGAAGAAATGAGGTGAGCCTGACTGTAATGGTTGCCACAGCTTACTGCCTTGAGAGAGTTTCCATGACATAGCACAGAAAGGAGGAACCCAGATAGAGCCAGGCATTGCCTGATTTAAGGAGATCGAGCTGAGATTTCGGGGAGAAGAGGAAGCCATAGTTCAAAGGATTCAGTGCCAGAGAGGAAAGAGCTACACAGAGAGAAAACTCTGGAAATCTGAATAGCAGCCCCCTGAAGTAACCAGCAGAGTACTCAACAGACCCTGTGTGTAGGGAAACAACCCAAGGCCAGAGAAAACCTTGCAATTAACATAAAAGGTAACAGTGCCTGGTGCTCACACAGGGTCAAGAACAGCACCTGTTCCTACCAGTCTGACTGGACAAACTCAACTTCATGGGGCAGAGAGTAGTGCAAACAGAAGAAACTTGCCTCAGTTTTGGGAAACAATTATCTGTAGAATAAGCAATGCTCCAGTCCCTCCTAAAAAACACACACAGCTCAAAAGAGTAAAACTTTTTTTCTAAAATACTTAGCTATATCCCAAAACAAAGCTCAAGAATATTTATAGGAATACAGATATACTCAGAACCAAGCAAGGTAAAATTCACTATATCTGGCATCCAGTCAAAGGTTATCAAGCATGTCAGAGATGGAGAAGAAATATAGCCCACAATGAGGAGAATAATCAACAAATCAAAACCAACCCAGAACTGATGCAGATATTAGAATTAATAGAGAAGAACATTTAAAAAGTTACTATAATGGCAATACACATATTCAGAAATTTAAATAGACATCATATAAATATATGGAAAAGATATAAAAAAAGATCCAAATCAAACTTTGAGAGGTGAAAACTACAATGTCTAAGATGAAAAATCCACTGGATGGAATAAATGGCAGATTAGACATCACAGAAGTAAAGCCTAAGAAACTTTGAGGCATATGATAGGAATCATCCAACATGAAACACAGAGAGAAAAACCAACTATTACAATGAAAATAGTGTCATTGAGTTAAGATACAATTTCAAATAACTTAACATAGATATAAGTGGAATCCCCAAAGTAGTGGAGAGAAAAAAAATTTTCAAGAAATACGGGCCAACAGGGAGCCTGCTGAGATCCCAGGCCAATCCCCTGCCCTCCAAGCCCCCTCCAGACTGCGTGGGTCCTTGGGGACATAGGAGGGAGGCCAGGGAGATCAGAAGGGGCAGGTGGGAGGAGCCCTGTGAGAGGAGCGGGAGAGGAGTGGAGGGCAATTGCTCCACCCACTTGGGCCCAGGAAGCCTGCTGAGCTCCCAGGCTAATCCCCAGCCCTCCAAAGTCCCCTCCACGTCATGTGGGTTCTTGGGGGAATAGGAGGGAGGCCAAGGAGAGAACAGGAGAGGGAGGTGGGAGGGGCTCTCCCGGAGGAGTGGAGGGCGATTGCCCTGCCCACTCGGGCCCAGGGAGCTTGCTAAGCTCCCAGGTGAGGTCCCCTGCCCTCTGAGACCAGGGGTGGGGGACACGCCTGGGCACCTTCTGTTCCTTGAACCTAAGCCCCACCCCCACAGTACCCAGGACCTTTTCCAGCCCTGTGGGACCTGAGCATTGGCCCCACCCACCAGCCAAACCTCACCCTTGCTTAGGCCCTGCTCTCCACAGCCAAGGCCTTTCCCCCCACCCCCTTTTATATTTTTTTTCTTTTCTTTTCCCTCCCCCTCTTTTTTACCATTGTGGTACTGATGTACCTTCTGGTTGCTGATTCATCTATATTTTTATTTTTACATTCTTTCTAACATATTTGTTAGTTTCCTAGTATAATTTTATTTTTTACTTTCTTATTGTTCTCTTTTTTTTTGGCCACCCTACACGGCTTGTGGGATCTTGATTCATGAGCCCAGGGTCGGGCAGAAGCTCCTGCGGTGGGAGCTCTGAGTCTGAACCACTGGACTAACAGAGAACCTCAGACCCCAGGGAATATTCATCAGAGAGAGGTCTCATGGAGCTCCCCATCCCTGCACCAAGACCCAGCTACCCAATAGCCTACAAACTCCAGTGTTGGAAGCCTCAGGCCAAACAACCAGTAAAACAGGAACACAACCCCATTCATTTAAAAAAAAAAAGAGACAGCAAAAAAAATAGGTCACAGATGAAGGAGCAAGGTAAAAACCTACAAGACCAAATAAATGAAGAGGAAATAGGCAGTCTACCTGAAAAAGAATTCAGAGTAATGATAGTAAAGATGATCCAGAATCTCGGACATTGAATGGAAGCACGGATTGAGGAAATACAAGAAATGTTTAACAAAGATATAGAAGAACCAAAGAACAAACAGAGATTAACAGCACAATAACTGAAATGAAAAATAACTGGAAGGAATCAATAACAGAATAACAGAGGAAAAAGAATGAATAAGTGAGCTGGAAGACAAAATGGTGGAAATAACTGCCAAGGAGCAGAATAAAGAAAAAGAATGAAAAGAATTGAAGAGAGTCGCAGAGACCTCTGGGACAACAGTAAACACACCAACATTCGAATTATAGGGGTCCCAGAAGAAGAAGAGAAAAAGAAAGGGTCTGAGAAAATATTTGAAGAGATTTTAGTGGAAAACTTCCCTAACATGGGAAAGGAAATAGTAACCCAAGTCCAAGAAGCACAGAGAGTGCCGTACAAGATAAACCCTAGGAAAAACACACCAAGACACATATTAATCAAATTTACAAAAATTAAATTCAAAGAAAAAATATTAAAAGCAGCAACAGAAAAACAAAAAATAACATACAAAGGAATCCCCATAAGGTTATCAGCTGATTGTGCAGTGGAAACTCTGCAGGCCAGAAGGGAGTGGCATGATAAAGTGATAAAAGAGAAAAATCTACAACCAAGATTACTCTACCCAGCAAGGATCTCATTCAGATACAATGGAGAAGTCAAAATCTTTTCAGATAAACAAAAGCTAAGAGAATTCAGCAACACCAAACCAACTTAACAACAAATGCTAAAGAAACTTCTCTAAGTGGGAAACACTAGAGAAGAAAAAGACCCATAAAAACAAACCCAAAACAATTAAGAAAATGGTAATAGGAACATACATAACAGTAATAACTTTGAATGTAAATGGATTAAATGCCCCAACCAAAAGACACAGACTGGCTGAATGGATACAGAAACAAGACCCATATATATGCTGTCTACAAGAGACCCACTTCAGACCTAGGGACACATACAGACTGAAAGTGAGGGGATGGAAAAAGATATTCCATGCAAATGGAAATCAAAAGAAAGCTGGAGTAGCAATACTCATATCAAATAAAATAGACTTTAAAATAAATACTGTTACAAGAGATAAGGAGGGACACTACATAATGATCAAAGGATCAATCCAAGAAGAAGATATAGCAATTATAAATGTTTATGCACCCAACATAGAAGCCCCTCAATACATAAGGCAAATGCTAACAACCATGAAAGGAGAAATCGACAGTAACACAATAATTATAGGGGACTTTAACCCCCCACTTACACCAATGGACAGATCATCCAAACAGAAAATAAATAATGAAACACAAGCTTTAAATGATACAATAGACCAGATACATCTAATTGGTATTTGTAGAACATTTCACCCAAAAGTGGCAGAATACACCTTCTTCTCAAGTGCACATGTACCATTCTCCAGGATAGATCACATCTTGGGTCACAAATCAAGCCTTGGTAAATTTAAGAAAATTGAAATCGTATCAAGCATCTTTTCTGACCACAATGCTATGAAATTGAAAATCAACTACTGGAAAAAACTGTAAAAAACACAAATACATGGAGACTAAATAGTGTGCTACTAAATAACGAAGAGATCACTGAAGAATTCAAAGAAGAACTAAAAAATAGAAACAAATGACGATGAAGACACGATGACCCAAAACCTATGGGATGCAGCAAAAGCAGTTCTAAGAAGGAAGTTTATAGCAATTCAATCTCACCTCAAGAAACAAGAAAAATCTCAAATAAACAATCTAATCCTACATTTAAACCAACTAGAGAACAAAGAAAACTCAAAGTCAGTAGAAGGAAAGAAATCATAAAGATCAGAGCAGAAATAAATGAAATAGAAACAAAGAAAACAATAGCAAAGATCAGTAAAAAGAAAAGCTGGTTCATTGAGAAGATAAACAAAATTGATAAACCATTAGCCAGGCTCACGAAGAAAAAAAGGGAGAGGATGCAAAGCAATAAAATTAGTAATGAAAAAGAAGAAACCACAACTGACACAGCAGAAATACAAAGGATTACAGGAGACTACTACAAACAACTGTATGCCAATAAAATAGACAACCACAAGAATGGACAAATTCTTGGAAAGGTACAATTTTCCATGACTGAACCAGGAAGAATTAAAAAATATAAACAGACCTATCACAAGTAATGAAATTGAAACCATAATTAAAACTCTTCCAACCAACAAAAGTCCAGGACCAGATGGCTTCACAGGTGAATTCTATCAAACATTTAGAGAAGAGATAATGATAACACCTATCCTTCTCAAACTCTTCCAAAAAATTGCAGCAGGAGAAACACTCCCAAGTTCATTCTACGAAGCCAGCATCACCCTGATACCAAAACCTGAAAAACATGTCACAAAAAAAAGAAAATTATAGACCAATATCACTGATGAACATAGATGCAAAAATCCTGAACAAAATAATAGCAAACAGAATCCAACAGCACATTGAAAGGATATACACCATGGATTTACCCCAGGGATGCAAGGATTCTTCAATATACATAAATCAATCAATGTGATAAACCACATTAAGAAATTAAGGAATAAAAACAGTATGATCATCTCAATAGATTCAGAAAAAGCTTTTGAGAAAATTCAACACCGATTTATGATAAACACTCACCAGAAAATGGGCATATACAGGACCTACCTCAACATAATAAAGGCCATATATGACAAACCCATAGCAAGCATCATTCTCAATGTTGAAAAACTGAAAGCATTTTCATTAGGATCAGGAACAAGACAAGGATGTCCACTCTTACCACTATTATTCAACATAGTTTTGGAAGTCCTAGCCACAGTGATCAGAGAAGAAAAAGAAATAAAAGGAATACAAATTGGAAAAGAAGAAGTAAAACTGTCACTATTTGCCAATGACATGACACTTTACATAGAAAATCCTAAGGATGCCACCAGAAAACTACTAGAACTAATCAATGAATTTGGTAAGGTTGCAGGATACAAAATTAATGCACAGAAATTTCTGGCATTCCTATACACCAACAATGAAAAATCAGAAAGAGAAATTAAGGAAACACTCCCATTTACCACTGCAACAAAAATAATAAAATAGCTAGGAATAAACCTGCCTAAGGAGGTGAAAGACTTGTACTCAGAAAACTATAAAACACTGAAGAAAGAGATCAAAGATGACATAAACAGATGGAGAAATATACCATGTTCTAGGATTGGAAGAATCAATATTGTGAAAATGACTATACTACTGAAACTAATCAGATTCAATGCAATCCCTAACAAGCTACCAATAGCATTCTTCACAGAATTAGAACAAAAAGTCTTATAATTCATATAGAAAGACAAAAGACCCCAAATAGCCAAAGCAATCCTGAGAAAGAAAAATGGAGTTGGAGGAATCAGGCTCCCTGACTTCAAACTATACCGCAAAGCTACAGTAATCAAGACAGTATGGTACTGGCACAAAAACAGAAATATAGATCAGGGGTACAGGATAGAATGCCCAGAGATAAACCCACGAACATATGGTCACCTTATCTTTGATAAAGGAGGCAAGAACATACAATGGAGTAAAGACATCCACCTCAGTAAGTGATGCTAGGAAAACTGGACAGCTACATGTAAAAGGATGAAATTAGAACACTACCTAATAGCATACACAAACATAAGCTCAAAATGGATTACAGACCTAAATGTAAGACCAGACACTATAAAACTTTTAGAGGAAAACATAGGAAAAACACTCTTTGACATAAACCACAGCAAGATCTTTTTTGACCTACCTCCTAGAGTAACAGAAATAAAAACAAAAATAAACAAATGGGACTTAATTAAACTTAAAAGCTTTTGCACAGCAAAGGAAACCATAAACAAGGCAAAAAGACAACCCTCAGAATGGGAGAAAATATTTGCAAATGAAACAACAAAGGATTAATCTCCAAAATATACAAATAGCTTATGCAGCTCAATATCAAAAAAATAAACAATCCAGTTAAAAACTGGGAAGAAGACCTAAATAGACGTTTCACCAAGGAAGACATACAGATGGCCAAGAGGCGTATGAAAAGATGCGCAATATCACAAATTATTAGAGAAATGAAAATCAAAACTACAATGAGGTATCACTTCACTCCAGTCAGAATGGCCATCATCAAAAAAAGCTAGAAACAATAAATGCTGGAAAGAGCGTGGTGAAAAGGGAACCTTCCTACACTGTTGGTGGGAATGTAAATTGATACAGCCACTATGGAGAACAGTATGGAGGTTCCTTAAAAAACTAAAAATAAAACTACCATATGCCCCAGCAATCCCCCTAGTGGGCTTATACCCTGAGAAAACCATAATTCAAAAAGAGACATGCACCACAATGTTCACTGTAACACTATTTACAATAGCCAGGAAATGGAGCCAACCTAAATGTCAATTGACAGATGAATGAATAAAGAAGATGTGGCACATTTATACAATGGAATATTATTCAGCCATAAAAAGAAACAAAATTGAGTTATTTGCAATGAGGTGGATGGACCTAGAGTCTGTCATACAGAGCGAAGTAAGTCAGAAAGAGAAAAACAAATATCGTATTCTAACGCATATATATGGAGTCTAAAATTAAAAAAAAAGGTACTGATGAACCTAGTGGCAGCACAGGAATAAAGACATAGACATAGAGAATGGACTTGAGGACATAGGGAGGGAGGGGGAAGCTGGGGCAAAGTGAGATTAGCAGCAACATACATACACTACTGAATGTAAAATAATTGACTGGTGCGGAGCAGCAACATAGCTCAGGGAGATTGGCTCGGTGCTTTGCAATGACCTAGAGGGGTCAGATAGGGTGGATAGGATGGAGGCTCAAGAGGGAGGAGATATGTGGACATGTGTATGCATATGGCTGACTCACTTTGTTGTGCAACAGAAACTAACATGGTATTGTGAAGCAACTATACGCCAATAAAGATCTATTAAATAAATAAATAAATAGAGGACAAAATTTTCCCAAATTTGATGAAAAGTACATATCCACAGAACTCACAAACTCCAAGCACAATACCATAAATAAGACTACAAAAACACCTAACAATTAAATTTCTCAACAAACTCAACAAACTCAACAAACTCCAAGCACAATACCATAAATAAGACTACAAAAATACCTAACAATTAAATTTCTCAGCACCAATGGGAAAGGGAAATTCTTAAAATCTGTTTCAGGAAAAACGACACATTACACAGGAACAGAGATAAAGATGACATCAAAATTCTCATCACAAATAATCAAAATGAGAAGACAGTGGAATACTATTTTAAAGTTCTAAAAGAAAAGAAAAACACTCATCCTAAAATTCTATATGCAGCAAACACATCTTTCAAAAATGAAGGCCAAATAAAGACATTTCAGACACACACGAAAAAGCAGGAAGATTTCATAAATAGCAAAACTACACTATAAAAAATGTTAAAGGGCAGAAGGAAAATGTAAATATAGATCTACACAAATAAATGAGAAGCAATGAGCGGGAATAATTACAAGGATAAATACATAGGATTTTTCTCATTATTTTAACCTCTTTAAAAGATAATTAACTGTTTAGACAAAGATGATAATACTATAATGTGAGGTTTATACACTATGTAAGAGTAAAACACATGCTAATAATACCAAGTCATAAGGGAGAATTTAAAGTATACTATTAAACTTTCTTATACTATATGTGAAGTTGTCTAGTATTCCTTGAAAGTAGAGTATACTAAGTTAAATAGGCATACTATAAACTCCAAATCAACTGTTAAAATAACAAATGGAAGAGTTAGAATTAATACTCCAACAAAAGAAATATAATTGTAAAATATGTTCAACTAATTGAACAGAATGCAGAAAAATAGGAGGAGGGAAGCAAAGAAGATATGGGACAAATAGAAATAAAATAGGAAGATTATAGATTTAAAAGTAACCACATAATAATCACTAATCCAATAAAAATAAAAGATTCTTAGATTAAATATATAGTAAGACTTCATTTTATGCTGACTTCACAAAATACACTTCTACTATAAATACACTAATAGGCTTAAAATAAAAGAAGAGAAAAAAATACACCATGGTTAACATAACCAAGTAAAGTTGAGATGCCTATATTAATATTAAAGTAGGTTTCAAATCAACAAATATTACCAGTGTTAAAGAGGGTCATTTGGGCCAATTCATCAAGAAGAACATAACAGCCCTAAATCTTTATACAACTAATTCAACCCAATAAGACTTTGCTGAGACATATTATAATCTAATTCTCAAAACCAAAAGGCAAAGAGAATTTTGAATGTGGCCAAAAAAAAAAAAAAAATTTCATACAAGGGCACCTCCCTTAGACTACTATCAGTGGATTTCTCAGCAGAAACTTTGCAGGCCAGAAGAGAATGGGATGATATGTTCAAACTGCTGGGAAAAAAAAAAAAAAACTACAACCAAGAAATAATATAAAAATATTAAACAATAAAATTATAGGCCAATGCCCCTGATGAACGTAGATTCAAAAATCCTCAACAAAATACTAGCAAAAGAAAGTCAACAATACATTAAAAGGCGCATACACCATGATCAAATGGGATTTATCCCTGAGGTGCAAGAATGGTTTAATGGATGCAAGTAAATAAATGTGATACACCAAATTAACAAAAGAAGGATAAAAACCATATGAATATCTCAGTAGATGCAAAAAAAGCTTTTGACAAAATTCAGCATGTTTTCATGATAAAAATTTATGTACAGAAGGAATGTACCTTAACATAATAAAAGCCTTAAATGACAAGCCCACATATAGCATCATACTCAGTGGTGAAAGGCTGAAAGCTTTCTTCTAAGATCAAGGAATAAGACAAGAATGCCCACTCTTTCTACTTCTATTCAGCATAGTACTGGAACTCCTAGCCAGAGGAATTAAGCAGGAAAAAAACTCCAAATCAGAAAGGAAGAAGTAAAGTCATCTCTGTTTGCACATGAAATGATCACATATATAGAAAACCCTAAAGACTAGACAGATAAACAAAAAACCCTGTTAGAACTAATAAACAAATTCAGTTTAGTTTGCAGTATACAAAATCAGCATACAAAAATAAGTTGTTTCAAATACTAAAAATAAACTATCTGAAAAAAAAATTTTAAAGCCCATTTACAACTGCATCAGAAAAAATAAATTACTTAGACATAAACAAACTTAACCAAGGAGGGGAAAGATCTGTAAAATGAAAACTATAAAACAATGATGAAAGAAACTGAAGAAGACACAACTACATTTAAAGATATCCCATGGATTGGATGAAATAATATTGCTAAAATGTCCATACTACCCAAAGTGATCTACAGATTCAATGCAATCCCTATCAAAGTTCCAATGGCAATTCTCACAGAAGTGGAAAAAAACAATCCTACAATTCATATGGAACCACAAAAGACCTTGAATAACCAAAATAATCTTGAATAAGAAGAACAAACCTGAAGGTATCATATTTTCTGTTTTCAATTATATTTCAATACTATAGTAACAAAACAGTATGGTACTGGTGTGAAAATAGACACATAGACCAATGGAACAGAATTGAGAGCCCAGAAGTAAACTCTCACATATACAGTCAATTAATTTTTGACAAAGGCACCAAGATTACACAACGGGGAATCAATAATCTTCTCAAGAAATGGTGTTGGGAAAACTGTATATCCACATGCAAAAGGATAAAACTGGACCATTATTTTACATCATACTCAAAAGTAAACTCTAAATGAATTAAACACTTAAACGTAAGATCTGAAACAGTAAAACATAGAAGTAAAACATAGGAGTAAAACATAGGAGAAAAACTCCTTGACATTAGCCTTGGAAACTACTTTTTGGATTTGACAACAAAAGCCCAGGCAACAAAAGCAGAAATAAACAAGTGGAAATACTCACACTAAAAAATTTTCTTCATACCAAGCAATCAACAAAATGATAAGGCAAACTACAGAATGGGAGAAAATGTTTGCAAACCATATATCTGATAATAGGTTAATATCCAAAATATATAAGGACTCATACAACTCAATAACAAATACACAAATAATGTGATTTAAAAAATGGGCAAAGAAACTGAATATACTTTTTTCCAAAGAAAATACTCACATGTACAGATATACCATGTTAATGGATTAGGAGACTCATTGTTAAAATGTGAACCCCCCACAATTTACCTATAGATTCAAGGAAATTCCAATCATAATCACTACAAGCTGTTTAGATATTTACAATATGGTTTTAAACTTTTTAGAGAATGGCAAAGTAATTAGAATATCCAAAATAATTATGAAAAAGGTAAAAAAACGGGATTCCACACTATCCAACTTCAAGACTTACTAAATCTACATTAATCAGAGTAATGCTGAAAGGATAGACATAGATTAATTAAACAGAATACAGAGACAACTAACTGCTGAACAATCATTGACAGGAAGACACTGGAACTCACCAAAAAAGATACCCCACATGCAAAGACAAAGGAGAAGCTGCAGTGAGATGGTAGGAGGGGTGCAATCACAATAAAATCAAATCCCATAACTGCTGGGTGGGTGCCTCACAAACTGGAGAACACTTATTCCACAGAAGTCCACCCACTGGAGTGAAGGTTCTGAGCCCCACTTCAGGCTTCCCAACCAGGGGATCCAGCAACAGGAGGAAGAATTCCTAGAGAATCAGACTTTGAAGGCTAGCGGGATTAGACTGCAGAATTTCGACAGGACTGGGGGAAACAGAGACTCCACTCTTGGAGGGCACACACAAAGTAGTGTGTGAATTGGGACCCAGGGGAAGGAGCAGTGACCCCATAGGAGGCTGAACCAGACCTACCAGCTAGTGTGGGAGGGTCTCCTGTAGAAGCTGGGGGGGGGGGGCGAGGGGCTGTGCCTCACCGTGAGGACAAGGACACTGGCAGCAGAAGTTCTCGGAAGTAATCCTTGGCATGAGCCCTCCCAGAGCCTGCCATTAGCTCCACCAAAGAGCCCAGCTAGTTACCAGTGTTGGGTTGCCTCAGGCCAAACAATCAACAGGGAGGGAACCCAGCCCAACCCATCAGTAGACAAATGGATTAAAGTTTTACTGAGCTCTGCCCCCCAGAGCAACAGCCAGCTCTACCCCCTACCAGTCCCTCTCATCAGGAAACTTCCACAAGCCTCTTAGATAGCCTCATCCACCAGAGGTAAGACAGCAGAAGCAAGAAGAATTACAATCCTGCAGCCTGTGGAACAAAAAACACATTCGCAAAAAGACAGACAAGATGAAAAGGCAGAGGGGTATGTACCAGACGAAGAAACAAGATAAAACCCCACAGAAACAACTAAATGAAACAGATATAGGCAATCTTCCAGAAAGAGAATTCAGAATAATGAGAGTGAAGATGATCCAGGATCTCAGTAAAAGAATGGAGGCAAAGATCGACAAGATGCAAGAAATGTTTAACAAAGATCTAGAATAATTAAAGAACAAACAAACAGAGATGAACAATAAAATAACTGAAATGAAAACTACACTAGGAGGAATCAATAGCAGAATAACTGAGGCAGAAGAACGAATAAGTGACCTGGAAGACAGAATGGTAGAATTCACTGCTGTGGAACAGAATAAAGAAAAAGGAATGAAAAGAAATGAAGACAGTCTAAGAGACCACTGGGACAACATTAAACACAACAACATTCACGTTATAGGGGCCCCAGAAGGAGAATACAGAGAGAAAGGACCCGAGAAATTATTTGAAGAAATTACAGATGAAAACTTCCCTAACATGGGAAAGGAAATAGCCACACAAGTTCAGGAAGTGCAGAGAGTCCCGTACAGGATAAACACAAGGAGAAACACGCCAAGACACATAGTAATCAAATTGGCAAAAATTAAAGACAAAGAAAAATTATTGAAAGCAGCAACAGAAAAACGACAAATAACATACAAGGAAACTCCCATAAGGTTAACAGCTGATTTCTCAGCAGAAACTCTCCAAGCCAGAAGGGAGTGGCATGATATACTTAAAGTGATGAAAGGGAAGAACCTACAACCAAGATTACTCTACCCAGCAAGGATCTCATTCAGATTGAATGGAGAAATCAAAAGCTATAAAGACAAGCAAAAGCTAAGAGAATTCGGCACCAACAAACCAGCTCTACAACAAATGCTAAAGGAACTTCTCTAACTGGGAAACACAAGAGAAGAAAAGGACCTAGAAAACCAAATCCAGAACAGTTAAAAAAATGGTAATAGGAAAATACATATCGATAATTACCTTAAACGTGAATGGATTAAATGCTCCAACCAAAAGACACAGGCTTGCTGAATGGATACAAAAACAAGACCCATACATATGCTGTCTACAAGAGACCCACTTCAGACCTAGGGACACATACAGACTGAAAGTGAGGGGATGGAAAAAGATATTCCATGCAAATGGAAATCAAAAGAAAGCTGGAGTAGCAATACTCGTATCAAATAAAATAGACTTTAAAATACAGAATGTTGGGCTTCCCTGGTGGCGCAGTGGTTGAGAGTCCACCTGCCGATGCAGGGGACACAGGTTCGTGCCCTGGTCCAGGAAGATCCCACATGTCGCGGAGCAGCGGGGCCCATGAGCCATGACCACTGAGCCTGCGCGTCTGGAGCCTGTGCTCCGCAACAAGAGAGGTCACAACAGTGAGAGGCCCGCATACCGCAAAAAACCCCAAAATACAGAATGTTACGAAAGACAAGGAAGGACACTATATAATGATCAAGGGATCAATCCAAGAGGAGGATATAACAATTATAAATATATATGCACTCAACATAGGAGCACCTCAATACATAAGGCAGCTGCTAACAGCTGTAAAAGAGAAAATCGACAGTAACACAATAATAATAGGGGACTGTAACATCCAGACAGATAATTAACAAGGAAACACAAGTTTTAAATGACACAATAGACCAGATAGCTTTAATTGATATATATAGGACATTCCATCCAAAAACAGCAGATTACACTTTCTTCTCTAGGGCGCATGGAACATTCTCCACGATAGATTATATCTTGGGTCACAAATCAAGCCTCAGTAAATTTAGGAAAATTGAAATCATATCAAGCATCTTTTCTGACCACAACGCTATGAGATTAGAAATAAATTACAGGGAAAAAAGCGTAAAAACACTAACACATGGAGGCTAAAAAATATGTTACTAAATAATCAAGAGATCACTGAAGAAATCAAAGATGAAATCAGAAAATACCTACAGACAAATGACAATGGAAACACGATGATCCGAAACCTATGGGATGCAGCAAAAGCAGTTCTAAGAGGGAAGTTTATAGCTATACAAGCCTACGTCAAGAAACAAGAAAAATCTCAAATAAACAATCTATCCTTAACCTAGGGGAACTAGAGAAAGAAGAACAAACAAAACCCAAAATAGCAGAAGGAAAGAAATCATCAAGGTCAGAACAGAAAAAAATGAAATAGAAAAACAGAAAACAACGCTAAGATCAATAAAACTAAAAGCCGGTTCTTTGAGAAGATAAACAAAATTGATAAACCACTAGCCAGGCTCATCAAGGAAAAGAGGGAGATGACTCAAATCAATAAAATTAGAAACGAAAAAGGAGAAGTTACAACAGACACCACAAAAATACAAAGCATCCTAAGAGACTACTACAAGCAACTCTATGCCAATAAAATGGACAACCTGGAAGAAATGGACAAATTCTTAGAAACGTATAACCTTCCAAGACTGAACCAGGAAGAAATAGGAAATATGAACAGACCAATGACAAATAATGAAATTGAACCTGTGATTAAAAATCTTCCAACAGAGTCCAGGACCAGAGGGATTCATAGGTGAATTCTATCAAACATTTAGAGAACAGCTAACACCCATCCTTCTCAAACTCTTCCAAAAAATTGCAGAGGAAGGAAAACTCCCAAACTCATTCTATGAAGCGACCATCACCCTGATACCAATACCACAAAAAAACAAAATTACAGACCAATATCACTGATGATTATAGATGCAAAAGTCCTCAACAAAATACTAGCAAACAGAATCCAACAACACATTAAAAGGATCATACACCATGATCAAGGGGGATTTATCCCAGGGATGAAAAGATTCTTCAATATACACAAATCAATCAATGTGATACACCATATTAACAAATTGAAGAATAAAAACCATATGATCATCTCAATAGATGCAGAAAAAGCTTTTAACAAAATTCAACACCAATTTATGATAAAAACTCTCCAGAAAGTGGGCATAGAGGGAACCTACCTCAACATAATAAAGGCCATATACGACAAACCCACAGCAAACATCTTCTCAATGGTGAAAAACTGAAAGCATTTCCTCTAAGGTCAGGAACAAGACAAGGATGTCCACTCTCATCACTATTATTCAACATAGCTTTGTAGTCCTAGCCACAGCAATTAAAGAAAAATAAATTAAAGGAATACAAATTGGAAAAGAAGAAGTAAAACTGTCACTGTTTCCAGATGACATGATACTATACATACAGAATCCTAATAATGCCACCAGAAAACTACTAGAGCTAGTCAATGAATTTGGTAAAGTTGCAGGATACAAAATTAATGCACAGAAATCGCTTATATTCCTATACACTAATTATGAAAAATCTGAAGGAAAAATTAAGGAAACACTGCCATTTACCACTGCAAAAAAAAAAAGAATAAAATACCTAGGAATAAACCTACTTACAGAAACTAAAGACCTGTATGCAGAAAACTATAAGACACTGATGAAAGAAATTAAAGATGATACCAACAGATGGAGAGATATACCATATTCTTGGATTGGAAGAATCAATATTGTGAAAATGACTATACTACCCAAAGCAATCTACAGATTCAATGCGATCCCTATCAAATTACCAATGGCATTTTTTACAGAAATAGAACAAAAAATCTTAAAATTTGTACAGAGAAACAAAAGACCATGAATAGCCAAAGCAGTCTTGAGGGAAAAAAATGGAGCTGAAGGAATCAGACTCCTTGACTTCAGACTATATTACAAGGCTATGGTCATCAAGACAATCTTGGTACTGGCACAAAATCAGAAATATAGATCAATGGAACAGGATAGAAAGCCCAGAGATAAACCAACGCACCTATGGTCAACTAATCTATGACAAAGGAGGCAAACTCTCTTCAATAAGTGGTGTTGGGAAAACTGGACAACTACATGTAAAAGAATGAAATTAGAACACTCCCTAACACCATACACAAAAAAAAACTCAAAATGGATTAGAGACCTAAATGTAAGACCGAGCACTATAAAACTCTTAGAGGAAAACATAGGAAGAACACTCTTTGACATAAATCACAGCAGGATATTTTTTGATCCATCTCCTAAAGTAATGGAAATAAAAATAAACAAATGGGACCTAATGAAACTTCAAAGCTTTTGCACAGCAAAGGAAACCATAAACAAGATGAAAAGACAACCCTCAGAATGGGAGAAAATATTTGCAAACAAATCAATGGACTAAGGATTAATCTGCAAAATATATAAACAGCTCATGCAGCTCAATATTAAAAAAAAACAAACAACCCAATCAAAAAATGGGCAGAAGATCTAAATAGACATTTCTCTAAAGAAGACATACAGATGGCCAAGAAGCACATGAAAAGCTGCTCAACATCACTAATTATTAGAGAAATGCAAATCAAAACTACAATGAGCTATCACCTCACACCGGTTAGAATGGGTATCATCAGAAAATCTACAAACAAACAACAACTGATGGAGAGGGTGTGGAGAAAAGGGAACCGTCTTGCACTGTTGGTGGGAACGTAAATTGATACAGCCACTATGGAGAACAGTATGGAGGTTCCTTAAAAAACTAAAAATAGAATTACTATATGACCCAGCAATCCCACTACTGGGCATATACCCAGAGAAAACCATAATTGAAAAAGACACATGCACCTCAATGTTCACTGCAGCACTATTTACAATATGTTCACTGCAGCACTATTTACAATAGCCAGGTCATGGAAGCAACCTA
Organism: Delphinus delphis; assembly: GCF_949987515.2. Classification (NCBI taxonomy): domain Eukaryota; kingdom Metazoa; phylum Chordata; class Mammalia; order Artiodactyla; family Delphinidae; genus Delphinus; species Delphinus delphis. The sequence goes on from NC_082684.1 coordinate 90,034,725, forward strand.
GATGTCCATTGACAGACGAATGGATAAAGAAGATGTGGTACATATACACAATGGAACATTACTCAGCCATAAAATGGAACGAAACTGGGTCAGTTGTAGAGACGTGGATATATCTAGAGACTGTCATACAGAGTGGACACCAAGGGGGGGAAGCGGCAGGGGGTGGGGGTGTGAAGAATTGGGAGATTGGGATTGACATGTATACACTGATGTATAAAATGGATGACTAATAAGAACCTGCTGTATAAAAAAATAAATAAAATTAAATTTTTAAAAAAAAGGAACTGAGTCTTAGAAAAATTTATCCCTTGGTATTGAAAATGCCAGCAGACTTCCACTTTGGTTAGCAGACATCAAAGTGTTAAAAAGTGAATCTAAAATTTCTTCAGTGGTGATAAACATTGTTAAAATTGAAATAAAGGTGATTAATGTCAAAAAGAAAATACAGAATAGAGAGCTCAAAAGTAAATCTAAACAAATACAGTGAACTGACTTTTTACAAAAGTATAAAGACAGTTCAGTGAAGACAGAATAACCTTTTCACATAATGATACTAAAATAATTGGACACAATTTACAAAACAATAAACCCTGAGATATGCCTCACACCTTGTACCAATATTAATTCAATATGGATTATAGCCTTAAGTGTAAAATGTAATACTAAAAACTCTTCTAGAAGAAAATAAGAGAAAATCTACATGACCTTGAGTTTGATTAGGAGTTTTAAGAGATGACCTCAAAAATATGATTCATAAAAGAACATATTAGTAAATTAGACTTTGCCAAAACTTTTGATCCGCGAAAGACATTTTTAAGAGAACAAAATGATAAGGCACAGACACCAGGAAAATATTTCTAAATTACTCATCTTCTAAAGGATGTATATCTAGAAAATGGAAAGAATACTTAAAACTTAACAACAACAAAACAACCCAATAAAAATAGTCATTCTGAATTGTCTCATCACCAAAGAAGATTTATACCTATAAAATAAACATATGAAAGAATAAGTTGATCATTGGTTATTAGGGAATTGCAAGTTTTTTTTTTAAACTATACCTCTATACCTATTAGAATGGCTAAAATAAATTAACTGAAATTTTTAAGTGGTAGGGAGGATATAGAGCAAAAGAAATTCCCATCCACTGCTATTTGAAATGCAGAATATCACAACCACTTTGGAAAACAGTTTTCCAGTTTCTTATAAAGTTAGTAATATGCTTACCATATGATTGATCATCTCTATTCTTAGGAATTTACCCACATGAATTGAAGATTTATGTTAGCACAAAAACGTCACCAATGTTTCTAGCACCTTTATTCATAAAAGCCCAAAACTGAAAACAACTCACATGTCCTTCAACAGATGAATGGTTAAGCAAACCATGGTGCATCCATCTAACGGACTAATGCTTTAAAATAAAAAAGAACAGACTATTGATTCATGCACCAACATGGGTGGATCTTAAATGCATTTTGCTTAGAGAAAGAAGCCAGACTTCAAGGTGTTGATATTGTATGATTCCATTTGTAAGAAATTCTAGAAAAGGCAGAATTATAGGGATGGCAAACAGATCAGTTTGTTGCCATGGGTTTAAGGTAGTGGTAGTTTGAGTACCAAGGGGTTGCTCAGGAATTTTTAGAACGATAGAATAGTTCTGTATGATGCTGTGGTGATGGATATATGACTCCATGTAATTATCAAAATACATAGAACTGCACATCACTGAGTTACTTTTACCATATGCAATTTTGTAAAGTATTGCCTAAGATGTTGGGAGAACTCAGGATAGGATACAGACTTTTTAAACGTGTCTATTCTTCAAATGTGTGACATAACCTCACTGAAGGAGATGGGAAGAAAAAAAGAAGACCTAATTACCTTTGGAAAACCATGTTTTGCCAAAATACTATAAGACAAAAGAGAAAAAAAAGTATATAAAATACCTTCCCAGTACACTTCAAAAGAGTCAATGTCATGACAGACAAGGAAAGATCACGAAACTGTCCAAATGGAGACTAAGGAGACAGGATAACTAAATGCATTATGTGGTATTCTGGATTGGATCCTAGAACACAAAGGACATTAATGAAAAGAAACTGGCAAAATCTGAATAAAGTCTGTAGTTTAGTTAATAGTATTCTACAAATATTAATATCTTAGTTGTGATAAATGCATAGTGGTTATGAAACATGTTAACATTAGGGGAAGCAGTGTGAAGAGCATGTGGAAGTCTGGAGAGGTAGCTTGGGTCAAATTGTGAAGGTTTTATTTATCTGTTATTACTATTTTTTAATTACAAGCTAACAAGATGATTTTCTATCCTGAAACCAAAGAGCAATAGCGTGTTTCAGTAGGAAAATGACATGATGATTGATTTGCTTTTATGTTTTTGTTTGTTTTAGGTTTTGTTTTTTTACACAGATCACTCTGACTACAGTAGGGAAGACAGAGTCAGGAAGACAGGCAACAGTGAAACCAATTATCCAATAAAACTATTATTGAGAAACTATGATTAAAACTATTATTGGAAACTATAATTAAACCTACTATTGAGAGGATTTACTTTGTGTTCAATTATGAGCAATTGCCAACCTTTTAAAACTAGTATTAATGAACATTATTCAATCTTAATGAGAATGATGACGCAAAGAAGATTGTCTCTTATCTGGTCTGCAATAGCGTAATTTTGATTCTGGTACACAGGCATTTCTAGTTGAAACACCTTCACAAACGGGAGGTCGAGCCCTAAAGAGGTCAAGTCAAAGCTTCAGGATCACCACGGGCTAATAACCAGTTTTGCTAACTCTAGTCCAGTGCCCCTTCACTAGTGGCACCTGGTGGATTAGGCAGACATGAAGACTGACTGCTTGGCTGTGCTTCATGCTGATGCTCTAAGGTTGAGCTGAGGAGAACTGAAACTGGGAGCCAGGGTTTGAGGACGCATCTAGCAAGGGGTCCAGTGGAACTGGGCATACTATCTTGACAGTTACTTCTCTTCATTTTTGGAGGAATGACATGATATCATTACTGCTAATTTATATTTGGTGAGTGGTGCTATTTTTTATATATCTATACTGGACATCTATTGTTTTCATCTGCTGAGCACACTGCTTAGTTCTCTTGGTAATAATAGCGATTCTCTTTTCCTTCCTTTTGCGGATTGCTCCTCATTCACTCTCTGAATTTCTGACAGGCCACTAGTCATAGTACCCTGCCCTTCCTGTCTGGGTTTGTCACTCAGGTCAGGAAAAGCAAAGCACTACACCTCCCTTGTTCATGACAGACAACAGCTCTTCCCAAGATTTTTCAGAACTAGAGTTGAACGGATGGCTCTCTTCTTCCCATGCATCATGACCTATATGTACATGACATTACTCCTGCTGGTGGTCATGCCTCCCACCATGAAAAGCAACCTAAGAGAGAAAGGCCAAGATGAGAGGCAGAGAGATGGGAGAAACATGGTGATTGTAATAGTTTGAGTTGTCCCAGGGGCAGACCCTTAGACAAGTATTCCAGGGTAACTAGTTTACTTAGGAAGTAAAAGAAACACCATCAGAGGAGTGTGGAAGTGAGACAAAGAAGAAAAGGAGGCTCATAAGGGGTAAGTTACAAAACCACTTACTACGATAGTGCACAATCCAAAATGATACTTTTTTACACTTACAGTGGTTCCAGATTGAGATGTATGTGCTGGTGTTTGGAAAGCAGCACCTCCCTGGCTCCGAGGGAAACCAAATTATAAAGAGACGATTGCTTTTAAAGGATGCAATCAGAACAAGAGGGCTTAGCCATTGGATTCAGCATTCAATGAGCTCAGTCTGGACAAGCAGGAGCAACCATGACTCCAGTCACTCATTCTTCCCCTGGGCAATGCTGGGTATGCAGAACCCATTTCCCCTCTCAAACACCTTAGATTCCTGTTTCATATCCTCTGTCTCCCTCTCTCTCCCTCCTTTCTCTCCTCTCTCTTCCTCCCCTCCCCACCATCCACCAGCTCTCAATCATTGGTGGTTACTGTGTATCTGACACTAAGAGCTTAACCTGCATTATCTCAGTTGGTTAATTTTCCAAGCAGACTTATGATTTAGGTACTACTAGTTTTATCTTCTTACAGAGGGGGAAGATCATGCATAAGAGGGTGTGACAGCAGCCAACTTGCGTTTATGTATCGATTCGTGTTTAGAGTTTGGGTGCATTTTTAAGGTATCAACAGCATTCTGTATCACTTTCCTTCAACATTTGCTGTTACTTTGACCTTTTATTCTACGTTTTTTTTTTTTCCTCCCAAATGCACTCTGCACTGCCTCCTCTTCGGCTTTTGATATTCCTGCTTTCATACAAAGTACACTGTAGACTACTCAGTATTGAGTCGGAAGAGGCTCAGGTTTGAAACAGGTATGTTTTACCAATAGATTTTCAAACTAAGGTAGTTAAACTAAGGCAAGTGGCTTAAGCCCTCCAAGCTTTTTCCACCTCAAAGCTGAAGCCAATCCTCTGCAGGATCCACCTCACACATCAAATGAAGTGACAACATGCAATCTCTTTGCTAACTGGCAATTGCTATGAAGATTAAGGTGTTGTGGAATTGGGAGAGGCCATGTGTGGAAGTGTGGGTACAGTGGGAGAGGCAATAAGGCAGGGCTTAGATGGCCCCATTCCACATTTGAGATGGCACACAAAACAACTGTGGAATAGAGTCTGCAAGCTGGAAAGGGGTTTACAATTGCTGAGGTTTGAAAGGATCTGCTAAAGTGGTTTTAGAAAATTGTTGACTAAGTAGTTTATCAATCCTCGTGTTATCAGCCTGCACACATGTTTCATGCTCTGCAGCATCTCAGCAAATGCTTTAGTTAATTACCCACTAATTATAACATCATTGAATGGCTACACTGAGGCAACCACATAATTATAGAGCAAAAAGCTCTGAGCAATTACAAGGCTGAGCATATTGGTTGATTACAATAAATCCCCAGCTCATTGTTGATATTTGTCACCTGCTTAATGTTCCTAATCTCTTGATGCATGTGATAAACCACGTGCAACATAGGAAACAGGGCCTATGGAGAGAAAGCCAAATTTAAGGGAGAAATAAGAACATATATGCAATGAACTAATATGTAGATAGTCTGTTCACCTCTATTTGTCTAGCCAGTATGTAGGAGGTAACTGCTCTCCTCCTAGTGGTTCTCCTCCTCTAGGGCCTCCCAGTTCATGAGAGGAGACAGTCTTGTATGCACAATATAGTGAATTAGCCTTGGTAGAGATAGATACAAAATCCATCTCTACCAATGGGAGCCTGGTAAGACAGTGACTTGGAACATTGGAGAACATTCCAGAAGATCTTCACAGAGGAGGTAATATTGAGGTCTGTTTTTTTTAGCGGTACGCGGGTCTCTCACTGTTGTGGCCTCTCCCGTTGAGGAGCACAGGCTCCGGATGCGCAGGCTCAGCGGCCATGGCTCACGGGCCCAGGCGCTCCGCGGGATGTGGGATCTTCCCGGACCAGGGCACGAACCCGTGTCCCCTGCATCGGCAGGCAGACTCTCAACCACTGCGCCACGAGGGAAGCCCTGAGGTCTGTTTTTGAATGATGAAAATATTGCTAAGTGCTCAGGGGAGAAAGGGAGTCTCTGAGAATACACAGTTTTCTTTAAAGCTGTTAGTGAATCAGCAAACACACACACAGAAATAAAATAACAATATTTTGTTGCATCTCCTGAAAATAATGCCCAGCTTCAAGTAAACAGAAGAATGAGGGAGATAACTAGTAGAAAGAAACTCCTGTAAAAGTGTATTTTAAATGGTTTGATTCTCTCTACCACACCCAGCTTCCCCAAGCTGGAAGGAAGCTGGAAGCTTGTGTTTCTGAAACAATTGTATGTAAGAGCTTCCCTGGGCAAATCCTATAATTCATCTCCATGCTTGGCAAAACAAAGGAAACTTGAATCAATCTGGAAAAAAATTTGTAAAATGTAATTATAGAAGAGTTACATTTTCACATTGCCTTCAAGACAGCATTGTTTTTAGCATCCTACCTTTCCCTCCAATTCTAAAACTTCTTGAAGTGTCTCAGGTATTTTCACCCTAAACATTTTCTTAGACAGATTATAAATATCTCGAAACATTGGATTGACATTTTTTGTATAAGGTATATGGATTTCTCTAGATTCTTTTCATATCCTGTAGGCCAAAATCAAAAATTCAGCTACTATGTAATTAATATTTACCTTTAATACCTAAGATTGGCCCATGATCATTTCACTGAGGAAACTGAAAATTAGTAATTGAATGTATTACATATCTTAGAGCTATATAAGTAGATTTTTCACATAGAACTAAGTTTCTGTTCCCAGGAGGGAAAAATGAACACATGGAAAAGAAAAGTGACGTCAAGTTCCTTTGGTACACTATTTTAACAGTTATGTACTGCTCTGCACATAGTAAGATTCAATAAGTGTCTATTGACTGAATTAGAAATTTGAGACATCACCTTGACAGAAATTTGTGTGTGGTTTTAAGAGATCAGATTGGGGATCATGTAGGCAAAACTGTCTGAGAACTCTGCCCACAGCTAAGTGTTTTAAAGATCAGCCATTTTATTATAGCTTTTCTCTGCACAGAATTGGAGAGTCAGCACTATTCTGTAAAACTCCTGCCCAATCGAACTGCCCTGTGTGAAGAACCAATGCTCTCTTTGGAAGAGGCATTTCCCACTGAACTTTCCACACCATTCGCTACTTGAATGCTCTAATGAAGTCACCAGTTTCCTTAAGCATTATTCTATTATTTTAGGAAAATCTCTTATTGACATTTGTAAAGAAATGTCAATTTTATAAAATTACAAATAAAAGCAAAGATTTTATCATTGTTTTATCACAACCTAGACCTTTTAGAACCCTGTATGTCAACATCGTGTCTAGCACAGTGTCCTAAAGGTACTCAATACACTCTTTTTTTTTGGAGGCAGGGAGGTATTTTGTACATTTAGCCTCCCATTTTTACCAATGAGGTTTAAATTATACTTTTCCTATATACGTTAATATATTTTGAAAATTGGGAATACCTGACCTATTATATAATTACTAAACAGAATATCGTCAAGTATAACACATTCCATACTCATGCTAAATAATTGAATGTTTATTGTGTTTCAAGATAATTGCTCTTAGATTCAGTTTCCCATTAACAAAATGGGAATGGAGATATTTATCTAGCCCTACAGCAAAGTGCAAAGGATATAATGACCTTAAAAGAACTTTGTGGATTATAAAGCTGTCTGCACAGGCAAGGAATTGTCATCACTGTGAAAGATCTTCAGCGATTACAGTATTATGTGTGCCACTGCTTCATGTTTGAGGCTCTCAAAACAGCTAAAAAATGCCCAGCTTTAAAGTGGAGCCAAGGGATGCTTAAGCCAAAAGTGACAGACCTTTCCTTACCTTTCTCAGTGTGATGCAAACTCCGAGCCAGCCTGCCTGGTCATGCAGAGACTCCTGCTGAGGCCACTACATCATCTTTCCAAAAAGCACTGCACTAAAACATTGTCATTTAATCACTGAATCCTTGGGCTCAAAGACCATTTAGTGCATTCATCTTTTTCCAAACTGTAAAGGTGTTGGTAAACATGACTATAAATCTGTATTACAAATTCTAGATTTGGCATGAGTATGAAGAGTGTTTAGTGTCACTAGGACTCTGGTCCAGTACTGAAATTCTCATATTACCTTTTGTTTTTTTAAATCTACATATCTTTAAAACACATTATTACATCCTTATATCATTCTGCCTCAAGTGAAAAGACTATCGTAAAGTATAAGAAAACTTGAAATATATAAAAAGAAAAGTAATGTTTTCTATGTTCAAGAAGGAAACCATTTGGATTAAGAGGTAACACTGGTCTTCATGGTTTAACCTTAAAGATGCTTATTTGAATATTTAGATGATTTTTAGAATTGAAACTGGGACAAGTATAGCCCTGAAGAATCATCCCATACATATTAGTGTCCTGATCACGTGATATTCTAATGCATGGAACTTGGTTTACTGTTTTTCGGGTTTTTTTAAATTTTAATTTAATTTTTTTTTTTTTTTTTTTTTTTTTGCTGTACGCGGGCCTCTCACTGCTGTGGCCTCTCCCGTTGCGGAGCACAGGCTCTGGACGCGCAGGCTCAGCGGCCATGGCTCACGGGCCCAGCCGCTCCGTGGCATGTGGGATCTTCCCAGACCGGGGCACGAATCTGCGTCCCCTGCATCGGCAGGCGGACTCTCAACCACTGCGCCACCAGGGAAGCCCTAATTTAATTTTTTTTATACAGCAGGTTCTTATAAGTTATCTATTTTATACATATTAGTGTACACATGTTAATCCCAATCTCCCCATTCATCCCGCAACCCCACTGCTTTCCCCCTTGGTGTCCATATGTTTGTTCTCTACATGTGTGTCTCTATTTCTCTCCTGCAAACCAGTTCATCTGTACCATTTTTCTAGATTCCACATATATGTGTTAATATACGATATTTGTTTTTCTTTTTCTGACTTACTTCACTCTGTACAACAGTTTCTAGGTCCATCCATGTCTCTACAAATGACCCAATTTCATTCCTTTTTATGGCTGAGTAATGTTCCATTATATATATGTATGACATCTTCTTTATCCGTTTGTCTATCAATGGGCATTTAGGTTGCTTCCATGACCTGGCTATTGTAAATAGTGCTGCAATGAACATTGGGGTGCATGTGTCTTTTTGAATTATGGTTTTCTCTGGGTATATGCCCAGCAGTGGGATTGCTGGGTTATATGGTAATTCTATTTTTAATTTTTTAAGGAACCTCCATACTGTTCTCCATAGTGGCTGTATCAATTTACATTCCCACCAACAGTGCAAGAGAGTTCCCTTTTCTCCACACCCACTCCAGTATTTGTTGTTTGTAGATTTTCTGATGCTGCCCATTCTAACTGGTGTGAGGTGATACTTCGCTGTAGTTTTGATTGCACTTCTCTAAGAATTCATGAGGTTGAGCAGCCTTCCATGTACTTCTTGGCCATCTGTATGTCTTCTTTAGAGAAATGTCTATTTAGGTCTTCTGCCCATTTTTTGGTTGGGTTGTTTGTTTTTTTAATATTGAGCTGCATGAGCTGTTTATATATCTTGGAGATTAATCCTTTGTCCATTGATTCGTTTGCAAATATTTTCTCCCATTCTGAGTGAGGGTTGTCTTTTTGTCTTGTTTATAGTTTCCTTTACTGTGCAAAAGGTTTTAATTTTCATTAGGTTCCATTTGTTTATTTTTGTTTTCATTTCCATTACTCTAGGAAATGGGTCAAAAAAGATATTGCTGTGATGTATGTCAAAGAGTGTTCCTCCTATGTTTTCCTCTAAGAGTTTTATAGTGTTCAGTCTTACATTTAGGTCTTTAATCCATTTTGAGTTTATTTTTGTGTATGGTGTTAGGGAGTGTTCTAATTTCATTCTTTTCCATGTAGCTGTCTAGTTTTCCAGCACCACTTATTGAAGAGGCTGTCTTTCCTCCATTTTATATCCTTGCCTCTTTTGTCATAGATTAGTTGACCATACGTGTGTGGGTTTATCTCTGGGCTTTCTATCCTGTTCCATTGATTGATATTTCTGTTTTTGTGCCAGTACCATACTATCTTGATTACTGTAGCTTTGTAGTATAGTCTGAAGTCAGGGAGTCTGATTCCTCCAGCTCCGTTTACTTCCCTCAAGATTGCTTTGGCTATTTGGGGTCTTTTGTGTCTCCATACAAATTTTAAGATTTTTCTGTTCTAGTTCTCTGAAAAATGCCATTGGTAATTTGATAGGGATTGCATTGACTCTGTAGATTGCTTTGGGTAGTATAGTCATTTTCACAATATTGATTCTTACAATCCAAGAACATGGTATATCTTTCCATCTGTTTGTGTCATCTTTGATTTCTTTTGTCAGTGTCTTATAGTTTTCTGAGTACAGGTCTTTTACCTCCTAAGGTAGGTTTATTCCTAGGTATTTTATTCTTTTTGTTGCAGTGGTGAATGGGATTGTTTCCTTGATTTCTCTTTCTGATCTTTCATTGTTAGTGTATAGGAATGCAAGAGATTTCTGTGCATTAATTTTGTATACTGCTACTTTACCAAATTCATTGACTAGCTCTAGTAGTTTTCTGGTGGCATGTTTAGGATTCTCTATGTATAGTATCATGTCATCTGCAAACAGTGACAGTTTTACTTCTTCTTTTCCAATTTGTATTCCTTTTATTTATTTTTCTTCTCTGATTGCCATGGCTAGGACTTCCAAAACTATGTTGAATAATAGTGGTGAGAGTGGACATCCTTGTTTTGTTCCTGATCTTAGAGGAAATGTTTTCAGTTTTTCATCATTGAGAATGATGTTTGCTGTGAGTTTGTCGTATATGGCCTTTATTATGTTGAGGTAGGTTCCCTCTATGCCCACTTTCTGGAGAGTTTTTATCATAAATGGGAAAACTTGTTTTACTGTTGATCGAATCCAACCTACTGCTATATCAAGCAATTCAGTATAACTCTGAAGGATATTCTTGAGAATTTTTTCCCATAGTTCTTGAGGTTATGTCCTCCCAGGAGAAAGCCTCAGGGACACTGGGATTTCACAACCTCTGTTCAGACTGTTGTTATAATGCAAATAAATATTTAGAAAAACTGATAATTCTTTTTCATTTCAGAAGATAGAGAATGAAAATATTAGAAGACTAGTTTTGGGAGAACCTGATATCAAAGAAGAGGAGACTAGCCTTGCTTGAAGCAGTGGACTCTATTGGCTTCTTTAAGGAAACTATATCTAGTCACCTGATGTCAAAGCATTTAACAAATAACAAAGGAAATAAGAAGTCCCCACACCAAAAAATAGTCAAGAAAAATATGCTATTTACATCCTTTGCCTGTGAGTTTTGAGAGGTTGGATCTAAAGTTCCAATATGATTCTTATTCTATGTGAGGTGTTTTAACAAGAGGACTGTTGTTATATGACTGTTCAAGCCATAAGAGGTGGTTCCACCACTTTGGCCTTTGTTTTGGAAACAAAACACAAGTTCTCAGTTGATTTCCATGTATTACATATAGGCACAAATATAGAAGTTTGTATCTAACTACAAGGGACTAATACTAAGTCCTAAACATAACTAGGGTCTGAAGAAATACGAGATTGAGATGTGCACATATAACACTGCATCAGAATGCTAGAGATCATGAGGAAGTATTTAGTGTTAATGTGATGTTTGCTAAGAATGCAGCATCATGTAAAAAGTAATTCTACAGGGATTTTATTTTTATAAATTCTGGCTCAAATTTCTGGCCAACATAGTGATGGTCAAAACTCTAAATTTACATGTGGTGTTTTGCTCCATATATACATAGCCTTAAAATATGTATTCCTGTTTATCTAAAGACTCTGACACCAATTTCACATTATTTGTCCTCCTCCTCTTTTGGAAACTTAGAGTAAATGGGCCCAAGATGGCACACAAAGCAGTCTTCATGTGACTAGATGTCCTGAGAATCAGGCTTGTGAGCAATAACTGTTGTATTCTCTACTCCCTCCTTCAAAGATGGTGGCCAGCTTGTCTTTGATTAATGTTTCTAGGTTGCCACTAGTATGTGATCACACCCATTTTTCCAAGCAAAGATCAACACTGTCAGCCTTCACCTTCTGTTTACCCAAATTTGTAGCATACACACATACCTGCATCAGCTCCTTCAACAGACATGGATTCATAGCTGTACTACATGGTTTGGCAAGGATAACAGGATGAATAAAGCATGATCATTACACTACATAAGCTTTGAGTCTAAAAGGTAAACATGCAATGTGGTCGATGAATATATTACACTAAGCAGATTAGGTCACTTGTTCTAGAAGAGATTAACAGACACTGTGGTCCTTCATAAGAGGGAGTTGATATAAGGCTGTGGGGCAGTTGGGGATGGGGGTGGAAAGGGAGGTAAAGGTGAAGAATATTTAGGGGAACATGAGATTTGAAGTGATTCTTAAGAGAACACAATAACCCATGTGGGAATCATTGCTACTACTTAAATGTAGATGGGATGGAGGAAAAGATTGTGTTCTGTAAGCATCTTTGACTTTTTAGAGTGACCAAGCAGTCTCTTTTAACCAGGTCTGAGGGTTTTCTCAGGATGCAGAACTTTCAGTATTAAAACTAGGAGAATCCTGGGCAAACTGGTCACTCTGCGTTTCCTCCTCTTACACAACGCACACTTGTGATTTAAGGGCGACCTGTGGATTGCATCAGCTGAGTATTTCTTTACAGTGTTTCATCCTCTCTTTCATCATTTTCACATTTTTTGCTCAATTTTTGTAATTTCTGGCCTGAATTACTCCAAAAGCCTTCTATCCATCCTCCTTCTGGATGATAGATGATCTTTCTAAAATACAAGTTTGGTCATGTCACTCCCTGCTTAGAATTCTTCAATCACTCCTCATTACCTTTAGGATAAAATCCAATGTCTTTAGAGTGTATAATAATCATGTAGGAGAGGGCTTCCCTGGTGGCGCAGTGGTTGAGAGTCTGCCTGCCGATGCAGGGGACACGGGTTCGTGCCCTGGTCCGGGAAGATCCCACATGCTGCGGAGCAGCTGGGCCTGTGAGCCATGGCCGCTGAGCCTGCGTGTCCGGAGCCTGTGCTCCGCAACGGGAGAAGCCACAACAGTGAGAGGCCCGCGTACCGCAAAAAAAATAATAATAATAAAAATAATCATGTAGGAAGAGAGGTTCTTTAAAAAGTTAAATTCCCATTCATTCATGTGTGTATTAATGCAACAAATATGTGTTAAGGGTCTATTATATGTCAAACACTGTTCTAGGAATCAGGTCTAAGATGGTAAGCAAAGCAGACAACGTCCCCATCCTCAGGTAGCACGTATTCTAGTAGGGCAGGGATGGACAATACACAAATATATACTGAGTACAATGCCAGATAATGATATGCTATTAGGCTTTCAAAGAAAACAAAGGTGAGTAAGAGAAGAGAGGGTGGGTACAATTTTAGATAATGTAGTCAGGGAACACTTCTCTGACACCTGAGCATGAAAGAGGGTCTTGAGGATATTTGGAGAAAAGAATGTTTTAAGAAGAGGGAACAAAAAATACCAAAATCCTGAGTTGGGAGAGTGTTCAGTGCCCCTCAAGAGACAACAGGAATTCTGAGTATGGCTGGAAATGAGTGAGTATGAGAAGACTGACAGGAAGCAATAGCAGAGGGAGAAGCCAGGAGCCAAAGCATCTAGAGACTTGTAGGCCATTTTGAAGATGTTTGATTTCATTCCAATGAGATGGTCAGCTGCTTAGAGTTTTGAGCAAAGGAGTGACATGATTTGCATTTTAAAAAGGTCTCTCAGGCGGTATGAAAAGACTATTAGAAAAGTAGAATCAGGGAGACATGTAGGAAGCTAGTTACTATAAGCAAGGAAGTGATACTGGCTTAGAATACAGTGGTATCAGAGGTGTTAAGAATTGGCAGTGCCTCGGGCCTCACTCAACACCTCCCTCCAGCAGCCATACTTCACTACTTACATGCTTGCTCACACCTCTGTGTGTTGCTGGCTCTGCCAGTAATTCCTTTCTCCTCTCCACATGCCTTGTTCTAGATACCTTACCCTTTTTAAAAAAAAAAAAAAGCCTAGTAAAATAATCATCTCTTTCAGGAAGCCATGCATAGGTCTGGGTTTTGATTTGACGTTTTGTCCGTGCTGCTCTGCACCTGTCCTTAATTTACACACTGGTTGTGATTGCCTGTTTACATGTCTGTTTACAATCCACCCAAAGCTCATATGTATTCTCAATATCTCTCTATCTCTCTGTCACACACACAAATATACACACACAGGCACCACAGCTGTGATCCCTTTGAGGAAAGTGACTGGCATATAGTAAATGAACAATACATGTTGTGTTGAATAAATGAAGGAAGGAGTTTGCATATCAAAATGAAAGGACGAGAAATTGGGCCCTACTTGTAAAGTCGTTATGAAAACAGGAATATTCAATCAATAGGCTCCTTCATTCATTCAGCGTACATTGTTTAACACCTACTATATGCAAACATGCAGATGCATGCTAGGTGTTGGAGATACAATGATGATAAGACACAATCAGCACTGATTGCGAATCCAATCATCAGTATATTCCAATTATGACTGAAAAGTACATTATCAAAAAATACCTAAAACCAGCCAGCAAACGATACGTGGAAGCTCATACATTGTGAAATAATCACAGATGATACTTTACAGAAAGCTCTCACTCCTATAGTTAAACTTCAATGATTAAACAGAGTAGAATTTTTTAAATGTATAACAAATGTCCTCTATTTCAAAGAGTACAGACAGAAATGATTTTGATAGAAACCATGGAAATGAATTATGAGTGACATGAGACCAATCCCAGTCCAGGTCAGGGACAAGCTATAAAACAAAGTGCAGGCCCATAATAGAATCAGCACTATGCCCAGTATAATTCTATGGCATGAAACACTGATAGCAGATATACAGAACAGTTGTTCTTTGTGTATAGACACTATAAAAGCCTAAAAGCAACTTACAGGCCAGGTGGCTTGTAGCAAATACCACCTTCTTGTAAAAATCATACAAGACTGATGAGAAAATCATGGGGTGAACCCAGAATAAGCCAAGGTCCCCAGGGCATGGAAAAACCAACCAGGGGGCATTGACCTTTCTGTTCTCATATGACCAGGCTTTGCAGCAGAGCTATGCCCTTCTACTACTCACGTTGTCCAACAGCTTGCCGCTGGAGTACATAGCTTAATTACTGACATCCACAAATGCAGTGGCCAACAATTCTCACGGGGATTTCTGAAACCACTCAGCTACAGATGGAAGAAGGGAATCTGCAGCAGGATAAATATCTGCTTGGGTTAGAAAGCACCAAGGCAATCATGCCTGCTGTGAAAACCAAAACGGCATACTGCTCCTGTCTGTGGCTGAGTCTCTGAGAACTGATTACTGAAGGACTAAAATTTCAGGGCACTGTATAGGTTCAGAGCCATCATCAGAGTCATACAAACCTGGGTTCCAAGCATAGGGCCTTGTACATTTTTATTAACTGATTGTGAAATCTTAAAACTATTAGTTTTTCCTCTTCCTTTTTTTTTTTAGTAAGGACCTTTAATAGCATTATGTATCCTATCAGAATTGATCAACACTGTAATACTGAAACATGTTTTCACACCTGTTTTTCTTTCTTTTGTCTCTTTTTTCATTTATTCTGTTCTTGTAGTTATTCCTTCAAATGCAAACAAAATACCCAAAAGAAATCTTGTGGACAAAGGATTTAAAAAACAATTGAATTCAGATCCCTGACATTCAGGAAATGATTATTAGAGAAATTCCAAAAGTCCATGTCTTCCTCAGTGTTTTCTTAAATACATTATCACAAAATTCATCACCATGCATCAACCAAAGGTGAGAAGTTATCAATTTTATACTCATCTATAACTGGAAACTAATCTCTAACCCAATTTTAGTACTGGTACTGGTAGAAAGGGCATCTATCATTGTGATCCAAAGAAAAATTAATGTGCTACTTATGGCTGTTTCCTTTAAAACTGTGCCTTCATACAAATTCAATGAAGGAAAATATCAAAACTAGGAGCAAAGGTTAGAAAGGGAGGGGAACCACAGTCCTGAATTTCAATGGTTAAGTACAGAAATTTCAAGAGCTGTGAACATTCAGGAGCCTGATTTCACTTCTAGTAAGTGGTAAAACTTAAGGGCAGGGCTAATATGTGAGCTAAAAGAGAAGAAAAGATTGAATACTTAATGCTTTTAGAAGGTTGAATATAACATTATGCTTTGTAGTTATAAAGAGAGAGTTTTCTGCTATTTAAGATGACAGGACAGATCTTGGAGGAAAGATATTTGTAGATGAAAGTAATGAGATAGAATTCAATGAAAACAATGAACGGCTCAGAGATTAGTATGCAATAAATTACTCTCAAATTACTCTTTCCCCTCAAGTTGCCACCTTCAAAAATATCACATCCTTGACCCCACATTCCTTTCTTTATCTTATCTCTTATACTTTTCATTCACAGAGTATTCACTGCCTCATGAGCTTTTCTCTTATTCATTCCTAAGGCAACCCTTACCTCCCTCTTACTCCTCATATGTTGCTATTTCTCAGAATCTATATTTTGGGTCCGTAGCTGTTCTCAACCTATTCTTCCTAATCTAGAACGGACTCACCTTTGCAATAATTTAAAACCACGTCTCTACAGAAGACCTCTCTCTTGAGCTCCAGCCCAAAGACTGGAGCTCATCATGACTTGAACAAGCCAAAAACTCTTCAATGGTCTCAAATAAACATGTTCATTTGCGGTAACTTCTCAAGAAATTATACCATCAATCAATCCACTGGCCTTAAAACATTCCAGATTTCTGCCTTTTCCATACCACTCACACAAAGCAGTTTTAACTTTAACGCCTACATATCTAACTATGCCCCATATACTCCATGCTCAACTCCAAATTTTAATTCTGAACTACTTCATTTCTCACCAGAATGACTATAGGAGTATTTCTAATGCAGACATTTGTTAAACCATGTTCTCCAAACATTGGCTATTTCCTGTACTGAAGAGGGAGGGGTGAAGGGAGGCAGAACAATCAGGTCCTAAGTTCCTCATCCCTATTTCAAGCAAGTATATCCCTCTCTATCAAAGGTTTCAAATAATATTTCCTTTGAAAAGTAAAGATTCTGCTATTTAGAATATGTAAATAATTATTCTATATCTAATCCATTTTCCATATTATCGATATCATGCTAATGTGAAAATCTTATATCATTTCCTTGATAAATAGCCTTGGTATCAGTTAGGGATTTCTCCTACAGCTCAGGAAACCAGAACCATAAGTGATAAGGAATAATAGATTTATTATAGAGGTTAGACCCTACACTATTGTGGAAATGGGTAAAGAGGTCTGTGGAAGGTTGTTGCTTATGCAATGTGTGGTGAGCTGAAGTCACTGTAGGTCAAAGGATTGGCAGTCAGGAAGAAAAACTGGAGGGCGAGTGAGAAAAACAAGCCCATGAGGACAGCTAGAATGTACTGCACAAGGCCAAACTGGAACTCACATCTGTCTCTCACTGATTTAAACCGTGACAATACATGTGACCTGCAGAAGAAGCCATTATCCTTCACACATACCTGCACACGTTCTGGCTTAGGACTCACCGAAACTGAAGAAGGAGATATGGTGGGAGGTGAAGGAGCCATGACTCTGCCAACAAGATGAGTCTCCACATATAAGCAGCAGTGTGAACAAGCTATGGTAGTGTCTAGCTCCCATACTAACTTGCAGTACAGTGACTGTTACTTCACTTCTGCCCTAAAATCTTACACAGATTTCTCTTGTGGGTAACACTAATCTCAAAGCATACAGGGAAGCAAATTCTCTGAAATATAGCTCCAGTTTGCTAAGCAGACACTATAACAAACCACAGTTCCTTTCAGTTGGCACCTATAGCCTTCAGGGGAGAAAGTGTCATACCTCCCAGCTAATACAGAACAACTGTTTTTACGACCTTGTCTCAGTTTGCCTCCCTAGCCTCATCTCTGGGCATACTCTTATGTTCTAGACATATCAAATAAGTTTCTGCTCCCAAGTTTCTGCTTTTTCAATCTTTATTGCCTTTGTACAGTTTCTTATCTAGAAAGCCCTTGTTTTCTTTGACTGATCAGCTACTACTCATTCTCCACTTAGTAGGTTAAATCTCAACTCCTCTAGAAATCCTTCTTCATACCTCCTTGTAGGCAGTCTGAATAAGATTTACTTCCAATATGAACACTTCCATATGGTAGTTACTACCATAGCTATAGTTTTTGGTAGTTACTGATGGAAAGTTCTGGATTACTTGTTCACTTTATTCACTATATTCTAAGTTCTTTGAGGACAGAAAATATGATCTTGTACATCCACGTATATAAATACTTCAAAGAATGCGTGGGGTTATCATAAATATTCAAAAGATATTTGTTGACTTATTAATCAGTAAAATGAGTAAATGAATAAATGTATGAATACATGACAGGAAAGAAGACCAAAGGAGAACTACTGCTACAAACTGGTGATTCTAGTAAAGAATTGCTCATAAAGAATTGGGTGATAATTCTAGTGTGAAAAGCAAGACTTCCCTCTGTAAGAGCTTGCTTTCATTCACTACAGATGAAAACTCTGATCTCCATCTCAAAACTCACATGTTTTTACTTAAAGGTGAGTTTATGTTTGGCAGTTCCTACAGGAGAACTTCCTGCCTATCCCAAGTATACTGAGGAGTTATCCATGTAGACTGAAAAGCCTGTCTCCATATAATGCGTGTTACCTGACACATTCACACATAGTTTTCAGTAAAGTATTAAATCATCCATGTCAATGGCTTACATTGGCCAGGCAGCGGTAGCTTCACGGCAGCCAGGGAACTGCGTGCATTGTAGTCACTTCCCTTAGACAGCAGTGGGAGAAGTGAAGGGTAGATTGTTGCCATCGGTCAATTGTGTATGTGGACTTCACTAAGGTGGTCGATTCTGTCAAATACATCAGTTCGTGAGGAATCCTATGAGAGACCTGCTGTCGAGGGAAGTTTACACATATTGCTCTCTTACTTTATGAGGGAATCATGAAAAAAGATGTAGCTGTGAGAGAGACAGCAAATTCATTTACTGTGACTAGGTGTACAGGCCAAGATGACATCTCTCAGCCATTAAGATGTGCATTCCAGCAGTATTTCACACTGCCTTCAAGTATAGTATTCCAACAAGGGGGAATCACTGTATGTGATTTTAGTTTTAGAGAAAAGGACAAATATCCTATGTTATGGACTACTCATAGAATAATTATGCTGCAAATGTGGTTATATTTAGGTTATGTATATTGACTTGCAGTCAGTACTACATTTTGACTTTTTTAAAAACAGAAGATGACAGGTTTTAGTGTATTTTACAATTTAGAGATTTCTATTACAAGTATATATCTCTAGTCCAAATCTCCTTCCCAGTCCCCAACTTCCCTAAAGAATATTCAAAATCAACGTATACAAGTTCCACTACTTTCCCTTCTGTCCCTGAACATATATATACCCAATTGGAGGATGAATTCTATAGACTCATTTTTATCAATTATTTTTTAATTTCCACTCTAACTCAGGCCCATATTACCTTTTATCTTTGAAAGCACAAATCAGGAACCCAGAATAGAACTTCTTTTTTTTTTAAATTGGGGTATGGTTGATGTACAATATTATATAAGTTTTAGGTGTATGACATAGTGACCTAAATTTTTAAAGGTTATATTCCACTTATAGTTAGTATAAAATATTGGCTATATTCCAGAATAGAACTTCATATGTGCAAATTCCAGCTAAGCTTAAAAACAAGGCTCTTATCCTGACACCTGTATTTGAGCTCTTTGTGACTTTCGTGTCCCAGATACTCTTATAGGATTCTGTAGCTATCCCCCAAAGACTGACCATACTCTTGAGTGATGGCCAGTGTTTTCAGGTTTCCTTGAATGCTTCCCTCTCTGCTGGTCAACGTTTGTCTCTTTAGAGTCTAACATACATTCTGAAGCCCTCACCCCAGCCTCTCTGGAGTGCATCATTTTCTCCCAGGGAAGGCTGACCTGACTGGTTTCTCTATTCCTCTTAACCTGTTCCCTGTAGGTTCCACCGTTTCCAGATATCTCATAAGATAATACATTAAAGGGAAATGACTCTATTATAGAATGTTGACCAAAGTCAGGATCAGAAATCCAAGATAAGAAGATACTAAATGTGTTAGGAAATAGACTACAAAGAAATTGATTTTCCAGTAGGTTGGAAGGTGGTAGGCAGAGATATTCGTCAGACATCCTGTGCCCTACCTGTGCTTTCTCTTTATGAAACAATCCTCTCGTATACCCTGGATGAAAATATGGTCTTACTGGCACTGACTTTAGTCCAAAAGAAAATCTGCTATTTCTCAAT
Organism: Delphinus delphis; assembly: GCF_949987515.2. Taxonomy (NCBI): domain Eukaryota; kingdom Metazoa; phylum Chordata; class Mammalia; order Artiodactyla; family Delphinidae; genus Delphinus; species Delphinus delphis. The sequence continues at coordinate 90,054,760 of NC_082684.1, forward strand.
ACTATTCAATGGAAACACACTGATTGTGTAATTTCTTTACAAATCATGCTGCAATGCCAAAGTAGAAAATGACTGTGACATAGTAAGAATTGAACTTGTCAGCACTTGCAAGACCCGATCTTATAAACAGAGTGTCATCCATATGCTGTGTGCTCATGCTTCCACCCCCCTTAGGTTCTCTGGAGACCAAGCAATTGCATTGAGATTTACTGTAACTCTCTCCTCTGTGTGACCACCTTACTTCTAATTAGACTTTGTAAAAATTAAATCAGAAACGTTATCTTACAATGCATGAATGTGTGACTTCCTACCTTAAATCTACAGCCTACTTAAAATGTTGCAGACATTCAGGAGGTGCCAAATAAATACCATCTATTCAGTATGGCCTTCAAGACTCTCCACAGTACCATTTCAACTGCATCTTCAGACCTGTCACCTACAAATGTATGAGTGTATTTTATCTTCAGCTACATGAATTATGAGTTGTTATTATCACTGTCATCTTTCTGTATCTGTGCCTTTGCTCTGCTGCTTTCCTGGTAGACTCTCCTTATGTCCACCTCTAAATTTCCAAGTCATCTCAAGTCCCATGTCAAAGCTGCCTCCTTCACAAATCCTTGGTTATTTTTCCCCAAAATGTGCTGGTGTCTCTCTCTGCCGAACCCTCAAGGCACTTTATTAATATTGATTTTTTTTTGCATTCTTCTTAATCTTCCTTTTGCTATTGTATTACCAACATGACTCTCTTGCAAATTTCTGCTGGATTGTAACATTGTATCTTTTGGAATCAAAATGTATTGGCTAATTTAAGTTGCATATTTTCAAAAGAGGAAAAATCCCTTTTTAAAAAGGAGAAGCAGAATCTTCAAAGTGAAACCAATAGCAGTGCTTTGCAAATTTTAATGGACAAAGCCAAAAGGAACTTCATTTATGAGGCCTGTGATAGGTTCAGAAAGTTGCATTTTTAACAAGCAACTCAAGTGATTCCATGCAGGTGGTCTGAGCACCACATTTCAAGAAACAATGCCAGAGAGAACATACAATTGCTAAAGAAAGAAGACAGGCGGTAGCCAATGTGTATAATAAACAATTATCTGTAATTTAAATTATCTGTAGTTCTGGATTCACAGAACAGAAAGCTAGTCCAAGTACAGAATTGGTTAGCTGTAAACAATAAAACACTCATGATTAAAAAGGTACAGTGAAGGGAAATTATTATACTGGCAATTGTTCTACACAACTGGAAAAATGGACATGTAGAATTCTTTTTTAGAAACAAAATTTTAAATAAGCTTTCTTGAACTGATTCTGTTGGCTTTACGAATGGGAGGCAGGAATTTCACATAGGTACCATGTAAGAAACTTAGAAACAGTCAATATAAACATTAAATTGTGTGATATCAATCTAGAGCTGAACATAGCTAAAGTATTATAAGTGACAGAAAGAGTTAAAAATGTAGGAAACAATCAATTTATAAATATTAACTGCTTACAAAAGAGGTATGCAATTGCACATGGGGATTTGTCTTTTAATTATGCCCTGATTTTCTGTTTCTTTAAATATATAATATTTATTTTTTAAAAATTTATATTTACAATATAAGGTAGGTCACAAGCATAGCCCAAGTTTCCTCAGGTCTAAACAGCCTGAAAGTAAGGATAAAGTCACATTAATAGCAATGGTTCTAATCTTGCTCCTACTTGCCCCGCTTGCAAAGGACCCCCAGATCCCTAGCAAAGTCGTCTTCACTGCCTGTAGAAGAATTCAAGAAGTGTCATGTATACTCAGAAATAGATCCTTTTTTATTATGCACAGATGCTGACTGCTTGGCATCATCTGGGTACCACTATTTTGCCAAGTTCCTATCATCTCTTGTCAGTCATCACTGAGTACCTCGTAGTCCGCCAGATGCTATAATCTCCTTCCACAGCCGAGTCATTGGCACCACCAAGATGATAAACCTCCATGGTGTTCTTTTGCAAAATGGAGAAGACTGCTTCTCTCTCCTTTGGTTCTTAACTACATTAGAATGCACTGTGAATGCTCTTGCTTAAGATCAACATTTTACAGAGACCCTTCTGCTTATAAATAAACGCTTTTTGCTTATAAACACTCTAATTTTCATGGAACTTAGTTATGAACCCAAAGGTGGCTGGACCAAGAAGCTAATATGAACTATACACATACCCACTGCCTTCTCAAAAACTTATACACCCAGGGTGCATTGCTCCAAGAGCTTCTCATTTCTCATGTGAGTGAGCTTCTCTTGATCCTCCATTACTATCTGTGTCCAGTTTCATTTATAGTCCAATAAAGACCACTGTTACTTAAATAATAGTTATGTTTTGTTTTGTTAAATTAAGAGCTCTACTTTTATAGTGAAAACATGCTCAAGTGGGGAAAAATGTTATATTGTAAAAAATATAGGTATCATACTTATGAGAAGCTTTTTTAAAAATTTAAATTATAAAAGCTTAATCCAGAGACTAGCAACTGCCTGGTGGGTACTTATATAAACTATGTATGCAGTGGCAAGAATAAAAGAATTTCCGTAAGACTTAATCAAAAGTTGCAAATTGAATATTTTTGTTTAGCCTGCACAGTTTTTTAACTTAAAAAATACTTAATTGTTAATAATTAAATAATAAAAATAATGGTTTCTGACATTTATTAAGTGCTTATTATGTAGAGTCTTACATGAATTTAACTTATTTAGTCCTCACAAAATCCTATGAGGTACGCAGTACTACAATAATGCACACCTCCCGGAATAACAATCACAGTGTGGTCTTCATAGCCTTCAAGACAGCACTATATTGAACTACATTTTCAGTTTAGAACACTGAGGCATGGAGCAGCTGAGTAACAGGAGAGTCACAGACTAGTAAGTGGCAGAGCCAGTATTCAAATGTGGAGTCTCAGGCGCTAAGCCCGCCTTGGACTATACTGCCTCTGAAATCAGAAGATTTCACATTACAACACCTATTTCTGTCCTCTGTGGACAAATCAGATGATCTGGCAACATTAGCCCCTCATTTTGTTATGATTCCAAAGGGCTGAAGGGATGATGGACGCTCCCCTGTGCCAGCAAACATATCCATTTTGCACAGCCCATTCCTCTCTATTGCCTCCCTGTCAGGGAACCCTTCAATGTTATACCTGCCTTGTTGTCCTACAGTACAGGTGAAGGGAAAGTGAAACATTCTTGAACCCAAAAGATAGTTCAAGAGGGCCTGGTATTCTATCTGTCATTTCTGCATTCTTTACAAATCTATATCACCACTGGCCCTGTATGCATGTGACTTTGTGAATTTAGATCTAGGTTTTCAAATCAAGACTTCTTTATGAAATAACAGCAAATCTCAGAATTATAATTGTAGCTATATAATATAGAGTTTCACTCCAAGGATCTAGAATATATAGATTTTGATCACAAGGCTTTGGATTAGACAGACCTAATTTAAATAATAGCTTTACTACCTATAGCTGTATAACTTAGAATAATTAAATTTTAAGTCCTGAGCTTCAGTTTCTATTACTATTCAGTGTATCTAATGAAATAAATAAATGCCCATCCATACTCACTGAATGAATAAATGATTAGGTGAATGAAAATATAAATGAAACATTATAAAGTGCTAAATGAGTACTGCTATTTTTTTTTGTACTGCTATTTTTTATTCTTTTTATTCATTAACTCAGTTTCATGTTCGGGTCTTTGATAGGAAAAAGAAAAGTGCTGATATTAATCACTCCAGGCTATCTATATACTGATGATTTTATCCTGGTAGCTTCTAATCAGGACGCCATGAGACAGTGGTTAAATAATTTGCTAAAGCTGTACTTTTCTTTGATCTATCAATGCTAAAGGAAAATATCTTCCTGCAGAGCTAGCAGAGACACCTGGGAATTGCTACCAATATCCTGGCTAATGATTTCATTCCACTAACAACTGAGATGACTTTTGCTACTTGAATGTATTCTTCCGCTAAGTCGTCTTCACTGCCTGTAGAAGAATTCAGGAAGTGTCAGCCTTGAGGAAGTAATTATTTGCTTGAAAATATACTGATTGTTTCTTTATTGACAAAGCATTTGCAGAAGGTGGATGATACGAAACATGAAACTACGGTGCCCATTATTTTCCTATAAAATGCATCTCTTTGAATTATAATGTTGGGATACTTGACTGTTGAAATATTAGATCCTTGGAGACTAATATTATTAAGGACTAATACTGAGGACCCAGCCAAGTGTTTACAGAAAGCACTCAGTAAATACTTGCTCAAGAAACAAATTAATCGATGTATAAATAATTGAAGATGCAGCAGGAAGTTCACTGGATTCACACTCATTTGCATGAGATCATATATACAATCAGCCTCGGCATCAAGAGAGGGAGAAAAAAATAGATTAAGTAATTGTCTCAGCAGAACACCCCTCACTTCACTAGATTAGGGTCTTTCCAGATTTCCAAACGTAAGCGATGAGATGAAAAGTTGGTATTAGTTAATCCTTTGAGCATATAATGATTTCCTGGAGGGAACTTGAAGGGGCTTGATAATTTCCCCCAATAAATATACAAAGATTTCCTAAAGTTCAATTCAAAGGGACATTTCTCATGGGAACTGAATGTAAAATCAAACTCCAAATGGCTGCCCTATGCCACAGCATGGACCAGCTGTTTCCAGAGAATTCCGTGAATATGTCAGGATCAAAGAATATTGTGAAGCAGGCATTGAATGAGAAGCCAAGTTCCAATGAGGCATCCAATGGAACATTAGACTATGTTAGACTAACATTAGACTAAGGAACCATCAAGACATGCGTAAGTGCACAGCCCAAAATATAAATTATATTTAGCAAAAATAATTTCAACAAATGCTTACATTTTTTTTCAGGTCCTCAAACAACACCTGTGAAGTCTCAGTTTATTTTTCAGTAAATGTTGCTATTAATGACTCCAAAATATAAAAATACTTTTGTATGTTCTTACCTTGTAAAGTATCAGAATTGAGTAATTTGGAGAGAAAAAACCACATTCTTGAGAGGGCAGACTGCTGAAGCAAGAAAAACTACAAAACTGCAGCCTGTGGAACAAAAACCACATTCACAGAAAGATAGACAAGATGAAAAGGCAGAGGGCTATGTACCAGATGAAGGAACAAGATAAAACCCCAGAAAAACAACTAAATGAAGTGGAGATAGGCAACCATCCAGAAAAAGGATTCAGAATAATGATAGTGAAGGCGATCCAGGACCTCGGAAAAAGAAAGATCGAGAAGATGCAAGAAATGTTTAACAAAGATCTAGAAGAATTAAAGAACAAAGAAACAGAGATGAACAATACAATGACTGAAATGAAAACTACACTAGGAGGAATCAACAGCAGAATAACTGAGGCAGAAGAACGGATAAGTGACCTGGAAGACAGAATGGTGGAATTCACTGCTGTGGAACAGAATCAAGAAAAAAGAATAAAAAGAAATGAAGACAGCCTAAGAGACCTCTGGGACAACATTAAATGCAACAACATTCGCATTATAGGGGTCCCAGAAGGAGAATACAGAGAGAAAGGACCCGAGAAAATAGTTGAAGAGATTATAGTTGAAAACTTCCCTATCATGGGAAAGGAAATAGCCACCCAAGTCCAGGAAGTGCAGAGAGTCCCATACAGGATAAACACAAGGAGAAACACGCCGAGACACATAGTAATCAAATTGGCAAAAATTAAAGACAAAGAAAAATTATTGAAAACAGCAAGGAAAAAGGACACATAACATACAAGAGAACTCCCATAAGGTTAACAGCTGATTTCTCAGCAGAAACTCTCCAAGCCAGAGGGGAGTGGCATGATATACTTAAAGTGATGAAAGGGAAGAAACTACAACCAAGATTACTCTACCCAGCAAGGATCTCATTCAGATTGAATGGAGAAATCAAAAGCTTTACAGACAAGCAAAAGCTAAGAGAATTCAGCACCACCAAACCAGCTCTACAACAAATGCTAAAGGAACTTCTCTAACTGGGAAACACAAGAGAAGAAAAGGACTACAAAACCAAATGCAAAACAATTCAGAAAATGATCATAGGAACATACATATCGATAATTACCTTAAATGTGAATGGATTAAATGCTCCAACCAAAAGACACAGGCTTGCTGAATGGATACAAAAACAAGACCCATATATATGCTGTTGACGAGAGACCCACTTCAGACCTAGGGACACATACAGACTGAAAGTGAGGGGATGGAAAAAGATATTCCATGCAAATGGAAATCAAAAGAAAGCTGGAGTAGCAATTCTTGTATCAGACAAAATAGACTTTAAAATAAAGACTATTACAAGCGACAAAGAAGGACACTACATAATGATCAAGGGATCAATCCAAGAAGAAGATATAACAATTGTAAATATTTATGCACCCAACATAGGAGCACTTCAATACATAAGGCAGCTGCTAACAGCTGTAAAAGAGAAAATCGACAGTAACACAATAATAGTGGGGGACTTTTAACACCTCACTTACACCAATCATCCAAAAAGAAAATAAATAAGGAAACAGATGTTTTAAATGACACAATAGACCAGATAGATTTTATTGATATTTATAGGACATTCCATCCAAAAATGGCAGGTTTTTTGGATGAAGAAAAAGAGGTTACACTTTCTTCTCAAGTGAGCACAGAACATTCTCCAGGATAGATCACATCTTGGGTCACAAATCAAGCCTCAGTAAATTTAAGAAAACTGAAATCATATCAAGCATGTTTTCTGACCACAACGGTATAAGATTACAAATGAACTACACAGGAAAAAACGTAAAAAGCACAAACACATGGAGGCTAAACAACACGTTACTAAATAACAAAGAGATCACTGAGGAAATCAAAGAGGAAATCAAAAAATACCTAGAGACAAATGACAATGAAAATATGACGATCCAAAACCTATGGGGTACAGCAAAAGCAGTTCTAAGAGGGAAGTTTATAGCTATACAAGTCTACCTCAAGAAACAAGAAAAATCTCAAATAAACAACCTAACCTTACATCTAAAGGAACTAGAGAAAGAAGAACAAAAAAACCCCAAAGTTAGCAGAAGGAAACAAATCATAAAGATCAGAGCAGAAATAAATGAAATAGAAACAAAGAAAACAATAGCTAAGATCAATAAAAGTAAAAGCTGGTTCTTTGAAAAGATGAACAAAATTGATAAACCATTAGCCAGACTCATCAAGAAAAAGGAGGAGAGGACCAAAGTCAATAAAATTAGAAATGAAAGAGGAGAAGTTACAACAGACACTGCAGAAATACAAAGCATCCTAAGAGACGACTACAAGCAACTCCATGCCAATAAAATGGGCAACCTGGAAGAAATGGACAAATTCTTAGAAAGGTATAACCTTCCAAGACTGAACCAGGAAGAAATAGAAAATATGAACAGACCAATCACAATTAACGAAATTGAAACTGTGATTTAAAATCTTCCAAGAAACAAAAGTCCAGGACCAGATGGCTTCACAGGTGAATTTCATAAAACATTTAGAGAAGAGCTAACACCCATCCTTCTCAAACTTTTCCAAAAACTGCGGAAGAAGGAACACTCCCAAACTCATTCTATGAGGCCACCATAACCCTGATACCAAAACCAGACAAAGATACTACAAAAAACGAAAATTAGAGACCACTGATGAATATAGATGCAAAAATCCTCAACAAAATAATAGCCAACAGAATCTAACAACACATTAAAAGGATCATACACCATGATCAAGTGGGATTTATCCCAGGGATGCCAAGGATTCTTCAATATACACAAATCAGTCAATGTGATACACCATATTAACAAATTGAAGAATAAAAAGCATATGATCGAGCTTCCCTGGTGGCGCAGTGGTTGAGAGTCCACCTGCCGATGCAGGGGACACGGGTTCGTGCCACAGTCTGGGGGGATCCCACATGCCACAGAGCAGCCCCGTGAGCCATGGCTGCTAGGCCTAGGCGTCCAGAGTCTGTGCTCTGCAACGGGAGGGGCCACAGTGGGGAGAGGCCCGAGTACAGCAAAAAACAAAAACAAAAAAAACCATATGATCATCTCAATAGATGCAGAAAAACTACTGACAAAATTCAACACCAATTTATGATAAAAACTCTCCAGAAAGTGGGCATAGAGGGAAACTACCTCAACATAATAAAGGTCATATCTGACAAACTCACAGCAAATATCATTCTCAATAGTGAAAAACTGAAAGCATTTCCTCTAAGATCAGGAACAAGACAAGGATGTCCACTCTCACAACTATTATTCAACATAGTTTTGGAAGTCCTAGCCACGGCAATCAGAGAAGAAAAAGAAATAAAAGGAATACAAATTGGAAAGGAAGAAGTAAAACTGTCACTGTTTGCAGATGACACGAAACTATACATAGAGAACTCTAAAGATGCTACCAAAAACTACTTGAGCTAATCAATGAATTTGGTAAAGTTTCAGGATACAAAATTAATGCACGGAAATCTCTTGCATTCCTATACAATAACAATGAAAGATCAGAAAGAGAAATCAAGGAAACAATCCCAATCACCACTGCAACAAAAACAATAAAATATCTAGGAATAAACCTACCTAAGGAGACAAAAGACCCGTAGGCAGCAAACTATAAGACACTGATGAAAGAAATTAAAGATGATACCAACCGCTGGAGAGATATACCATGTTCTTGGATTGGAAAAATCAATATTGTGAAAATGTCTATACTACCCAAAGCAATCTACAGATTCAATGCAATCCCTATCAAATTACTAATGGCATTTTTTACGGAACTAGGAAAAAAATCTTAAAATTTGTATGGAGACACAAAAGACCCCGAATAGCCAAAGCAGTCTTGAGGAAAAATAACAGAGCTGGAGGAATCAGACTCCCTGACTTCAGACTATACTACAAAACTACAGTAATCAGGACAATATGGTACTGGCACAAAAACAAAAACATAGATTAATGGAACAAGATAGAAAGCCCAGAGATAAACCCACACACCTATGGTCAACTAATCTACGACAAAGAAGGCAAGGATATACAATGGAGAAAACACAGTGTTTTCAATAAGTGGTGTTGGGAAAACTGGACAGCTACATGTAAAAGAATGAAATTAGAACACTCCCTAACACCACACACAAAATTAAACTCAACATGGATTAGAGACCTAAATATAAGACTGGACACTATAAAACTATTAGAGGAAATCATAGGAAGAACACTCTTTGACATAAATCACAGCAATATCTTTTTTGATCCACCTCCTAGAGTAATGGAAATAAAAACAAAAATAAACAAATGGGACCTAATGAAACTTCAAAGCTTTTGCACAGCAAAGGAAACCATAAACAAGACAAAAAGACAACCCTCAGAATGGGAGAAAATATTTGCAAACAAATCAATGGACAAAGGATCAATCTCCAAAATATATAAATAGCTCAATAGTAAAAAAAGAACAACCCAATCCAAAAATGGGCAGAAGACCTAAATAGACATTTTTCCACGAAGACATACAGATGGCCAAGAAGCACATGAAAAGCTGCTCAACATCACTAATTATTAGAGAAATGCAAATCAAAACTACAATGAGGTATCACCTCACACCAGTTAGAATGGGCATCATCAGAAAATCTACAAACAACAAATGCTGGAGAGGGTGTGGAGAAAAGGGAACACTTTTGCACTGTTGGTGGGAATGTAAATTGATACAGCCACTATGAAGAACAGTATGGAGGTTCCTTAAAAAACTAAAAATAGAATTACCATATGACCCAGCAATCCCACTACTGGGCATATACCCAGAGAAAACCACAATTCATAAAGACACATGCACCCTAATGTTCATTGCAGCACTATTTACAATAGCCAGGTCATGGATGCAACCTAAATGTCCATTGACAGATGAATGGATAAAGAAGATGTGGTACATATATACAATGGAATATTACTCAGCCATAAAAAGGAACGAAATTGGGTCATTTGTTGAGACGTGGATGGATCTAGAGACTGTCATATAGAGTGAAGTAAGTCAGAAATAGAAAAATAAATATTGTACATTAACAAATATATGTGGAACCTAGAAAAATGGTACAGATGAACCGGTTTGTAGGGCAGAAATTGAGACACAGATGTAGAGAACAAATGTACGGACACCAAGGGGGGAAAGTGGTGGGGGGTGGTTGTGTGATGAATTGGGCGATTGGGATTGACATGTATACACTGGTGTGTATAAAATTGATGACTAATAACCTGCTGTATAAAAAAATAAATAAAATAAAATTCAAAAAAAACCCCCAAAAACCTAAAAAACAAAAAAAACACATTCCCGAATTCAGATTATGATTTGATGGTACAAACAATAACAGAGATTTTAAATATTTCAACAAAATTAATTTTAAGGTGTATTAAAATGTGAATAGAGAAGGAAGAATCTAATATCTTCTAAGATAAAAGTCACAGGAATTCTTTATTATTTTCTGCAAAATATCACATAATGGACAATAGTTTAAAACAGAGAAAAACAATAATGTTCAATAATACCTGATGGAGTAAAGTCATGTTTATTTAATTATTCTCCCTAAGTAAAATAAATGCTTAAAAAAAATTGAGTTGAAAATTCTAGCTACAGTGAGATTAAAAATGACTACAGGGGTGGGATAGGGAGGGTGGGAGGGAGGGAGACACAAGAGGGAAGAGATATGGGATCATATGTATATGTATAATTGATTCACTTTGTTATAAAGCAGAAACTAACACACCATTGTAAAGCAATTATACCCCAATAAAGATGTTAAAAAAAAATGACTACAAACCTCAAACCATATTTTGTCAAAAATGCCTATCAAATATTATGCAATTTGGATTAAATAAAGGTAGATTCTAAAACTCAATGCAATGTTTCATAGTTTGAATAGCATGTGTAGTTCCCTAAAAGATATGTATGGGACTTAGAGCACCTAATTTTTAATCCTTTCCTTTGAAAAATTGGGGGGATGGTGGGTAGGAAACCCATTAGAATATGTGACAGCTTCTAGTGTGCATGATTCTAGAGGGAAGATCAACAGGAGACACAATGTTAAAGAAAGAAAAGCACAGCTTAATTGTATTTATTTTAAAAAAAACCAGTATCCTCTTAAATTTTATAAACATGAAAAAAATAAATGGGAGGAGAAGTAGCAATCAGCTATTATCTCCTTATTTCATTCAACATATCAAAGAAGAACAAAAAATTAAACAAAAGACCTGTGAATTTCAGAGATGGCACCTCAACTTTTAGCCAGGTGATTTCTATCATTTCCATAGGATAAAATTTGAAGATAAACATGTTCACGAGATATAAGACACAGAAGACTGAAATTTGTTGTGGAGTGCTTTGGGAATCAACATCTATTGGGAAGTGAAAAAAGCAATATTGGGTAGAGTGAGAAGTTTGGCTATTATGCAGTCACAATAAAGGTATGCACTGATCTCATGGTGACTCAGGAATTGGAATAGCCCTACAGAGTTGTACCAAATTGGCAGGAGGGATCAGCCTTTTATAATTTGACATTTCTAGTTACTGAATGCTTCCACAGAGGTTGGAAACCTCTCTTAAGCTGAGAGCATTTCCCAATAGCTGGAGGAATGAGTGCTTTATTTCTGAAGTTGATGGGTGGAGATTAGGGCAGTACATGACAGTGTTCACTAAACATATTTGAATCAGTGAAACACAGTATGTACAGGTATTGCTGAAAACAAAGTCTATGACTTAAAAGATTTTCTTGAGGAAAATTATCAAAATCTAAAATAAAAAGGAGCAATGATATACAATGCTTAGAAAGCATATGATAAAACGATGGAAGACAAAGGACGTCCAGCATAGGCATTACTCATATTCTCGACAAAACAGAACAATAAAATAAGAAATAAGTTCCTGTATGATAAGTAAAATAAATGAAAAACTGAATAGTAATTTCAAAAGGAATAGAAAACAAATGATTAAGACTATTAATCCAATAATATTGTGATGAATTTACTGAATTCAAGTTTAAAGAAAGAGTCCCAAGGAAATAAAGACAATTAGTAGATCATCTCCATAGGGGAAACATTAGGCTAATTCCTTATTGTTTCATAGTAAATTTTGGTACCAGAAAACAATAGAAGAATATTTACAATATTTTAAAGAAAATAATATGTCAAAGAACATTATTTCCAATTATTTGTTCTTTACACTTGAGGTTAACATTAAGATGTAATGTGATTAGAAGCTATCAGTAAACCTACCACCCATGAACCAGGCTTTAAAAACAAAACTTAAAAACGGTAATCTGAAAAGCTAACAGATGAATAAAAATAAAAATCTCAGAAACAGAAAATCTATTGTTGGTATGAATGAACTGCAGTGAGCACTGAAGCCCAATTTAAGTACATAGCCAAGGTTTTTTTAAATAATTTAAGTCTAGATCTATGGGAAAAATGAGTAAAAACAAAATATAAATGTTATAAACTTTGGTACTATAAAAACAAAAATGAGGGGACAGGAAGGAAAATGGATGTTTGAGGAAATTTAATTATGTTAATTTTTTAATCTTTCATGATGGGAACTTTCTATCAAAATAAACAAAACAGAACAAAATAAAAATACAATTCATTTATGTATTGTATTCAAGTATGTAAAATCAAGGAACTCAAAATGATTATAAGTTTAAAAAATTGGGCCAAAACATAGAAGGGAAAAGTAAGCAAAAATCAAAATAAATCAGGTCACACACAAAAAAGATACACTCTAAAAAAAACATTATAACTGGTATTTCATCAAACTGCACAAACCATACATGCAAGAAATACTTGAAGAAATAGATTGCAACACAATGGTAATTAACTCATTTTTGATACCATTGACAATTGAACATAAAATAAATAGAGGACCTGAATAAAATGATTACTAATATTAGCTATACAAATAGATGGAAAGGTAGATAGTCCATATAAATGTTCACCCTGATATTAATCATTTTTTCTAAGACAAATGGAATACATTTTAATGACCCTGCATTTTAATAAATTCTAAATGTTATATAAATACCCTTCTACAGTTTATTTTTGTACCCTTCTTAACCAATTCTTAAATCAAACAGAAATCAGAACCAAACGTGTAGAATACCCAGAAAACAGCAACAGTGAAAATAATCTCTCTTAAACATATGAATCCACTAATAAACAGAAAAGAATAAAGAATGAATTGAACTAGGAGGGATTATTAAAGATATAAATTATTAAAGATATAAATATAAATTAGTGAGTTATAAAACAGAAAGGAAGTAAACATAATAGTTCAAATATTAGGACCTCTGATACAAGAAAAATAATAAAATAGAAAAATCATCCATATTAATTAATACAAAAGTGGGGAGAAAATATAACCTTATAAAATTGCTTATGAAATGTGGAACATTATCTGAGAGAGTAAATGTTTTTTACACATACACACACACACACACACATCCATGAAAGAAAATAGTTTGTACAATTAAATGCAAATAGATTTGAACACAAGGTTGAAATAGGTCATTTTTCTTGGAAATATAAATTAGCAAAAAGATCTCAAGGAAATATATAAAAGCTGAATATACACTTGGGAATAAAAGAAATTGAGAAGGTTTCTAAAGGATTAAGCCCCAAACTTAAGCCAGGTTCTATGACTTTAAACATCAAGTATAATCACAAGACTATGTAATCCTCAGCCCTCATTTTACCTGATGTGTCAGCAAGATGTGGCAGAGTTGGCCCTGCTTGATCCTTCCATTTTTCCCCTAGCCCTAGCCCAGCCTGTTCCATTAGAGCAGGCTTTCATCACAACTAATGGAAACTATATTTTCCATTTGCTCAAGCCAACAAGCTTCATCATCATTTATTTTCTTCTCTTTTTCTCACACCACACATCTATTCCACCAGTAAATCCCATTGGCTCTACTTCAAAATATATCCAGTTTCTCTGATACCTAGCCTTTTATCATTCCTCTCGTCATACCATCCTGGTTTAAACCACCATCATTTCTTGTCCGTATTATCCACTACCCTCCTCACCGATCCTCTCACCTCTGTTCTTGCTTCTTCTTCTTTTATTTATTTATTTTTTTTGAAAAATCTTTTAATCCACCTGTTCACCTACAGCCTTTTTCAATGAAACAGTAAGAATGCTCTTCTTCAAAAAGTTAGAACATATTATTCCTTCCAAAGTTTTCCTATCTCATTCAGAATAAAAAATACTCAAAATCATCTAGAAGGCCCAAACTCTCAGACTTCCTGTTACTTCTCTGATTTTAATCTCCCATCATTCTCCCTCTTGCTCATATTACTCTAGCTATACCACTATACTAGTCTTTCCTGTGACATGCAAAGTAAGTCCTCTGGCTTCTGGGTCTTGTCACTTGCTATTCCCTCTGCTTGGAAGGTCCTTGTCCTATATAAATGCATAGCTCACTCCATCACCTGTTCAGTTCAAATGTCACTGTCTCAGTGAGATTACATTTGTTTTCTTTTGCTGCATAGCAGATTACCACAAGTTAGCAGCTCAAAACAACATGAATTTCTTACTTCACAGTTCTGTAGGTCAGAAGTCTGAGGTGGCTTGGCTGCTTTCTCTCCTCTAGGTTTCACCAGACCCAACTCAAGGTGTCAGCCAATATGGGTAATTACCTCCAGTCTCTGGGGAAAAATATGCTTCCAAGATGATTCAGGTTGGTAGAATTTAGTTCCTTGCAACTGTGGGACTGAGATTTATGCTTTCTTGCTGGTTGTCAGCAAACAGCTTTCTCATCTCCATAAGGTCACCTGCATTCCTCATTACCTTAGCTCCCCCATCTTCAAACCAACAAGAGTATGTTTCCCTTCTCACACTTCTAATCTCTCTGACTTCTTCTGCCACATCTCCTCTACTTCCAGCTGGAGAAATTCTCTTCTTTAAGGCCTCATATGATCAAATTCGGACCACCCAGATAACCCAGGATAATCTTCCTATTGTGAAGTCTATAACCTTAATCATATCTGCAAAGATCCTTTTTCCACATAACATAGTATATCCATAGGTTCCAGGGATTAGTGTGTGCACATCTTTGGGGGTCATTCTGCCTACCACCCCACTTTGACTACTCTGTTTAAAATAGAACAGCCTATGTCCACACTACCAATCCCTTTACTGTTTAGTTGTCTCATAAGCACTGATCATAATTTATTTATATAATTTACTTGTTTATCATTTGTGAACACATGATAAACGAAATCCTAAAATATAATTTTACGAAGGAAAAGATTTTATACTGCTTCATTCATTACTGTATTTTCCTAGTACCTAAAAGGGTGCCTAGAATATATTAGGCATTCAAGTATTTATCGGATGAACAAATTAAATAATATTTAATTGTCTGAGAATGTGGAGAAAAAGTAAATCTTCTATATTAATTTATTTCAAATGTAGTATAACACATTAACAAAATTTGACAAAGATAGCTCAAACAAGAAAAATATAGAATGAAAATTTGGACACCAAACTGTTGCTGTGGTTTCCGTTGGAGAGAAAAGAGGAATTAGTGGAGGATATGAAGAAAAAAATTCTGAATAATTATTTATTTTTTAAAATTTTATGATAAAGATACATTTAGTTAATACTCAGGTAATTAAAATGTATAAAGGTAAACTTTCACTTCAAAACTAAAAAGCAAACTAAAACAAACTTCTGACTATAATCAAATTAATAAAAATCAAAATTCTTACAAGAATCAGTTGGACATTAACAAAATGGTTTTAATGTTAACCTGAAAAAATAAATACGAACAAATGACCAGAGAATTTCATAAGCGGAAGTGTAAGGAGGAGTAGTCATAAAGATATTATATTCAATAATACAGGTTTTATAAAAGTTTGGTATTGGCACATGGATAGATAAACAGAACAGGATATAAACTCTGGAAATAGCACAGAATATATATGGGAAATTAATATATGATATAGGATTCATACTAGCTAATAAGGATTTTTCACTAGAAAAAATTTGGATACCTTTAATAGTTTGAAAAACAGATGAATAAATCTGGGTCCATATCTCACTCATACTCAGATTCTAGGGAGAGAGTAGATTTTAATTTAAAAATAAAAACTATAATATTGCTAGAAAAACCATAGGTGAATTTTTTTTTTTTTTTTTTGCGGTACGCGGGCCTCTCACTGTTGTGGCCTCTCCCGTTGCGGAGCACAGGCTCCGGACGCGCAAGCTCAGCGCCATGGCTCACGGGCCCAGCCGCTCCACGGCATGTGGGATCTTCCCAGACCGGGGCACGAACCCGTGTCCCCTGCATCGGCAGGCGGACTCTCAACCACTGTGCCATCAGGGAAGCCCCATAGGTGAATATTTTTATGATCTTAAATTATATAAAGTCTTTCTAAGAAAAACATAAATCCTAGAACCAAAAGGGAAGCAATTGATAAGTTTAATTACAGGAAAATGTTAAATTTGTATACAACAAAACTTAAGCTTCATTAACGAGGGTAAAATATAATTTTAAAAATCTGATAAAAACTACATATATGCATGAGATATGAATTTGAGATATATACATAAATTGTAAATATGTGACAAAAGACTGATTTTTCTAAATCTTTTTTGAAATGACCAAGACTCAGATACAAAAAATGGTCAAAGGAAATAAACAGCATTGCCTAACAAATGAGTAAAACCAGTCAATTGATATATAATTAAAGAAATACAAATTTGAACATTTTTGATAGCACTTTTCACCAATGAGATCAATAAAATGTTAGGAAATATTAATATACAAAACTCTCATGCACAATGAGAATGTGATATGTAAAATCATTTTGAAAGGCATTTTGATTATCTATCCTCCTATTTACCTATCATCTATCTGTATATACATAGAGGATAGAGAATCCAGAAATGGTACATAAATACATATGAGAACATACACTTTTTAATGAGCGTAACTTTTGACCCACATCAGTTCCATTTTTGAATATGTGGGACATACTCACACAAAGATTGTGAAAGATGTATAAGTAGACTGATATCACTGCACTCTTTGTAATTATATAAACTGAAAATAAGTACATTTTAATAAAGTATTGTTAAATAAATTAATGCACTTTCATATGATGGTGTGCTCTGCAGATCTTATAAAGAATGAGGTAACAAGAAATATTTGAATTTTTTGCCATGTTTCTCCACCATAAAATTCCCCTTTATATTTAATAAATATCTTGAGGAAAATACTTCGATACTAGAAAAATATCTTGTTTCTCCTCAAAGAGGGAAACCTATTTACTAACCAGAGTACAGTACTTTTATACAGTTCTTATTCTCTTTAGCCTTACAATGTGCAGTCAAATACTGTTTTCCAAAGTTAATTATAGGAATTCTGTTCATCCCTACCCCTCTCAGTGTAATTATATTAGCGGTCTGTAAGACTAATTTGTTATGGTTGGTATCCCATTTTAGGTTCAAGAAGTATGGTGAACTTGCAGTTTGTCTAGCTTTTTTCTTTTGCATATTTGGGAGTGACACTTTTCCCAGATCTCTACTTTCCCAAGTGAAAAGTAGAAGTTCTGATCTGCATTACTTTTCAAATGAAGTTTTATAGATGAAGAAAACACAAATAACTAAATCTCGAACAATCTCCAACTCATGAATACATTTCTAAGCATGTCTAATGCAATTATCAAACTGAATTTTCAGGAAGAGACACAATTCTAAGTATACTGCATGGATGCCCTTGGTTACCTATAGTGAGACCTTGGTTACCTATAGTGAGACCTTGGTTTGCAAGTTTCCATAATTTGATTTAAGAGATACTCAAGCCACATTTCAAATGCCATTCTTTGCTGCCTTTATTGCCCTTTGGGCTTTCAATGATTCCCAAAACATAGTTGTGCCTACATCAGCCTTGGTAATTACCCAAGCATTTTTGAGTTAAAATAAAGAAAACAGTAATTGAATGAATATAGTTCTATTTTGCCCTATGGTGAACTTAATTTTCTTTGTAAGTGTCTTTACCATTCATTCTAAAGCCGCATTCAACATCTTAACTAATGTGGAGCTTTAGGGAAGAATTTCTAAGATGTTTGGAGAATCAAAGCAAGTGATTCTAAATAAGGTTGCACTGAGTTAATTTTAACTATAATTTACAGATGTGTTCAGGTTTCCAAAATGTATAGTAGCATATTATGTAAGGGCACATTTACTTCTGTATTTAGGTTTAACTGTCACTCATAAAACACCCATAGTACCGTACTATTATTAGAGAGATTTGAAACACTTGACAATTGTTAAATAAACACAGCAATTCATTAAAATCTTGGGGAAGTTTTCTCTTTGGCAGTATGAATAGCTTTTCTTTTACTTCTGCACAGAATGCTAATGTAGACAGCCTGTGATCAAAGTGTACTGGAGGTGCACTTTTAGGACAGGGAGTCACCCCACATTGGTGTTACTGCTTGATCCTTTTGTTCAGTAAAAATGTCACTTGCAGCAGAAGTACACACAGAGCGGGAGAAAGTGACAATTCTGAACAAGGAAATCAAGTAAAATTGAGGTGCTTCTGATATTCTGATAAACCTGAAAGGTTTTCCTTTGAAGCCCAGCCTTTGCTAAACATCTTTTTCTCTGCTGTGAGCAAAGTGACTGCTGGACATCTACAGCCTCTCTTTCTAGCTGGCAGGAATGTTCCTAGAAGTTGACAAGAGGCCTACATAATGTGGCTTGTATTATTACTGAAGACAGGCTGAAAATGCATTGCTTGCTCTGATGCTCACTGTTGCAGCTGTTGCTAATGAGGTGCTTTTTTTGTTAACAACAAGTGAGACTCTAGCCATCCTATAACAACTTAATGAATGTCCTTGTTTTTTCAGTTGTGGATCTTGATAATCCTGTCAGACTTGTCTGTAACAATCTTCAATTGTAAATGGCTTTATTTTGCATGTATATACTACTGATGCTAGACTTTAGCTCTTTAACATTATTTCTAAATGCTTCCTTAGAAGCATTTAACTCTCATTTGGTCCTACTTAAGATGACGAAAGTATATTTAAATTAAAAATTAGTCTACCTCCTTAATATCTCAGTCTGATATTTTATTTCATCTGATAACATGGAACTCTTACATGGACATACGTTTATCATTTAAAAATCACGTTTTCAAATAAAATTTAATAAAAATATGAAATAAAATGTTATATTCATAATATGATATTATATTATATATTCATAATATATGAATATATAATATATGAATTATATAATTCATAATATAACAGAAATATTAGTTTAAAAACAAAAATGTGATGTGACCTTAGTTCTGTAAAACCATATGTACCTCTACTAACATTACAATATGTTCATAGCTGAAACCTAGTTAAGAGTCCAGAAATAGACCCAAACATGTATGGTTGATTATTTTACACAAATGATCCAAAATAATTCAATGGAGCAAGGACAGTTTTCTCAACAAAAGGTGTTAGATTAATTGGACATCTTTATGCCAAAAATTAATAAAATTTTAAAAAAACTTGACCTCACACCACATAAAAAATTAACTCAAAGTGGACCATAAACTTTTGTAAAACTTAAAACTATAAAACTTATGGAAGAAAATGGGAGAGAATCATTGCGACCTTGTGTTGGTCAAAGACTTCCTAGACATGATGCAAAGAGCACAAACGTAAATATAAAAGATTGTTAAATTAGACCTCATCAAAATTAAAACCTTTGTTCTTAGAAAGACATTGTTTAAAAAAAGACAAGTCACAGAACAAATATTGCAAAACAAGAATAAAGAACTCTCAAATATCAATATAAAGGAAACAAAAAACTGAATGAAAGGTAGGCATAAGATTTTGACAGAACCTTCATTGAAGAAGATATATACAAGATAGCGAAGAAGCACATGCTAGCATGCTGTCACAATCATTAATCATTAAAGAAATAAAAATTAAAACAATAACATATCACTGCTTATCTATTAGAAGGGCCCAAGTTAAAGGAAAAAAAATATTTCTATACAAAATAGTGGCAAGGATGCAGAGTAACTAGAAAGCTCATATATTGCTGATGGGAATGCAAAATGCTACAGCCACTTTGGAACAGAAACATATATCCACACAAAAATTTACATATGGACGTTCTGAGACTTTGTTCCTGATTGCAAAAAATGGGAAACAAAGCAATGTTCTTCGACTAGTAAACAGGTAAATAAACTGTAGTACATCCATACTATGAAAGTCTATTCAGCTATAAAAAAAAAATCAGCTACTGATTCTCACAGAAACATGGATTCCTTTCAAAAGCATTATGCACAGTAAAATAAGCCAGACCTAAAAGGCTGCACACTTTATGGTTCTGTTTATACGGCATTCTGGAAAAAGCAAAACTATAGTGACAGTAATCAGATCAGTGGTTGCCAGGGCCTCAGGGAGGGGGATGAAACTGACCATGAAAGGATGCAAGGAAACTTTGGAGTGATTAAAATATTCTATATCTTGAGCACAGTGGTAGTTTCATGACTTATAAATTTGTCAAATTTCATAGAAGAATGCATCTGAAATGGGTGAATTTTGCTATGTGAAAAATTTACCTCGACAACCAAGAAAAGTGTTAATAATACTTATTATTTCTTGGTAATAGAGTTTTCTTCTCTTTGCTGTCCTATAATTTCAAAAACTTTAAAAATATTGTAGCATTTCAATACTGGAAAAGTGCATTTTTCTCAGTATTGTAAATTAATTTGATTGGAGGAAGAGACTAAAGCAGGCTTCACAGTACTGGCTGCTTCTCTAATACATCTCCTATAGATGAAGAACACAAGTGAAAATTTTCTTTGGAAGAACAGAGAAGTTGTATTTTTTTTTTTTTTTTTTTGCGGTATGCGGACCTCTCACTGCTGTGGCCTCTCCCGTTGCGAAGCACAGGCTCCGGACGCGCAGGCTCTGTGACCATGGCTCACGGGCCTAGCTGCTCCACGGCATGTTGGATCTTCCCGGACTGGGGCACAAACCCATGTCCCCTGCATCGGCAGGCGGATTCTCAACCACTGCGCCACCAGGGAAGCCCGAGAACTTGTATTTTGAAGCAACTAAATAGAGATACTGAAATGTAGAAAAGAAGGATCCTCTAAGGCTCATCTATGAGCCACGAGAAATCTCTTATTTAGCTCCTCTTCTTATAAAGTAATCACTATATTCCTTTGGGATTTTAAAAAGAGGCTAAACAGCCCATATTTACTTAGATTTTAGAATAAAGGGATATGGCTACTATGCTGTTAAAGTAGTAGTATGTAGTTATTTGGGAATCAAAAATTCTCTCAAGAGAAGTGGCCCTGGCAATTATTAAAGGAGCATTCACTCTTTCAGGATGCTGTAGTACAATGTCAGGAGTATCAAACTCATACAAGTATAGAGGTCATTTAAGCAACAGTAATAGATGAAGCCAACTTGGTGTAATATGATAGGCAACGTGGAAAATAAGACAGTCTGCAGAATGCAACCTTCTAAAAATGTTGACACTGAAAATTTTAAACACAGTGCAATTTAAATAAAACACTAACCATTGAACATAGCCACCTGGATGCCCTTTTGATTTCTGGATTTGTGCATCACAACCAAAAGCATAGTAACTGCTTTTTTACTTTTTATGGACCAGTTGCTCAGAAAATAGATTGTATTATCTGAATGCAGAATATTTTTCCTTAAAAGTAACTTTAATTTTTAAATCAAATTCATACAAATAATTCAGTTAAAAAATAATCCATTAATAAAAGATGAAATCCCACTGAAAATCAGAAAATAATTTGAATTGAACAAAAACAGTATAATTTTGGGATGCAGCTAAAGCAGTTTTTAAGGAAAAATCTCTTTCAGTGCTTATATTAACAAAGAAGAACGATCTTTAAACAAAAACTTAAGTTTACATCTTAAGAAACTAATATAAGAAAAGTAAACTAAAATTAAGCAGAAAGAAGGAAATAATAAAGATTAAAGCAGAAATTATTGAAATTAAAAAAAGAAAAAAACAGAGAAAGTCAATTAATCCAAAAGTTCATTCTTAAAAGTAAACAAAAATTGACAAACTTTAGCTAGACTGATCAGTTTATAAAAGAAAGAAACCACAAATTACCAAACACAGTAATGAAAGGGGAAGGCATTATTCCTGAGCTACAGAAGCTAAAAGGATTAAAGGAGAATACTGTGTACAAATTTATGCCAACCAATTAGGAAACTCTGATGAGATGTACAAATTTCTAGAAATAACTGCTGAAACTGACTCAAGAGAAAATGGAAACTGAATAAATCTATAACCAGTAAAGAAATGGAATTCATGATAAAAATTTTCCCTACCAATAAAAAGTTCAGACCCAGAGAACTTATCTTATGAAATCTGTAATTTACTTAAAGAATAAATGTTACCAGCATTTCATAAACTATAAGAAAATAGAGAAGGCAACACTTTCTGCCATATTCTAAGAGGCCAATAATACTATGACACCAAATGAAATATATGAAAAGAAAAGAAAGTTGACCAAGATGGCAGAGTAGGAAGACACTGAGCTTATTTCCTCCCATGGGCACACTAAAATTACAAATATTTACAGAGCAACTGTCAATGAGAACAACCTGAAGGCTAGCAGAAAAGAGTTTTCACAACTAAATATACAAAGGAAACACAATGTTATGGATAGGAGGAGTAGAGATGCAGTATAGTCAAGATCCATACGCCTGGTTAGGGGACCCACAAATGGGAAAATCACAATTGCAAAGATGTCCCCAAGGAGTGAGAGTTCTGAGCCCCATATTAGGCTCCCAAGGCAAGCGTCCTTCACAGGGAAGAAAAATCCCCAGAATTTCTGGCTATGAAAGCTAGTAGGGTGTATAAATGGGAGAGCCAGAGGACTGGAAGAAACAGAGACTCCACTCCTAAAGGACTCACAGAAAATCTCACATGCTCCAAGACCCCGCAAGAGGCAGTAATTTGAAAGAAGCCTGGGACAGACACACTTGCTGATCTTGGATAGCCTCCAGGAGAGGCAGGAGGCTAACTGGAATCACCCTGGAAACAAGACTCTGGCAGCAGCCATTTCTGGGAGTTCATTCCACATTGGGGACACTGGTGCTGGCAAGCAAAATTTTGGACTCCTCCATATAGGCTATTATTGCCAGGGGCTTACCTTTCCACCAACGGGTTGACACCAGCACTGGGACACCCCAGGCTGAGTAGTCAGCCATATGGGTACCCAGTCTTGCCCACCAGTGGAGGAGCAACAGCCCTAGGAATCCCCAAACTCTGCAGCTAGCCACCTGGGGATGGGCACCAGGATACCCCTGGCAATGCATCCAGCCACCCCAGGACCCAGCAGAGGCCACCAAGTGGTGTCACTATCCCAAGGACCCCCAGGTTGCACAGCCAGACACCACAGGAAATGGGCCCAACCACCAGCAGGCCTGCAGTCTCTGAACAAGGCAGGACCTGGCAGCCAACTGGGCTGGGGACCAGCCCTGACGACTTCCATTATGCCCACATAGGGGGAACTCTTACAGCATAAAACTCTGGTAAACAGAGGGGAGTGTGCTCCTGGGCCCCATACGAGGTATCCTACATAAGGCCACTTCTCCAAAATCAGGATATATAACCAACCTATCTAATATATAGGAACAGGCACAGGTAATTAGGCAAAGTGAGGACACAGAGAAATACGTTTCGAATGAAGGAACAAACAAAACCCCAGAAAAAGAACTAAGAGAAGTGGAGATAAGCAATCTACCCAATAAAGAATTCAAGGTAATGATCATAAATATGTTCAAGTAAATTGGGAGAAGAAAAGATTAACACAGTGAGAAGTTTAACAAAGAGACAATATAAAGAAAATCCAAACAGAATTGAAGAATGTAACTGAAATAAAAAATACACTAGAAGGAATCAACACAACAGAGGAACAAAACACCAAACTGGAAAACAAGAGTGGTGGAAATCACAAAAGCTGAATAGACAAAAGAAAAAAAAGGGTTTAAAAAATTGAGGACAGCTCAAGAGACCTCTGGGACAACATGAAGCATACTAACATTCACATTACAGGGGTCCCAGAAGTAAAAGACAGAGGGAAAAAGGCTGAGAACTTATTTAAAGAGATAATAGCTGAAAACCTCTCTAACCTAGGAAAAGAAACAGATATCAAGGTCCAAGAATCACAGATAGTCCTAAACAAAATCAACCTAAAGAGATCCACACCAAGACACACTGAATTAAAATGGTAAAAATTAAAGATAAAGGTAGAATCTTTAAAGCAGCAAGGAAAAACCAACTAGTTAGGTACAGGGGAACTAACTTAAGACTGTCAGCTGACTTTTGAGCAAAAGGAGAGTGGTCCAATATATTTAAAGTGATGAAAGGAAAAAAACCCCCTACAACTAAAAATACTATACCCAGCAAGGCTATCATTCAGATTTGAAGGAGAGATTGAAAGTTTTCCAGACAAGCAAAAGCTAAGAGATCAGCACCACTAAACCAACTTTATGAGAAATGCTAAAGGGACTTCTTTAAGTGAAAAGGAAATAACCACAACTAGAAATATAAAAATTATAAAAGGAAAAATCTCATTGGTAAGAGCAAATATGCCATAAAGATAATAAATTAACCACTTATAAAGTTTCTAGGAATTTTAAAAGACAAAAGAAGTATGATCATCTGTATCTACAAGTTAAGGAACACAAAACAAAAAGATGGAAAATATGAAATCAAAGCATTAAATGTGTGGGGGGAGAGTAAAAATGGGGATTGTTAGAATGCGTTTGAACTTAAGAGTTCAGAAACTTTAACAAATCATATATATAATATATATTGCTATATATAAACCTCATGTTAACTACAAACCAAATATCTATAAAAGATACACACAAAAAAAAGAGAATGAAATCCAAACATAGCTCTAAATATAGTAATCAAATCTCAAGGGAAGGTAACAAAAGAAGATGAGAAGAACAAAAAAAGAATTACCAAAACAACCAGAAAACAACAAAATGTCAATAAGTATATACCTATTAAAATTACTTTAAATATAAATAGACTAAACACTTCAATCAAAAGACAGAGTAGCTGAATGGCTATGAAAATAAAACCCATATATATGCTGCCTAAAATAGACTCACTTCAGATGTAAAGAAATGTACAGACTGAAAGTGCGAGGGTGTGAAAAGGTATTCCATAAAACTGGAAATGAAAAAAAAAATCAAGGGTAGCAACATGTATATCAGACAAAATAGACTTTAAAACAAACACTATAACATGAGACAAAGAAAGACATTACATACTGATAGAAGGATCAAATCAACAAGAAGATGTAACAGTTATAAATATATGTACCCAACATAGGAGAATCTAAATACATATACCAAATATTAACAAACATAAAGGGAGAGATTGACAGTAACACAATAATAGCAGGGGACTTTAATACTCCACTTACATCAATGGATAGATCATCCATACAGAAAATCAATAAGAAAACACTGGCATTAAATGATACATTAAACTAGATGTATATTATTAAAAAAAAATATAGAACATTCCATACAAAAGCAGCAGAATAAACACTCTTTTCAGGTGCACATGGAATATTCTCCAGGATAGGTCACATGCTAGGCCACAAAACAAGTCTCAATAAATTTAAAAAGATTAAAATCATATCAAACATCTTTTCTGACCACAATGATATGAGGGTAAAAGGAAACTACAAGAACAAAAACCTGCAAAAACACAAACTCATAAAGTCTAAACAACATGCTAGTAACAACTGATGAGTCACTCTAAACAATCAAAGAGGAAATGAAAAAAATATAATTGGAACAAGTGAAAATGAAAATACAGTGTCCCAAAATCTATGGGAAACAGCAAAAGAAGTTCTAAGAGAAACATTTATAGCAGTACAAGTGTACCTCAGGAAAAAAGAAAAATCTCAAATAAACAACCTAACCTTACACCTAAAGGAACTAGAAAAAGAAGCTCAAACAAAACCCAAACTTACCAGAAAGAAGAAATAATAAAGATTGGAGCAAAATAAATAAAATAGAGACTAAAACAAAATAGAAAAGGTTAATGACTAAGAACTGTTTCCTTGAAAAGATGAACAAAAATTGATAAACCTTTAGCAAGATTCATCAAAAAATAAAAAAAAAATTTAAAAAGAGAGAGGGTTGAAATCAAAATCAGAAATGAAGAAGTTACAACTGACACCACAGAAATACAAAGGATCATAAGAGATTATAATGAACAGTTATACTTCAATACAATGGACGACCTACAAGAAATATATAAATACCTAGAAATGTACAGTCTCCCAAGCTTGAATCAGGAAGAATTAGGAAATATCAACAAACCATTTACCATTAATGAAACTGAATCAATCATAAAAAACTCCCAACAATTTAGAGTTAAGGACCAGATGGCTTCACAGGTGAATACTTCCAAACATTTAAAGAAGAGTTAGCACCTATATTTTTCAAACTATTTCAAAAATTTGAAGAGAAAGGAACGTTTTCCAAACTCATTCTATGAGGTCAGCATCTCCCTGATACCAAAACCCGAAAAAGACACCACAAAAAAAAGATTACAGGCCAATATCCCTGATAAACATAGATGCAAAAAAATCTCAAAAAATATTAGCTAATTAAATTCAACAATATATTAAAAAGATCATTCACCATGATCAAGTGGGATTTACCCCAGGGATGCAAGAATGGTTTGATATTTGAAAAAAAAATCAATGTGATAAATCCCATTAACAAATTGAAGAATGAAAATATATGATCATCTCAATAGTTACAGAAAAAGCCCTTGTCAAAATTCAAAATCCATGTATGATAAAAACTGTCAACAAAGTAGGTACAGAGGGAACATAACTCAACATAATAAATGACATATATGACAAACCCATATCTAAAATATTCCCGAATGGTGAAAAGCTTAAAGCGTTTCCTTTAAGACCAGGAACAAGACAAGGATGCCCACTCTTGTCACTTTTGTTCAACATAGTATTAGAAGTTCTAGCCACAGCAATCAGACAACAAAAAGACATAAAAGAAATCAAACTGGAAAGAAAGAAGTAAAATTGTCACTATTTATAGATGCATGATACTATATGTAGAAAATCCCAAAGATGCCACTGAAGAAACTACTACAACTAATAAATGAATTCAGTAAAGTTGCAAGACACAAAATTAATATACAAAGATCTGTTACATTTCTATATGCTTAACAACAAACTATTAAAAAGAGGAATTAAGAATACAGTTCCATTTACAACTGCCTCAAAAATAATAAAATATCTAGGAACAAATTTAACCAAAGATATAAAAGACCTGTACTCAGAGAACTATAAGACATTGGTGAAAAAAATTGAAGACAACACAAACAAATGAAAAAATATACCATGCACATGGACTCGAAGAATTAATGTTGTTAAAATAACCATACTCCCCAAGGCAATCTTCAGATTCAATGCAATCCCTATCAAAATACCAATGGTATTTTTCACAGAACTAGAACAAATAATTTAAAAATTTCTATGGAAATAAAAAAAACCCCAAACAGCCAAAACAATCTTGAGAAAGAAGAACAAGCTGAAAGTATCATGCTCCCTGGTTTCAAACTATACCTGAAAGCTACAGTAATCAAAAGAGTGTGGTACTGGCACAAAAACAGACACATAGATCAATGGAACAAAACTGAGATCCCAGAAATAATTCCACAGTTATATGACTAATTAATCTACAACAAGGAGACAAAATTATACAGTGGGGAAAACACAGCTTCTTCAGTAAATGGTGATGGGAAAACTGGACAGTTACGTGCAAAAAAATTAAACTATTTTCTCAAACAATATACAAAAATAAACTCAAACTGGATTAAAGACTTAAATGCAAGACCTGAAACTATAAATCTCCTAGAAGAAAACATAGGAAGTATGCTCTTTAACATTGGTCTTAGCAATATTTTTTGGATATGCCACCTCAGGCAAGGGAAACAAAAGAAAAATAAACAAATGGAAGTATGTCAAACTACAAAGCTATTGCACAGTGAAGGAAACTAACAACAAAACAAAAAGACAACCTACTAAACAGGAGAAGATATTTACAAATGATATATTTGATAAGAGATTAATATGTAAAATATACAAAGAACTCATACAGCTCAACTACAACAACAAAAAGATTAAAAATAAGTAGAGGGCCTGAATAGACATTTTTCTTAAAAAGGTATACAGATGGCTAATAGGCAAATGAAAAGATGCTCAACATCACTAATCATCAGGGAAATGCAAATCAAAATCACAATGAGATATCACTTTATACCTATCAGAATGGCTATCATCAAAAAGACAACAAATAAGTGTTGGTAAGGTGCTGGATAAACAGGGACCCTCATGCACTGTTGGTGGGGATGTAAATCAGTACAGCCACTATGGAAAACACTATGGAGGTTCCTCAAAAAAACTAAAATAGAACTATCACACAATCCATGAGTTCCACTTTTGAGTATCTGCCCAAAGAAAACAAAAACACTAATTCGAAAAGATATATGCACCCCTATGTTCATGGTAGCATTATTTACAATAGCCAAGATACATCAATAGAAGCAAACTAAGTGTCCATTAACAGTCCAATGGATAAAGAAGATTTGGTATATATAAATCTATATAATGGAATATTGCTCAGCCATACAAATGATATCTCGCCATCTGTAACAACATGTATGGACCAAGAGGGTACTATGCTAAGTGAAATAAGTCAGACAGAGAAAGCCAAGTACAAGTGAGATTTTACTTATATGTTGAATCTAAGAAACAGGATAAATGAACAAATATAACAAAACAGAAGCAGACTCATAGATTCACAGAACAGGTGGCTGTCAGTGGGAAGAAAGGAAGGGGAAGGAGAGAAATGGGTGAAGGACATTAACATGTTCAAATTTTTAGTTGCAGCAGGGGGGTTGGTCGGTTTCTATCTATTACACACTTCTCCCAGTACAAAAGGACAAGAGAAATAAGGCTCATTTTAAATAAGTGCCTTCAAAGCAATTAATGATCTAATCTCAACTTAATAAGCAAGCACAAACTAATTTACCAGTGACCAGGGTTTTGTTGGGGTGGCAGAACCCGGCAATTGCGTAAAACTTAAACCTTTATACTCAGAGGTTCAAACCCCTCCCCAACAAAATGTTTATAATTAACATTTTAATGCTCATCATCCCTATGCTCCTAGCCGTAGCATTCCTGACACTAGTAGAACGTAAGATCCTAGGCTGCATACAACTCCGAAAAGGACCAAACATTGTAGGCACTCATGGTCTGCTCCAACCCTTTGCCGATGCAATCAAGCTGTTCACTAAGGAACCCCTGCGACCAGCCACATCCCCCAACACTATATTCATCACTGCACCTGTCCGAGCCCTGACCCTAGCCCTCACAATATGAATCCCTCTGCCCATACCATACCCCCTCATCAACATAAACCTAGGGGTATTATTCATACTAGCAATATCAAGCCCAGCCGTACATTCCATTCTATGATCCGGCTGGACCTCCAACTCAAAATACACATTAATTGGAGCTCTATGAGCCGTAGCACAAACAATTTCATGTGAGGTAACACTAGCAATCATCCTCCTATCAGTACTCTTAATAAATGGATCCTTTACCCTATCAACACTAACTACAACACAAGAACAACTATGGCTATTCTTCCCATCATGACCATTAGCTATAATATGATTCATCTCTACTCTAGCAGAAAACAACCGAGCCCCATTTGATTTAACAGAAGGAGAATCAGAACTCGTATCCAGCTTCAATGTAGAATACGCAGCATGCCCTTTCACCATATTCTTCTTAGCAGAATAAGCCAACATCATTATAATAAATATATTCACAACTACTCTATTCCTGGGAGCATTCCACAACCCCTACACACCAGAACTATATACAGCAAATCTCATTGTTAAAACACTATTACTAACAACATCTTTCCTATGGATTCGAGCATCCATCCTACCATTGATTCCGATACGATCAACTAATACACTAACTCTGAAAAAACTTCTTACCTCTGCCACTAGCCTTGTGTATATGACATGTCTCACTACCCATCATAACAGCAAGTATCCCTCCACAAACATAAGAAATATGTCTGATGAAAGAGTTACTTTGATAGAGTAAATAATAGAGGTTTAAGTTCTCTTATTTCTAGAATCATAGGAATTGAACCTACCCTTAAGAATTCAAAGTTCTTCGTGCTACCACATTACACTACAATCTACAGTAAGATCAGCTAAACAAGCTGTTTAGTTTATATCCTTCCCATACTAATAAACCCTGTTATCTTTATTATTATCCTAACAACCATAATTTTAGGGACTACAATCGTAATTACTAGCTCTCACTGATCACTAGCCTGAATTAGGTTCGAAATAAACATAATAGCTATCATCCCCATCATAATAAAAAACTTTAGCCCGTGAGCTATAGAAGCCTCCACTAAATATTTCCTAACACAGGCCACCGCATCCACATTACTTATAATAGCAGTCATCATTAATCTACTGCACTCCAGTGGTGGGATGAATTGGGAGATTGGGATTGACATATATATGCTAATACATATAAAATAGATAACTAATAAGAACGTGATGTATAAAAAAATAAATTAAAAAAAATTTTAGTTACAAAAAAATAATGAGTTATGGGTATGAAATGTATGGAGTGAGGAATATAGTCAATAACATTGTAATAACTTTGTATGATGACAGACAGTAATTAGACATCATGGTGATCATTTTGTTATGTATAGGAATATCAAATCACTGTGTTTTGCACCTGGAACTAACAACACAGTGTTGTAGGTCAATTATACTTTAACTGAAAAAAAAAAATAAAAGAAAGAAAAGAAAATTGCAGGTCAATATCTCTCATGAATAGAATAAACAAAAAAATTTAATGAGATTATAGCTAAACAAATCCAGCAACACTAAAAGGATTATCAAACAGGACCAAATGAAACTTATACCAGGCATGAAAGGTTGGTTTAACATTCAATATCAATTAATATATCATATTAATAGTATAAAAGACAAACCTCATATTTTGAACAGAAAATACATTAAACAAAATTCAATTACTATTAATGATAAGATATCTCAATAAATTAGGAATAAAAGAGAATTTCCTCAACCTGACAAGGGCACCTATGAAAAATATACAAATAACATCCTTCTTAATGTTGAAACACTGAATGCTGTCCTCATAATATGGACATGAGGGGCATGTCCACTCTCACCACTTTTATTCAATAATTTAGTTCCAGTCATTGCAATAAAACAAACAAAAATAAAATATAAAACTATTCAGATTTTAAGGAAGGAGTAAAACTCTATTCACAGGAAACCTGATCATATTTGTGAAAATGCAGACATAACAACACTTATACATGCACCCAAACAAACAGAAAGAATTAATAGGTGAGTTCAGAAAGGTTACAAAATAGAAAATCAATTGTATTTCTATGTACTACCAATGAATAATTAGAAAATAAAATCAGGAAAGCAATTACATTTAAACAGAAGTTTTAAATACTTACAAAACACTTAACAGAAGACACATGGGAAACTATACAACACAAAGAGAAAGTGGAGTATCTAAATAAATTGAGAAATATTTCATGTTCATTAATTGGAAGTTTCAACATTATTATGATAGAAATTCTCCCCAAATTTATCTATATATTCAATGTAATCCCTATCAAAAAAACATCAGACTTTTATTTTCTGGATAGAGACAAGTATATCTGGAAATTTGTTCATATACGCAAAGGAACTCAAATAACTTAAATAACTTTGAAATAGAAGAGCAAATTTGAAGGAGTTACACTACCCGCTATCCATTAATTGAAGCACTGTGGTACCCTTGTAATAATGGGCCTATAGACAATGGAATGGACTTGAGAGTCCAGAACTAAACCCTCATATTTATGATTAATTTTTCATTTTGTTTTGTTTTGTTATGAATGCTCTGAAGCAATACAATGGGAGAAACATAGTATTTTCAACAATGATGCTAGGACAAATGGATATCCTTATGCAAAAATATGAATGAAGACACCCCACACCACCATAGAAATATTGACTCAAAATGAAGCAAAGATAAGAGCTAAAATTATAAATCTTCTGGAATAAAACAGGAGTTAATTTTTATGACAATGGGTTAAAGAATTATGAAATGTGATAACACAAAGAAGGAAATAATTGATAAATTGGACTTAATCAAAATTAAAAACTTGAGAGTTTTGAAATGCACCAATAACAAAATTAAAGGCAAGTGCAGGCTTACAGAAAATATTTTTTCAGTCATACATCCAATAATGGGCTTGTATCCAAACTACATCAAGAATTCTTACAGGGCTTCCCTGGTGGCGCAGTGGTTGGGAGTCCGCCTGCCGATGCAGGGGATGCGGGTTCGTGTCCCGGTCCAGGAGGATCCCACATGCCGCGGAGCGGCTGGGCCTGTGAGCCATGGCCGCTGAGCCTGTGCGTCTGGAGCCTGTGCTCCGCAACGGGAGGGGCCACAACAGTGAGAGGCCCGCGTAGCGCAAAAAAAAAAAAAAAAAAAAAAAGAATTCTTACAACTCAATAATTAGAGGACAAAAAACCAATTTTTAAAAAGGTCAAATCATATCCATTGGTATTTTACCAAATAAGATATATAAAGAGGTAATAAGCATACGAAAAGATGCTCATTGTTATCAGTTTTTAGGTAAATACAGATTAAAACCCCAACAAGTTATCACTATGTTCCCACTTGAATAACTATAATCAAAAAGGCAGAAACTAACAGTTGTTGGTGAAGATGTGGATAATCTTGCTTTGTATTGCTGACGGAAATGTGAAATGATAAAGCTACCTTGGAAAACACTCTGTCAATTTATGACTCTGAGATCCTACTCTCATGTATCTACCTAACATAAATAAAAACGTATGTCCAATGAATTTGGTAAAACTGCAGGATACAAAATTAATGCACGGAAATCTCTTGCATTCCTATACACTAATGATGAAAAATATGAAAGAGAAATTAAGGAAGCACTCCCAATTACGATTACAA
This sequence comes from Delphinus delphis, assembly GCF_949987515.2. NCBI lineage: Eukaryota > Metazoa > Chordata > Mammalia > Artiodactyla > Delphinidae > Delphinus > Delphinus delphis. Next base: position 90,087,974 of record NC_082684.1, read on the forward strand.
CAAAAAGAATAAAATGCCTACAAATAAACCTACATAGGGAGACAAAAGACCTGTATGCAGAAAACTATAAGACATTGATGAAAGAAATTAAAGATGATACCAACGGATGGAGAGATATACCATGTTCTTGGATTGGAAGAATCAATATTGTGAAAAAGACTATACTACCCAAAGCAATCTACAGATTCAATGCAATCCCTTTCAAATTACTAATGGCATTTTTTACGGAACTAGAACAAAAAATGTTAAAATTTGTATGGAGACACAAAAGACCCTGAATAGCCAAAGCAGTCTTGAGGGAAAAAAACGGAGCTGGAGGAATCAGACTTCCTGACTTCAGACTATACTACAAAGCTACAGTAATCAAGACAATATGGTACTGGCACAAAAACAGAAACACAGATCAATGGAACAAGATAGAAAGCCCAGAGATAAACCCACACACCTATGGTCAACTAATCTATGACAAAGGACGCAAGGATATACAATGGAGAAAAGACAGTCTCTTCAGTAAGTGGTGCTGGGAAAACTGGACAGCTACATGTAAAGGAATGAAATTAGAACACTCCCTAACACCACACACAAAAATAAGCTCAAAATGGATTACAGACTTAAATGTAAGACCAGACACTATAAAACTCTTAGAGGAAACCATAGAAAGAACACTCTTTGACATAAATCACAGCAATATCTTTTTTGATCCACCTCCTAAAGTAATGGAAATAAAAACAAAAATAAACAAATGGGACCTAATGAAACTTCAAAGCTTTTGCACAGCAAAGGAAACCATAAACAAGACAAAAAGACAACCCTCAGAATGGGAGAAAATATTTGCAAACAAATCAATGGACAAAGGATCAATCTCCAAAATATATAAATAGCTCATGCAGCTCAATATTAAAAAAAACAAACAACTCAATCCAAAAATGGGCAGAAGACCTAAATAGACATTTCTCCAAAGAAGACATACAGATGGCCAAGAAGCACATGAAAAGCTGCTCAACATCACTAATTATTAGAGAAATGCAAATCAAAACTACAATGAGCTATCAGCTCAAACCGGTTAGAATGGCTATCATCAGAAAATCTACAAACAAACAACAAATGCTGGAGAGGGTGTGGAGAAAAGGGAAGCGTCTTGCACTGTTGGTGGGAATGTAAATTGATACAGCCACTATGGAGAACAGTATGGAGGTTCCTTAAAAAACTAGAAGTAGAATTACCATATGATCCAGCAATCCCACTACTGGGCATATACCCAGAGAAAACCATAATTCAAAAAGATACATTCACCCCAATATTCACTACAGCACTATTTACAATAGCCAGGTCATGGAAGCAAACTAAATGCCCATCGACATACAAATGGATAAAGAAGATGTGGTACATATATACAATGGAATATTACTCAGCCATAAAAGGAATGAAATTGGGTCATTTGTAGAGATGTGGATGGATCTAGAAACTGTCATACAGAGTGAAGTAAGTCAGAAAGAGAAAAACAAATATCATATATTAACGCATATATGTGGAACCCAGAAAAATGGTACAGATGAACCGGTTTGCAGGGCAGAAATTGAGACACAGATGTAGAGAACAAAAGTATGGACACCAAGGGGGGAAAGTGGTGGGGGGGTGGTGGTGGCGGTGTCATGAATTGGGCAATTGGGATTGACATGTATACACCGATGTGTATAAAATTGATGACTAATAAAAAAAAGAATTCAAAAAAAAAAGAAATAAACATATGTCTACACAAAGATTTGTGTACAAATGTTTACAGTAAAATTATTTATAATAGTAAAACTGGGAAACAATTCCAGTGTCCATTAATTGGTGAAAGGATAAACAAAATGTGGAGTATTCATCTAATAGAATATTATTCATGTATATAAGGAACAAGCTATTGATATGTGCTACAATATGAATGGACCTTAAAACCATTATGCTAAGTAAAAGAAGACAGATGCAATAATCTACATACGGCAGGATTACATTTATATCAAAGCTCCATGAAAGGCAAAGCTGATGCATGGTTGTCTGATATTGACTTCAGCTGGGCATAAGGAAACACTTTGGGGTAATGGATGTGTTCGAAAACTGGGTTGTGTTGACGGTTGTACAACTCTATAAATTTATTTAAAATAATTCAAGTGTACTCTTACTATCTGTGAATTTATAGGATATAATTTATATACACCCAAACCTGTAAAATGTTAAAAAGTAAAAGGGAAAAATAATACATGTGTTAGTGTCAGTTCTTTTCAAATTTAAGAATTCTGAATAGCAGAAAAACCTGAGTTCTAGCAATGTTAACAAAAAAAAAACACTTATTTTTGCCTTTTTCTTTCCTTTTGCTTACCTAGTTTAAATTTTATACGTGAAAGTCCTCAGATTTTATTGGAACTCATAGCAGCAGGTAGGTCTACTAACTGTTTCTGTCCTACATTTATTCTTTCCTCCGTTCTTTTTGCAGCTTGTCTTGCTGAAGAGTAGTTTATGGCCTTATAGGAATCAAGTCTCTAAGACAAAATTTCACAAAGTGTGTTCCACCAGATGTTAATGGATGTAATTACCCCTCTCCACAATCTCAAAAATATTTTATGGATCAATAAGTTTGGATAACAGTAGGCTAAAATAAAAAAAAGAAATAAACAGTTTTAATTACTGCATAGCCTCTCGGAGTCCTCAGCATGTTGCTGTAATTTTGTTTTATTGCACAAAATATATATTACATGATCTCCTGCAGTCACTCAGAGACCCAGTGATGCCAACTTCAGTGATCAACTTTAAAGCCCAAGCATATAATTGGGGGTCACTATATCTACCTGGAAGATAAGGAAAAAGAGAGTGTGTGCATTTCCGCGGTCAGAGCTCCATCATATGATCACACTAAACTGCAAGGAGAGCTGGAAATATAGGCCAACACTGGTCACATGAAAAAAGAAAAGAAGTAATGGATATGATAGATATCTAGCCAATGTCGTTTTTTAAAATGAGAGTAAATCACTTCATTCTTTGGTTTGTACATCTCATAGATTTCCCAGTGACAGATGGAATATGACTACAGATAGATATACCCAACATCTCTTTTATAGAACAGTACGATGTACCCAACACTTCTTCAAATTTCCGTATACTACTCTTCATCATCTGAGCCCTTTGTCCTCTACTATCTATGTTTTTTAAAAAATGCTTTGCCTGAAACTGCCATAACCCATTGGGGGGAGGAGCAAAAATGCTTTTTTAAAAGCATTTAAAGAAAAATTTTCTCTGAATGCACAATGTATTCATATTGTCTACATTTTCCTCAGTTCACTCCTTTAACAACAGCACTAATGTTTGTGGAGTGCTTTTGGTTTTTACTAGTGGTTACCAGTGGGGAAAGGGAAGGGTGGAGGGGAAGTATACGGGTAGGAGAATAAGATGTACAAACTATTAAGTATAAAATAAGCTACAGGGATATATTGCACAACACAGGGAATATAGCCCATATTTTAAAATAACTATAAAAGCAGTATAATCTTTAAAATTGTGAGGGCTTCCCTGGTGGCGCAGTGGTTGAGAGTCCACCTGCCAATGCAGGGGACACGGGTTCATGACCCAGTCTGGGAAGATCCCACATGCCGCGGAGCGGCTGGGCCCGTGAGCCATGGTCGCTGAGCTTGCGCGTCCAGAACCTGTGCTCTGCAACGGGAGAGGCCACAACAGTGAGAGGCCCGTGTACCGCAAAAAAAAAAAAAAATTGTGAATCACTATATTGTATACCTGTAACATATAATATTGTACATCAACTATACTTCAATTTAAACAATGGAAAAAAAAGATTATTGGTAATAAGTAACCACACTTATTTCACACCTTTTTCCTTTACAGAAAAAAAAAATTTTACATGCAAAGTTCCATTTAATCCTTATACTTGTCCTGGAAGATATACATTAATATACTCATATTATAAAGAAACAGTGGATGGAGATGTAAAGTGTACCTTTTCAATGACAGTGAAAAGTTTTGTAACACATTTTGGGGAATACCTCACAAGAGTACAAGTTCAAATCAGACAAGATTGAGGGATATTTTATCTCAGTCAGTCAGGGGCAATTTTAAGAACCTGCCTTTAGGAAATAAAATCTACACTAAAATGAAGGACTTACTCCTGTATTCATTACATAATACCCCTAAATTCACTGTGTACAGTTTTTAGATCCCTGTATTAAGTGCCAAGATTACAAAGAGGTTTAAAAATCAACTTTTTATTTCCTGCAAAATGCATCAAATCTATCTGAAGTGCCATAACTTGCATAGGTAACACTAAACAGTACTTGAAACACCTGTGTTAATGCCAAATGAGTGCAATAATGAGTACTACAAGTATAGATCTGAAGTGAGTCCTTAGGGCTGTAGTAATCAGGAAAATCTCCCAGAGGCTGCTAAACTGAGCAGAGTTGCGGGAGTCTTTAGATGACTAAGAAGGAGAAAAGAAAAGGGAATCAAGGCATGAGGAATTGCAAGGACATAAACAGAGAAGTAGGAAGCAGTATGGGGTATCCAAAGAGCATTGCATAGACCTGCTCTACAGAGCAAGATTTCTTATTGGGAAACGAAGGTCCCTAAATACCAAAAAAAAAGGTTAAGATTTTTCTACAGGCACTGTGAGTCAATTATTTCAGAACAATTATCCATATCTGAAATTATTCTATTTATTTGAATCCTCTCACTAGAAAATAAGGGAGTATTATGAGCAATTATATGTCAACCAACTAGATAACTTAGATGAAATGGATAAATTCCTAGAAGAAATGGATAAATTCCTAAAGGATCTGAATAGACATATAACAACAAATTGAATTAATTTAAAAACTTCCTACAGGGGCTTCCCTGGTAGCACAGTGGTTGAGAGTCCGCCTGCCAATGCAGGGAACGCGGGTTTGTGCCCCGGTCCGGGAAGATCCCACATGCCGTGGAGCGGCTGGGCCTGTGAGCCATGGCCGCTGAGCCTGCGCGTCCAGAGCCTGTGCTCCGCAACGGGAGAGGCCACAGCAGTGAGAGGCCTGCGTACCACAAAAAAAAAAAAAAAAAAAAAAATTTTAATAAAAATAAAATTTAAAAAAAACTTCCTACAAAGAAAAGTCCACCGCCAGGTGACTTATTTGTTAAATTCTACTAAATGTTTAAAAAATTAACACATATTGTTGGCAAACAAAAAATAGACAAGAGAATAGTTCACAAGTTAGTCTATGAGGTCAGTGTCATGCTAGTACCACAACCAGACAAAGACATAAGAAAAGAAACCAGAGAGCAATATCTCTTATGAGTATAAACACAAAGATCATGAATAAAACTTTAGCAAACCAAAGCCTGTAAAGCATAAAAAACATTATGCTCCATGACCAAGTGGGATTTATCCCAGGAATGTAGAATTGTTTAATATCCAAAAATCAAACCATGTGATAAACCATATCAATAGAATAAATGACAAAAGAACACATGATCATCTCAATAAACATAGAGAGAGCACTTGACAAAGTACAACATCATTTTATAATAAAATCTCTTAAGAAACTAGAAATAGAAGGGAACCTCCTAAATCTGATAAAAGGTAACCATAAAAAAACAATATCTAACAGTATACTCTATGGTGAAAGACCAATTGCTTTTTAGCTAAGATCAAGAACATGACAAATATGTCTACTCCAGTAACTTTTACCCAACATTGTGGTGAAGGTTCTAGCCAAGACTATTAGACATGAAAAAAAGGCATCCAGATAGGAAAGAGAAGTAAAAGTATGCCTATTCACAGATGACAAGATCTCATATACAGAAAATCCTGAGGAATCACAAATTAAAAAAAAATTATCAGAACTAGTAAGTTTGGCAGGTTACAGGATACAAGATCAACCTACAAAAGTCGACTTCTAGGGCTTCCCTGGTGGTGCAGTGGTTGAGAGTCCGCCTACTGATGCAGGGGACATGGGTTCGTGCCCCGGTCCGGGAAGATCCCACATGCCGCGGAGCGGCTGGGCCCGTGAGCCATGGCCGCTGAGCCTGCGCGTCCGGAGCCTGTGCTCCGCAACAGGAGAGGGCACAACAGTGAGAGGCCCGTGTACCACACACACACACACACAAAATCGACTTCTATACACTGTAATAGACAATCCGAAATTTAAGAATACAGTTTCATTTACGATAGCATCAAAAAATATCAAATACTTGGGAATAAGTCTAACAAAATAAGTAAAAGACTCTTACAGTGAAAACTACAAAACACTGATAAAAGTGATTTTAAAAGATCTAAATAAATGTAATGAAATCTCATGTTCATGAATTAGAAGACTTAATATTCTAAATATGGTAATACTCCACAAACAAATCATATTGAAAACAATCTCTATCAAGACCCTCAAATTCTGCTTTTTTGCAGAAATTGACAAACTGATCTTAACATTTATCTGGAAATGCAAGGGTCCCAGAATAGCCAAGACAACCTTGAAAAACAAAAAAAGTTGGATGATTCACACATCTCAATTTTAACACTTACTAGAAAGCTATAGTAATCAAGATAGTGTCATATAAGGATAGATATATAGATTATCAGAATAGAGTTGAGAGTTCAAAAATAAACTTTTACATTTATAATCAACTGAGTTTTGACAAAGACACAGTCAATTCAATGGGGAAAGGAAAATCTTCTCAACAAATTATGCTGGTATAACTGGATATCAAAATGTAAAATCAAAATGCCTCAAACTATATACAAAAAATTAACTCAAATGGATCTTTACCTAAATATAAAAGCTAAAACTATTCATAGAAGAAAACATAAATGTAAATATTTGTTATCTTAGCTTAGACGATGGTTTCTTAGATGTAATATCAAACTCATAAGCAACAAAAGAAAAAGAGATAAATTGGACTTCAGCAAAATTAAAAACTTTTGTACTGCAAAGGCCACCAGCAAGACAGTATTTGCAAATCATATATATTATAACAGACATACTTCCAGAATACATAATGAACCCTTACAATAACAAGTATATAAAGAGCTCAACAATAAAATAAAAATAAGCCAATTTGCAAAATTAGCCAAGGATTTGAATAAACATTTCTTCAAAGAATATATACAAATAGCTCATGAGCACAAGAGAAGATGCTCAGTATCTTTAGTCATCACGGAAATACAATTCAAGCCACAGTGAGATAATCCTCTAATATAGACCAGGTTTAACTTCAGTAGCTGCCTAGCTCCCCCTTTTCATGACCTTTTCCTCCCTCCTAATCCAAGCCTTCATTCAGTCTACAAAATATACTAACAGAAGGTCAACGGAATTTTACAATTACAGAGGGCACCATTTACCTTGTATTCTATTGTAATGATGGCCCCCTGGATTTGTGCAATATGTCAGTATTGCCTCAATATGTATGAATTGGAACAATTAATTGGAGAAAACCTTAATGGTAGTAACATCAGCAAGATAGCAGAGTAGGAAGCCCTGCACCTCCTCTCACCCACAAACACAGCAATTCAGCAACAATTCACAGATAAATTCCATTTGTGAAAAATCCAGAAACTAATTGAAAGGCTTTTGCACACCAGGAGAATATGAAACTCATCAAGGCCCGTAGGGAGATCTGGAAAAACCTATCACCAGAGTCCCTGCCCCAGACACAGAACCATACGATCAGCAAAATACTTCCTAGCCCCCATCTTCACTTAGGGGATGGAAGGGGTAGGTACACACATCCAGTGCCCCAACTTTTCTGAGGGGTACCTCGGAGGACTGGCTTCTGTCTTGCCAATCTTGGAGCTTTGATAAGCCCAGCACAGTCTAGCCACAGTCTTCCCCCAGAGAGGGAAATGCTCAGGCTGTTAGATACCATAGATCCTCACCCTTCTTAGCACAGAATAAGCAAATGAAAAATCCAAATTTTCAGCTTACTGTTAGGGAGGGAAAAAGTTGATTCCTGTATCTAGAACTCCAAATTCTCCAGAGGTGCTCAAAGAAGTTTTGCCATTCTTGAAGTTTTGCCATTCTTGAAGCTTTGATGGGTCCAGCACAGTCTAGCCACCTAGAGAAGAAAAGAAACAGTGGCTTTGGTTTGTAGACACCAGATTCTTCCCTTCATGCTAGCATGGAGTATGTGTATGAAAATTCCCAGCTCTTAGCTTTCCCCAGAGAGAGAAAGGGTTGATCCATGCATACAACACACCAATTTCTCTGGGTCTGCCCAAAGAACTGGTATGTGACTTGCCAGTCTTGGAGTTTTGATGGGTATGGCACAGTTAGCCATCTGGGGAAGAACATGAATGGTGGTTTGGACTACATGCCACAGCTTTCTACCTCAACTCAGCACAGAATGAATGGAAAAAAACCACAGCTGCCTGCTTATCCCTAGGAAAGGAAAATTTGGTAGAGACCCCCAGAATCTTGAGTCAGGCTGATTGGTAGGGGGTCTTCACCCATAAAAGGCCAGTTTATGAAGACTGGGAGAGGCACCTGCTTTGTCTAATGCATAGACAGTTTTTGTAGGTGACTGAGCTTAAGTTGTTATCAGCTTAAGTAGACTGTTAATAAGATATTTTATGTAAGCTTCAAGGTCACCACAAAAGAAAAATAAAAGGAGAAAGGAATCAAAGCATATCAATACAAAACATCAACAAAACACAAAGGAAGAAACATAAAAAGGAAAATACATACAGAAGAAACACAAAACCATCAGAAAACAACTAACAAAATTCAATAGAAAATCCTTCCCTAATTATTTTAAATGTAAACGGTTTTAATTCTCCAGTCAAAAGACATAGAGTGACTAAATGGATTAAAAAAAAAGAAAAGGACTCAACTATATGTTGTCTACAAGAAACTCACTTTAGATTTAACGGCACACATAGGCTGAATGAAGAGATGGAAAAAGATATTTCCTGCAAATGGCAACCAAAAGAGAGCAGGTGTGGCTATACTTATATCAGACAAAATAGACTTATTTCAAAAACTTTAATAGACGAAGAAGAATATTTTATAGTGATAAAGAGCACAATTCATCAAGAAGATATAACAATTATAAATACATATGATTCCAACATCAGAGCACCTACATATAGATCAAACACTGGCAAAACTGAAGGGAAAAGTAAATAGTGATATAAAATTGTAGGAGACTTCAATATCTGACTTTCAATAATGGAGAGAATATCCAGACAAAAGATCAATAAGGAAACAAAGGACTTGAATATCACTATAGACCAAATAGACCTAACAGCCATACACTGACGATTCGGCCAAATAAGAGCAGAATACACATACTTCACAAGTACACGTGGGTCTTCATCAAAGACCAATCACATTTTAAGTCACAAAACAAGTCTTAACAAATTTAAAAATATTTAAATCATATCAAGTATATTTTCCAACCACAATGTAATAAAACTAGAAATCAGCAGCAAAAGCAAAACTAAAAAGTTCACAAATATGTGGGAATTAACCGCACACTCTGGAACAACAATGGGGTCAAAGAAGAAATCAAAAGGAAAATTAAAAAATACTTCAAGACAAAAGAAAATGAAATGAAACATAAACAAAACTTATGGGATGCAGCAAAACGAGTATTAAGAGGGAAGCTCGGGGGACCTTGAAGATGGCGGAAGAGTAAAACGCGGAGATCACCTTCCTCCCCACAGATACAACAGAAATACATCTACACGTGGAACAACTCCTACAGAACACCTACTGAAGGCTGGCAGAAGACCTCAGACCTCCCAAAAGGCAAGAAACTCCCCATGTACCTGGGTAGGGCAAAAGAAAAAACAGAGACAAAAGAATAAGGACGGCACCTGCACCAGTAGGAAAGAGCTGTGAAGGAGGAAAAGTTTCCACACACTAGGAAGCCCCTTCGCGGACGGAGACTGCGGGAGGCGGAGGGGGGAGCTTCGAAGCCGCGGAGGAGTGCACAGCAACGGGTGCGGAGGGCAAAGCGGGGAGATTCCCGCACAGAGGATCGGTGCCGACCAGCACTCACCAGCACGAGAGGCTTGTCTGCTCACCCGCCGGGGTGGGCGGGTCTGCGAGCTGAGGCTCGGGTTTCGGTTTCGGACGGAGCGCAGGGGGAGGACTGGGGTTGGCGGCTTGAACATAGCCTGAAGGGGTGAGTGCACCACGGCTAGCCGGGAGGGAGTCCGGGGAAAAGTCTGAACCTGCCGAAGAGGCAAGAGACTTTTTCTTCCCTCTTTGTTTCCTGGTGCGCGAGGAGAGGGGTTTCAGAGCGCTGCTTAAAGGAACTCCAGAGACGGGCGCGAGCCGCGGCTAAAAGCGCGAACCCCAGAGACAGGAGCGAGCCGCGGCTAAAAGCGGGGACTCCAGAGGCGGGCGCAAGCCGCGGCTAAAAGCGCGGACCCCAGAGACGGGCGGGAGACGCTAAGGCTGCTGCTGCCGCCACCAAGGGGCCTGTGTGTGAACACAGGTCACTCTCCAAACCCCTCTTCCGCGGAGCCTGTGCAGCCCGCCACTGCCAGGTTCCCGGGATCCAGGGACAACTTCCCCGGGAGAACGCACGGCGGGCCTCAGGCTGGAGCAACGTCACCCTGGCCTCTGCCGCCGCAGGCCCGCCCCGCACGCAGTGCCCCTCCCTCCACCCCCACTCCCACCCCGGCCTGAGTGCGCCAGAGCCCCAGAATCAGCAGCTCCTTTAACCCCGTCCTGTCTGAGCAAAAAACAGACGCCCTCCAGCAACCTATACGCAGAGGCAGGGCCAAATCCAAAGCTGAGCTCCTGTGAGCTGTGAGAACAAAGAAGAGAAAGGGAAATCTCTCCCAGCAGCCTCAGAACCAGCGGATTAAAGCTCCACAATCAACTTGATATACCCTGCATCTGCGGAATACCTGAATAGACAAGGAATGATCCCAAATTGAGGAGGTGGACTTTAGGAGCGAGATCTATGATTTTTTTCCCTTTTCCTCTTTTTGTGAATGTGTATGTGTATGCTTCTGTGTGAGATCTTGTCTGTATAGTCTTGCTTCCACCATTTGTCCTAGGGTTCTATCCGTCCATGGTTTTTTTAAAATTTTTTTCTTAATTAATTTCAATTGTAATAACTTTATTATACTTTTTTCTTTCTTTCTTTCTTTCTTTCTTTCCTTCCTTCTTTCCCTCCTTTAGACAACGAATCACCCCAAATTGAGGAGGTGGTCTCTGAGAGCAAGATTTATGATTTTTCCCCCTTTACCTCTTTTTGTGAGGGTGTATGTGGATGCTTCTGTGTAAGATTTTCTCTGTATAGCTTTGCTTCCAACATTTGTCCTAAGGTTCTATCCGTCCCTTTTTTTTCCTAAATGAGTATTTTTTAATTCAATAACTTTATTATACTTTATTTTTACTGTATCTTCTTTCTTTCTGTCTTTTTTCCTTCTTTCCCTCCTTCCTTCCTTCCTCCCTCCCTCCTTTCTTTCCTTCTTGCCTTCTTTCCTTCTTTGCTTCTTTCTTCCTTCCTTCCTTCCCTCCTTTCCTTCTTTCTTTCCTCATACTTCTACTAATTCTCTCTACTTTTTCTCCCTTTTATTCTGAGCCGTGTGGATGAAAGGCTCTTGGTGCTCCAGCCAGAAGTCAGGGCTCTGCCTCTGAGGTAGGAGAGCCAACTTCAGGACACTGGTCAACAAGAGACCTTCCAGCTCCACATAATATCAAACGGCGAAAATCTCCCAGAGACCTCCATCTTAACTCCAGCACCCAGCTTCACTCAACGACCAGCAAGCCACCGTGCTGGACAACCTATGCCAAACAACTAGCAAAACAGGAACACAACCCCACCCATTAGCAGAGAGGCTGCTTAAAATCATAATAAGGCCACAGACACCCCAAAACACACCACCAGACGTGAACCTGCCCACTAGAGAGACAAGATCCATCCTCATCCACCACAACACAGGCACTAGTCCCCTCCATCAGGAAGCCTACACAACCCACTGAACCAACCTTAGCCACTGGAGACAGACATCAAAAACAGTGGAAACTATGAACCTGCAGCCTGCAAAAAGGAGACCGCAAACACAGTTAAGATAAGCAAAATGAGAAGACAGAAAAACATACAGCAGATAAAGGAGCAAGATAAAAACCCACCAGACCTAACAAATGAAGAGGAAATAGGCAGTCTACCTGAAAAAGAATTCAGAATAATGATAGTAAGGATGATCCGAAATCTTGAAAATAGAATGGACAAAATGCAAGAAACAGTTAACAAGGACCTAGAAGAACTAAAGATGAAACAAGCAACGATGAACAACACAATAAATGAAATTAAAAGTACTCTAGATGGGATCAATAGCAGAATAACTGAGGCAGAAGAACGGATAAGTGACCTGGAAGATAAAATAGTGGAAATAACTACTGCAGAGCAGAATAAAGAAAAAAAATGAAAAGAACTGAGGACAGTCTCAGAGACCTCTGGGACAACATTAAACGCACCAACATTCGAATTATAGGGGTTCCAGAAGAAGAAGAGAAAAAGAAAGGGACCGAGAAAATATTTGAAGAGATTATAGTTGAAAACTTCCCTAATATGGTAAAGGAAATAGTTAATCAAGTCCAGGAAGCACAGAGAGTCCCATACAGGATAAATACAAGGAGAAATACGCCAAGACACATACAAATCAAACTGTCAAAAATTAAATACAAAGAAAGCATATTAAAAGCAGCAAGGGAAAAACAACAAATAACACACAAGGGAATCCCCATAAGGTTAATAGCTGATCTCTCAGCAGAAACCCTACAAGCCAGAAGGGAGTGGCAGGGCATACTGAAAGTGATGAAGGAGAAAATCCTGCAACCAACTACTCTACCCAGCAAGGATCTCATTCAGATTTGATGGAGAAATTAAAACCTTTACAGACAAGCAAAAGCTTAGAGAGTTCAGCACCACCAAACCAGCTTTACAACAAATGCTAAAGGAACTTCTCTAGATAAGAAACACAAGAGAAGGAAAAGACCTATAATAACAAACCCAAAACAATTTAGAAAATGGGAATAGGAAGATACATATCGATAATTACCTTAAATGTAAATGGACTAAATGCTCCCACCAAAAGACACAGATTGGCTGAATGGATACAAAAACAAGACCCTTATATATACTGTCTACAAGAGACCCACTTCAGACCTAGAGACACATACAGACTGAAAGTAAGGGGATGGAAAAAGATATTCCATGCAAATGGAAACCAAAAGAAAGCTGGAGTAGCAATTCTCATATCAGACAAAATAGACTTTAAAATAAGGACTATTAAAAGAGACAAAGAAGGACACTACATAATGATCAAGGGATCGATCCAAGAAGAAGATATAACAATTGTAAATATTTATGCACCAACATAGGAGCACCTCAATACATAAGGCAAATACTAACAGCCATAAAAGGGGAAATCGACAGTAACACATTCATAGTAGGGGACTTTAACACCCCACTTTCACCCATGGACAGATCATCCAAAATGAAAATAAATAAGGAAACACAAGCTTTAAATGATACATTAAACAAGATGGACTTAATTGATATTTATAGGACACTCCATCCAAAAACAACAGAATACACATTTTTCTCAAGTGCTCATGGAACATTCTCCAAGATAGATCATATCTTGGGTCACAAATCAAGCCTTGGTAAATTTCAGAAAATTGAAATTGTATCAAGTATCTTTTCTGACCACAACGCCATGAGACTAGATATCAATTACAGGAAAAGATCTGTAAAAAATACAAACACATGGAGGCTAAACAATACACTACTTAATAATGAAGTGATCACTGAAGAAATCAAAGAGGAAATAAAAAAATACCTAGAAACAAATGACAATGGAGACACAACGACCCAAAACCTGTGGGATGCAGCAAAAGCAGTTCTAAGGGGGAACTTTATAGCAATACAAGCCCACCTTAAGAAGCAGGAAACATCTCGAATAAACAACCTAACCTTGCACCTCAAGCAATTAGAGAAAGAAGAACAAAAAATCCCCAAAGCTAGCAGAAGGAAAGAAATCATAAAGATCAGATCAGAAATAAATGAAAAAGAAATGAAGGAAACGATAGCAAAGATCAATAAAACTAGAAGCTGGTTCTTTGAGAAGATAAACAAAATAGATAAACCACTAGCCAGACACATCAAGAAAAAAAGGGAGAAGGCTCAAATCAATAGAATTAGAAATGAAAAAGGAGAAGTAACAACTGACACTGCAGAAATAAAAAAGATCATGAGAGATTACTACAAGCAACTCTATGCCAATAAAATGGACAACCTGGAAGAAATGGACAAATTCTTAGAAATGCACAACCTGCCAAGACTGAATCAGGAAGAAATAGAAAATATGAACAGACCGATCACAAGCACTGAAATTGAAACTGTGATTAAAAATCTTCCAAAAAAAGCCCAGGACCAGATGGCTTCACAGGTGAACTCTATCAAACATTTAGAGAAGAGCTAACACCCATTCTTCTCAAACTCTTCCAAAATATAGAAGAGGGAGGAACACTCCCAAATTCCTTCTACGAGGCCACCATCACCTTGATACCAAAACCAGACAAGGATGTCACAAAGAAAGAAAACTACAGGCCAATATCACTGATGAACATAGATGCAAAAATCCTAAACAAAATACTAGCAAACAGAATCCAACAGCACATTAAAAGGATCACACACCATGATCAAGTGGGGTTTATTCCAGGAATGCAAGGATTCTTCAATATACGCAAATCTATCAATGTGATAAACCATATTAACAAATTGAAGGAGAAAAACCATATGATCATCTCAATAGATGCAGAGAAAGTTTTCAACAAAATTCAACACCCATTTATGATAAAAACCCTGCAGAAAGTAGGCATAGAAGGAACTTTCCTCAACATAATAAAGGCCATATATGACAAGCCCACAGCAAACATCATCCTCAATGGTGAAAAACTGAAAGCATTTCCACTAAGATCAGGAACAAGACAAGGTTGCCCACTCTCACCACTCTTATTCAACATAGTTTTGGAAGTTTTATCCACAGCAATCAGAGAAGAAAAGGAAATAAAAGGAATCCAAATCGGAAAAGAAGAAGTAAAGCTGTCACTGTTTGCAGATGACATGATACTATACATAGAGAATCCTAAAGATGCTACCAGAAAACTACTAGAGGTAATCAATGAATTTGGTAAAGTAGCAGGATATAAAATTAATGCACAGAAATCTCTGGCATTCCTATATACTAATGATGAAAAATCTGAAAGTGAAATCAAGAAAACACTCCCATTTACCATTGCAACGAAAAGAATAAAATATCTAGGAATAAACCTACCTAAGGAGACAAAAGACCTGTATGCAGAAAATTATAAGACACTGATGAAAGAAATTAAAGACGATACAAATAGATGGAGAGATATACCATGTTCTTGGATTGGAAGAATCAACATTGTGAAAATGACTCTACTACCCAAAGCAATCTACAGATTCAATGGAATCCCTATCAGACTACCATTGGCATTTCTCACAGAACTAGAACAAAAAATTTTGCAATTTGTATGGAAACACAAAAGACCCCGAATAGCCAAAGCAATCTTGAGAACGAAAAAAGGAGCTGGAGGAATCAGGCTCCCTGACTTCAGACTATACTACAAAGCTACAGTAATCAAGACAGTATGGTACTGGCACAAAAACAGATAGATCAATGGAACAGCATAGAAAGCCCAGAGATAAACCCATGCACATATGGACACCTTATCTTTGATAAAGGTGGCAGGAATGTACAGTGGAGAAAGGACAGCCTCTTCAATAAATGGTGCTGGGAAAACTGGACAGGTACATGTAAAAGTATGAGATTAGATCACTCCCTAACACCATACACAAAAATAAGCTCAAAATGGATTAAAGACCTAAATGTAAGGCCAGAAACTATCAAACTCTTAGAGGAAAACATAGGCAGAACACTCTATGACATAAATCACAGCAAGATCCTTTCTGACCCACCTCCTAGAGTAATGGAAATAAAAACAAAAATAAACGGGACCTAATGACACTTCAAAGCTTTTGCACAGCAAAGGAAACCATAAACAAGACCAAAAGACAACCCTCAGAATGGGAGAAAATATTTGCAAATGAACAACTGACATAGGATTAATGTCCAAAATTTATAAGCAGCTCATGCAGCTCAATAACAAAAAAACAAACAACCCAATCCAAAAATGGGCAGAAGACCTAAATAGACATTTCTCCAAAGAAGATATACAGAATGCCAACAAACACATGAAAGAATGCTCAACATCATTAATCATTAGAGAAATGCAAATCAAAACTACAATGAGATATCATCTCATACCAGTCAGAATGGCCATCATCAAAAAATCTAGAAACAATAAATGCTGGAGAGGGTGTGGAGAAAAGGAAACATTCTTGCACTGCTGGTGGGAATGTGAATTGGTGCAGCTACTATGGAGAACAGTATGGAGGTTCCTTAAAAAACTACAAATAGAATTACCATATGACCAGCAATCCCACTACTGGGCATATACCCTGAGAAAACCAAAATTCAAAAAGAGTCATGTACCAAAATGTTCATTGCAGCTCTATTTACAATAGCCCGGAGATGGAAACAACCCAAGTGTCCATCATCGGATGAATGGATAAAGAAGATGTGGCACATATATACAATGGAATATTACTCAGCCTTAAAAAGAAACGAAATTGAGCTATTTGTAATGAGATGGATAGACCTAGAGTCTGTCATACAGAGTGAAGTAAGTCAGAAAGAAAAAGACAAATACCGTATGCTAACACATATATATGGAATTTAAGGAAAAAAATGTCATGAAGGACCTAGGGGTAAAACAGGAATAAAGACGCAGACCTACTGGAGAACGGACTTGAGGATATGGGGAGGGGGAAGGGTGAGCTGTGACAGGGCGAGAGAGAGTCATGGACATATATACACTACCAAACGTAGTAAGGTAGATAGCTAGTGGGAAGCAGCCATATGGCACAGGGATATTGGCTCGGTGCTTTGTGACAGCCTGGAGGGGTGGGATAGGGAAGGTGGGAGGGAGGGAGACGCAAGAGGGAAGACATATGGGAACATATGTATATGTATGACTGATTCACTTTGTTATAAAGCAGAAACTAACACACCATTGTAAAGCAATTATACCCCAATAAAGATGTTAAAAAAAAAAAAAGAGGGAAGCTCATAGCAATAAGCACCCACATTAAAAAGAAAGATCTCAAATAAACAACCTAACTTTACACTTCAAAGAGCTTTATAACAAAGAACATATTAAACCCAAAGTTAGCAACAAAAAATAAATAAATATTGTTATAAAGCAGAAACTAACACACCATTGTAAAGCAATTATACCCCAATAAAGATGTTAAAAATAAATAAATACATAACAGAGCAGAGCTGCACAGCACAGGGAGATCAGCTCGATGCTTTGTGATGACCTAGAGGGGTGGGATAGGGAGGGTGGGAGGGAGGCTCAAGAGGGAGGGGATATGGGGTTACATGTATACCTATAGCTGATTCACTTTGTTGTACAGCAGAAATTAACACATTGTAAAGCAATTATACTCCAATAAAGATGTAGGAAAAAAAAGAGCAGAAATAAATCATGTAGAAATTAGAAAAAATAGGAAAAACATAACAAAACCAAGAGTTTTTTTAAAAAGATAAAATTAATGAATGCTTATTTTAAAAAGAAAAAAATAATTCAAATACATAAAATCAGAAATTAATGAAGAGGCATTAGAACTGATGCCACCAGATTAAAAAGGATCATAAGAGACTATATGAACAATGATATTCCAATACTATGAAAACTAGATGATAAACAAATAAAAAGTCTGAAAAAATTTATAACAGGTATGGAGATTGAATTAGTAATCAAAAACTTCCCAAAAAATAAAACTGAAGATGAGATGGTTTCAATAGTGAATTCTACCAAACATTTAAAGAAGAAATAACACTAATCCTTCTCGAACACTTCCAAAATATTGAAGAGAAGGGAGTACTTCCAAATTCATTTCATGAGGCTAGCATTACCCTGATATCAAAGCCAAAGACACTAGGAGAAAAGAAAACTACACACAAATATCCTTGATGAATATAGATGCAAAAACCCTCTACAAAATACTAGCAAACAGAATCCAAGAGCACATTCAAAAGATCATACACCATAACCAAGTGGGATTTATCCCTGTGATGCAAGGATGGTTCAATATTTGAAAATCAATTAATGTGACACCACATTAACAGAATAAAGAACAAAAGTCATATGATTATCCTAATAGATGCAGAAAAGCATTTTACAAAACTCAAAACCTTTTCATGATAAAACTTCTCAACGAACTAGAAATAGAAGGAAATTACTTCAAAATAATAAAGGCCATATTTGGAAAACTAATTTCTTATATTGTATTCAATGGTCAAAACTGAAAACATTTCCTCTAAGATCAGGAACAAGACAAGGATGTCCATTCTAGTCACTTTTATTCAACAGAGTACTAGAAGTCCTATCCAGAGCACTTAGGCAATAAAAAGCAATGAAAGGCATACAAATAATCAAGAAAGAAGTAAAACTGCCCCTGTTTGCAGACTACATCATCTTGTATATAGAAAAATCTTGAAGACCCCCCCAAAAAAAATACTGTTAGAACTAATAAACAAATGTAGTAAAGTTGCAGGACGCAAAATCAACATATAAAACATCAGTTGCGTTTCTACACACTAACAATGAAATACCCAAAAGGAAATTAGAAAAGCAATATCACTTTCAAAGGCATCAAAAATAATAAAATGAATAGGAATAAACAAAGAGGTGAAACACTTGCATACTAAAAACTACAAAACAGTGACTAAAGAAATTAAGGAAGACACAAACAAATGTAAAAACATTCTATGTTCTAGATCAGAAGACTTAATAATATTAAAATGTCCATATTACCCAAATCAATCTACAGATTCAATGTAAAATCCCAATGGCAATATTTAGAGAAATAGAAAAAAATAATTCTACAACACATATGGAGACACAAAAGACCATGAATAGTCATATTAATAGTGAGAAAAACAAAGTTAGAGGCATTATACATCCTGATTTCAAATATATTACTAAACTGCAGTAATCAAAACAGTATGGGGGGCTTCCCTGGTGGTGCAGTGGTTGAGAGTCCACCTGCTGATGCAGGGGACACAGGTTTGTGCCCTGGTCCGGGAAGGTCCCACATGCCGTGGAGCGGCTGGGCCCATGAGCCATGGCCGCTGAGCCTGTGCATCCGGAGCCTGTGCTCCACAACAGGAGAGGCCACAACAGTCAGAGGCCTGCATACAACAAACAAAAAAAAACCAGTATGGTACAGACAACCTACAGAATGGGAGAAAATATTTGCCAACAGTGTGACTGACAAGGGATTAATCTCCAGTCTCCAAAATACAAATGGCTCTTGTAGCTCAATATCAAAAAAAAAAAAAAACAAAACAACCCAATGAAAAAATGGGCAGAAGATCTAAATAGGCATTTCTCCAAAGAAGACATATATAGTCAACAGGCACACGTAAAGATGCTCCATGTCACTAATTATTAGAAAAATGCAAATCAAAACTATAATGAGGTATCACTTCACGCTGGTCAGAATGGCCATCATCAGAAAGTCTCTACATAGTAAATGCTGGGGAGGATGTGGAGAAAAAGGACTCTCCTACACAGTTGGTGGGAATGTAAATTGGTACAGTCACTATGGAGAACAGGATGGAGGTTCCTTAAAATACTGAAAATAGAGCTACCATATGATCCATGGACATATATCCATCCCACTCCTGGACACATATCTGAAGAAAAGTATAATTCAAAAAGATACATTCACACCAATGTTCAATGCAGCACTATTTACAATAACCAAGACATAGAAGCAACCTAAATGTCTATTGACAGATGAATGAATAAAGATATGGTACATACAAACAATGGAATATTATTCAGCCATAAAAAAAGAAAGAAAGAATGCCATTTGCAGCAACATGGAGGGACTTAGAGATTATCATACTAAGTGAAATAAGTCAGACAAAGACAGATACCATATGACATTGCTTATATGTGGAATCTAAAAAAAGAATGATACAAATGAACTTATTTACAAAACAGAAATAAACCCACAGACATAGAAAACAAACTTACGGTTACCAAAGGGGAGAGGTGGGGGAGGGATAACTTAGGAGGTGGGATTAACATATACAGATTACTATATATAAAATAGATAGTCAACAAGGAGCTATTGTACAGCACAGGGAACTATATTCAATATTCTGTAATAACCTATATGGGAAAGAATCTGAAAAATAATATATATGTGTATATGTATTTGTATGTGTGTGTGTATATATATATATATATATATATATATATATATATATATATATATGAATCACTTTACTATATACCTGAAACTACACAACATTGTAAATCAACTATACTTGAATTAAAAATTTTTTAAAAACTTTTAAATAACTTGGACAGGAGAAAAAATCTACCTTGGAGTAAACTTTAAACTGCTTAATGCTTGTATCAGATTTGAGAAGGATCCCAGGAGTCTTCCTTGAATCACTTAATAAGAAAATGAAGAATTACAAACTAGGAGACATGAGAACTACTTCAATTAAAATAAAAAAGAAGAACAGTATGGTACTGGCATACAGACATATAGACCAATTGAACAGAATGGAGAATCCAGAAATAAATCCATGTATTTACAGTCACCTGATCTTCAAAAAGGGTACCAAGAATATACGAAAGGGAAAGGACAGTATCTTTAACAAATTATGTCAGGAAAACTTGATATCCACATGAAAAATAATGTTTGGAACCATATCTTATTACCATGTACAAAAAATCAACTCAAACTGAACCAAATGTCCAAAACTGTAAAACTTCTAGAAGAAAACATAAGGGAAAATATCCTTGATATTGGTCTTGGCAACAATTTCATGAATATATCACCAAAAGCACAGCCAAGATGTGGAAACAACGTGATGTTTATCAACTGATGAATGGATAAAGAAAATGTGGTTATTAGTTCCATATTTCTTTATCGATATACACACACACCATACACACACATACACACACACAACAGAATACTTTTCAGCCTTCAAAAAGAAGGAAATTCTGTGATACAGCACAACATCGATGAACCTTGAGGACATTATGCTAAGTGAAATAAATCAATCACGGAAAGGCAAATACTGTATGATTCCACATATATGAGTATCTAAAACAGTCAAAATCATAGAAGCAGAGTGGAATGGTAGTTGCCAGGGGCTAGGAGGAGGGGTATACAGGTAGTTTCTAGTCAAGAGGCATAAAGTTTCAGTTAAGTAAGATGAATACGGTCTAGAGATCTGCTGTGCAACATTGCCCTTATAGTCAACAAACATATATTGTAAGCTAAAAATATTATTTGGAGGGCAGATCTTATGTTAAGCGTTCTTAGAACAGAAAATAAAATTAGGGGAAAAAAGAAAACCCTAATGAATAGTGGCATCAAACTCTGACCACCTGATATATACCCTGCCTCTAGAGTAGTAGATATGCCAAAAGAAGTTGCTAATTCCATCATTTGGATACTGTTCAACAGAAGCTGAAGAATCTAAAGGTTTCCCTTTGTCTAAGTCACCATTCTTCTATTGATATTTTGACCACAGAACTATTAGAACTTTATTCAGGTAAATGTCCTTCTACATAGGTATCCATGAACCAGCCATATCATAGGGTTACATTTGCAGATGACTAAGTTCATTAAGTTTGATTCTCAGTGTTTTCACAACCAAAAACTGGCTCTTGCCTTACAAGCCAGCAAATATGCTGGTTTCGTTATTACTGCAGTTTGTGAATAAAATATTAGTTGGAGAAAAATTTGATCTAAGTACCCTGCAATATTAATGTAGTAGCTGTAATGATGTCAGTCAGATTCATCAATAGGGCTTCCTTAGGGATTATATTTATCCCTCTTGAACTCAATCACATGGGGGAATTTTGTTGGGAGACATTGGTCCATTTCATTTTATTAGATTTCTAGTGATATGTAGCATAACTTCCCTGAACACAGAACTATAAAACTTTACATCCCATTCTTTCCCCCATCTGTAAGTTCTGGATTTTTTTCTTTCTTTTAACATCCTTGTTTTAATTAGGAATCCTATAATTCCTTAAGGTTTACAGAAGGCAATTATAATAACTTTTAATTATATACAAATGAATTGAGATGTAGAGGAATTGTACAACACATTCTTAAGACTCTCAGTTGCTAAGAGTTGAGGCTCAGGATTCTGGGAAGCTAGAAGTCCCTAGAAATAGAAGTATCTGGAATACTATTAACATGTTATTACTATGATACCTGGATGGTTTTAAATCCACCTGACACAAGTGTGTTAATATAATCCATTAATGAATCTTTGCTAGAACTTGTGCTTTGTTATTTGGAAGGCTAGCCCTTAAAGAATTTTCCCAACACTCTACATCAAGCATAAATGAATTGTATTTTAGCATAGCAGATTTTTTTTTTTTAATTTTAAGGTGATTTACGCTACTGGATTGCTGGTAAACTTTTGAGCCTCAGAGATTAACAGATTTCAAGATGGGACTTCTATTCCTTTCATTCTGTTGACCTAGAGTGAGTTATTCAGTCTCTTAGACATCTGTGACCTCAACTTCAGAACAGGTTGGCGTATACATACCTCTCAGGGGCATTTTGAGGTTTAGATAAGATAGTGTGTGTAGAAGCACCTAGCACAGTGACTTACACATGAAGAGCGATAATAGAAGTTCGTTAAATAAACTGTAGTTTCACACATTCACCCAACAATTTGTTGAACATTTGTTGAATATCCATAATAGGTCATGAGATATTTAATAAATATAAATTGATTTTGGATTAAGGGATATATTTGATAGTTCCTGAATGATTTTTTAAAGACTAAGAATAATATGTTCATAGAAGTATCTTACTGTAGCATATATAGAGCAAATGAAGAGTACAGGAATCACTAAAATATTTCAGATTCCAAACCCATTCTTAACGCTAGGAGTCTGAACTTTCCACATAAGTTTCCTGCATTACAGAATGATAATGTACAGTGGTTAAGAGCATGGGCTCTGAAACCATACTTCACGGAAGCAAGTCTCTGCTCTGTCCCTTCCTATCTCTTTGACCTTGGGCAATTTACTGCACTTCAGAGTTCTCACTTGTCGGTTAGGAACATAGCAAAGCTATCTCACAGAGTTGCTTTGGGGATTAAATACATCAATTCATGAAAGGTCTGGCACATTGTAATAATTAACTGTTTTTGTTTTTATTGCATAAACTTATTTAACCTCCTCTTTACTTAGTTAGGCAGACACGGACTAAGACATTAGAAGCAGGATTTCAACTTCCTAAAAGATATTTTAGTTTAGCTCATAAATTTTTGCTTTTAATCTTTTTTGGCAAAGGCTTTAAACAAACATTATGCTTACCATGGGAGGCATGATTTTTTTTGCCTCTTTTTGAAAGTGATTATAATTCTCTATGTGTTTTTTTTTGGTAATTCACAAAGATTTCCAGACCTCCTGAGAAAATTTCTCACATTTTAAATCAGAAACAAGGGGAGAAAAGCACAAATCTTGAACAGGTTGAGAGACAACTACAAAAGAACAGATTCTCTGACAATGGGAACAAAATTCCATAATAGACGACCAGAGTGTCTTCTTTCATTTTTTGACCTTTAATTGAAAGATTAAAGATAAGTAGTTCCTGTGATAAGGCAAAAGGCTGATTCACTTGCCCTGCAGCTTAAAGTTAAAAAGCTTCCTGGACGCCTTACTATATATTACGAATCACTCTCTTGTCACTCTAAGAAGTTCATAGCTAAGTAAAATGCTAGAAATGGATTGATGGTACTGTGACAGGCACCAGGGCTAGAGGAAGAGGTGAAAGGCCTCTAGATAATACATTTGGGCCTCCCTCAAGGCATTTTTTTGTAAAGCTGATGTTTCTGACCTAAGGCTTTCCTGTCTCACTGTGTCAGAAAAGAGTATTCTTAAAAATTCCCACTATCTTAAAACACATGAATCTGTAGAGTAAGGTTATGAAAAGCCAATTTCTTTTTTTGTCCCTTCAATTTAAACATTCCCTGTGCCTTTGGAATTATCCCAAGGGTGTATCCAAAGATAACTCCTAAAATACTAGTAGTCTTTATTTAGGAAGTCATTGAAAATCCCATAATAATCAGACCCTGGACAAGAAGCTGCTGAAAAAAGGAAAAAGTTGGATTCAGGCCAATATCTGACACATCATTTTAACAATCCATACAATCACTTATCATTTTTTACATCATTTTTCCTCTAACTCAATTAAGCTAATGTGTCTTTTTGCATTTACTTACTATAATTCAGCCATAATTATTAATCCTTTATAGATTTTAAAGCTTTCAACAACTAGGCCCATCTAAATATGGAGTGGTTGGCAGTCACCTCCTCATGCAAATTAAAGGATCATTTGTTTCCTCCCCCAAATTTCTATTCACTATACTGGATTCATATAATATGCAAAGCATTATTATAAACACTGTATCACACACAGTGAGACAGACATCAGTGAGTGAAGCTAGTTGACTGAAGATAATAAAAGATTTATCCATGTTCTACAGAATTTGAATTTTTATTATAATAAAAGGTAGCTTAAAGTTAATGTCATATACAAGTGTCAAAAATTCAATGGGTTCTATGTTAGGGACACTTCAATTATGGTGGGGAGATCTAGAAAGCTTACTGGCTTCTTGGATCTTAGAAACTAGGAGTGAAAGGTAAGGGGCAGAGGGAGGGAGACAGAGACAGACAAAACATCTTAGGTCTAGGGAACTCGAGGTGACATTGTACAGAAGGCAGAAAGTGAAATGTGGTTTGTGGCCCTATATGGCTTGAAGGTAGGATATAAGAACTGAAGAAGTAATCAATAAAGTTAGAAAAAAAGGGCTGAGTGAGGGCTGATGGGTGTCTTAGTTAACATTAAATGAATTATTTAGCCATTTATTAAGCCATAGAAGGTCACTTGTAATGAAAATTGCTTGATTTTGCTATCATATAGACTTAGAGTCACATAACAGATCTGATTCCCACTAATTGTATGATGCTAAGCAAGTTACTTAATCTGTCTGAGCCTCAGTTCTTTCATTTGTAGAATGAGAATCACACCTAATTTTCAGGGATGTCTAACGTTTACAGGCAATATATATGAAATATGTATCATTATGGTTGGCAATATTTAGGCATATAACAAAGTGATTAATAATAATAAGCATTCACTGGAGTTTACTATTTTATAGAAATATGTTATTTTTTAATTATTATTATTTGTACAACTAGTGTGTTCACCAGAATTTAAGCTTCCTGAGGGTAGGGTCTTATTTATGTTATTTATTACTATATCCCTAGTGATTAAAACATTGCTTGGATTATAACATTTGATCAATCAATATTCATTAGATGAATGAATGAAAAATAATCATATTCAGTTTGTTATAAATATTCATCCCTGTCAAAATAAAACTTTAAGAGGATTGATCTGGAAGTTCTACATAGGGAGAATTAGAATGAGAAGAGATAGGGGCCTCCTTTGTGGGGCTGCCATCACATTAACCTAGATGAGAAGTAATCCATAATTGTAGTAAGAATGGATGGAACAAAAGGGAGCTATTCAAAAGACAACATGGTGGATGAAAGAAATACCAGATTTCAGCAACTGATGGGCTGAAAAAGGATAGGCTGTTTCAATGCAAATTAAGGAGATGATGATGCTTACGGTTTTGAGCCTTAGCATTTAGAAGGATATTGATATTAATTCACCAAAATGAGGATGTCAGGACAAAGAGAAAGTGAACAAGTCAACTCTAGATATTATATATGTCTATATACACTTATTGAGTGTTTTCCATGTCAGAAACTATGCCAAGGGCTTCATATACATGATCACATTACATCTTTCTCAATGCTCAGATGAGGTGGATATAATAATTACTCTCTCTTTACATAAACCAGGAGACTGAGGCATACAGTGATTGGATAACATGACTAGGGTCAAGCAGATAGGCTGTGTCCAAAGTAGGAATTTGAACACAGACTTTCTTGACTCCAGAGATTCTAACCATGAGGCTCCACTGCATAGTTTGAGTATGAGATGCTATTGGGCTTTATGGGAGGGGAAGGAATATTTGTCCAATAATTGAAGGGAAGGGCTTGTCTTTTCACTATTATAATAGTTCTATGATGCATCATGGATGATTTTTTACTTTTAAGAAATCGCTTTCATATTATTTCTGGAAGTAGTTACACAATAGAACCCTTTGCCAGACAATTCCAAATTTATTTGTTCAATCACAAATACTTATTTAATTCTAAGCAGAGGTTGCCATAAATAGGATTCAGTTAACTCCTGGGGTGGGTGTGGTAAGGACCACACCCACCCCAGGAGTGGAGGAATGGACAGCAATGGGCGAAATTCTAGGTGACACTGACCTTTCTGCAGACTTAATCTGACAACATTCATCTGACATTTTACCATAAACTTTGCAAGTTCTTATTTTCCACATGAATTTCCTCAGAAACTATTAGTAATATATTTATTTAAATACTCCCTGGTGAATTTCCCGTTTCAAACTCTAAGTAAGGAAAGCAGTTTTTAGGTTGTACTTAGTTGATCCATGGGATGAACTTTAACCAGTGTTCTTGAGAATCTCCCCTGTCTCCTATTTATTTAAACAAAGAACACATTGTCATTCTAGTGAAGTTTGTAACTTTAGCAACGTTTCTGATTCATCAGGACCATTCTCTCTGCTTACATTTTAGCTATCATGTTATATTTTAACAAGTGTTTAATTGCAAATCAAATACGTTTTTAGGAAATGATATTTTAAGCATCTAATTGCATCATGCTGTCAAGGCTAGCATGTCACATACAAATTGAAGGAAAGCCTGATGCTCAAACAATAGTTTATACTTGAGTTTACTAGACAGGAAGTAGCTCTGTGTCTCATAATCTACAGTGATACTAAAGCAGTCTTCAGTTAACTAGAAGGCCTTGTAGACAAAATATATATATATTTTACATTAGTCCTTTAACGGGTAGACAATATTAAGTGTAAAACAGACTATTAGGCCAAGTGTTTATGACTATATCTTATGTCAGAGGCTCAACTAGGAAGCACTCATGATTAGATATTATTAAAGCTTGAATATGGGGCCAGAAGTTGCCTGTATATATATGGAATTTTGTATTTCTCTATTTGATTTTTGAGTTCATAGGAGGGAAAGCAAAAGCTTTTTGAGTTCTATTTTGATTTTTGAGTTCATAGGAGGGAAAGCAAAAGCTGCCTTCTTCAACTCTATATCCTTCACAATCCTCAGCACAGGTCCCTGCTCTTGACACATCTTCTGTGAATATTTATTAAATTGAATAGAAGTTGAGATTCTGAAATAACTTAAGTCAGATATCAAAGAAACTCAAAGGGTGTAAACTCTCAGTTATGAAAGATAAATAAGTCCTAGAGATCTATTGTATAGTTTAGTGCCTATAGTTAATAATACTTTACGGTATATGTAAAATTTTGCTAAGAGGGGAGATCTTAAGTCTTCTTATCACAATAATAATAATAATAAACAAATAAGACAGAAGAAGCCTTTGGTGGTGACAGATATGTTTATGGCATAAATTGTGTTAACAGTTTCATGGACGTATACTTACCTCCAAAATCACTGTCATATACATTAAATATGTTTTTTGTATGTCACTCATACCTCAATAAAATAGTTTTAAAAATATGTCCTATATTCTGGGCTCACATGAAGTATCTTGCCACTTAAAATTCTTAGCTCTGGTACAAATCAATATTGGGGTAACTCAGTGGGCATACAGTGGTCCTATTTTCCCTAACTCAGGAGGACCTGAAATTTGCCAGCTCAGAAACAGATGTCAGCATGCAGCATGCTTATAGAGCTAGAGACACACTTGTAGTGAGGAACTCTGGTGAGGGAAGTCAAGATCCATTTCTCATGGGTTACGTTTCTCATTGTCTTTCCCACCAGATATTCACAAGATCTCCCATCCCAGACGTGTGTTGGAACTTTGAAATGTGGCAGTATAGACCCTGAACTGGAGTCTACTAAACAACTTTCTTTTCTAGGACCTTCTCATTTCTTTAATAATTACAGCATTCATTTCTTGGAGTAGAGTCAAGAAAAGGGGGTACATAGGAAAGCCCTTTACAGCAATGTATGTCTTAACTCCAGGAAATAACAGGTCCTCACATGTATCTGAGACTCTTTCTTGACTGCCACACCGAAGAGGTTCCTCCTGACCCCTTGCTGAGCTCCTTCTGCCCTTGGTGTAGAAAGCATATTACACAGCCTGAGTATGGAGTAAATATCCAATGGAGACGTGGGTATTCACAGACTAGACTGTTATCATTCCAACAGCTTCATATTATTAAAGAGAGATGCTCTTTTCCTTAGGATTAATTTGGTTTATATTACAAACGACGCAGTGGACAAGAGAGAATCTTTTAAGCTTTTCCTAGCCTCATAAAAGCTTGGGTTGTACTGGAAAATGGAAATGAAGACAAGAAGGCTTTCTAGGTCTCATCTTTGAAAAGCATTTTCTGCTATCAAAGGCAGAGCTACTAAGCAGAACTGACATTCCAAATCAGTCGTGGCAATAATATCTCATGAAATAAAATAAGGTAAAATTTCTCTACTTGGATGCCACTAATTTGGAAGGTATTATAATATGGAGCCAGACTGGACATAAGTCTACTTTTAGAAGGGGTTTACTATCAAAAACATGCACTAAAACAAAATGTTATCATAGTTCCCATCAATTTTAGGTTCTTTTTCAAGGTTCTTAAGCAAGAACATTTGCGAACAATTAATAAAGTATAAGTAAATAAAGAATAACAAGTAACTTTCATTTATTCATTAAAATGTCAGGATGTTCCCTGATAAGAGCTTGATATTTTCGTTTTTGCTAATATTCATATATGTATCAATTATTTTAAAGACAGGATTACAGAGAAGAGATTTGTATCGGTGACTTGGAGAGAATGTACTGGTGTCAATCTATATTAAGAATGGCTGACTTTTATTGAATGTTTAATATGAGCCACCACTGTACTTGCATTATGAAATTTAATTATCACAATAGACACAGCAGGTGAGCACACCCTTGTTATGTTTTACAGACTAACATACCATAGCTTAAACAGTTAAAAGCAACTTGCCCAAGGGCACAGACAAGGCTTAGAGACAGGTCTGTCTGATACTGACTCATGTGCTTTTAACTCTTCTGAAATATTGTTTCTGTATTTAAGATTATGAAAAAAATTTCCATATGTAATCTCTTCTCACAGCAGCATTAAGACATTAATAAAGTCATACACAAAGAAATACTATATGATGTATAAACTCATATACAGCCTATCGGTCAGACTTTTAAAAACCATGTTTTGTTAATTCTCAGGGACTTGTTTATGCAGGTGTGTGGTAGGGTACAAAACACTAAAGTTGGGAAGGACATTAGTGGAATAAATGAGGGGTAACAATGTGAAAATGGGCAATTCAGGAGTGAAGAGTCACCTTACAGTTGTTAAAATAAAAAGCAAAACTTCAAGTCTACAAACATTAGCCTCCAAAGATCCTATTACCATTTGGGGCCATTCCTTACTTTATGTACTGAAATCATTGGTGAATATATTCCTAAAGAAGTTACATCAAGATCCTAAAAGTTTGCTAGTATTTCAAAATCAAATTAGAAAACCTGATTCGGTGAGAATATAAATATATTTATAAAAAATATTTTCTTAAAATAGTATAAATTCAGATATCACTAATTTAGACTATCATTCCCTCACTAATTATAAGCTAAATGAACTTTTATGTTGTTCCTAAGTAGAGGCTGACTCTAAACTTATTTGGCATAGCAAACCACTATTGAACCACACATTAAAAAAACCCACTTAGGCTTTTACAAAATAGACTGTAAAAGCCTCAGAGGACACACTACTGGTGCTGCTGTCAATAATTCATGGATTAGAGTCCACCCACAGGCTTTGATTTGATAGATTACAAGATACAAATGATCAAAAAAGTGTGCATTAATGCCTAAAAAGAAAATTCAATATTTGTCTAGGATCATCTTTACACTTCTCTTTTTTAAAATTTAAGACCTTGTTCACAGTTAAGGGAAAAGTTGACTCTTCCTCATGATCTTCTCACACCCCTTTAAAAAATGAAAACTAAAGAGACAGCAGGGGAGGGAGAGAGAAAGAGGGAGAGGAGAGAAGAAAGAGGGAGATGGGAGAACTGATGGAAATAATAGCTGGGATTTATTTGTCACTGGCCAAAAAAGGATAGAGGGATTAGGGTATGAAAAGTTATGCCCATCCTAAGGAGAAAATTTAGGACTGGATGGGATTTAATTCTTAATTCTTAATGTTAGTCATTTGTCAAGCTAAACTATATGAGGAATAAATATACACTACCTGGAAACCTAAACCTGGACCATCATAGGAAGATGAGAGTCAGCAACATAGGAAGGGACATTAAGATACTGTATATATTAAGAGAAGTTATTCAGTGCCACTGTTTCATCAAATATGTATTTGTGACTAGATGCCTAACCAGGTGGGATACACTGAATAAAGATAGAAGAAGCAAATATAAATCAGGGACTCTTCCTTAGAGGAATTCAAGTCTAGTTCAAGAGATAAGATATATACAGATATAACTCAGTTAAGTGACTACATGCCATCAACTAAATTGTGTCTACTCAAAAATCATGTTAAAGTCCTAACCTCCAATAGGACTATATTTGCAGATAGGGCTTTTAGGAGGTATATAAGGTTAAATGAGGTCACGAGGGTGAGATCCTAACCTGATAGGATTGGTGGCTTATAAGAAGATAAACAGAGAAAGCTCTCTCCATGCACACACACCAAGGAAAGGTCATGTGAGTACACAGCAAGAAAGAGGCCTTATGCAAGCCAGGAAGAGAGCTCTAAGTAGGAATCAAACCAGTCAGCTCCTTGTTCTTGGACTTTCTAGCTTCCAGAACTATAAGCAACAAATTTCTGTTGTTTAAGCCACTCAGACTATGGTATTTTGTAATGGCAGTTCAAGCTGACTAATACATTATATAAAGAAGGAAATTATTTTTGACCAAAATAAATGTCATAGATAATTCAGAGAGAAAACCATTGCTGGGGCAATCAGGGAGGCTTTTATGGAAGAGGTAGGTCTTGGCCATTCCTGCTTTAAAGAGCAAAACAAAGAGTTGGATAAATACAAATTGGACCTAAGAATGGAGAGGTGGGCTGAGCATGTGTAGAGGGATGGAGGAGGATGGAGTCACAGGACTAGACTCCATCCAGACCATGGCATTTTCAATACCAGGCTAAGGAATCTGGATGGAGCAATGAAACAAACTAAAAGTTTAGGAAGTATATGGGGTGGCTGTGTATTTGAAGGATTGGAGAAGGGGTAGTTGTAAAGCAAAGAAATCAATTTGAATGTTTTGTTTTAATTTAATCAGGAGATGAGAGGTTTATCCCTGATGATGACAGCTAATCAAAGGTTTTATAATTTCATGAATTAGAAAAGAGTAAATGAAACTATTACATTTTCATAGCACTAAGTTCTGAGGGGATCTAAGATAGTTCCCAGCTCAAGGGAAGTTGTGAAAACAGCAAAGATCAAGGCACAGCCTGAGGAGTTCTGAAGAAAAGCACAGGGCCACATACAAAGTTGCATTTGAAATTTATTATTGAATGGTGATTTTTATTTTCTCAACTGTTACTTTAGTTAATTCTTATAAACATTAATGATTCACAAACTTCTTCTCTAATTAAATCATTAATGTTTAATTAATCATTAAACATTAATGATTCACAAATCTCTTCTCTAATTTACCTATATCTTTAGCTGCTTCAAGGGTTCTTTCCAGTGCCTTACTGGATGATGAGTACTTACTGTATTAGACTGAGTTCTCCAGAGACAAGGAATCAATAGGAAGATAGGTAGACGGATAGATAGATAGACAGACAGAGAGAGATAATAAAGAACTGGCTCATGCAGTTATGGAGGCTGAGAAACCCCAAGATCTGTAATCTGCAGGCCTGATTATGGGAAAGCCAATAGTGTAAATTCTAGTCTGAGCCTGAAAGCAGGAGAAGACCAGTGTGCCACTATCAAGACCATCAGGAAAAGGTAATGAATTCTCTTTTGCTCAGCATTTTGTCCTGTTCAGGCCTTCAGTGGATTGGATGAGACCTGCCTACACTGGGGAGGACTATCTGCTTTAGTTAGTCTACTGATTCAAAGGTTAATATCATCCAGAAACACCCTCACAGACACACCCAGAATAATCTCTAACCAAATATCTGGGTCTGTGGACCAGTCAAATTGACACATAAAATTAATCATCACAAGTACCTCAAAGTAAAACATTCCAAACTGAAATCAACTTTTCCATTCCTATCTCTACAAATAGAGCCACTGCCAACCCAGCAGCCCAAGCTTCTTCTGCTTTCTCTCTCCACCCTAATTTCAAGGGGTTAGGAAAGATAAATTAGCCCAGAAATATGCCCTTTCCCTTCTGTATAATACTCCACTGCCTTTATTTGGATCTCCATCATGAATGGCATGGACTATTGCAGAAACTATCCTCCTGGTCTTCTTGCTTCTAATTTCACCCACTTTACAACTTTCTCCACTACCATAAAGACTTATTTTTTCTAAAATGTAATTCTGATCACGATCTTTCTCTGTTTAACATCAGCCTTTGATTCATCATTATTTACAAAATAATTCCATAGTATTTACTACGACATTATCCAAATTTAGGTTTTGACTACCTTTATAGTCACCTATTTTACCATTCCTCCTGGTGTATCATTTTATCCTATGGTTGAATCAAAATACTTCTGAATCTATGAATACATATGCTATGAACTGAATTTATCACCCCCAAATTCATATGTTGATGTTCTAACCCTGAGCACCTGAGAATGTGACTGCACACAGAAATGGGGACTTTAAAAAGGTAATTAACATTAAATCATTAAGGTAGGCCTTAACCCAGTATGACTAGTGTCTTTATAAGAAAGGGAGATTAGGACACAGACACATATAGAGTGGAGACCTTGAAAAGATACAGAAGATAGATAAGATGGCTGACTACAAGAAGACTGTTTTCGGAAGAAACTAATCCTGCCAACACCCTGATCTGAAGAACTGTGAAAGGATAAATTCCTGCTGCCTAAGCCACCCAGTCTGTTGTACTTTCATATGGCAGCCATTAGAAAACTAATACAAAATAACATTCATTTAAGTTTCCAACACGGTATTTATTAAATGTTCTCTTCCCCCAACCTAAGATGCCTTTCCTTGTGTTGTCTCCTTGGTAAAATTCCACTCATCCTTCACTACTCAACTCAGTTTCACCTGAGAAATGCTCTCTTTGTCCTCTACAAGTACTTTATACACCTTATGGCACATATCACATTATGCTTTAATTATCTTGTTAATATGACTTTAATTGGAAGAATATTTTGGACTTAACAATTTACTCTGGTGGTCTGGAGTTACAGAAATTCCAGGATTAGGCAAGATATTTACATGGATTTTTACTGTAATAAACAGAATCAAATAACCTCTACTCCTTTGTCTCAGATTGTTTTCCCTTTCATGTACAGTTGATATTCAAGATGAAAAATTCTGGGTATTCATTTGCTGGTCTATTAATGCTAGATAAGAGGGAGAAACAAAAGTAGCAGGTGTTTTTACAAAACTTAAATGATGTAATACTCCTAATTGAAGTGTTACAAGAAGATAGGAGATAAACTCCCAAGACAGGGAAAAGCATTTTATAGTGGTTGGAATCCAATTTGTACTGATACTTCCTTTACCCACTTCAACCCCATATCATAAAATAATTATCCTTAATTGAGGGCAAGTGTTGGCAAATATTACCTGTAGCACCAGATAGTACATATTTTCAGCTCTGTGAGATGTATGTCTCTGTTGCAACTATCGAAATCTTCCATTGTAGCACAAAAGCCACCATAAGAAATATGTAAATAAGTGTCCCAATAAAATTTTATTTAGAAAACTAGATGATGAGCTGGATTTGGTGTGCAAGCCTAGTTTGCTAAACTTTTATTTAGGGAATAGGGGGAAAAAGTGAAAGGATATACCTTTTACTTGGCCAAGTTATCTTGTAGAAATACACTAAAAAACAATCTATAGGTATTTGAAATTATCAGTAGAAGAGTTTTATAGAGAATAACAGAAAGATAAGTCTTAAACTTAAGTCTTGGAATATTGATATAATGAAAAGCTAGGAAGAACAAATGGAAGGAAAAAATAGAAGTTGGGTAGATAAATATGCTGATGAAGCAATCTTCTTAATCACAGATCCCTTTCCCAAGTAGTTCTTCTCTACCTCTTAATTCCTATCATTCATGTCTCCAAATCAGGGATTGTGTGTTTCAACCCTTTATACAATTTGCTCATAGTTACTTTTTTAGGATACAGGAACACTCTTTCGATTCCAGTAGTAGGCTCTGCACTCCCTAAAATGTGTAGTAATGGAAGTAAAAGGCAATGATAAGTTCTAACCCACTCTACTTGTTCCGTACTAAGAGTATCCCAAATTTGTTCAGGGTACCAAATGTACCCGGCTAAGAATTCCAAGTTCTAAACTACCTTGCAGCTAGGGTATCCATATGCATTTACCTGAGCCATGACATAAATCTGAAAAGGATGAGAGGGCCTTCTGGAAAAGCTCTGCAAAGATGTCATTTTGCTACCTGCTCACTCATCTCTTCATCTTCTTCCTTCTTGGGGTGAGGATGAGATGCCTAGAGAAGTGGCAGCCATCTTACAAAAATAAGAATGAAAAAAGCCATCTTACAAAAATAGCCATCTTACAAAAAAAGCCATCTTACAAAAATAAGAATGAAAAACATCTGCTAAGAATGACAGAGCAACAAGCTAAACTGAGTCTGGGTCAGGATGAGCAGCAGCACCTGCCTTGGGCTACTTAACTCTGGATTTCTTGTTACATGAGAAAAAAACTCTGTCTGTTCAAGTCAGTGGTAATTGGACTCAGCATTTGTTTCTTTCTGTTTACATCCAAATTAATAAGATGAGTAAGAAAATCCATGGTTGTAGCAAACATGAGATCATGGAAGTATTAGTTTTCTATGCCTGCTGTGGCTACCAACTTAGTAGTTTAAAACAATGCAGACGTCACTTTCCATTTCTTTAGGTCAGAAATCTGATGCAGGTCTCACTGGGCTAAAATCAAGGTGTTGGCAGTTCTGTACTCCTTTCTGGAAGCCCTTGGGGAGCTTCCTTTCCCTTTCCCAGCTTCTGGAGGCCACACATATTCCTTGGCTCATGCCCGCTTCCTCCATCTTCAAAACCACTCCTTGGTAGTTACATTTCTCTCTGACTCCAGCCTGGAAAGGTTCTCTGCTTTTAAGGACTCACATGATTAGACTGGGCCTGTATAATCCAAGATAATCTCCCCATATCAGGGTTCTTAACTTAATCACACATCTAAAGTTCCTTTTGCCAAGTAAGGTAAATATTCACAGGCTCTGGGGATTAAGATCTAGACATCTTGGGTTAGCTATTATTCTGCCTACCAACAACTACATAAAGAAAACTATATAAGGTTAAATGACCTTGTTTCTTGGTATAACTCAATTTTTTTGTACACAGTTATGCAAATAGTAGAAAAATAATGAAAAATAACTATTTTTATCAGATATAAGAAGTATTGCACCATTTAAAAAAAACATTCTATACTAAAGTAATACTATTATATCAGCAATAATCTGCCTTTCCAGGTTGGATAATCAGCCTGAACATCCCTTAAATTGGGAAAGCTAAAAACTGAATCAGGCAGAAATAATGAAACATTTCTCTTATTCACACATGGGTTGTTGCAATTTTTCAGCAGGACAGATTATAGAGGTAGAAAATTTTATGGAACAAATGACTGCTTCTCAAGAAAAGAAGTAGTTGTAGAAGTCAGGAAGCAAAAATCTATACAAAAACTTATGTAATAACAAATGTTTTAAAATATTTTACAATTTATAATGTGATTTTTTCACATTATTCATTCCACTTAATCCTACATTCTTCCTAGAATTAATTCACATTAAAAAGTAATATTTGATTATTCTACTTTATCTTCTATATATAGTAAACCACCAAATAATTTGATAATTTTTCAGGAAATCCTTCTGGTTTCCATGTCCTTGCCAAACCCACTGTCAAGTCATGTCCAAGTAAGACACCATTTAGTGTTTAGATTGCCTTGTTTATTTGATCTTAAACTGTTACCTCTATAATACATCCTACATGCTGTTTCTAGAACAACACTAGAAACATAAAATTTTACAATATATTTGATTTGTAATGAATACACTCATTTAAGGGAAGCTTGAGAAGTAGCCATCAACCCATTAGTTTCTGCTACTTCCAGGGGCGGATAATGTTGTTTTGCAAAGCTCTCCATACTATATATATATAGCATTGGTAAACTTTCTGATTATTTGGAAAACTTCCCTTCCTATTTTCATTTAACTCCCTATTTTTGCCTTTTAAAGCAACATGCACTAAATAAACTCTTTCTCCAGCATAATATATTTTCAAATATTTGAAGATAGTTATATTTCTTCTTAATCATATATTGTCTCAGTTAAACTTCCCCTGTTTATCCAACTCTTCCTCACTGCAACTGAAAACTCAAGATTTTTCTGCTCTCCTCTGGATACATCACAATTCATCAATGATCCACTAAAAGTTTTTTTGGTTGAGTTAAATTGAGTACTCCTAAGACCACCACACTGCAGCATATGGAGAGCAGGTAAATCTGGCTGTAGTTTTTTATATTGCCTATGATTCATGAATTCTGTGACTTTATATTTTCTTCCATCTTTCATATGACCTACTATCAAACATGATCTCTCCCATCCTGATCTCTTACAATTTATATTTTTAAATAAATATTTCATATTACACATGTAATACCTATTCATTGTAGGAGATAAAGATAAGTAAAATGAAAAAAATAAAAATCATAAACTTGGCATTCAAAGAATTATTAATCATTTGAATCTAAATGTGAAAATCATATTTGCTTTTTAATAGTAGATAAAGCAACTAGATCAATCTTCCCACCAAGGACAACTAGAACAATCTGATAGATAGAAAGATATAAA
Source organism: Delphinus delphis (assembly GCF_949987515.2). Lineage (NCBI taxonomy): Eukaryota > Metazoa > Chordata > Mammalia > Artiodactyla > Delphinidae > Delphinus > Delphinus delphis. Next base: position 90,125,292 of record NC_082684.1, read on the forward strand.
GGTATATAAATATCCTTGAGCACTAATAAAATGAAGACATTTTACTGATACTACATATAATTGAAGTTAGAAATCCAAAGAGGTAAAACAACACTTGGAGCAGCTTTTCTGCTGGTAGCGTCTGACATGCTGAGAATGTCAGAAGCACTTCTGAAAACATCTTGGGGCAGGGAATAAATCTTTGGAGTTCAGGATTCAAAAAACATGGAAGTCTTGGTAATTCTAATACTTTGGATTGGGACTCTAAAAAGCTGCAACCTAGGAAAAGAGTGACCTGGAAATAGAACTAGATTGGCTCTCACAGAGACCTTGAAAAAAAGCCTCAAATATTCTCAATTCCTGGGAATTGATTAAATCGTATCAGATTTCTGGTGTCCCCAGATACTTAGAAGAAGTAAAGATGAGTCCTCCATGTAGGATTATGACACTAATCTAATCCTCAAATCATTTCTAAAAATAAATTTCCGAATATAATGTTAGTTACACAATCAAAATGATCAAGCCTACAGGAGATAAGACTACATGAATGGCCCAACACTTAATATAGATCATAATACAAATTACTATATATAAGAAAACTCAGTTTTCAGCAACTTGCCTGTTGTCTCACACCATAAGTAACAGAATCAGGAGTCAAACTGAGGCAACGTGACTGCAGAGTCTGTGTTTTAACCACTACAACACACTGCCTCTTAATTAAAATGTGTAGGTGAGAAACAAAGGAGAAGTAGGTAAGTGTGTTATCTGGACTAAAGTCAGATTCCTTGGGCTTGGATTCTGGCTCCAGGCCCTTATGCAAGGTACTTCATGTCTCTTTCTGTCCATAAAATGTGAATGTTGTTAGCACCTACCTCACGTGAATTCTGTAAGAATTCATGAAAATTGTGTATACTCTGTTTGGCAAGTAGTAAGGTGCTCAAAAAATAGCTATTATTTTTTATCATTATGTGCCCCGAACAGGGGCCATAGTATTTAAAATTTGTTTTGTAAGAAGGGAGACACCATATCTGATTTATATTATTAAAATAAATAAAAAATGAGGTAGTCAAGGAAAAATATTTCTCCTCCTGCCTTCTACAGAAATAAAAAATTACAAAAGGTGAAAGAAAATTGTAAAAGGAACAAATCTGTCAAGAAAGACTAAAGAATATTGGCCACTCTTACAGTTATCTCACTTATTATTCACTTCAGTCCCACAAGAAAAGTGATTTTATTCCCATATTACATTAGGAAAACTAAGTCTTGTTGATTATTCATAATCACAGAGTCAGTAAATGACAAAAACCAGGAGGATATGAAACCATATCTCCCTGACATCATAGCTCTAATTAAAAAAAAAGAGAGACTATATAAATGAAAACTAAAGGAAGAAACAGACAAAATAAACAGAACAACAGGGGGTCAGGATATTGAAATTACAAACTCACATAGTTTAATATAGGAAGTAAATTGAAAATTTTGGAAGAGAATTAGTAACAATATGAAGGGAGTTAGATTTGAAAGAAAATAAAACTCTTATAACTGAAAAAATAACAGATATAAAATTAAGAATCCAATGAATAAATTCAAGAAGGTAATCTCTCTTACACCATAAAAAAGTCCTTATTAATGAAATTTTAGAATATTAAATCCAACACTAAATTAAAAGGATAAAACATGATGACAAAATGTGTTTTTTTTCAAAAATGCAAGTTTGATTTAACCTTTGAAAATCAATCAATATAATTCACCTCTTCAGCAAAACAAAGGAGAAAAAGCATATTGTTCTTTCAATTACAGCAAAAAAAAAAAAGCATTAGATAAAGTTTAATTTATCCTACAAACTCTTGGCAAACTAGGGATATAAGGACATTTCCTTAATCAGACAAAAATACCTATCAAAAGAGCATACTAATAATACTGAAAAGTTTACCCTGATTCAGGAACAAAACAAGAATGAAACTATCTTGATTTGTTTCACATATTGTACTTGATGTCTTGGCCAGTACAAAAAAGCCCTAAAAAAGACTTCTGGTTTTGGCTAAGATGAAATAGCCCCATTGTTCCCAGGCATTGCCTCATAACTGAAAACTCTGGACATAACACAGCAGATAAGCACCAGAAGGCTCAGAAAGGTGGAAAGAAGGCAAACTGCCTAGGGACCTTGGGACCTGGGGAATGGCAGGACAGTGAGTTCCCTGGCTTCCTTACTGGTTGACATTACATCCCAGCAGGGTGCTGCAGAAGCCTTCAAACCCAAGACCTGCAACAGGCACAAACAGAAAAAAAAAACAAAAAAGTTCCAAGAAAAGCCTGTTCCACTTAGTCCAAGGACCAGAAATCCATGGCCTTACAACAAAAATCCTTATTGGCAATACCCTACTCTGGTCAAACACCAGCAGCAAAAAGTGCACCACTCACTGTCAGAATTCAGAGGCTGAACAGGAAACTAATCTTCTACCAGCCCTACCCCTGCCCAGCAGAAACCAGGCAGCAGCTCTCCAATTCTCCTCCCCAGTGGTATGGGTGTAGCCAAGCTGGGAGCTAACCTTCCGTCCCCAAACTGGCCAAAGCTGGCAGCACTCCAATTCCCTGATAAAGTGGTATCATCGTTCTGAGTCTGGAGCTGATCTTTTATCCTCTGTATGTCTTAAGCAGATGGTAATGCTCCAACTCCCTGATCTTCCACCTGGAAGTAGGTGGTGCTAAAATTACTCCACCATGGTAGTGTCAGCGGAGTCCAGCCATAAGCTAAGCCTCCACCCCTTCCACAGCATTGAGACTGTACATGGCAGTGTGAGTCAGGACTAGTCAATATTCTAAGTCTTCCTCACCCCTGCTCTTACCAGTGCCCCACGGGGAGCTGAACCTTCACACACACCCAGCAGCAATGAGATTGAATGAGACTATGAAAAGTAAGGTTAATTGACACGAATGCTGGCCATCTCCCAGTATCAGTGGGGCCCAGTGGGGCAGCTGAATCCCCACCTCACCTAGCATTAAGGAGGCAGGATGAGGTTGTTGGGGACAGGAAGGGCTAGTTGGCACTCTGCTTCCTCTGTTCCTCTCTACTGGTGTCAGTGGGGCCCAGCAGGAAGCTGAGCCTAAATCCCCTCTTGGAGGCAACAAGGAGGTACAAATTGGTGCCCCAGTTTCCCCTAGAAGGTATCAGTAGGGCATAGGAGAAACTGGATTTGTCTGCAATAATGCAGTGTGAGTTGGCACTCCACTTTTGCTAGGGTGGTTTTGGCAGGGCCTGGCCCGAAGCTGAACGGACACATCTACCTGCCCCAGAGGTACACCTCAAATGGGAGGACTACCAACTACAATAAGAAGATTACATAGTATCTGAAGTTTCATGATATAATATCCAAAATATCTAGGGTACAATAAAAAATCACTCACCTTTGAAAGAACAAGGAAAATCACACCCTGAATAAAAATATATACCAGATGTCAACACTAAGATAAATCATATGTTGAAATTATCTGAAAAGGATTTTAAAGCATCCACCATAAAAAAGGCTTGAAGAAGAAATTGTGAATCTTCTTAAAACAAATAAAAACATAGAAAATATCAACAAATAAATAGAAGTTATGAAAAGGGACCAACTGGAAATTATGGAACTGAAAAATACAAAACTGAAATCAAAAACCTGCTTGATGGGCTCAATAGTAGAGTGCAGATGACAGAGGATAGAATCAGTAAAATTAACACATCAATAGAATTTACCCAATCTGAACAAAAATGGAAAATAGACTGAAAAATAGAACAACAACAAACCCAGAACCTCAGGAACCTGTAGGAGTATAACAAAAGAATTAGCACTGGTATAATTAGAACCTTGTAAGAAGGGAAGAGTGAGAGTGGAACTGAAAAGTTGTTCAAGGAAATAGTGGTTGAAAACTTCCCAAATTTGGTGAAACACATAAATCTATAGATTCAAGAAGTTGAGCAACCCAAAGTAGGATAAACCTCAACACCAAATGCCGTCAAGGATGTGGAGAAACTGGATCACTCATATACTAATGATGGAAATGTCAACTGATACTCTGGAAAATAGTTCGGCAGTTTCTTAAAAAATTAAACACGAGCTTACCATATGACTCTGTGATGGCATTGCTGGGCATTTATCCCTGACAACTAGAAACATGTTTACACAGGAACTTGTGCATGAATGTTCACAGCAGCTTTATTCATGTTAGGCCCAAACTGGAAGTAAGCCATTTGTCTTTCAATGGGTAACTGGTTAAACAAAATGTGATACATCCATACCATGGAGTATAAGAAAGAAGAAGGAATAAACTTTGATACAACTTGAATATTGTATGATGGATGAATCTCAAGGTCATTATGCTGGGAGGAAAAAAAATAGTCTCAAAGGTGTCATGCCATTTACATAATATTCTTGAAACGATAAAATTATAGAAATCAAAACCAGATTAGTGGTTGCCAGAGCTGAGGGCAGGCAAGGGGTTGCAGTCAGGGGGGAGGCAACTGTGGCTGTAAAAGAGTAGCACAAGGTATCCTTGTAACGGAACTCTTCTGTATCTTGAATGTGAATGTGGTCACACGTTATGATAAAATATCACAGAACAAAACACACAGACACACACACACACACACACACATATACAAAGAAGCACCTATAAAACTGTTAAAATCTGACTAAGATTGATGGGTTGTATCAATATCAATTTCCTGGCTATGATATTGTACTATAGCTACGCAAGATTTAACTGTGGGGGCAAACTGGGTGAAGGGCATATAGAATTGTACTGTATTTTTTCTTACAACTGTATGTGCATCTATAATTAACACAAAAGAAAGTTTTAAAATGCATAAAAATGTAAATATTGTAAATTAATAAACTTTATTTGCAGATGACATGATCGGCTATGTAAGAAAAATTATCCAGAAGAATTTAAACTGTTGGAATTAATTTAGCAAAGTTGCAGGATATGTCAATATTCAAAAAAATAATAATTCTCTGTACCAGCAGCTAACAATTATAAAAGGAAATTTTTAAAAATGTTTCACCTACACTAGTTTGTCTAGGAGTAAATATAATACAATATGTGCAAGAATTATACATCAGAAAATATGAATCATTGCTCAAAAAGAATTTAATAGCCCAATTTTAAAGGATTAGAAAATCCCTTATGATTAGTATCAAAATTCTCCTTCAAATTTATCTTCAAAGCCTCTGCAAACACAGAATATTTTGGGGGAAAATTGAAAAGCTGATTCTAAAACTTATACCTAAGTAGAAAGAACCTAGAATAGCCAAGACATCTTGATGATGAATAACAAAGTTGGAGGAACTACATTATTAGATTTCAAGACTTATTCTAAAACTAGAGTAATTAAGAGAGTCTAGTTTGGCATATACATAGAAAAATAGACCAGTGTAACAGAATAGACAATCTAGTAATGGACCTGCAAATGTATAGTCATCAATGGTTTGAGCTCTAATTCACTGGAGGAAAGGATGTCTTTTCAATAAATTATACTGGGACAATTGCCGATTTATTAGTTTAAAAAAAAAGAAGAAGAACATAGACTCCTACCTTACATGCTCATAGGATATGTACAAGTTGATTCAAGATGGATCACAGGCCTACATGTGATCGGTAAACAATAAAGCTTCTAGAAGGAAATAGGACAATATTTTCACACCTTTGGTGTAGGCAAAAGATTTCTTAAACAATACCCAAAACCACTAATTAAAAAGAATATAAATAATCCTTTGATTTTATGAAAATTAAAGATGTTTATCAATCAAAAGACACCATTAACTAAGTGAAAAGATAGTTCACAGACAGGGAGAAGATATTGCAGTTCACATATCCAACAAAAGATATGACTGGAGTATATAAATCGCTCCTGCAAATAATTTTTTTAAAAAAACACCCAATGAAAAAGGGCAAGTCTTGAACAGGGACTTCATAAGAGGGAATCAAATGGTCAGCAAGAATAGGAAAATGTGCACAACATTTTTACCTACAAAGGGAATGCAAGTTAAAACCACAGTGTGATACCACTACATATTTCCCCTGAAGACTCAGATTCCAAAGAGTCACAATACTAATGGCAGAAAAAATGTGGAGTAACTGCAACTCTCAACAATCAATGTTAGCAGTGTAAATATTTACCAGCACTTTGAAAAATACTTTGGCAATATCTGCTAAAGTTATACCACTCCTAGTCATATTCACAAGAAAAATGAGTGTATAAGTTCCCCCAAAAGTGTATACAAGAATATTTCATAATAGCCCTAAACTGGAAACAACCTTAATTTCTATCAACAGATTAAATTAATAAATTGTGGAATATTCATATAATGGCATACTATAAAGCAATAAAAAGAAACCATAGATACATAGAACAATACAGATGAATCTCATAGTTATTATGTTGAGTGAAAGGAGTTGGGCATTAAACATACAAATGACTCCACTTATATTAATTTTAGAACAAGTAACACTAACTGATGGTGATATAAGAATACTGAATACCCCTGAGAGATGAGAGAACCTTCCAGGGTTCTAGAGATGAGAGAACCTTCCAGGGTTCTAGAAATGTTCTATATGTTGAAATGAGAGGTAATTACAAAAGTGTAAACATATGAAGATATTTACTAAGCTGTACACTTAATGTCTTTTATACAATCAATCTATAGTATCTAAGTTACACCTCCATAAAACAAGTTTTAAAAAATCATAAAGGCTCTTAATGATACTCTCTCCCTCCAAGGAGGGTTAAGCTTTTTTTGACAGGCAGAAAGACTTTTGGCAGAGCACTGTGATCGTATGGGAGCATGGTGTCAGGCTTCCTCAGGACTGCTCTTCTTCAGATTTTCCCTTACTCTCAAGCTATGAATCTTATTTCTTTGGTGGGTCCCTTACTCTTAGGATGTGGCCTTTCTGGAGACTCACTTGAAAGCCCAAGGTGTTTATGAAGTCTTCTCCACCTTTAAAATGCTTGAATTCCAACCTCTGTCTCCACAGCACAACACAGATGCTAAAATCTCTGCTAAGTTTTTCAACATTCTAGATGTCATATTTTACTGAATTCTAAGGTGACTTACCCTATATGCACATAGTTTAAGTACTGGCCAAAGACTCATGGGAGTGTATAGGCAGATTTTTGAGTGTCTTCACTGGACTCTCCTTCTGTCCAGAATTTAGCCTGTAAAGTACCAACAGACCTGAACTCTGTCTTCTCAGTCAGTTAATTCTACCATTTTCCTTTCCCTAGCAGCACAGTTTGGAAAATCCCCTAAGAAGATAAAGCTGGGATAAAAATGGAACTCTCCTACTGTGCTTTTTTTCCTCTAAAGGATCATAGACCCTGAAGCACTGCCTGCATTGGTTGCCTCTCCATTGTCTTTCAATAGTTTTTTTTTTTTTTTTAATTTCTAAAGTTATTTTTTCCAGTTTTTGTATTCCCACCTACACTTCCTGTTCCCTCAGTTGGAAAGTTAATCTGATACAAGCTTTTCTGTCATAGCGAGAGCTTGAAGTCTATTTGTTTTCTTCACACATGGAATATAAAAACTTAGGACTGAGGAAACACATCACATACTTTTACAATTCTTAAATTACCTAATTCTTTTTTCAGGTCACAGTTTCTCCTCAGAAAGTTTTTTGATTGCTTCAAACTTTGGTAGAGTGTTTTCTATAAGAAGTTCTTAAAGTTTATTCCAGTTGATCCATGTTATTCCATGGTTGGGCAGTTTCCTGCTTATACAATTAACTCAAAACTAATTATTAAATTGGCAAATGCTATGTTTATCTTCAGTTTGTCTTCCTTAAATCTCTAGCAGTAGAGAATAGAGGTATAAATGAACAAGCCTGGAGCCTGCAGTTTAGTGATGTGGTTTTAAATTCTCTCCTGTATGGCCTGTATGTAGAAAAGTTATTTGATCTCTTTCTGATTCAATTTATTTATCTATGAAATGGGGAAGGATACTAGCAACTACTTCCTAAAGTTGTTGAGAGTTGAATGAGTGCTTAGAATAGAGCATGGCCCAAAATCAGCCCTCAACAAATGTTTCCTATTCTTCTCATAGCACTAGAAGATGGTCTCTAATTTACCAGACATGTGAATACTGTTTAAGTTTACTCACTGGGTCACTATTCCATTGAGTCCCACAAAGATTCTATGATCCCCAGATGTTCCATCATTTTTTTCTTCAGTTATCAAATGGCTGAGAGTTCAGACTTCCTTTCTTCACTAGCAATGCCAATGACACATAATTACATGTCTTCACATCTTAGAGAGTGAAGGCTACATGGATAATAACCAGCAAAAACATTTACTCAATATTCTTCATTGTTTTTTATTTTTAATCAGAACAAGAGTTCTGTGGGGCATAGATTGGAAAAGGACATAATTTTGGTTATAAATCTACTTTCAGGGGGATGTTTTCTGTAATGAGAGTAAAGGCATAAAAAACAGACACTGAAAACCATCTGATAAAACATCCCAGTTGAGCATTATACATATTTCAACAGTATTAGATCTCACTATCTCTCAGTCTTGTTTTTATCTTTCCTTGCTAACACTATTTCTACTTTACTAGGTGAATAAAATATTTTTACAGTTGGTTACTTGTTCTATTGCTTTGTCTTTACTTAATCATTCTGTATTTGCTTCTACTGGCCTCAGAACTAATTATCTCTGTGTTTACCTTAGCATACACTACTGTAGTAATTGCTGAAAGCAACAATTTGATACAGTATCTCAATCTCTTTTTTATTATTACTTGTATATTTTTTAGTTTCATTATATATCAATCAGCTGTTAAAGTTAATGACAGCCAACTTTTATTGAACTCAAATCATGTGCCAAGCATTGTACAATGAGCCTTACATGTATTTATTTTTCCCAAATTCCTTTGAGGTCAGTGCTATCTCTACCATTTGGAGATAAGATAACTATTCTGATACAATTACAGACTCCCAGGAAACTGCAAAAAATGTACATAAAGTCCCATGAAATTATTTTTAGTATATATTATATGGTCGTCAAAAAGAATTTAAAAAGAAGTACAAAGACCAAAATAATGATTTTCTCAGAAGTAACAGAAAGCAGTAACCATTGCTGATATTTTAGTGCATTGCCTTCCACAATTATCTATGTGTAAGCATTTCTACAAGAATGAAATCAAATCATATGTGGTTAGTATCCATATTATGGCATGAGCATTTTCCTAATATATTAGGTAGCTCTGAAAAATGCCACTGTAATACCCAACCAGTATCACTTCAAAAGAATTTATCATAAATAATTTAATCATTCTATTATTTTTGGGTAATTGATTTGTTCACAATTTTACTATTAACAATTATGCTTCAATAAACAGTTTGAAAAATCATCTATGACAAAGTTTCTACTTCTTTAGGGTAGATTCCTTGATAATGAAATATCTGATAAATAATATGACTATTTTAAGTACTCTTAATTCAAACTGACAAATTTCTTTCCAGAAAATTTTAACCCATTTATTTTTATGCAAGCAGTTTATGAGAATGATTATGTCAATTGATCCTTATCAAAAATTGATATTACACTTTTAAAAAAGTTTTGCTAATTTGATAAACAAAAAGCAGTGCTTTAGCTACTGTTACCTGGAAACCACACTATCAATGGTGGAAATGGCCTTGTTCTGGAGCCAGCAAAATAGTGTATCCAGGTCCAGATAGCCAAGGTGGATCTGGAATTGCAGCACTATATGGAGATACCAGGCTTCCCTTCAGAGACAACTTCATCATATTTCTCTAAATATTCAGATCTTTGAAGGACAACACTAAAGAACATTCAAGGAAAATAAGACACCAAGAAGCCATCCTAGGGCATTGGATGGGATCAGCACACCAGGTAGAATAAAGATAGAAAGCTCATCTTGTGTAACCAGGTCTTTGTCTCAGCAATGATGGGCACAACTGCATCCTAGGAACAAACACTCCAGGAAAAGGTAACCAAGTCAACCAGCCTTCCAAGAAAATCCATATACCTCCAGCTGCTCCGGGCTCTTGGGTTGGGACCCACCTATAACCAACTCAGCCTCTTGACCTATTGTGGAGATTGCCTATGTCATCCACACAGGAATGGCATTCACAACTCAAGCCAGCCCAGTTCCTTAGGCTTGCATGCAGGGATATTTTGGGGGTTATTTCTGGAATTGCCTCTGCCCCTTAAATCTCCTGTAGAGACGCCTTCATTCATTGTGCTAGGACAAGATGCCATTCTCTTGTCAAATGAACCTCTGGGGCTTCAACTAGGAATTTCCTCAGGGTAGCTTCTCACATAAGGAGGAACAATGTTTCTGTATCAAAATTGGCCTTTGAGTTCAGTATTTGTATATCCAAGCATTCCTCTCATACAAAACTGTGCCTTTCTACCTTCCTTTAACCCATCGCCAATTCCCCAGTTACCCCCCAGCCCCAGTGAAGTCTGCTGCCACAGCTTTGAATACTTATTAATCCACCTTGTAAAACACTCCAACAATTAGGGAACCATATAGTTTAGTGAGCACTTACTGTGAGTTCTGTCAGAATACATCTATGTTTTAAATTTAACTTTCTTTATGTACCTTGGATATACTTATTGAGTTTATTAACACATACTTCTTAGTTCATAGAAAATTTATCATTAACTTAGGCAAGGCCTCTCCCTTACTTTTTAACTCTTTAACCCCAAAGCACAATGCTACCTGTCACTTACCAGGTTATATTTCACAAAGATCCTTAACAATGTACATATATAGAACTTCTGCTTTTGCTGTGAGGAATAACTGCCTTGCCCTCATGCCATAAACAATTAGAAATGACATAAAAATATACTAAATAACATTATTTGACTATAATTAATGCAGGGCAGAGATTCCTGAGAGAAAGAAACAAATGAAGTGAGTTCTAAGATCATCCTTGTTTTCTACATGGAGGACCATTCCAGTCTGTGAAAGAAAGACAGGGAGCTCAAGCAGAAAACGTCAGTCATACAGGGTTGAGAAGACAGAGATTAGAAGTGGGTGGAGAGACTAAGGTAGCTGGAATTTATGGGGTGTGGTGGAGTAGAGGAGAGATGGGAGATCAGCAGCGATAGCTTCAGAAATTGGTGAATTGAATCCCTTGAGTCTGTTCCAGACCATAAATTGTATACATATGGTGAGACTTCAAGAAGCTAGGCAAAGGCAAAGAATTGTAAGTTGAACAATTTCTAGAGGTCACAGTACAGTACAAACTGTACACTTAAAATCAGTGATTTGTATTGTTTATGAATTATAACTCAATAAAGGTAATTTAGAAAAATAAACAATGTGTATAATCTTATAAAATATAAAATGGTGTTTCAGGTTTATGTTTCTAATGTAGTTGTGCTATAAATCTCACATTTTTAATACTTTTTTCATTCAATAATCTTTTCCAAAGATCTATCCGTATCTCTGTTTATTATTTATTGTTTTTAGGTATTTAAATTTATGTGAATAAAATTATAATGATGTTTTTATTATATATTTTAAATCTGCAATTCATCTGCTTATGTTCCTCTTATCTTTCCTAATATTGTGTGTGCCTCCTCTGGTTAAAAAAAGAAATCTCAATTAAGTTTTGTCTTTTAGTCTTTGCCAAAAAACAACTTTTGTCTCTTAACAATCTTCTCTTGAATCTTTTGCTTTATACCTGATTGATTTCTCCTCTTACTTTTATATTCTTTCTCATCATTTATTTTAGGATTGCACCCATTTTTTACTTTCTTAGGCAAGACATGTAATTAATAAATTTTATCCTTTATTCTTTTTAATAGAAATGTTTTATGTTATAAATTGTGTTCTATAAATGCATACTGTTTCAGTGCATCCCGTAGTTATGATATGTGGTATTTTCATTATTGTATTTTTAAAACTAATCATTTTTAAAGTAAAAATAAAGTTGCTTTTATGTTTGTCATTTATCTATAGTAAATAGCTAATCAAACCAAAAATTATCTTTGCACTTTCTATTGATAAATCATACATATAATGCTCCAATAAATGTTGATATTATAATGGAGTAGTAATTATCATTAAAATTAAAATATAAACAACTCACATGTAAGATTAACATATAAGTGGTATTTACCAAAAACTTTTCTGAAAATATATTTCCATCTATCTTTAATTTGAATAAAAGGGTAGTCTCTTAAGTAGTCAACAATTCTTAAACTTATAATAAAAGAGAAATAATCTAAACTTATCTTGATGAACAAGAAAAAAATTCAAGATTTTTTGGGTGTGATTCCGGAAGTACAAACAGTTGGTTTACTTAAAGGTTGAATTAAATTTGAAGAGAATCTCTTCTATTTTCAGGACATGAAGTTGATGGAAAAATCAAGCTCACAGAGAAAAAAAGGACTTCTTCCACAATATACCCCCACTTTTTAAAATGAAATCTAACCAAGGATGAGGATTATATTTAGGTGTTATAGCTCTTGACTCTGATCTAACTGCACCCAGCAGATTTTGATATGTGATGTTCTCATTATCACTCAGTCTGAAGTATTTTATATTTTTTCTGGATAATTTTTTGACTCGAGTTATTTAGAAGGGAATTACTCAATTTCATCTGCTTCATTCTACTTTTTAAATATGGCTACCAGAACATTTTATACATGAGTAATTTAAATTATTGATTCACACTACATACGAGCTTTATGTTTTTATTAAATAGTACTGTTCTATATTTTTACTAATTTTTAGACTGATTTATCAGTTTTAAGAGAGATATGTGTTTTGCTTGTATCAAGTTAAAGATTATTGCCTGTATTACTAGTTTTCTGAATGTTTTCATCATAAATATTGTTGAAACTTATCAAATTATTTCTATTTGATAGAATCTATTAAATCTGAATCTATTAAAATAATCATATTTTTCTCCTGTAGTCTAAAAGAGTGGTTAATTACATACAAAAAATGTTAATATCTCATTGTTGATTTAGATTGGGTCTTTAATCAACAGGTAAATTGAAAGTTAAAGACAGAGTATGAGAATTTGGAGTAAGAAAAGTAAACTTCAAGATAGTTGGCAGTCAATGAAACCAAGGTTAGCGGTTGTTTCCATTTCACTGAAAAAGAGTGAACAGTCAACTAATAAGATTACTAAAAGATCACTAAAAAAGTTGTGCAACACAGAAGTCAAATCTAGAAAGACTGATTTTGCTGAGATTTTGTAGAGTAATCAAAAATAAAATGGTTTGAAGATATAGCAGAAAGTGACAAAACAAGAACTGAGCTTGATCATGCTCATTTATTTACCTCTAATCTAGAGGTCTGTTTCATGAGAGAGAAGAAAATCTACACCATGACAATTCTATCTACTTCATCCTAAGTACCATCTACCCATTTCCTCACACACACACCCCAAAAGGAAAATTTCCCTTCACGTCTCAGAAAAATAATTTGTACTAAAGAATTAATGGATGCAAATACAATTGTTTGACTATCATCCTAACATGGCATATTAATTATCAGATATTGCCTTTAATTTCAAAAAGCTATTACCATAAATATAAGCAGAAAGCTCTGAAGAAAAAAAAGTTTGTTTTTATATCTTAATATTTTATCAAGTAAAGCCTCATGTGACCTTCAGGCAGAGAAAAAAGTCACATTTGGTAATTGAAGCCATGTTCCCATTTCTTGTAAACAGTGAACCATTATATTACTTCCCTATAACAACCTAATTCTCATTGATATTTTACTAAGCTCTCTCCAAAACTGAGATGTTAATCAAGACATGGATGGGAAAATGATGTAAATCTTTATGTTCAACACCATGAATACCTGGTTTATTCCTGTGTAATGACTTAAATGATCTTACCCACAGGCTTTAGACCAAAATTAGTGTAATATGCATTTTCAGGTCTAATGCATAGCAACCCAGTCTTTATTTGACATTAATGTTAGTGGTATAAAAAGCATTTAAACCAGTAATGGGATTTATAACCTTAATGAATAAATTCTCTATTCAATTACACTTCCATAGTCATTATGGAGTTCTTACTTTTATATTTATTTTCCCAAGCCTAATGATTAATTTGAATTTTGAAATATTAGATGATGATCCACAAGTAGTTTCCAAATGTATCATAATCTTTTTAAATTCCTGGCAGACTTCCCTGCTTATCCATTTGCGAGACTTGATGCCTCATGCATTTGAAATTACATAACCAAATAGGTGAGAAAAAACAAATATTGTACATAAAAGTTTCACTACATCTCTCAATTTTTTTTTTTTTTTTGCGGTACGCGGGCCTCTCACTGTCGTGGCCTCTCCCGCTGCGGAGCACAGGCTACGGACGCGCAGGCTCAGCGGCCATGGCTCATGAGCCCAGCCGCTCCGCGGCATGTGGGATCTTCCCGGACTGGGGCACGAACCCGTGTCCCCTGCATCGGCAGGCGGACTCCCAACCACTGCGCCACCAGGGAAGCCCTACATCTCTCAATTTTTGAAAGAACTAAATAATTATCTTACAACAAAACAAAATATGAACTGTCATGGCTTTCCTTATTTTTAATTTTTGTTATGGGCAATGGAAATAATTGATTTTTTCAATCAGTTTTTACAGTAGAATATAATTATAAAATATAATACAACTAGAAATATGACATTTTGTGATTGACTTCTTCCATACTTACATGTGAATAAAAAGTTCCTTCCTTGATCTACATCTGTACTAGCTTTATAAATTTTAGAGTGATTATGTAATGGATTAAACTGAGTTAGAAATTATGCTATGTTGCCTGTATTACATTACTGAAATTACATGTGCTAAAATTACATAGAAATGAAAATGCCCATTTCTCACAAAAATTCCTTTTTGAACCAAATTTATGTCCAGTCAGTAAGTCAGACTAAGCAGATATGTCACCACCACACATATATACCAAACATATAGAAATGTCAGATAAAATATAGAAAAATATTTACATTATAGAGCTAAGCTTGAAACCAAAAAGAAAAATATCTAGGTACCCAAAATGTTTTACCGATGATTTAGAAGAGAATTAAATTCCATATAACAGAGGAGTTCAAGCTAAACACCTGCTGTACATGATTAAAACCAGGATATCCCAAAGCATTTCTCTATACAAAAAATAAAGAGTACGAAAACTCTACCTACTGACCCATAAAGAAAGCAAGGAAGTTTGCCATCTTTCTGGAGCCATAGGTAGAAATAAAGTACACGGCAATAAAGTACACGGCAACAGCACTTCCTGTGCCACATCCATGTGTGAGCCAAAACACACAATCCTTGTGCTGTGGAATCTCAAGACAAACATTTAACATAGAAATAGTCTGTAATCAATAAAATATATTAGGCCTGATAGCGGCAAATATGAAGTCAGCTCTTTAAGTCACTTTTATTACTTGGGCACTCCATGGAAAGTATCAGTGAATTTTAATTCATAATAAAAAAAATCACAATCCACCGTTTGTGAAATACTAGATAGTTCTAAACCAGAACTACTAGATTATTTAAAAGTAACATTTAGACTAAGGCTCTTCTAAATGTTCAAACACAATTTAAAAAATGAAATGGAAACCATAAGGCAAGAACACGACAGTATGAGATAACAGAGTAGGTCTTTAAGTTAAATACTCAAAAAAGACTAACGTGTCTCTAAAGATTGGGATCAGTTTCTGAATCTAGTCTGAAAAATCATAAAGGAATGGAGATTAGTGGACCTCCTGATGTGAAGGTTGCATTGAAGGTAAAGTGTTTTTCCATTTTAATATGCACTCTCAATGTCCTTCAGGGCCAAGAATGCATGAGTGATTCCTTTGGACTAGATGTCGGTCATGTGGAAGAGAGAACATTCCTGAAGGAATAAACTTATTTAGAATTGGAAAGCTGACATATAGCTAGAGAGCCAGGCATTTAAGAAAGGAACAGCAACAAACTTTAATCAGAATACATTCTCCCTAATGTAGGAAATATAGATGGGAGTTCCCCACAAATTAGGTGGGGGTGAAGGAAAAAAAGAGAAAATATTTGAAGACCCATCAAAGTACTCAAAGAGGAAGATTTAGCCTTACAGATCTGCTCCTTCTTTATATTCCTGAAGGCTTACCCATAAGAGTTACGTCAAGTCTTTAGCTGTTGGTTGATTTCAGCCAGTGGAAAAACCCCACAGGATATCTGGGGGTTTGGGGCAAGTGGGATGAAAGAGAACTTGGTTTATTTATTCTCTTAGCTCCCTCCCTGCTGGGGCTGTGGCTTGGCAGTGTCTGTATTCCTCCACCTCGGGCCTAAGCTGTTGATGGGTGACCTCAGGTATGGTGGTGGCTTTTCACTCTTCCTAACCATGGGGTGTTTCACCTTTCCTTTTAAAACACTCTCTTCATTAAACTCTTAGTAATCATCCCTTTTGGATGTGCCACCTGTTTCCTGCCAGGACCTTGAATGACATAGTAAGTCAGAACTTTCTTCATCTACCTACATCTCCTAGCTACCCAACCTCCATCAACTCTGGAGGCCTCAGACACAAGATTAAAAAGCCAAGGAAAGCCCTGTAGAAATTCAAGGCAGAGGGAGAGAAGCAGACCATATGTGCCCCATCTCAACCTTAGACTTTACTCATGTACTTGGCCCAAGACAGAGGTGGAAAGAAGTTTCAGCATTAAATCAAGTTTAGAGTTTTGACTATTACATGAAACTCTAATGATCCCAGACCTGAAAAGTTAATTACCAAATTGAGACAGTATTTAGTGCCTCTAAATAACCATATGATTCTTTATTAGCTAAGGGCACTTAGAAATGTCACAGACTACTTGAATTTTGCCTATTACTTGGGAAGAGTAAACACCCATAGTGTCAGTATAAAGGAATAGGGGAGACATATGAAGTGGCTGCATGATTAAATCTCACATATTCATGGTTATCCAATTTACTAATTACATATAGGAGCAAAACATAGGTTGGAAGGATACACACCAAAACCTTTATGGTAGTGGCCCTTGGGGAAATGGTAGCCAAAGTTAGTTCAACATTATACATGTATCTACTTTATACCTTTTTTCAAAAACCTTAGATCTAAAGCAGCAATGTCAATCTTTTCAAAAAACTGTGGATATGTGGTATATGAATGTTTATCATATTATTCTTGATACTTTTTCCTCTCTCTTTTAAAACTGGGCCTCAGTGTTAAATCCATATATGCTTCATCTTCACAAATTCTACTTTTTTTCAAGCCACAAAGGAATGTTGCTTTATTCGGGTAGCCTGAAAAATGGCCCTACTATTGATCATTTCTTAGTTTACAATCTGATTTGAAACTTCAAGTGTCCTCACAAAGGCAGGAATTCAAAACTCTATTGCAGTGATATAAATGCTAATGGGGAACTAAATGACATTGTTAACTACAGCTCATTTTGCAGTTATAATTCAGGGCAGCCAGACATGGGTCTGTAACTCAAGAACTTAATGGGAATCCCTGAAGCAGAACTACTGAACTGCCAAGTATGTCTGTAAGAACTAGACAAAACACACCCCAGCAAGACTCTTTCACTGAAATGACTTCCTAAATTTGGAAATTGACACTTGTCTACTTTTTGGCTACGGTTTAGAGAAAGATTTTTCCTTACTTCACAAACCACTCCAAGCCCTTCAGTCAATATTAAATTACTATTTTCCAATTTTATTGAAAGCTGCATGAAAGCATTTTTGCTTTTTGACAAGACAGTCCCCATGCTTTGAGAATGATCGATGTGCACTGAACTTTGATATAACCTA